>NC_091632.1:40266635-40891635 GCF_027580195.1 Bos mutus | reverse complement strand
CCTCATTAGGTGCACCCCAATGTCAGGCCTTATGATCACCCACCAGGCTCTGTAGAAAGGCCTGTTCTGGGTGGCTTTGTATTTTCATGTTTCTCATAGAAAGGATTATTTTTTTTAAAGTATAACATTGTTTTTAGAATATACATTTACTAATGTAAATGTTCCAAAGCTCAACCCAGATTAAAACATACTCCCTAATTGTTTGCTGCTTCCTCGTTCTCTCTTTTCCCAGCCCAAGACATATGTTTTTGATATCACAGCAAACAGCAATTGATTCTATTTCTAGTTGCTTCAAAAACAATTCTAATGGCCTAGTCACTGTCCAAACAAGGCAAAGGCTGGGTGGATCAGCCTCCTTATGTCACAGTCATAAGGAAGGTCCTTGTAGTTAAATGTCTCCCAGCCCCCAGTCCCATATATTTAATTCCTTCTCTTGATATTTCATCCTTTCAGCTCATAAAAGAGAAAATGATGTCATGCCTAATAAATGCCAAAGTAGCCTTTTCGAGAAGTGACACCAAACATGGGCAGAGTGCCGAAGTCTTATTTGCTCAGGCAAACATTCAGACATCTGTCACCATTTAAGTTTTCATCTGAGACGCTGATTCCTACACAGGTTTCAGTGAGGTTTTGATCTATCTGAATTTCAAAGCACTGGGATTTGAGCCCACACAAGATGTACGGGCAAGAATCTCTGTATCACTGAGCGAGCATGTACCAGAACACATACATCCTCCCAGAGACACAATAACATTATCAAGGACTGCTTACTGTGGGTGGATTTAAAAAAAAATTTTTTTTTACTGTAATGTAAACTTCCTGTTGCTATTTGAACCAATTTCCTCTCCTTCAGTTCCTGGGGGAGACGGTAAGCAGTTCATCATGATTGTCTGAACAATATGTGAGCATTTCTATAGGAACATAGCATGGCTGATCTTTGTTCCATGGACCATCTGCTTTGAGTTGTTTGTCCAGGTGTGATGCATTTTTCTCCTTCGTTCCCAAGTTCCTCTCTGTTCCCTTTCGAATTGAAGATGTATGCTGGCTATTCACGGGTTCAGAGGAAAGAAAACTATCTTGGCCACAGATGGTTGAACTGAAGCTCATCAGACCTCAGGCTCAGAACCCCTGGCTTAGTAAGCCCTTCACAGACTCAACCATCACCGAAGAGGAAGAACTCTCAGGAATTCTCTGGTCCAGGCTTCTCCTGTGTGGGCTTCTATGGAAGCTGAAATCATCCACAATTACAGTCTTTAAAGGACACAGGAAAGAGCCATGTCCAGAGTTATCCATGCGTTTGACGCCCTCGTCCTCCTGGATTTTCTGCTGAACTCTAACCCTCACCCAACAAATATAACTGGGACAATTCTAGACCACTCAGAACTTTAGCCACAGAGGCCTCTGGGATCAAAGCTGTGCGAAAAAGGCCACCAGGTAGGGGCTAAGCAGAAGGGACATCACTGTGGCCATGGGAAGCTGGGCAAGGTCCCAGGTGGCTTCAGTCTTCCTGGAGAGGTTGCTTCCATCCTCACACCCTCTTCCATCCCATCGTGTCCCTGGACCACCAAAGACAAGTTTGCAGGCAGCATTAAAATAAATTTAAACTACTCCTATAGGGACTTCAGGCTTCCCTGATGGCTCAGCAGGAAAACAATCTGCCTGCAGTGCAGCAGACACAGGAGATGCACGTTCAATTCCTGGGTCAGGAAGATCCCTCGGAGGAGGAAATAACAGCCCACTCCAGTATTCTGGCCTGAAAAATCCCATGGACAGAGGGTTGCAAAGAGTCAGACATGACTGAACACGCACACGTGAACATAAGGACTCCTTGGCAGTCCAGTGATTAAGACACTGTGCTTCCACTGTGGGGGCCATGGGTAAAAATACCGCATGGCAAAGCTGAGCACCAAAGAATTGATGCTTTTGAACTGTGGAGTTGGAGAAGACTCTTAAGAGTCCCTTGGACTGCAAGGAGATCAAACCAGTTAAACCTAAAGGAAATCAGTCCTGAATACTCATTGGAAGGACTGATGCTGAAGCTGTAGCTTCGATACTTTGGCCACCTGATGCAAAGAACTGACTCATTGAAAAAGACCCTGATGCTGGGAAAGTTTGAAGGCAGGAGGAGAAGGGGATGACAGAGGATGAGATGGTTAGATGGCATCATCGACTTGATGGACATGAGCTCTGGGGGTTGATGATGGACAGGGAAGCCTGGTGTGCTGCAGTCCATGGGATTGCAAAGAGTCAGATACAACTGAGTGATTGAACTGAAGAATAAAATAAAATACTCCCCATGCTCCTTCCCCCACTTACCCTCTTCTTCTGCTTTCAACTGGGTTTAAATAAACATGACCCCCACTAGTGGCTTTCAAACTTTGCTAGTGGTTCTGATTAATTGAGACCAATGGAAGCTGGATTATGTTCTAGGACTGGGCCATGACACCTGGTCTGTGAGCCCAGACCCAGAGGGGGAGGGCCATCAGGTAAGAAGTTGCAAGGGACGCGCTTATGCTAACAACAACAACAAAAAATGCATAGTTTATCTAAATTCCTGCTTAATTGGGTGTACTGTATTTATATTTGTTAAATCTGGCACCCGTAAGTGAGGAAGGTAGGCATGATTAGGAAGGGAAAAGGGTTCTCACAGGAAGGGCCCCCAACCCAACAATAGCTGGGGACTTAGAAAAATTTGAGGGCGGGGCCCTGGGAGTGGAGTCTCCCTTACTTCGACTAAACTTTTGTGTGTGTGTTTCTGTGTATGTGTGAAGTGGGCTTCCCAGGAGGTCCAGTGCTAAAGAATCCACCTACCAAGCAGGAGATATGGGTTCGATCCCTCGATTGGTAAGATCCCTGGAGAAGGGAATGGCTACCCACTCCAGTATTCTTCCCTGGAGAATCCCATGGACAGACGAGCCTGGCAGGCTACCGCTCACAGGGTCTCAAAAAGTGAGCTACAGCTAAGCAACTGAGCACACATCTGAATGCAAAAATACCATAATCAAAGTTAAAAGACTGATGAAAATATATCTTCTGCAAACATTAAAAATAAAAATCACTGGCTAAGTCATACAAAGAGGTCTTACGAATCAACAACAAAAAAAAGTTTTCCAACAGAAAAACAGACTATGATTAGGCAATCTGAAAAAAATGATTGATGAGCTGCAAAAGATATCTGAACTAAAATGAGACTTTTTAGCTTATTACATTAAAAAAATTAATGTAAGAACCACTATGGATAAGGATAGGAGTGGGGAATACACTGGTAGAATCTTTCTGGGAAGATACTTACCAATATCCATCAAAGATCTTAAGAAACGTCAGTGTTTTAATGTAAGGAGCCATAAAAGGACAAATGTACAAAGACACAGAAGTATAAGGTTAGCCAACGCAGAGCTGTTCAGTTCAGTTCAATTGTGTCCGACTCTTTGGGACCCCATGAAATGCAGCATGTCAGGCCTCCCTGTCCATCACCAACTCCCAGAGCCTACCCAAACTCATGTCCATTGAGTCGCTGATGCCGTCCAACCATCTCATCCTCTGTCGACCCCTTCTCCTCCTGCCCTCAATCTTTCCCAGCATCAGGGTCTTTTCAAATGAGTCAGCTCTTTGCATCAGGTGGCCAAAGTATTGGAGTTTCAGCTTCAGTATCAGTCCTTCCAATGAACACCCAGGACTGATTTCCTTCAGGATGGACTGGTTGTATCTCCTTGCAGTCCAACGGACTCTCAAGAGTCTCCTCCAACACCACAGTTCAAAAGCATCAATTCTTTGGCACTCAGCTTTCTTTACAGTCCAGCTCTCACATCCATACATGACTACTGGAAAAACCATAGCCTTGACTAGATGGACCTTTGTTGGCAAAGGAATGTCTCTGCTTTTTAATATGCTGTCTAGGTTGGTCATAATTTTCCTTCCAAGGAGTAAGCATCTTTTAATTTTATGGCTGCAATCACCACCTACAGTGATTTTGGAGTCCCCCAAAATAAAGTCAGCCACTGTTTCCACTGTTTCCCCATCTATTTCTCATGAAGTGATGGGACCAGATGCCATGATCTTAGTTTTCTGAATGTTGAGCTTTAAGCCAACTTTTTCACTCTCCTCTTTCACTTTCATCAAGAGGCTCTTTAGTTCTTCACTTTCTGCCATAAGGGTGGTGTCATCTGCATAGCTGAGGTTATTGATATTTCTCCCGGCAATCTCGATTCCAGCTTGTGCTTCTTCCAGCCCAGGGTTTCTCATGATGTACTCTGCATATAAGTTAAATAAGCAGGGTGACAAAATACAGACTTGACGTACTCTTTTTCCTATTCGGAACCAGTCAGTTGTTCCATGTCCAGTTCTAACTGTTGCTTCCTGACCTGCATATAGGTTTCTCAAGAGGCAGATCAGGTGGTCTGGTATTCCCATCTCTTTCAGAATTTTCCACAGTTTATTGTGATCCGCACAGTCAAAGGCTTTGGCATAGTCAATAAAGCAGAAATAAATATTTTTCTGGAACTCTCTTGCTTTTTTGATGATCCAGCGGATGTTGGCAATTTGATCTCTGGTTCCTCTGCCTTTTCTAAAACCAGCTTGAACATCAGGAAGTTCACGGTTCACGTATTGCTGAAGCCTGGCTTGGAGAATTTTGAGCATTACTTTACTAGTGTGTGAGATGAGTGCAATTGTGCGGTAGTTTGAGCATTCTTTGGCATTGCCTTTCTTTGGGATTGGAATGAAAGCTGACCTTTTCCAGTCCTGTGGCCACTGCTGAATTTTCCAGATTTTCTGTGTATAATAGCAAAAAATTAAAGCAAGGACAGTGTCCAACAAGAAGGATTAAGTTACTGGACTACCTTTCAATGGTATCGCATACAGGCATTTAAAATTATATTTGTTGACTTGGAGTGGTATCTACATTAAATGTTACTTGAAAAAGTAATAAAAATGCATATTAAATGATCTCATCTCTTTTCTTCTCCTCTTCTTCCTTCTTAAAAACCTAATTATGTACCACTTCTCACCACTAAGGCGGCTATAATCAAAAATAATGTGTCGATGTGGACGTTCAGAAATTAGAATCCTCAGACCTTGCTGGTGGGAATGAAAATGGTGCAGTTGCTCTGGAAAATGGGTTGACAGTTCCTCAAAAGATTAAACATAGAGTCACTATCTGATGTGATTCCACTAGTAGGTATATTGCAATTGGCAATTGTTCAGTCTCTAAGTCATGTCCAACTCTTTGTGACCCCATGGACTGCAGCATACCAGGCTTCCCTGTCTTTCACTATCTCCCAGAGTTTGCTCAAACTCATGTCCATTGAGGCGGTGATGCCATCCAACCATCTCAGCCTCTGTTGCCCCCTTCTCCTTCTGCCCTCAATCTTTCCCAGCATCAGGGTCTTTTCTAATGAGTCGGCTCTTCACATCAGGTGGCCAAAGTATTGGAGCTTCAGCTTCAGCATCAGTCCTTCCAGTGAATATTCACGGTTGATTTCCTAAGATTGAGTGGTTTGATCTCCTTGCAGTCCAACAGACTCTCAAGAGTCTTCTCCAGCACCACAGTTCAAAAGCATCAATTCTTTGACACTTAGCTTTCTTTATGGTCCGACTCTCACATCTGCATATGACTACTGCAAAAACCTAAATATATACCAAAGAGAAATAAAAATGTGTCCACACAAAAGCTTATATACAAATTTCACAACACTACTTGTAAGATCTAAGAAATGAAAATAACCCAAAAGTCCATCACGTGATGAATGGATAATTGTGGTCTGTCTATAAATAATGGAATATTATTTACCATAAAAAGAAATGAAGTACTGTTACATGCTACAATGTGGATGAAACTTTAAAGCATTATGCTTCATGAAAGAAGCCACATACAAAAAACCACATGTTGTCTAATTCGGCTTATATGAAATCTCTGGGATAGGCAAATCCATAGAAACAAAAGGTAGATTAGTGGTTGCTTAGGGCTGGTTGAACTATAAAGAAAGCTGAGCCCCGAACAATTGATGCTTTTGAACTGTGGTGTTGGAGGAGACTCTTGAGAGTCCCTTGGACTGCAAGGAGATACAACCAGTCCATCCTAAAGGAAATCAGTCCTGAATATTCATTAGAAGGACTGATGTTGAAGCTGAAACTTCAATACTTTGGCCACCTGATGTGAAGAATTGACTCATTGGAAAAGACCCTTATGCTGGGAAAGATTGAAAGCAGGAAGAGAAGGGAATGACAGAGGATGAGAGGGTTGGATGGCATCACTGACTCAATGGACATGAGTCTGAGTAAGCTCTGGGAGTTGGTGATGGACAGGGAAACCTGGTGTGCTGCTGTCCATGGAGTCTCAGAGTCAGACATGACTGAGCGACTGAACTGAATTGAGGGCTGGTTTGGGAGTGATTTGGAGTGAAAAGTGGCATGACTGCTAATGGGTAGAGGTTTTTTTGATGGGGATGATAAAAATGTTCTGAAATTGATTGCAGTGATGGTGGTACAACTCAGTGAATATCCTAGAAACCATTGAAGAATATACTTTTAGTGGGTAAATTAAATGGCATGTGAGGGAGTTCCCTAGCGGTCCAGTGGCCAATGCAGGGGGCCTGGGTTGATCCTTGGTCTGGGAACTAGATCCTACAAGCTGCAGCTGAAAAAGATCACGCGTGCCACAATTAAGATCCCATGCAGCCAAAAAACAAAATGTGAATTTTATCTCAATCAAGCTGTTTAAAAATCCATTTATGTGGATTGAGGCATAGAGCAAACTTTGGAAGGTATTTTGAATCAAAATGTTAATAGGGGGTGTCTCTGAGTGAGGGATTATCTGAAATTTCCATCTGTGTTCCTTCCAGGATCTTTTGAAGTCTGCAAAGTGTGTGTATTTCAATAGTCAGAGAAAGAAAACAAGTCTCCTTTCTGTTCCAGGACTTAGACCTGGGGACTCTTACAGGTGGGGACCCCATCCAACATTGTACCAGACACAATAAAAATCACCTGAGCCCCACATGCTTCTATCCGTGAAAATATCTGAAACAACTTTGATCATCTTGCTTCTGAAATTATTAGGCTCCAGATAACTAATTTATGATTAGCTGTGACATTCTCAGCAGTTATCATGCAAACTGGGACATTTGTGAAAGAGGGAAGACATGTAATCTACAGATAACATTTTAAAAAATATTTGTTTATTTGGCTGTGCCAGATCTTATTTGCGGCATGTGGGATCTTGTTCCCTGACCAGGGATGGAACCTGGGCCCGCTGGTTTGGGAGTATGTAGTCTTAGCCACTGGACCACCAGGGAAGTCCCCCCAGGTAGTTTTATAATGAGATAAGACGCTTACAAATCATAAACCAACAAGGCTGATGTTGTGTCACATTTCAGAGATATCCAAACATTATTTCAGGATTTTTTCTCCTTTATTTAGTAGTCAATACAATTTTTCAGGACCCCAATATTTCAAGATATAAAAGGAAATGGCAACCCACTCCAGTATTGCCTGGAAAATTCCATGGACAGAGGAGCCTGGCAGGCTACAGTCCATGGGGTTGCAAAGAGTCGGATACAACTGAACGACTGAACACAGTGTTTCAAGATGCTTGAGATCAGCTCAGAGGCCCCAAGCCCCAGGCCTGGAGGTGACAATAATGTCAAAGACAGTGCCTGACAAATAATCTGACCTCACTAAGTATCTTTGGACGGATTGATTTAAGGAGTCTTCATATCTTTCAAATCTTATTTAACAAGTGTGGTATTTCCTTTTTTTCAGATTGCTGTAAACACGAAGAACATATATTTGCAACCTTCTGTTAAAAGACTTTCACATCCCTGAAACAGGAATCAAGATGCCTTTTGATCAACTGTTTTGTTGATGAAACAATTCCAGTTTATTTATTTAGTTACTAAAGAACCTTTTTTATGATCAGTTCTACACTCTTTCTAGGGTCTGATATGTCATGTCAGCTCTTACTTGGTATAACATTTCATAACTGTTTGATAGATGCAAAACACAGACACCCATTTACCCTCCAAAGCATACCAGTGTGGTGGTGATTGTCATTGTTGTTTGACTGAAGTCTAGTTGATTTACAATGTTCATAGAGAATGGACTTCCGGTTGTTGTTTTTAATGCCAACTGTCACTCAACCTTAATTCATCACTGATCCCAAGCTCTTTATCTTTCTTCCTTGGATCTAGTTAAGTTCTTCCCTATCCCATATTTGAATGATTACTGCTTCTTCTGTAACTACTATCTGGTAAGTCTCTGCTAGACTTTATCATTTTTAAGATAAAGTTTGATTTCATTCCTGTTTTACAGAATTGTAGCTACTAGAGGTTCAGTGAATACAGAGTTTGGTCCAATAGTGAATGTTCATTGACAGAAGCCAATTATTTGACCTAAGATAAATAATCCTCACAAAATAAACTTCTAAGATATAACAAACTAAAATTTTATTTTAAATACTTGAAAATTAGAACTTTTAAAATTGGATAATTATATTTTAAAGGTTTAACATTCTAGTATAGAAAACGTTTCTCAGTGCTACCGACTATGTCACTCCTATAGGCACAGTTAAAATATTAAATAGGTGTGCATTTCCATATAATGATGGAAGGGTAAAATAGGTTAACTTTCCTGACTTTTCCCTAACACCTTCTCCACTTATTCACACTTTTTATATTCTGTACTGTGTCTGGAGAGATGATTATTTATCATTGATACATGAGTTTGAAGACTTTTCTCTTTGTGAAACTTTGATGTTCTGCTTTCAATTTATCTTCTCTAGTGGCTCAGTCAGTATAGAATCCCCCTGCAATGTAGGAGACGGTTGGATCCTGGGTTGGGAAGATCCCCTGGAGGAGGGCATGGCCACCCACTCCAGTATTCTTGCCTGGGAAATCCCATGCACAGAGGAGCCGGGTGGCCTACAGTCCATGGGGTCACAAGAGAGTTGGACACGATTGAGTGACTAACACTTTCACTTTTTTTTCTGCCACCTACTGGCTTGGTGGCCTTGAACAAGTTACTATCTGTGCCTCAGTCTCCTTATCCATAAAATGGGGATAATGAAATACCCACCTCGTTGGGTTTCAGTGAGAACTCTGTGATATGTGCCAAGTGGTCAAAAATGTGCCCTTCTTATCATAAATAGAAGTATATGTGTTCACTGTTATTACTATTATTAAATAAGTGTCACTCAGTCGTGTCTGACTCTTTGCGATCTCATTGACTGTAGCCTGCCAGGCTCCCCTGTCCATGGGATTCTTCAGGCAAGAATGCTGGAGTGGGTAGCCGTTTTCTTCTCCAGGGGATCTTCCTGATCCAGGGGCTGAACCTAGGTCTCCCACATTGCAGGCAGATTCTTTACTATCTGAGTCACCAGGGAAGCCATTATTATTATTATTATCAATTGTTAATTAGTACCCATGAAAGCTAACTCATGATTGATTATGTTTGATGAACTCTATCTCAAAATGGCAGAAAGGAGAGAAATCAGACTTTCTGGATGGTTTAGAAAGTTTCTTAAAAATGTAAATATTGGGATGCCCTTGGTGGTCCAGTGGTTAAGAATCTGCCTGCCAATGCGGAGGACACAAGTTCAATCCTGGGTCTGGGAAAATCCCACACGCCCTGGAACAACTAAGCTGGTGTGCCACAACTACTGAGCCCATGCGCTGCAGCTCCTGAAGCCCTCGTGCCTAGTTCCCATGCCCGGCAACAAGAGAGGCCACAGCAGTGAGCAGCTTGAGTACCACAATGATTGCGGTACCAGAGAGGAGCCTCCTCCTCTAGAGAGGAGCCCTCCCTCACCACTACTAGAGAAAGCCAGCACAGCAACAGAGATCCAGTGTGGCCAATAAATAAATAAGAGCTTTAAAAATCTATATAAATATTAATAAAAGAGTTAATCATGATTCCATAGCATTCTTTATCTTAAATAAAGATCTTTTACTTATCTGAGTGAATGTTTAAAACTTTTAATTATGGAAATTGTCAGACCTACATGAAAGCAGGGAGATTCATGTAAGGAAGCATCTGTGTCCAGACCCACCTTCCACAAGGAGCAACATGCCATCTTATGTTTAACTGAGCACATTCAATCTGATGCCCTACATGCCCAGCACCTCTGGTCATGTGATAGTCAGGACAGCACAGAGCCAGTCCTTCTGCAAAATCAGATTTCTTAAGGAGCAACAGCTTTTACTCTTTATCTGAAGAGGTAGGAATCTAGCCCTTACAGCAAATGTTTACTCTCAAGAATCATTTTTCACATTTTTAAATTTAAAATATATTCTGCCTCTTGATAATTAAAGAGGCATAAGTCATTTCAGTTGTTTTTGGTCTTGGCTGTGCTCCCAAGTGTCAAATACTTTTGCTCCCAACAGATCAAATAAAAGTTCAAAAACCTCTGATGTCAATAGATTAAGTACAGACTCTTCTTTTTAAAAAAATTTTGGCTGCACCCCACAGCATGTGGGATGTTAGCTCCTCGACCATGGATTGAACCTGCTCCCCCTGCATTAAAAGGCGAAGTTTTATCCACTGGGCCACCAAGGAAGTCCCCAAGTACAAACTCGTAATGGTGGCCTTGTATTGCTTCACCAGTGCATTTGTCACCAAGGCACCCACATCCTCAGGGACAGAGAACAAACCTAACAGAGACCTCAGGCTTTGTCATCTCATGACCATCATAGAAAATGCAATGTTTCAAGCACACTGGGGAACAGGTGGGGATGCTCATAGCCAGGTGTCGTTCAGTCACTCAGTCGTGTCTGACTCTTTGCAACCCCAGGACGTCAGGCTTCCCTGTCCTTCACTATCTCTCAGAGTTTGCTCAAATTCATGTCCATTGAATAAATGATGCCATCCAACCATCTCATCCTCTCCAGCCCCTTTCTCCTCATGCCCTTAATCTTTCCCAGCATCAGGGTCTTTTCCAGTGAGTCAGCTCTTCACATCACATGGCCAAAGTATTGGAGCTTCAGCTTCAGCATCAGTCTTTCCAAAGAATCAGTTCAGTTCAATTCAGTCACTCAGTTTAACTCTTTGCAACCCCATGGACGGCAGCACACCAGGCTTTCCTGTACTTCACCAACTCCCAGAGCTTGCTCAAACTCATGTCCATGTGTGATGACATCCAACCAGCTCATCCTCTGTCATCCCCTTCTCCTCCTGCCTTCAGTCTTGCCCATCATCAGGGTCTTTTCCAATGAGTCTCTTTGCATCAGGTGGCCAAAGTATTGGAGCTTCAGCTTCAGCATCAGTCCTTGCAATGAATATCCAGGGTTGATTTTCTAAGATTGACTGGTTTGATCTCCATGCAGTCCAACGGACTCTCAAAGAGTCTTCTCCAACACCACAGTTCAAAAGCATCACTTCTTTGGTGCCCAGCTTTTTTTGTGGTCCAACTCTCACATCCATGCATGACTACTGGAAAAACCATAGCTTTGACTACATGCACCTTTGTCAGCAAAGTGATGTCTGTGTTTTTAATACACTGTGTAGGTTTGCCATAGCTTTTCTTCCAAGAAGCAAGCATCTTTTAATTTCATGGCTACAGTCACCATCTGCAGTGATTTTGGAGCCCAAGAAACTGAAGTCTATAGCCAGGTACCTGGGACCAATAGTTCTGTCACTCATGTGAAGTCTATATAATCTGAAAATACGTTGGGAAGCTGTACACCACAGCAAGTGCATTATAGGTACTGACTCATTTAATCCTTACAACTGCCCTATAAAGAAGGCATGATGGGTCTGTATTCAAGGTTGAAGAACCTGAGTCACAGAGATGTAAAGCAGCTTGCCCAAGATCACACAGCCACAAAGTGGCAATCAGCATTGGGAGGAGATTCTATATAGCCTCTCAAGTAAGCCTTCTCTGATTATCTCGTGTTTCCTCCTTAGCCAAACCATGACATGCATGAAAAACGCAAATGTATAAGCATAGTTTTTGTGTGCATTTTCACACTTCCTCTGTGTCATCTTCCTTATGAGATTTCATGCTAGATTCCAAACTGCTGGAGAGCATGAACAAAAACGAAACAAAAAAAGAAAACCTGAGCACTGAGTGACACTCAAATACCTTCCAGCCAAATGGCAATCACATCAAAACCATGTAACACTTACGGACACTCAAAAATTTGATGATGATAAAAATGTGGGAAAAGAAACAAGACAAGGTTTGTGACAGATAATTAATACCCTGTTTTATCAGCATCTGATGGGTCAAAGGAGCCTAGAAAAGAGAGATGTCTAAGTTCCTTATTTTTACAAAACGCCAACTTTGAGGGTTTCACTTTCTTGTACTTTTCTACTCTTACACACTGGGAACTTCTTATTCCTTCTGGCACCTTTCAAATCTGTGTTTTGATCTCTGTGAATACCTGAGAATACAATCACATTACCTAAGTCACACTTCAACTGCCTTCAGACAAATATGCAAACAAACAGCTTCAGAAAGCTCAGTAATTACCTGAAATCTATGCCAGTGTAGACTGACATCGTGATCAACACAGAACAGGCTGCTGAAATGAGGCAGTTATTGTTTTGCTCAAATCTTTCTTTTAGTTGAAATGAATCACCTAAGTCAGAAAGCAAAGTGATTTTAATAAGTAAAAATCACAGTGACACATCTTATTGTAATATTTACAAAATGTTCTTGACATCATTAAGGCCATGCCCTTGGAAAGAGGAAGGAGGAACATAGAGCATGAAAACATAAACATAGAGCTCTATGACAGGTGATCCCATCCACAGGCAGAGAATCCTGGGGAAACTGGTGTGGTGATTTTTGATTTCCAGCTGAAGAAAGAGACTCAGAGCAATTCAGGAATGTACCCCAAATCACACAGCTAGAAAGGGACCGAGCAAAGACTAGCAGTCAGTTCTGTCCAGCACTCAACGGTCTGCTACTCAGCCTTTCAGAGTTTCCTGAGAAATCTTTTGAGAAATTATGTGGATTCATTAATTTCCCAAAGATTTGACTCCAATCCTATGCCTAATCAGAAAGTAACATTTTCTCAAGATTCGAAACTTAATAGAAGCCCTATTGAGGAAAAGTGGAAGGCAATCAACAGGTCTGAGTTGTCAGATCACTCACTTCAATGACTGGTGAAGATGGTGAGGACCTCAAGATTCTCATTCTCCTCTGCACCCTCATTTAGATGGTAGAAGTTTATATTCACAGTAGTCATAATCCTCCCGGATATAAATGGATTAAACCCATAAGTTAAAAGGCAGACATACTGGGAGAAGTTCTGCCTAAGAGACAGCTAAAACTAAAGGACGTGGAAAAGCTGACATTAAAAGGAAGAAAAAAGATACACCAGAAAAATAGTAACCAAAGGAGAATTGGCATACCTTCATCAAAATCACACACAAAAAAATGAACTTTAAGACAAAAACTGTTACTAAATCATGGAAAAATTTTCAACTTACCAGGAAGACCTAAGAATTCTAAATGGATACACATCCAATAAAGTTTCACACCATATAAATAAAAAATTTGTATGTACTACTATAAATTAGTAGTATAGGGAGAAATTGACAAATCAAACGACATCTCTCTCTCAATTATTAGTCAGTTGAGCAGCAAAAAACAATCAATAAATATATTTAGACAATTTGATTAACAACCTTGATATAATGGACACAGGTAAAATCCTGAATATAACAACCATTTAGAGAAGATCCATTTTCCCTAAGTACATATGAAACAGGTACAGAGATTAATCAGAGGACTTCCCTAGCAATCCAGAGGTTATTAATCTGTGCTTCCACTGCAGGGGGGTCAGTTGTGATCCCTGGACAGAGAATTAAGATCCCACATGCCAAATGGTGTGGCAAATAAATAAATAAAGTAAAGCACATCCAACAAATTTCCAAAAACAAATCACATACCCATCACATTCTTTGAACACAATCTAATTAAGTAGTGAAAGTGTGAATGTGTTAATTGCTCAATTGTGTCCAAGACTCTTTGCAACCACATGAACTGTAGCCCACTAGGCTTCTCTGTTCATGGAGTTTTCCAGGCGAGAATACTGGAGTGGATAGCCATTCCCTTCTTCAGGGGATCTTCCCGACCCAGGGATCAAACCCAGGTCTCCTACATCGCTGCCAGATTCTTTACCATCTGAGCCACAGTGGAAGACAAGACCTAATTAAGTAGAGTCAATAACAAAAAGATAAGATGTTTTATACACTAGAACTTAAAAAACAGAATTCTAAATAATTCATGACTCCAAAAAGAAATTAGAATGAAAATTTAGAAATGGTTGGAATAATCATAAAAACTCATACTGCCCATGAGGTTCTCTAAAACTTGTGTATTATAGTAAAAACTGAACTCAGAGGGAATTGCATGGTCTTAAATACTTATATTTGCAAAGAATAAAGGCTGACATTTAATGAGCAAACTCCTAACTAAAAATGTTATGGCAAAAATCACAGCAAAAATCTAAAGAAAACAAAAAGAGAAGATCATAAAGAAAAGAGCAGGCATCGATGAGTAGCAGAAATATCATACAGTAGAAAGAATCAACAAAGCCTAATGCTGGTCCTTTGAAAAGACTAATAAAATAGACCAATCTCTGGTGATATTGATCAAGAAAAAAGAAAAGACATAAATATTTAATCACCAGTTGAGAGTATTTAACTACAAATACAGCAGAGGTGAAAACCATGAGAGAGGCTTTCTTGGTGGTCCAGTGGCTAAGAATCCTCCCGCCAACACAGGGGACACAGGTTCAATCCCTGATGGAGGAAGTTCCCACATGCCTCGAAGAGCCACTAAGCACTGCAGCTGCTGAAGTCTGCATGCCTAGAGTCTACGCACGACAGTGAAAAGTGGCTCTGGTTCTCTTGCCTGGAGAATCCCAGGGACGGGGGAGCCTGGTGGGCTGCAGTCTATGGGGTCGCACAGAGTCAGACACGACTGAAACGACTTAGCAGCAGTAGCAGCTGGTTCACCGCAACTAGAGAGAAAGCCTGAGTGCAGCCACGAAAACCCACCACTGCCATTAATTAATTAATTCATTCACTAAAAAAAAGCAAAACGAGAATACAATGAAGTTTTATGCTGATATATTTGACAATTAGATGAAACAGACAAATTTCTAGAAAAATATAATTTATTAATCGTGACTCAAGAAGAAATATTAATAGAAAGCTTGAAGAATACTATCATTATTTTGGAAAATTGAAACAGTATTAAAACATCTTCCATAGCAAAACACCAGTGTTTTAGAGGCTAGTTCCTCAAAATTTCGAGAGACTCATCATTCCAACCCAACAAAAATTCTTTTAGCACACAGAAAGAATGAAAACATGCTCTCCAACTTATTCTATGAGCTCAGTATATCAGTTTTAAAAATCAGGCAAAGTCAGTAAGAGAAAGGAAAAATACGCTAATCTCATTCATAAACATTGGTGTAAAATTCTTTTAAAAATTAGCAAAATGTATCCAACCATGTTTAAAACAGATGATGTTTTATTTTTCCAGGAATGCAAGGTTGGATTGAAATGAGGAAATCTGTGAATGTCATTGTGTAGTGAAAAATTAACTTCGCCCAAAGACAGATCTGGCTTCTGTCCCAGATCCTGGGAGGTAACCTTTAAACTCTTGAAATTTCCTGAGTAATAGGAGTGTCTTTGTTATTCATGGTGGGCCCCTTGTGACACACCTGAGAGTTTATGCTAATAAGATGACTCAGGGTGGGGACTGGCTGCACCAGAAAGACCAACCAGGTGGTTAGAGAGTTGGGGCTTTGGGGCACTTGAATCCAGCCTGACCTCAGGAGAGGGAGAAAGTCGTTGGAAATGGAAGCTAACCACATGGGCAATAATTTAATCAGCAGAACTTCCCTGATGGCTCGGTGGTGAAAAGTCTGCCTGCCAGTGCAGGAGACACAGGTTTGACCCCTGATCCAGGAAAATTCCACATGCGGTGGAGCAACTAAGCCAGATTTGTGCTACAAATTTGAGCCTGTTGTCCTACAGCCCAGGACCCACAACTACTGAACCTACGTGTTGCAACTGCTAAACCCCTTATGCTAAATCCCTGCTAAACCCCTAGAGCCTATCCTCTGCAATAAGAGAAGCCACAACGAGAAGCCATGCACTACAAGTGGAGAATGGCCCCTACTCGCTGCAACTAGGGAGGGCCTGCACAGCAACAAAGACCCAGCACAACCAAAAATAAATAAATAAAACTGGGAAAAGAAATATGGACAGCAAAGCTTAGGGGAGCTGCGTGGGTTGACAACACTCTGTGTATTGCCATGCACTGACGCGGAAAGGGCTGTGCATCCCTGAGGACACAGAAGCTTTGTGTCTGAAACCCTCCCTATTTCATATTCTGCCTTCTGTATCTCTTCCCTTGTCTGGCTCTGTTTTATATCCTTTTACTATAATAAGACTGTAACTGTTACATATAGCATGTCCCTGAGCCTGATGAATTATTCTAGTGACCCTGAGAGAGTCCAGGTCCCTGAATTTGTAGCCAGATGCTCTGAGCAGAGGTGGCCTTGGAGACCCCTCAACTTGAGACTGGTGTCAGAAGTCTCAGGCCAACTCGGTAGTCTGGAGGACTGTGCCCATCACCTTGAGTCTGGCTAACTCTTAGTAGTTGAATGAATGAAAAAAAAATTGGGTAAACTCAATGGATGCAAAAAAAAATTAATAAAATTATCTAATTATTTTGATAAAGAAAAGACTTTAGTAAACTAGGATTAGGATAAAACTTCTGCAGCCTGATACAGAGAATATAAATAAACACTATAGAAATGTTCAAAGTATTTTTTTTAAAGTCAAGAGCAAATCACAAATGTCACTATTTACTGCTCTTTCTCTAAATTTACTGGCATTCTAGAGGATATAATAAGAAAAATAAATTCAAGGCATAAACATTAGAGAGGAAGAATCAGGACAGTTATTATTTGCAGATTATATGATTTTCTATAAATAAAACCCAAAAGATAGATAAATAGATATTTTAAAATAGTAAGATAATTTAGCACGCCGGCTACCTGTAAGAGCTATGTTAAAAAACCAGTTGCCTGTCATATGATAGATTAACCCTAGAGACAAAATTCTAAGGGAAAAATAAGTCCCAGAAGACCTACTGAAACATAATGCCATTTCTAAAGAAAAATGGTTTTGTAAAAGCCTACAAAACTAAATAATAAACTATCATAAATACATTAGAGACAAATGTATTTATATTTTAAAAAACAATAAGGTACACAAAAAAGAATATCTACCATAGTATCATTTGTAATAAACTCAAACTGGAAGCAAACTAAATATTCATCAACAAATAAATGAGTAACCAAAGCATCATATTGTTACTGTTCAGTCGCTAAGTAGTGTTTTCGACTCTCTGAATTGCAGCATGCCAGGCTTCCCTGTTCTTTATCATGTTCTAGAGTTCGCTTAAATTCACATTCACTGAGTCAGTGATTCCATCCAACCATCTTGTCCTCTGTTGTCCCCTTATGAAGTGAAGTCGCTCAGTCGTGTCCGACTCTGTGCGACCCCATGGACTGTAGCCTATCAGATTCCTCCGTCCATGGGATTTTCCAGGCAAGGGTGCTGGAGTGGGTTGCCATTTCCTTCTCCAGGGGATCTTCCCGACCCAGGAATCGAACCCAGGTCTCCCGCATTGCAGGCAGATGCTTTACCATGTAAGCCACCAGGTATTCCACAAGAAAAACAAATACATTACTGTGAATACTCTCAATACCATGGGTGAAACTCAAAAACTTTATGCTGAACGATAATTTTTAAAAAACTGTCTACAAAAAAGTAAACATTGTATGATTCCATTGATAAGGAATTCTAAAACAGGCAAAACTAATTTATGGAGAGAGAAGAAAGAAGAGTGGCAGCCTTTGGCAGGGAGAGATTATTGGTTGGAAGAAGATACAAGGGACTTTCTGGGGAAATGGAAACAAATTTTTTGAATGGAATAGTGGTTCCAAGGGTGTTAACATTTTCCAAATCTCATCAAACTATACCCTTAAAATCTGCACATTTTTCATATATAAATTATATTTCAAATTTTTTAAAAACAGAACATAGAAGGAAGTCTTATAACCTAAAAAAAAAGCAAAGACTTGGGACTTCCTTGGTGGTCCAGTGGCTCAGACTCTTGTGTTCTAAATGTGGGGGACTCAGATTTGAATCCTGGTCAAGCAATGGCACCCCACTCCAGTACTCCTGCCTGGAAAGTCCCATGGACAGAGGAACCTGGTAGGCTGTAGTCCATGGGGTCACTGAGGGTCGGACACAACTGAGCAACTTCACTTTCACTTTTCACTTTCATGCATTGGAGAAGGAAATGGCAACCCACTCCAGTGTTCTTGCCTGGAGAATCCCAGGGATGGGGGAGCCTGGTGGGCTGCTGTCTATGCGGTCACACAGAGTCGGACATGACCGAAGTGACTTAGCAGCAGCAACAGCAGGGAACTAGATCGCACATGCCACAACTAAGACCCAGCACAGCCAAATAAATAAAAATTATTTTTTAAAAAGCAAAATATACAACTCTTAAGCATTTTGTTTTGTTTTTTGAATTAGAGGTTTTATTTATATTAGGGTGTCATGACCAAGCTTATCATATGTAAAAGAATTCCTTCCCATTAGAATTGAATTCATATAATTCATCTCAATGAGAGATTAACAGAATTTAAACTAAGTGAAAAAGTATATAATCAATCCAACATGCATAAAGGCATTTGATAAAAATCAAATATCTACATTAAGGAGGAAGAGAACAGATTTGATTTGTTCTCACTGACATGCATTGTACTCTTTCATACGAACCTATCACATGCACTGATCTTTTGAAGAGTATTAAGAAGTAATGGTTACACAAACTGTGAATATGTTCAAGACCACTGAGTTGTATATTTTTTTAAGATTTGTTTTATTTAGACCAGTTTTAAACTGTTTATTGAATTTATTACAACAAAGAAGTTTCTGTTTAAAAAAACAAAAAGAAGCAATGATTATAATATGTCCCCTACCTATGAGTGAGCTCCGATCCGAGATCGTGTTCCTTAGTCCAATTTGTTTGTAAGTTAGCCAAGGTACCCAACTAAAACAACTGTCTATAGAGTACTGTACCGTTCAGTTCAGTTCAATTGCTCAGTCGTGTCCAACTCTGCGACCCCATGGTCTGCAGCATGCCAGGCTGCCCTGTCCATCACCAACCCCCAAAGCTTGCTCAAACTCATGTCCCTCCATTCAGTGATGCCATCCAACCATCTCACCCTCTGTCATCCCCTTCTCCTCCTGCCTTCAATCTTTCCCAGCATGAGGGTCTTTACCAATGAGTTACTTCTTTATATCAGGTAGCCAAAGTATTAGAGCTTCAGCTTCAGCATTAGTCCTTCTAATGAATATTCAGGACTGATTTTCTTTAGGATTGACTGGTTTGATCTCCTTGCAGTCCAAGGGACTCTCAAGAGTCTTCTCCAACACCACAGTTCAAAAGCATCAGTTCTTTGGCATTCAGTTTTCTTTGTGGTCCAACTCTCACATCCATACATGACTACTGGAAAAACCATAAATTTGACTATATGGACCTCTGTCAGCAAAGTAATGTCTCTGCTTTTTAATATGCTGTCTAGGTTTGTCATAGCTTTTCTTCCAAGGAGCAAGTGTCTTTTAATTTCATGGCTGCAGTCACCACCTGCAGTGATTTTGGAGCCCAAGAAAAGAGTCTGTTATTGTTTCCATTGTTTCCCCATCTATTTGCCATGAAGTGATGGGACTGGATGCCATGATCTTCATTTTTTGAATGTTGAGTTTTAAGCCAGCTTTTTCACTCTCCTCTTTCACTTTCATCAAGAGGCTCTTCAGTTCCTCTCTGCTTTCTGCCATAAGGGTAGTGTCACCTGCATATCTGAGGTTATTGGTATTTCTCCCAGCAATCTTGACTCTAGCATGTGCTTCATCCAGCCTGGTATTTTGCATGATGTACTCTGCATATAAGTTAAATAAGCAAGGTGAAAATATATAGCGTTGACGCACTCCTTTCCCAATTTGGAATCAGTCTGTTGTTCCGTGTCCGGTTCTAACTGTTTCTTCTTGACCTTCATGCAGATTTCTCAGGAGGCAGGTCAGGTGGTCTGGTATTCCCATCTCTTGAAGAATTTTCCACATTTTGTTGTGATTCACACAATCAAAGGCTTTGGCCTAGTCAATGAAGCAGAAGTAGATGTTTTTCTGGAACTGTCTTGCTTATTTGATGATCCAGCAGATGTTGACAATTTAATCTCTGGTTCCTCTGCCTTTTCTAAATCCAGCTTGAACATCTGGTTCTTGGTTCACATACCATTGAAGCCTCACTTGGAGAATTTTGAGTGTTATTTTACTAGCATGTGAGATGAGTGCAACTGTGTGGTAGTTTGAACATTCTTTGGCATTGTCTTTCTTTGGGATTGGAATGAAAACTGACCTTTTCCAGTCCTGTGGCCACTGCTGAGTTTTCCAAATTTGCTGGCATATTGAGTGCAGCACTTTCACAGCATCATCTTTTAGGATTTAAAATTGCTCAACTGCAATTACAACTGTAATTCAACTCACCTCCACTAGCTTAGTTCATAGTGATGCTTCCTAGGGCCCACCTGACTTTGCAATCCAGGATGTCTGACTCTAGGTGAGTGATCGCACCATTGTGTGATCTGATAACCACCATTGTGGTTGTCTGGGTCACTAAGATCTTTTCTGTATAGTTCTTTTGTGTATTCTTGCCACCTCTTCTTAATATCTTCTGCTTCTCTTAGGTACTGTACTGTAGTAGGTTTATAATAATTTTCACACAAATAATACACAAAAAACAAACCAACAAACAAAAATATCCATTGTTTTAATCTTACAGTATAGTACCTTGAAAAGGTATAGAGTAGTACAGTCCAACAGCTGGCACACAGGGGCTGGCATCAAGTCACCAGGCAAAAGTGTTACTGACTGGAGGAGGGAGGGGAGGTGGGAGATGGTAGAGCTGAAGGATTGTCAGCAGTAGGGGTTGGAGGGCAAGCTGCAATGTCCCTCACATCTGACATTGATGGAATGTATGTTCACATCTTTGAAAGTTGGCAACTTGGGGGTTCATATGTAGGGGGCTTACTGTACTGTTGTGTGTGGGTTTTAGGATAATGTATATTTTCAGTTTTGAGGTAATCACTAAATTGTTTTCCAAAGTGGAATAGTTCTATAATCCCAAAGTTAAGTATAAAGTTTATTTAGATAATAATGCCAAGGGGATTCTGTTCTAAACATTTTTTATTACAACTTAAAACTTGTGAGTGAGTGTACAGTTGTTTGACCTTCTTTCAATGTAGAGCCAAACCAAGCTTTCTCTCTGCACTTGGATCTGCTATTAAAGGTCAGTTGGGTTTTGCATGGACCCCCAGTGCTGTGTCATCTACAGAGTCCCAGTGGCTACACATCTCCGATGGGCACTCATTCTGTCTAGAAATGCCCCTGGGTCTGCTTTCCCAGGTGGCACTAATGGTAAAGAACCCACCTGCCAATGCAGGAGACATAGGGACTCGGGTTCTGTCCCTTGGTTTGGAAGATCCCCTGGAGGAGGGCATAGCAACCCACTCCAGTATTCTTGTCTAGAGAATCCCATGGACAGAGGAGCCTGGTGGGCAACAGTCCATAGAGTAGCAAAGGGTCAGACACAACTGAAGCAACTTAGCACACACCACACTGCTTTCCCAGTATTCAAGCATGCCTCCTGCACTCTCCTTAATCAACTCCATTCCTTCTCCAAGAGGAGCCCAGGAAGCCAGCTTCAGCATCACCTGAGAACATGTTAGAAATGCTCAGGCCCTGCCCCAGACCTGCTGAATCAGGAACTTGGGCTGGCGGGAGGTAGGGTGGGGGGAGGTGGGACGGCAGACTGTGTGGCTCAGCTGGTAAAGAATCCGCCCACAATGCAGGTGACCTGGATTTGATTCCTGGGTTGGGAAGATACCCTGGAGAAGGAAAAGGCTACCCACTCCAGTATTCTGGCCTGGAAAATTCCATGGACTGTATAGTCCATGAGGTCGCAAAGAGTCAGACACGACTGAGCGACTTTCACTCACTCCACTCACTCCTGTGATTCTGACTCACCCTAATATTTGAGAACCACAGTTCTCTACTTCGAACTCTCCCTCCCTTCCAACAGAGCATCCTTTCTCAATCTTCCCTAAAAAACAAAAGCAAACGAAAACAAAAACCCAGAAGTAAATGAACTTCCCACGGCAGGAATCGCCACTTTCCCATGTACCACACTCTGAATTCACAGTCATGTTGTGAGGACAGAAATGATCTTTTCATTTTCAACTTCCAACCCTCAATAGAGTCCTGTTAGTCTGAAGCGTTTCCCAGTCACCCACATCTGTGGACCTCCTTGCCTGCACTCCAGCGGGAGCCAAGATTCTTCTTCTTCTTTTTTTTTTTAATATTTATTTATTTATTTGGCTGCATCAAGTCTTCGTTTCCGCATTCAGGATTTTTAGTTGTGGCGTGTGAACTCTTAGTTTCAGCATGTGGGATCTAGATCCCTGACCACGGAGTAAACCTGGGGCCCCTGCACTGAGAGTGTGGAGTCTTAGCCACTGGACCACCAGGGAGGTCCCTGAAGCCAGGATTCTGTAATAATCTCTTCCTTGCTTCACCACATCTGCCACCAACACTCAGACTCCATCTTCACCAGTACCCAGGATACGCTCTTAAAGTGTAAACCGAGGGACTTCCCTGGTGGTCCAGTGGTTAAGACTTCATCTTCCAAGGCAGGGGGTTCAGGCTTGATCCCTCCCATGTGCCTCAGGACCAAAACCCAAAAACAAACAAACAAACAAACAAATATATATATAAAACAGAAGCAGTATTGTAATAAATTCTATAAAGACAGAAAAAATAAAGGATAAAATGGATCAGACTCCCTTCTGATGGCTATTCCACATACTGGGAGTAAAAGTCAGACCCTTCATCTAACCCTAAAGGTCCTCTGTGACCTGGCCCCTTCCCATCTCCTCACATCCCTTGTATCTGGTGTTGGCACTCCTGCTTCACAACCTCCAGCTACATTGGCTTTCCAGAAACGTGTCAGGCTCATTTCCACCTCAGGGCCTTTGCACAAGCTATTCCTTCTTCCCTAAAGGCTCCCCCTCAGCTCTCTGTGTGACTGGATTCTTTCAGTCATTCAGTTTAAACAATGCAGAGCCCAGAGACCTTCAGGGTCCGATTGGCCAGCTCAGCATCTAGAGCAGAGAATGTATTGTGTGCTCAGAGTAAATGACGAACAAATTTGAGGGGAGAGGTGGCGAACCTGGTTCAGAATAGTTCATTGTATAGGTTGTGTTGTCTGATGCTCTCTGCCATCTGTTCAAAAAGAGCTTGAGTGTAACAAATGAGTGCTTCTCTTGACAGCCTCGTGACCTTAGATTTGTGCTTTTTCTAGATGCATCCCTGGGCTAAAAGGTTTATCCACGTTACATTTTATTGAGAATTTCTAGAAAGCTATTGCTCTCCATGGCTTCCCTGGTGGCTCAGTGGTAAAGAATCGCCTGCTAATGCACGAGATGCAGATTCAATCCCTCAGTCGGGAAGATCCCCCAGAGAAGGAAATGGCCACTCCAGCATTCTTGCCTGGGAAATCACATAGACAGAGGAGCCTGGCAGGCTCCAGTCCATGGGGTTGCAAAAGAGAGGGACACCACTTGGCGACTAAACAACAACTGCTCTCCATAGGTGCTGACATACAAACAAGCCCTCCAAACTCTTTGGATCTGGACTTAGGATGAACAGGAATTCTTTCATTTGCATTCTCAGAGGCCCACAATTATATGCCCTTCTAAAAACCTCTACGTCCTTGCTCATAGATTCCTATCCTGTCCCTAGCTCCCTTCAACCTCTCCCTGTCTCTGCTCTGAGGCTCTTTTGCCTTGGTGCAGCCTGACACCACTGCTGGACAGGAGTTCCCCATGACTGCAAAGGAGCCTTTGAAAACAAGCATCCATCACATCAGGTTCCCAAAAAAGAGCTCCAGCAGCACCTCTGCCTGGAGACAAGTCCTGGAGCCACACAACTTTGTGCCCGCTGGTGCCTTTGCAAGCCTGCTAGAGCTCCACACCGTGCCACCGCCAGCTGGCTCCAGGGAACTCCTGGCTGCTCTTTCCTCCCTCCCTGTCCCTGTCTGTCCCTTCCCTTCTGTTTTATTATTTTTGGCTGTGCTGGATCTCTGTTCCTGCATGGGCTTTTCTCTAGTTGCAGTGAGTGGGGGCTACGCTCTAGTTGTGGTGTGCAGGCTTTTCTCATGGCAGCATCTTCTCCTGCTGCAGAGCCGGGGCTCTAGGCATGAGGGCTTCAGTAGTTGTGGCTCCTGGGCTCTAGAGCACAGGCTTAGTAGTTGTGGCTCACAGGCATAGTTGCTCAGTGGCATGTGGTATCTTCCCAGACCAGGGATCAAACGCATATCTTCTGCACTGGCAGGCAGATTCTTTACCACTGAGCCACCAGGGAAGCCCTCCCTTTCTTTGCTGATGCTACCCACAGAGCCCCACCCACCTGTGAGGCCGGCGTGTCCTGGCTCAACTTGACCCTGGTGGTTAAGGCAACCTCCGTGCAAGGAGCCAGATTCAGTATAGCCACCATTCCAGGCACAGTCCTGGGCCTTTTTCTGCTCTCCTCATGGATTCTCCCAAGAAAGAACCCTGCCATGATGCTGCAGGGGAGAACACCGAGGCTTGCTTCAATAAGATGCCCACCACTGGGGGATGGTGGAGCCCCAGGTACACAGCCCTGACATCATCACCTTAGGCTGTCTACGGCAGAGTTGGGCATTGGATGCCAACTCTTGGTTGAGCCCTCCCAGCCCACCTGGAGCCTGCATCCCAGTACCAAGGTGACACCTGCTGTGTGGACTCAAGGTTCACCACATGCACCGCCTGATCCTCTCTGCAGCTTGCCATTCTGACTCTCCAGGAGAAAGTAGGGGACAAGTCCCTGTCCTGGAGCCCCTCGCTCTGCTCTGAGCTAGAACAAAGATTGGATGCCATGGACGGGACAAGGCAGACTGGCCACCTTTCACAGAGGGCCGGATGTGCAGGCCTGCATGACAGACAGCCACTCCACGTGGTTGGCAAGGTTGAGTCTGAACAGGATGAAACTTTGGCCTTTGTTACTTTTTATTTTATTTTTTTATGTTTTTAATTAAATTGCCTGGGTCACTGACACCCTGCAGAGATGGTGAAACGCAGCCTTGCATTTTGTTAATGATACACCATCTGTTTGTTCACACTGTGTGATCACATGATCTTTGCTCTGTAGAACACCTCGTCCCACTGGCCTAAACCAGTTTGTGGGTGAAATGCCTGGGAAGAGTGCCAGACCCTTCCTTCCTTCCTTCCTTTCCTTCTTTCTTTTTTTCTTTCTTCCCCCTCCTTCCCTCCCTACCTCTCTCTCTTTCTCTCTTCCTCACACCCTCTCTTCCTTTTCCCCTCCCTTCCTTTCTTTTCTTCCTCTCCTTCCCTTGCTCTTCCTCTTCACTCGCCCCTCCCTCCCTCTCTTTCTCTCACCCATTTTAAGACTACCTACTGACCCCATTGGTGTTACTGCTCACAGAACCTGATCCCCCCACTTCCACTGCAGTATTCTATCCTGACTTCTGGAAGGGGCCAGTGGAGACCAGGTAAGGTGGAGACAGCTCAGACATGAGGTGGGAAGGCCCACAGGAGGCATTTGAAGGCAGTACCACCTGCCTACAGCTCAGAGGTTGCAGAGGAATCAGCCAGGACCCCCACACCTTGCGCTGGGGTAGCAGAGCCTGAGGCTGGAGAGCCCCTCTGAACTTACCAGCGAGTGCCGCCACCTACTCAACTTCACCTGTTACATTCCTGCTAACTCATCACACACAGTAATTATATCAAGTCCCTGAAGAGGGTGGTATCCCAGGTATTTTAAAGAGCTTTAAATTTTATTTCTTTCCATGAAGACTGGCCCTCAAAAAGAAAAAGGAATGGAGGCACAGACTCTGATCAGCTGGTGGCAGTTCTGTCAGAGAGACAGACAGACAGAGAGACAGAGACACAGAGTCAGAGAATGTTGAACGTATGGTTTGTGGGTACACGGGGAGCCCCCTGAGGAGTGAGGCTCAGACACCGACCTCGAAGAACTTGGTGTTCCTGGGACAGAAGATGAATGGCCGTGAAGTATGACTTATAAAACATTCAGAACTTTGGCAGCTCCAAAGCATTGGAATCTCTGCTCTCAGACACGCACCTTTGTATCCTAACTCTGAAAAGCCATGGCTGTGTGAGATTGTGTAACCAGGAGACCCACCACCCCGGTAAGGGAGCTTGTCCTGTAAGAGGGGCACCTCTGAAGGGCCCAGATGACAGGAGCAGCAGGGAGGCTGTGGAGAGGGTACCTGGAGGTGGCTCACGCCCCTGGCACTTAACTCCTGGGATGTACACACAGAATCACAGCTACACATCTGTTGACGATTCCTATCGTATCCCCTCCACATGTTGGCTCCTTCTGATGAATCCCTTGGGGCTTCCCTCTTCCCTCCCTTCTATCAGATCTCACTTTCTGATTGTAACTTGAGTTGGGATAGGGGGTGGCACACACTCTGTCTGATTTCACCACTTCCTCGGGGGCCCTGATTACCAGGTTAAAGGTGTGCATGCGTGTGTGTGTGTGTGTGTGTGCGTTTATACCAGTTGCTGTTGCTATTCAGTCAACAAGTCATGTCTGACTCTTTTTGACCCCATGAACTGCAGAATATCAGGCTTCCCTGTCCTCCACTATCTCCCAGAGTTTGCTCAAATTCATGGCCATTGAGTTGGTGATGCCATCCAACCATCTCATCCTCTGTCGTTCTCTTCTTCTCCTGCCTTCAATCTTTCCCAGCATCAGGGTCTTTTCCAATGAGTCAGTTTGTCGCATCATGTGGCCAAAGTATTGAAGCTTCAGCTTCAGCATCAGTCCTTCCAATGAATACTCAGAGTTGATTTCCTTATGATTGACTGGTTTGATCTTCTTGCAGTCCAAGGGACTCAGAAGAGTCTTCTCCAGCAGCATAGTTCGAAAGCATCAGTTCATTATTGTTCAGCTTTCTTTATGGCCCAACTCTCACGTCCATACATGACCACTGGGAAAACCATAGCTTTGACTAGATGGACCTTTGTTGGCAATAGATAGATTTTTTTGTGCAGAACGTGGCTCATGGGATGATTCATCCTCAGCTGTTTCACACTTGGGGCTTAGGAAATTCATGTCCAATCAGCGGAGAACCAATGGCCCAGAAGTTCTCTTATCAACTTCTGATAGGAGTTTGCAGCCCGTAAAACTCAGCTAGCACACTCCCTGCAGAGAAAACACCTGCACCTGGGCTTCTTGGCCCAGAAGGTTGTTATTTAGTCACTGGTGAGTAAAGGGCACCATTGTTCCTCCCCTCCCTTGTCACTAAAGAAAAACAATCTGGCTCTGGCAGCGGGCAACTTGCCGGGGACCCTCACTGGATGCTTCTCTGATAGATCCTGCAGCCCGTGAGAAAAGGAGTGATGGTAGTTTTCCTGGATGAGCAGGGAGTGATGCTGTGATGGTGTTTTCCTGAAATCCCATCAACACTTGCATGCGGACACTGTTTTGGTAAATTAACGCTTCCCAGCACTAAAATCATTCATGTCATTATTTCTAAATAACAAGACTCATGAAAGTGACAGAAGACAGTGGTGTATGACCTGCAACCAGAAAGCAAACACGGAATGCTTTTCAAACTTCAGTTAAGAATTTCAGCCCGAATCTCAGTCAGTTGTGGCAAGGTGGATGAACTGAGAGCCTGTTATACAGAGTTAAGTAAGTCAGGAAGAGAAAAACAAATATGATGTATTAATGCACATATTCATATCCCCTATCACGCTGAAGCTGAAGCTCCAATGCTTTGACCACCTGATGTGAAGAGTCGACTCACTGGAAAAGACCCTGATGTTGGGAAAGATTGAAGGCAGGAGGAGAAGGGGGAGACAGAGGATGAGATGGTTGGGATACATCACTGACTGACTGGACATGATCTTGGGCAAGATCTGAGAGACAGTGAAGGGCAGGGAAGCCTGGAGTGCTGCTGTCCCTGGGGTCGCAAAGAGTTGGACATGTCTTAGTGACTAACCAGCAACAACAACAGCACATATATATGGAATCTAGAAAAAAAATGGTGCTGATGAATCTATTTGCAGGACAGCAATAGAAATGCATAAGTTAGAAAACAGACTTGTGGACATAGTGAGACAAGAAGAAGGTGGGACAAATTGAGAGAGTAGCATTGAAACATATACATTACTATATGTAAAATAAATAGCTGGTGGAAAGCTGCTGTATAACACAGGGAGCTTAACCCAGTGCTCTGTGACAACCTAGAGAGGTGGGAGGGAGGCTCAAGAGGGAGGGAACATATATATACTTATGAGTAACTCACATTGTTGTACGGCAGAAACCAACACAGCATTGTAAAGCAATTATCCTCCAATCAAAAAAAAAAAAAAAGAATTCCAGCCCAGCTTCATCAGTGAGTCCTTGATTTTAGAAATAAGACAGACCACATGCCACCATCACCCAGACTCATGGATGGTGCTTTGGACCAGAGCACGGTTCCGTAAGGGAGGTCCTGACTCTTGTACGCTGGCTGCAAACACTCCTGCTGTTTCATCTCTCCTTTGACCTGCATGCCAGAATGGGATAACTTTGTGAGCCAAAGAGAGCAGAAATATTTTACTGATGCATCTGCTCTGAAGTAAAATAAGGTGCAGAAGGAAGGATCTATGTGTACTCACCCACGCAGTATAAAATGTGCACTAATGGAATCTCTTCCAAGGGAGGGACATTGGCAAAGTGGTTCTAATCCTGGCTGGAAAACAAGGTGTTGGTGGCGAAGGGGGAACAGAGTCTTTGTGAGCAGCAATCTCAGCTGAAACCTTCCAGGGGCAGCACATCCTTCCTCTGGTCCTCTCTGACCCTCTGCCCGCCCCTGCCCCACTCATCCTGTATGACCTGGGCCACTCCAGACCCTCCCGTGGGGGAACTCCCACGGTCGTGGGGTTTGTGTCAGATAGGAGAGGCTAGGTCAGGCCATAGTCCTGTGCGACCTCCAAGTCCTATGAGACATGTCCAGCATGGTCTGAAAAATTCTGATCTGCAGAGTCATCTAGGCAGAAGGAGGTTCTACTGGCCGTGTGCTCCCATGGTCAGTGCAGGACGCTGAAGGAAACAGGACAGTGTTCACTGGTCCTTCAAGGTCCCCCTACCCCCTAATGACACACGTTGCCTCTGCTCATGTTTCATTGAGTCAAACAGCCTCCCGAGCCACAAAGAGGGAGGTGCCAGCCCATCAAGAGCCTAGAAAGAGGAAACCCGAGGTTCAGGTAAAGAACTGTAGTGACTTCCCCAGAACTGGATCGTTATGGGTGGTACCTGCTTAGCCAGCACCTGGAGACCCCTGGCTGGAGGGAGGGGAGACTACCTGCCAGCCGAGGCCATGTGTCCACGTGACGGAGGCTGCAACCGGCATGTTCAGTTCCACGGGGACACAAGCTTCTTTCCTTTCTACAGTTGTACCGCTGCTGCCTGCATGGGGCCTGGCGCAAGGAGGCAGTCAGCAAATACTGCTGGGACTTCCCCTGTGGTCCAGTGGTTAAGACTCTGCACTTCCAATGCAAGGGGCACTAGTCTGATCCCTGGTTGGGGAACTAAGATCCCACATGCTGTGCAGTATGGCCAAAAAATAAGAAAATTTTGATAATAATAATAATTTTTAAAACCTCAATTAAAAAAACACTGCAGGAGGCACGAATGCCTTGGCAGCTTGTCACAGTCTTCTGTGCAAGGTGCGTTACCCCATGAGCATTCTGCTTTCTGAGGACAAGGGTTTCATCTTGTCCTTCCCTGCCTTCCCTCCTTCAATAAGCAAATGCTGTGCTCAGCACTCGGCTTGGAAAGAAAGATGAGAATCAACACACCAACCCTGACCTCTGCCCTCAAGGGTCTCAGATGGTAAAAAAACATAAACAGTGTACTGAGGGTCAGCATCCTGCCAGAGGAGGTGTTTGCCAAATACACGGAAAGGCAAACGGGAGTGTGAAGACAACCCGGAAACTTTCCCAAAGAAAATGAGATTGTCCTCAGGTCTTAAGGAAGAAGAGGGATTTCCCTGGTGGCCTAGTGGTTAAGAAGCCACTTTCCAATGCAGGGGATATGGGTTTGATTCCTGGTTGGAGAACTAAGATCCCACATGCTGTGGGGGAACTAAGCCTGTGTGCCGTGATGAAGACCCAGTGCAACTAAAAATAAATACAATTTTAAAAAGTTTTAATTAAAAAAATAAAATGTACATATTTTAAAAAAGGAAGGAGAGAAGGCATCTCTCAGGTATAAAAGGAAAATGCCAGCATTCACATGTGGGAGACCGCTGAGCAGAAACATGTAGTTTTGTTAGCATTTTTTTCCTGCAGGTGAGAAGTCTGCAAGGATGGTCAAGGAGACAGGGGCAGACAGTAAATGGTTAATTAAGGCTTTGGGGGTCACATACCATCTCTGTCACATTTTCTTCCTCTCTGTGTGTGTTATAACCCTTTAAAAATAGAAAAACTATTCTTAGCTTATAGGCCATACAAAAACACAAACAAGCTAAGGCACACCCACAGGATGGCTATCATCAAAAAGATGGAAAAACCCAGGCTGGTGGGGATGTGGAGTAACTGGAGCCCGTACCCTGCTGGTGGGGAGGTAAAAATGGAGCCACTGCGGCGGAAAACAGTCAGGCGCTTCCTGAAGAGGTTAAATATAGAGTTACCATATGACCGTGTGGTTCCACTCCGAGGAGGACACCCGAGAGAAATGAAAACATATGTCCTCACAAACGCTGGCATGTAAATGTTCACAGCAGCGTTATTCCAATCAGACAGAAGGCAGAAACAATCCAAATGTCCATCGACTGGTGAACAGATGAGGAATGTGCGCTGTGTCTGTACAATGGAATATATTTAGCCAGAAGAAGAAATGGAGTTTGGATACAGGCTACAATGTGGATGAACTTGGAAAACATCCTGTGACGTTAAAGAAGCAGATACAGGAAACCACCTATTGGATGATTCTGTTTACACAAAGGGCTTCCCCGATGGCTCAGCAGTAAAGAATCTGCCTGCAATGCCTGAGACACAGGAGACATGGGTTTGATCCCTGGGTCGGGAAGATCCCCTAGAAGAGGAAGTGGTAACCCACTGCAGCATTCTTGCCTGAAAAATCCCATGAACAGAGGAGCCTGGCAGGCTACAGTTCAAAGTGTTGCAGAGTCAGACACAATCGAGTGACTGAGCATTTATACTAAACGTCCAGAACAGGCAAATCCACAGAGACAGAAAGATTAATTGTTGCCTTGGGCTGGAGGAGTCAGGGAGAGACAAGGAATGACTGCTAATGGGGGCAGTTTCTTCAGGGGGTGATGAAACTGCTCTCAAATTAGATTGTAATGATATTTGCACAGCTCTGTAAATATACTACAAGCCACTGAATTATATATTTTAAAAGTGTGAATTCTACGGTTTGTGAATTATATTTCTCTCTTCCCTGGAGAGGAAAATGGGAACCCATTCCAGTATTCTTGCCTGGAAAATTCCATGGACAAAGGAGCCTGTTGGGCTTTAGTCCATGGGGTTGCAAAGAGTCGGACATGACTGAGCGACTAAATAACAACAACTGCAACAAAATAGAACCTTTCTGCGTCTGGGGAAGGAGGGCACACGTGAAGCTGCTGCCCCTTCTCCTGCCTGACAAGAGAAAATGGGGAGCCAGGCCCCCCCCCCAAAAGTGGGAGTGGACAGAGTGGGGGTTTGCCTCACCCAAGAGTCGCAGTGTGCCCCACTAAAAGCATCAGGACATGTGATTATACATTATATTTGTCTCAAGTGTGAATTCAAACAGAATCACAAACTTGGATATGCAAAAAGAGCCTGAGTGATTGTGTCAGCCTGAGCAGGCTGTCCAGTCCAGGTATCTAATCAAACACCAACTGGGGTGTTACCTTGAAAGTATCCTGTAGATGTGGTCAGTGTCTGCCATCACTGAATTTGAGGAAATGAGAGGATCCCTGATGATGCGATTGGGCCCCACCCAACCAGTCAGAGGCCTTGAGAGCCAACACTGAGGTTTCCTGGAGAAGGGATTCTGCCTGAAGACGGTGGTATTGGACTGGTCAACTTGAGGTGCTTCCCACTCCATCCCATCTTCTTTCCTTATCCTGGGTGGGACCAGGATTCAGGGGAGGTTTACACAGTATCTGAGTGTCACAGAAGGATGGCACAACTGGTCCATGGCCCTCTGCCCTGGCTGCTCCTGAGAGTCACTTGTCCACCAGGTCTTGGGCTCTGCCCTCCAATCCTGTGGCCCTGTGATTGATGCCTACAATCTGTTGGGGCCTCCGGTTGTCAAATGGTATGCTCTTTGTTCTCACTGACCAAATGTGAGGTTTCCTCTTGCCTACCAGTCCTCGAAGTCACTTCTGTGCCTTTCTCAGGCTGAGGGACCACCCCTCTCTTCCTGCCCAGTCACACTGGGTGTGTGGGTCTATGTCAGGCTGGCCCAGAGCCCATCTAAAATAAATAAATAAATTAATTTAAAACTATAAAATTCTAAAAAGAAAAGAAACTAGTTTTCTAGATTGATGCATGTTAATATAACTTACATAAAATAAATTGTTCAATTGCTTAGTTATGTCCGACTCTTCGTGAACCCACGGACTGTAGCATGTCAGGCTTCCCTGTCTTTCGCCATCTCCTGGAACTTGTTCAAACTCATGTCCATTGAGTCAGTGATGCCATCAACAGTCTTATCCTCTGTCGTCCCCTTTTTCTACTGCCTTTAATCTTTCCAAGCATCCAGATCTTTTTAAATGAGTTTGCTCTTTGCGTCAGGTGGCCAAAGTATTGGAGCTTCAGCTTCAACATCAGTCCTTCCAGTGAATATTCAGGGTTGATTTCCTTTAGGATTGAGTGGTTGAATCTTCTTGCTGTCCAAGGGACTCTCAAGAGTCTTCTCCAACACCACAGTTGAAAAGCATCAATTCTTCGGCACTCAGCTTTCTTTATGGTCCAGCTCTCACATCCATACATGACTACTGGAAAAACCATAGCTTTGACTAGATGGATCTTTGTTGGCAAAATAATATCTCTGCTCTTTAATATACTGTCTATGTTTGTCATAGTTTTTCTTTCAGGGAACAAGCGTCTTTTAATTTCATGGCTCTAGTCACCATTTGCAGTGATTTTGGAGCCTAAGAAAATAAAGTCTGTCACTCTTTCCATTGTTTCCCCATCTATTTGCCATGAAGTGATGGGACTGGAAATAAATAAATTTCAGTGACTAAACCAGAATAAATATAAATTTCTTATAAGTAATACTTATAATTTCTTTGTATTAAATATATACATACACCAGAATATAATTGCCAAGTGAACTATCTTTATTCTCACCACCTCTGACATCAAATGTGTGGGTTTTCTCCTGCACCAACACCAACTGGGTGTCCAAGAGTTCAGTTCAATTCTGACCTTACCTGTCAGGCCCACAGTTAAGGTCTTGGTCCCACAGGACTATCCTCACTCCGGTTGCCAATCTCATGTCCCCAGGCCACTCATCCTTCTGACAGATGAGCAGATAAGCCAGGGGTTCCCCTATGATTTATCCAAACCCTTCTCAGGTTTGACAATTTGCTGCTGCTGCTGCCAAGTCACTTCAGTCGTGTTGACTCTGTGCGACTGCATAGACGACAGCCCACCAGGCCCATCCATCCCTGGGATTCTCCAGGCGAGAACACTGGAATTGGTTGCCATTTCCTTCTTCAATACATGAAAATGAAAAGTCAAAGTGAAGTCCCTCAGTTGGGTCTGGAGTACTGGAGTGGGTCACCATTGCCTTCTCCTGACAATTTGCTAGAATACCTCAAAGAATTGTGCATGCTCAGTTGTGTCCAACTATTTGTGACCCCATGGACTGTAGCCCACAAGGCTCCTCTGTCCCTGGGATTCAGTTCAGTTCAGTTGCTCTGTCGTGTCCAACTCTTTGCAACCCCATGGACTGCAGCAGGCCAGGCTTCCCTGTCAATCACCAACTCCCAGAGTTTGCTCAAACTCATGTCCAATGAGTTGGTCATGCCATCCAGCCATCTCATCCTCTGTCATCTCCTTCTTCTCCTGCCTTCAATCTTGCCTAGCATCAGGGTATTTTCCAGTGAGTCAGTTCTTTACATCAGGTGGCCAAAATATCAGAGCTTCAGCATCAGTCCTTCCAATGAATATTCAGGGCTGATTTCCTTTAAGATTAACTGATTTGATCTCCTTGCAGTCCAAGGGACTCTCAAGAGTCTTCTCCAACACCACAGTTCAAAAGCATCAGTCCCATGGGATTACCCTAGCAAGAATACTGGAATGGGTTGTCATTTCCTCCTCCAGGTATCTTTCCAACCCAGGGATCGAACCAGCATCTCCTGTGGCTCCTGTATTGGCAGGCAGATTCTTTACCACTGTGCCATCTGGGAAGTCCTCAAAGAGCTGAGGAAAGAACTTTACTTATTATTACTGTTTTTATGATAAAAGATGCAGCTCAGGGATAGCCAGATGGAAGAGACACATACACAAGACAAAGCCTGTTGGAAAGATGGGGAGCTTCTGTGCCCTTTCTGGGAGTACCACCCTCCCAGAACCTGGACGTGTTCACCCACCCTGAGGCTCCCAAACTCTATCATTGAAGGGTTTTATGGTGGTTTCAGTACAAATGGATGACTTATGAAATCTTTGGCCATTGGTGACTAACTCAATCTCCAGTCCCTCTTTCCTTGCTAGAAGCTGGTGAGTGCATGTGTACGCTTGAGAGTTCGTGGGTGCTGCTGAAAGTTTAACTGTCTAATCATGTCTTGATCATGCTGACAACCAGCCCCCAACCTGAGGGCTTCCAGCCAAGGGTCATCTCATTCAAAAGAGTCATCATTCCAGAGATGCCAAGGGTTTTAGAAGCTGTATTCCAAGTACGAAGACAAAAACCATTTATCTATTTCCCATTGCGCCACACTGAGTATACTGAATATTTGTGTTAATCAGTCTGCACCTCCCTTCCTAACAGAGAAACCTATCCCGGTCATCCAAGCGGATTGCTGTTGTTGTTCAGTTCATTAAGTCATGTCTGACTCTTTGCGACCCGGTAGACTACAGCATGCCAGCCCCCCTATCCTTCATTACCTCCCAGAGTTTGCTCAAATTCATGTCCATTGAGTTGGTGATGCTATCTAACCATGTCATCCTTGGTCTTCCTTTTCTCCTTTTGCTTTCAGTCTTTCCCAGCATCAGGGTCTTTTCCAGTGAGTCAGTTCTTCATGTCTGGTGGTCAAAGTATTAGAGCTTCAGCCTTATCATCAGTCCTTCCAGTGAATATTCAGAGTTGATTTCCTAGAAGATAGACTGGTTTGATCTCCAAGGGACTCTCAAGAGTCTTCTCTGGCACCACAATTCGAAAGCATCAATTCTTCAGTGCTCAACCTTCTTTATGACTACTGGAAAACCACAGCTTTGAGTAAATGTACCTTTGTTGGCAAAGTAATGTCTTTGCCTTTTAATGGACTGTCTAGGTTTGTCATAGCTTTCCTTCCAAGGAGCAAGTGTCTTTTAATGTTATGGCTGCAGTCACCATCTGCAGTGATTTTGGAGCCCAAGAAAAGAAAATCTGTCACTGTTTCCACTTTTTTCCTGTCTATGTGCCATGAAGGGATGGGACCAGATGACATGATCTTAGTTTTTTGAATGTTGAGTTTTAAACCAGGTTATTCACTCTCCTCTTTCATCTTCATCAAGAGGCTCTTTAATTTCTTTTCACTTTCTACTGTCAGGGTAATGTCATCTGCATATCTGAGGTTGTTGATATTTCTCCTGGCAATCTGGATTCCAGCTTGTGATTCATCAGGCCCTGCATTACATATGGTGTACTCTGAAAATAAGGTAAATAAGCAGGGTGATGATATACAGCCTTGTCATACTCCTTTCCCCGTTATGAACCAGTCTGTTGTTCCATGTCTGGTTCTAACTGTTTCTTGACCCACATATAGGGGTCTTGGGAGACAGGTGAGGGGATGTGGTACTGTTCTGTTAATATGAGAAAAGTCTGAGACTTACAGAAGTGCATCATTGACTTAGGGATAACAGAAGGAACTTCCCTCCACCAGAATGAACTCAATCTCCAGATAAGAGTCCTCCATCATACAGCAAAATAAATGTGTATCAATTGTAGAGGCTGAAGGCCGGGGCATAAAGGACTGAGGTCAGTCAGGCTAGCCAAGGGGAAGACCAGGAGAGGCAGCTGCTCTGAAGGCCACAGGATGTAGGCAGGTGACTGAGAGGAGGAGCTTGGAGAGGCTGTCTGGCCCTTAAAAGACCAGCCCACACTGCAAACGCACTCCAGGGGCCTCCTCTGTCCCTTCCCTCCTGCTCCACCAACCATACTCCTAGAAAGGCAGGTGGAGGCTGAAACCATTTTCTTCTGTCAAGCCCTGGTGGAAAATCTAAACAGACATTTTTCCAAAGAAGACATACAGATGGTTAAAAAGCATATGAAAAGATGCTCAGCATCACTAATTATTAGAGAAATGCAAATCAAAACTTGAATGAGGCCTCACCTCACACTGGTCAGAATGGCCATCCTCAAAAAATCTACAAATGCTGGAGAGAATGTAGAGAAAGAGGAGCCCTCCCACTTTGGTGGGAATGTAAATTGGTGCACCCTCTGCAGAGAACAGTATGGAGGTTCCTTAAAAAACTAAAAATAGAGCTACCATATGACCTAGCAATCCCACACCTGGGCATTTATTCAGAGAAAATAATAATTTGAAAAGAATCATGCACCCCAGTATTCACTGCAGCACTATTTACAATAGCCAGGACATGGAAGCAACCTAAATGTCCATAGAGAAATGGATACAGAAGATGTGGTACATGTATGCAATGGAATATTATTCATCCATAAAAAATAATGAAATAATGTCATTTACAGCACCATGGATGGACCCAGAGATTATCATACTAAGTAAGTCAGACAGAAAAAGACAAGTATCACATGATATCACTCATATTTGAAATCTAAAAACAGGTTACAAATGAACTTATCTACAAAACAAAAATAGAGCTACACATGTAGAAAATAAACTTATGGTTATGGGGCAGTTGGGAGTAGGAGGGGAGGGATAAATTTCGAGATTGGGATTGACACATACACACTGCTGCTGCTGATGCTAAGTCACTTCAGTCGTGTCCGACTCTGTGCGACCCCATAGACGGCAGCCCACCAGGCTCCCCTATCCCTGGGATTCTCCAGGCAAGAATACTGGAGTGGGTTGCCATTTCCCTCTCCAATGCATCAAAGTGAAAAGTGAAAGTGAAGTCGCTCAGTCGTGTCCAACTCTTCGCGATCCCATGGACTGCAGCCTACCAGGCTCCTCCGTCCATGGGATTTTCCAGGCAAGAGTACTGGAGTGGGGTGCCATAACATAAAACAGATAACTAATAAGGACCTACTGTACAGCACAGGGAGTTCTACTCAATACTACGTAATGACCTATATGGGAAAAGAGTATAACAAAGAGCGGATATATATATATATATAGTATAGGGCTTCCCAGGTAGCGCCAGTGGTAAAAAACCCACCTGCCAATGCAGAAGACATAAGAGACAGGATTTGATCCCTGGGTCAGGAAGATTCCCCTGGAGAAGGGCATGGCAACCCACTCCAGTATTCTTGCCTGGAGAATTTCATGGACAGAGGAGCCTGGCAGGCTACAGTTCATAGGACTCCAAAAAGTCAGACACGACTGAGCGACTAAGCAGGCATGCATGCATATATAGTATAACAGATTCATTTTGCTGTATACACAAAATTAATATAACATTATAAATCAACTACACCTCAATAAAAAATTAAAAAAAAAATAGAGAACTCAAAAAATTTAAAAAGAAAAATAAATGGGACATCTCAAAGAGCAAAACATAATCACATCCAGCTTTATTTCCTGGATAAAAATGAAGTTTATAGTTCTCACTTCTGACCGTAGAATTATTTCACATGTAGTGTGGATTTTGTCTTCACAAAATGACATTTGTATTTATGTACGGCCTGCTTTCCCTGGGCTGTCCATCCTAAGATAGAGCCAGCAGCTCCAATAATAATTCCTGCACAGAGTCCATGGGGTCAGTGGGCAGAGAAATGCCACTCATCCATCAATCCTGGCAGCTCAGCAGTTCAGCTCCCCAGAGGCCAGAGATGCTCCTGAAAAGTTCTTTGTCCTCAGGGATGGAAAAAATCCCAGGCTTTGTTTACCCCAGAGCCACCATCCACAACAGAATCTGCTGTCTTTGTATATTACAATAGCAGGAAACTCAGTGATAGAGAATCGGCATTCTTTATCGGGCTTAATTCATTAACCTGAAGATTCACTTAACTTTATCTTTACCACTTCTTAGTTACCAAAAAAAAAAAAAGGTTTGAAGCCAGCATCAACCCGGAAGTGCCTCCAGTGGGGTTTCTCCCCAGCCAGGCAAAATAAACACACCCACCAGGGCCATCAGCACAGGCCACCGGTGGCAAAGATCCAAGTCACAGCAGCTGGGGTTCTGCTGACAGAGTTGTGGCTCCTCCCTGTCCACACTCACGGCATGAGGCCAGCAGGATATGTGACAAGATTTTCCTTTCAGGCTGAATAGTAGAAAGTCGTTTTGGCTTAGGGGTGCAGGGTGTTAAGAGGGTCAGGAGATCAGAGTTTCCCAGCCCTGTTCACAACTATAAGCTGACACCCATCTCACCACTCCTAGGTCTGCCGCCGTCTGGTGAAATGGGGTTTTCTATGTGGCTGCTCAAAACCCCGCAGCCCAAATAGCTCATGTCTTGGAGGGGGCAGCTGGCTGGAGTAGGATGGTGGGCGGTGTGGATGGCAATCAGGCAGCATGTTTGCAGGCAGTCACGTGCTCTCCTCCTTCTGGGTGGTGTCCCCGCCCACATCATGATGAATGCCCTAGAATCCGGCCCGACCCAGAGCAGTAATTTCCTGTGAGTGGAAGGGTCAGGCATATCACTTAACTGATATCAATCTGGATCCTGGAACCAGCTCTGCTGGTAACTAGCCCTGTGCCAATGAGCAAACCATTTATACCTGTCTGAGTTCCTTCATTTGTAATAGTGGGGGGCAGGGAGGTCCTTGATGAGCCAAGTCCCTTCCGTTCTAACCTCTGTGGTATTGTGATTTCCTTTGCAGAAGCAAGTAAAGGAGCAAGGGGACTAAAAGACTAAATCTATCATAGCAAGAATACTGCTCGTGTGTTGATTTTTAAAGCAGCCCTTTAAAAAAACAATTGAGCAGATAAGGAAATGTGTGTGCATACAAAACCGTATGGCTCAGCCTTGACTCAGCTTAGAAGCTGAGGGCAAATGGGTATTCATAAGATTGGATCATAGTAAACATTCACCCAGCAGAAGAATGTTTCTGTTCTCTTCTCCACTTGGTCTCACAAATCTGCCTTTAACTACTATGTGACATCAGGCACTCTTGGATTTTTTTTTAAATCAGGGGGTTGGTATAAAATGTCTAGTAATATTCCTTTGTATGTATGTATCACAATTTCTTTATCCATTCATCTCTCGATGGACATCTAGGTTGCTTCCATTTTCTGGCTATTGTTAATAGTGCTACAGTGAACACTGGGGTACATGTGTCTTTGTCAATAATGTTTTTCTCAGGGTATATGCCCAGTAGTGGGATTGCAAGTGCAGGGAGAAAATATCAATAACCTCAGATATGCAGATGATACCACCCTTATGGCAGAAAGCAAAGAGGAACCGAAGGGCCTTTTGATGTAAGTGAAAGAGAAGAGTGAAAAACCTGGCTTAAAATTCAACATTCAAAAAATTAAGATCATGGCATCCAGTCCCATCACTGCATGGCAAATAGATGGTGAAACAATGGAAACAGTGAGAGACTTTATTTTCTGGCGCTCCAAAACTACTGCAGATGGTGACTGCAGCCATGAAATTAAAAGGTACCTGCTCCTTGGAAGAAGAGCTCTGACAAACCTGGACAGCATATTAAAAAGCAGAAACATTACTTTGCCAACAAAGGTCCGTCTAGTCAAAGCGGTGGTTTTTCCAGTAGTCATGTATGGATGTGAGAGTTGGACTATAAAGAAAGCTGAGTGCCAAAGAATTGAACTGTTGTGTTGGAGAAGACTCTTGAGAGTCCCTTGGACTGCAAGGAGATCCAACCAGTCAATCCTAAAGGAAATCAGTCCTAAATATTCATTGGAAGAACTGATGCTGAAGCTGAAACTCCAATACTTTGGCCACCTGATGTGAAGAAGTGACTCATTGGAAAAGACCCTGAGGCTGGGAAAGATTGAAGGCAGGAGAAGAAGGGGAAAACAGGATGAGATGGTTGGATGACATCACTGACTCGATGGACATGAGTTTGAGTAAACTCCGGGAGTTGGTGATGGACAGGGAGGCCTGGTGTGCTGTAGTCCATGGGATCGCAAAGAGTCAAACATCACTGAGTGAATGAACTGAACTGATAGTAGTTTTATTCCAATTTTTTAAAGATATCTCCATATTGTTCTCTATAGTGGCTGTATCAATTTACATTCCCACCAACAGTGCAAGAGAGTTCCCTTTTCTTTATACCCTCTACCTGATTAACCTATTCGCAAGGCTGGGATAGAGATGCAGACATAGAGAACAGGCTTGTGGACACAGCAGGGGAAGGAGGGGGTGGGATGAATTTGGAGAGTATCGTAGAAACATATCACTACCGTGTATGGAACAGATAGCTGGTGGGAAGCTGCTGTATAGCACAGGGAGCTCAACCTGCTGCTCTGTGATGACCTAGAGGGGTGGGATGGGGGTAGAGGTGGGAGGGAGGTTCAGGAGGGAGGGGACATGTGTATATTTATGGCTGATTCACATTGTTGTATGGCAACACGACACTGTAAAGCAATTATCTTTCAATTAAAAATAAATTCAAAAATTTCTCTGAAAGTCCAATCAAGGTCATCCCCATTATGGTGTTTGTCTCTTAAGAATAAATTCATCTCTGAGTCTATCTGTCTCAGCTGACAAACTGGTCCATTTCCTCTTTGCAGACAACATGCTGTGCAATCCATCCTTTTCTTGTTGGAGAATTCAGAGTAAAGGTCAGTGTTCAGTTCAGTACTTTTTCTTACCCTGAGTCCTTCATTGTAATTTTACCTGTCACTTGACTCTTATTTGAATGATTTTGGGTTTCACTGAGGTACTAATTCTTTGTTAATTCATTCATTCAAGCAATTGTTTAGATTTATAGAAAAGCTGTACAGAAAGTACAGAGAATTACCATATCTCCCCTTCCTCACCTTATATACAGTTTCCCGTATTACTAACATCTTTCATTCATGGTATACTTGGTACAGTTGATAAGGAAGTATTGATACAGGATTGTTAATTAAAGCTTATAGTTTATGTTAGGGCTCACTCTCTGTGCTGTGCTCTAAGGGTTTTGATAAACACATAATATTATGTGTTCACCATCGAAGTATCATGCTGAAAATTTTCACTGCTGTACAAATCCCCTGGCTCCACCTATTCATATCCTCTCCCTTCCCTATAACCCCTGGCAACCCTTATCTTTCCACCATCTCCCTAGTTTTGTTTTTCCAGAAAGTCATGTAGTTGGAATCATACAGGAGGTATATAGCTTTTTCAGACTGGTTTCTTTCACTTAGTAATATGTATTTGAGGCTTCACCATACCTTTCTGTGGCTTGAAAGCTCATTTCTTTTTATCACTAAATAATATTCTATTGCACGGATGTGCCACAATTTGGTTATCCATTTGCTTACGAAAGAATATTTTGATTGCTTTTAATTTTTAGTGGTGGTGGTTTAGTCACACTAAATTGTGTCTGACCCTTGCGACCCCATGGACTGTAGCCTGCCAAGCTCCTCTGTCCATGGGATTTCCTGGGCAAGAATACAGGTCACCATTTCCTCCTCCAGAGGATCTTCATGATCCAGGGATCAAACCCACATCTCTGCTTGGCAAATGGATTCTTTGCCCCTGAGCCACCAATTTTTACTGATTAGTAAGAAGAAGAAAGAAACTGATTTTTACTGATTTTCATTACTATTACTTTATTGTAAGCTGCCTCTAAGCCTCTTTGGAAGTAAATAGGAATACAAGTTTGTATTGAAATATGCATAACAGTTCACACTACAAAGTTCACTTTTTAAAACCTTGCCAAGTAGAATCAGGTTTACCACAGATCTGGCTAACAGAACCAACTTGTGGGATGACTCTCTTACCTCCAGCCCTGGGAGTCTAGAGCATCCCACACACTTTCTAAGTACGACGTGAACCAAGCATTGCTGTGTCAGGTAGAGAACTCATCAGGGGTTTACCTCAACATGCACAAAAATTACAGACACCAAATTTTCCTGCTTCCTAGCTGGAATCAAATCCAAACTGCTGTTCATCAAGACTCCCAGATGTTGAGAACAGACTTGTGGTTGCCAAGGGTGGAAGGGAGTTGGGGAGGGATGGAGTGAGACTTTAGGATTAGCAGATGCAAACTATTATATAGAGAATGGATAAACAAGGTCCGACTGTATAGCATAGGCAACTATATCCAATGTCCTGTGATAGATTATAAACGGAAAAGAATATGAAAAGGAACACATATATATGTATAACTGAGTCACTTTGTTGCACAGCAGAAATTAACAACATTGTAAATCAACTACAATAAAATAAAAATTTTTAAAAAATAACTCCTCAGAAATAAGCAGACAGAATTGCACTTTCCGCTATTCAAGACACTCCAGAATTCTTAATACATAGCTAATTGTTTTTATTCCTAACAATACATTGGAATTATGCAGGTAGAGTATGCACAGCTTGGTTATAAGCCAGAGATTAAAAAGACAGTAGAAGTTCTTCTTGGGGTGTATATTGGGTTACACTTGCCTTCTCTGAGATCTGGGCAGGAGGTCAGAACTGAATATAAACCCAAACTGTTTTTATATTTTTATTAAGATGAAACATGGGTGTCTGGTTTGGGTGTGTGTGGGCTTGTCTTGTCAAACAGCATTAAAAGGCTCATTACAAAACCAAAGCAAAAGAGTGGTCACTTGCCCCATTTAATTTCATTGGATACTTCCAACTCCTGTAGGTCTTTCCCCCCACTTAGACCTTTTTTCTTTTGTTCTCTCCTATTGCAATTTTGTTCTCTTCTCCTTAGTGTTATGTTTGGATGTCTTTGTCTTGTGTGTGTGTATATCTATTTTAGATTCTTGGTTTGCAGTTGCCATGACGTTTTGGATAATGGTCTTTAATAGATATGTGGTTGTTTTCAGTTGCTAATCTCTTGATTTCAATGCATTTTCGAAACCCTGCATTTGTACTCTCCTCCCCAGAAGAGGACTGTTTTTGATATCATGTCTACATCTAATTGTTTTTTTGTAAAAAGTGAAAGTGTTAGTCACTCAGTCTTGTCTGACTCTTTGTTACCATATGGACTGTAGCCCACCAGGCTCCTCTGTCCATGGGATTCTCCAGGCAAGAATACTGGAGAGGGTTGCCATGCACTCCTCCAGGGGACCTTCCTGACCCAGGAATTGAACCTGGGTCTCCTGCATCACCGACTCAATGGACATGGGTTTGGGTGGACTCTGGGAGTTGGTAATGGACAGGGAGGCCTGGCGTGCTGTGGTTCATGGGGTCGCAAAGAGTTGGACACAACTGAGCAACCAAACTAAAACTGAAACTCCTGCATCACGGGCAGCCTGTTGTGTGGATACTTCTAATTCTTAGCAGATTCTTCTGGTAGTTATTTCCCTACTTTTAAGTACAGGTTTACAAGGGTTTCCCTGGTGGCTCAGTTGGTAAAGAATCTGCCCACAATATGGGAGACTCAGGTTTAATCCCTGGGTCCAGACGATCCCTTGGAGGAGGAAATGGCAACCCACTCCAGTATTCTTGCCTGGAGAATCCCATGGACAGAGGAGCCCGGCAGGCTACAGCCCATGGGGTCTCAAAGAATTGGACATGACTGAACGACTAACACTTTGGCCACCTCATGCGAAGAGCTGACTCATTGGAAAAGACTCTGATGCTGGGAGGGATTGGGGGCAGGAGGAGAAGGGGACGACAGAGGATGAGACGGCTGGATGGCATCACTGACTCAATGGACGTGAGTCTGAGTGAACTCCGGGAGTTTCACAGGGAGGCCTGGCGTGCTGCGATTCATGTGGTGGCAAAGAGTCGGACATGACTGAGCGACTGAACTGAACTGAACTGAACTGAAGCGATTTAGCATGTTGTTACAATGCTTCCCAGTTGGCGCTAGTGGTAAAGAACATATCTGCCAATGCAGAAGACTTAAGAGATGCAGGTTCGATCCCTGGTTTGGGAAAATCCCCTGAAGGAGGAAATGGCAACCCATTCCAGTATTCATGCCTGGAAAATTCCATAGACCCAGGCACCTGGCAGGCTACAGTCCCTAGAGCCACAGAATCAGACACAACTGAGCAACTAACACACACACACACCCAAGCGCACACACACACACACTTCTATAGGCTTCTAGGTGGCCCTAACGGTAAAGAACTCACCTGCCAATGCAGCAGACATAAAAGATGCAGATTCAATCACTGGGTCAGAAAGAAGGAAATGACTACCAACTCCAGTATTCTTGCCTAGAGAATTCCATGGAGTGAGGAGTCTGGCAGGCTACAGTCCATGTCGTCCCAAAGAGTTAGACACGACTGAACGACTAACACTTTCATTCTTTCACAGTTGATTTACAACTCTGTCTTGACTAATCCAACTTAGATACCATCTACTGTCTTCCCGTTATGGTAGCTGAGAATTTAGTGCTTTGACACCCAATTATAGTTACAGCATTAACTTTTGGTTAAATCAGTCTTTAAAATCTATACTATTAAGACCATGTGAAACATTGTTCACTGCTGAGTCAAATAATAAACTATGATTATAGTTTCTTTCTTTTGCAACTTCTTGTTTGTCTCAAAATTAATAGTTTCCTTATTTTCTTCCTTTCTTCTTTTTTTGGCCACACAGCATGCAGGATCACTGTTGCCTGATTAGGGATCAAACCTGCACCCCCTGCATTGGAAGTGCAGTCTTAATCACTAGACTGCAAGGCAAGTCCCTTTCCCTTTTTAAAGATAGTTGCCTTATATTTTGGATTTCCTTTGTTTTTCATATCTGTACTTTTTCCCCTCATCCCTTAACTTTCCTTCTTCCCAGCTGATAATCAGTTGGTTCCATTTTTGTCTCCAAGAGGCTCCTTCCTGGAACCCAGGCTCACTGATTGTGGCTAAACTTCGTTCCCCTCTGCCGGCAGGTGCCATAAATTTGTCCTTGGACTTCCCCTCACCACCACCCTGGAAATTCCCTTTGCTCCTCTAAGCCTGCCTTCCTGGGACTTCCTCTTCCTCGTTCTTGGCTATTCAGGTTCCTCCCTCCCCTTCGTGGACCACATCTTCCAGCAGCTTCCTGAGAAAGTATACAGAGCCAGCTGAAAGGTAGGTGCTGGAGTAAGAGAGATGGAGGTCAGAACAGCAGCTTTCTTACTGCCAGGCCTGTTTGGAGGAGGTGGCTCCCTGTCAGCCAGCCAAGGGCACATCCTCCCTCTACACCCTAGAATTAAGTGCACCCACCCAGCTGTGCCGGAAAGCGGCAGCCTCCCCAGATGGGCGAGACCGATGGGACACCTGCTCTCCGCAGGCTGGCAGAGACTGAGGAGCAGAGAGGGAGGGGAGCACGAGGAAGTCCAGTTCCTTCTCCCCAGTGTCCCCAGCCATGCAAGTCATAATCCTGGAGAGAAGGTGTGAGTTGAGGGGCGAAGCGGGAGGATGTGGCTAGGCCTGAGCATCAGAATTTTTAAAGTCTCTTGGGTGATTGGATGTAGCCAGGGCAAGAACCTCTGGCCTAAACAGAAGTGAGCAAGTTGGAAGAAAAAAAGGATTACCTTGGCGATTCAGTGGTTGAGACTCCACACTTCCACTACAGGGGGCACAAGTTTGATCCCAGGTCAGGGAACTCAGATCTCACATGCCACAGGGTGCAGTCTAAAAAGAAGTGAGCAGGTGTTTTTTAAGGGCTCCTGTCTCCAGCCCCCTCCTCACCTGGCCTCCTCTCTACTCCACAGGCTTTGGGCTCCTTGCCTCCACCTGCTCTCCTCCCCTGTATCACCAATCCTGCCCCTCTCCCCCTCTATCACCAGTAACAGCTCAGTTGCATGTTTCTCTCTTGTTTCAACTAGGACTGAGTTTGTGTTTCGGTTTTGTGTTCTTCTTATTTTAAGAGAGATTTCCACCAGCGGAGTGGATGGAGGGGGGAATAAAAGACACTTTCTGCTATCTCAAAAACAAACCATGGGGCACAGCCCAGTTGAATGACTTCTTTTACCAAGAGTTTTCTTACACTTTTTAGAAATGACTCAGAGAGATAACAAATGGGTCTATGTCTTTGAAAATATTTCTTGTTTTGAAAGGGAGTAACAGATAAAGGATCTGAGCATCTGCTGCCAAGAGTGGATGGCTTTTAGGTCACAAGTGGTGGAGGTGGGTGGTACCCAGACTGCAGGCCTCGGTGTAGTGGAGAGGGGAGTACAGCCAGACTCTCTCCTTATGAAGCCTCTTTAAATGATATGATATAGTTCCGTTTATTATGGCGACTTCCCCCAATAACCCCTTTAATCAGCACCACACAACAGAATCATTCATCTTCCCTTACGTGAGCAGGGAGTCTAGTTTTGGGCACTCACCAGCAGCTGCACAATTTTGGCCTAAGCCTCACTTTTAACATCTCTGAAATAGACATACTTTTATGTGTGCCATATGCCTCTAAGAGTAAACATGAGGTACCGATTTGATCACATATGATGAGTTAAAAGGCATTTATCAGAGGTGTTACCATTATAATTCACCCAATCCTTTTTCCTCCAAGTCCAGGGGGAAGTCTCAACTGGGTGGCAGCCTTGCACAGGACATATCCTTCTGCATGACCTAAATAAATAAATTAAAAGTTTCATTCTGCTTTCACATTCAAATAACAATTGCCAGGGGATCAGAAAAAGCAAAGTGCAAACATAAAATAGTCTATATTTTTAAGCAAGTTGTGCAGCTAAATTCATATACAATATCCTGGGAAGGAAGAATTTAGGGGATCATGCTAGATGGTGCTAGTGGTAATGAACCCGCTTACCGATGCAGGAGACATAAGAGACTAGGTTCCATCCCTGAGTCAGGAAGATCCCCTGGAGGAGGGCATGGCAATCTACTTTAGTATTCTTGCCTGTAGAGTCCCATGGACAGAGGAGCCTGGTGGGCTACAGTCCATGGGGTTGCAAAGAGTTGGACACACCTGAGGCACCTTGGCATGCACTCATGCACCACATTTAACTTAGAAATGAACTGGGGGCAAATCACACTGTAGCAGTCTGCTCCAGCTGCCATGACACAACACGGCAGACAGCAATAGAAATTATTTTCTCACAGTTCTGGAGGCTGAAGGCCCAAGGTCAAGGTCCAGCATGGTCAGGCTCTGGTGAGAGCACCCTTCCTGTCTTGCAGATGGCCACCTTCTGGCTGTGTGCTCACAAGATGGGGAGAGAGTTAGGGTATCTCTTCCTTTTCTTATAAAGACACCAGTTCTGTTTGGATTAGGGCCCCACCCTTGTGACCTCATTTAACCTGACTTCCTTAAAGGCCCTGTCTCTGAATATAGTCTTATTGAGGGTCAGAAATTCAACTCATGGATTCAGGGGGACACAATTCAGTTCCTCCTCTCACATGTGGGTTCTGTCTTCCTGAATGAGCAGTGATAGAAAAAGTGAGTGTCTGGGACTGTAGCCAGTGTCTAGTCTAGACCAGAAGTAGAAATAAACTGGAATTTCCAGAATTAAAACTGTGGATCATGGCCAAGCTGATCTCCCAGGCTTGGGGGAGCTTTCCAGACTCTGGGATATCAATATGAACTGCCTCCTGAAAGCCCTAATGTCTGCTCGCTGCTCATTAATGCTTTTGGAAATCAGCTGAACCCTTGTAAACATTTAACCGCTGTTCTGAAGCATAGCTGCCTTCACACTGATGATTCTGGAAGCATTTTCCTTTGATAACTCATTGGAGGAGGTTGATGGAAATACTACATTTCTGAATCTGAAACCGCAAGAAGATTTAAGTCTCTGCCTGTTGGCGTTGAGGTCAGAGGATCTGCCACCACGGAATTCAAAGTTCTTTGTGGTTTGACATAATAGCTACCTATTAAGTTTGCCTTCTGCTTGACCTGTGCAACTGCCATTTAGGAAAGGGAAAGCTGTCATCCATCATGTGTCTTTATAAAGAACTTCTTTAAACTTTATCTTATGAAACTGTTTTCATAATTATTTAGCTTTGCTCCATTTCCAGAGCCTGCACAAGATGTACAAAGAGAGAAAAAATGCAACCCTTTAGGATCAAGCCAAAAAAATCTTCCAAACTAACAAGAATAAAAGGGGTTGGTAATTTTTTTTTAAAAGAACGTAAATCATATCATGGGTATTCCCTGGTGGCTTAGATGGTAAAAAATCTGCCTGCAATGCGAGAAACCCAGGTTTGATCCCTGGGTCAGGAAGATACCCTGGAGAAGGAAATGGCAACCCACTCCAGTATTCTTGCCTAACATATCATGAAATAGGCCCAAAATAAAATCTACTTTATTAAAAAAAAAAAAAAAACAATAACAAAACTGCCAGATTTTGTTCTGGTGTTCCTTGAGTGATTCCTTCAGCATGCATCATCCAACATCATTATGTCCACACCCCTCTACAATGATATCTAATGCTCAGAATGCTGATCCCAAGGCCCAGTACATCCTGAGTCATAATTCATGATGAACTAATTTGCAGTGGAAAACTGAAAAGAGCACCGAAATATTTGGTTTCTTGGATAATTTGCTGACTTTTAAGTCATATAAAAGCTGTATCTTTATGCATATTTTTTAAAGTTCATTATGAAGTATACTGTCAAGGTAAGAGAATAGAACATATTTTGTGTAACAGTTTGTGCACTTGATTGATAATTCTAAAAACTGGGCAAAATATATAGGCTTTGTTTGTACTTTCGCCCAGGCCCTACAAAGGTTAGAGCAGACCTACCTTCCACAACATGCCACTCCAGACTCCTTCTATCTTTATGTTCTACCATCCTTAGCATGTCACTTTCGGCTTTGTGGATTCTGACCTCATGGTTCAAGGTGGCTGCTCCAGCTCCAGTTTCATGGCCACGTTCCAAGGAGGAAGATGAAAACAAAGAAGAAGAGGATAAGGCGGCAGTGTATCACAAAAACAAAGTATTTAGATTGCAAAGATAATTGTGGTTTCAGGCAGTGAATTTTAAATCATTAAATCTAGGTTGAAACACATCTTTATTAATCAAAATAGGAACCATTATTATCAACACATTTTTGTCAAGGAGAAATAAGTTTGCTTATTCCTGTAGTGTAAAGATCCATGCTTTGGGATTCAACGAACTGTTGGAAAGCATTTTCTGCATACTGCTGGTTGTGAAGGGTTTTCCTTGCAAAAAGTTGTTGAGATGTTTGAAGAAGTGGTAGTCAGTTAGTGAGAAGTAAGGTGAATATGGAAGATGAGGCAAAACTTCGTAGTCTAAATTGTTTAACTTTTAAAGTGGTGATTGTGCAATGTGCAGTCAGGTGTTCTCATGGAGAATTGAGCCCTTTCTGTTGACCGTTACTGCCTGCAGGCATTACAGTTTTCGGTACATCTAATTGATTTGTGAATTAGAATGAAGAGACATCACTTTGCTGACAAAGGTCCATCTAGGCAAAGCTGTGGTTTTTCCAGTAGTCATGAACAGATGTGAGACTTGGACCATAAAGAAGGCTGAGTGCCAAAGAATTGATGCTTTTGAACTGTGGTGCTGGAGAAGACTCTTGAGAGTCCCTTGGACTGCAAGGAGATCAAACCAGTCAATTCTAAAGGAAATTAACCCTGAATATTCATTGTAAGAACTGATGCTGAAGCTGAAGACCCCAATACTTTAGCCACCTGATGCCAAGAGCCAACTCATTGGAAAAGACCCTGATGCTGGGAAAGATTGAAGGCAGGAGGAGAAGGGGACAACTGAGTATGAGATGATTGGATGGCCTCATGGACTGGATGGACATGAATTTGAGCAAGCTCCAGAAGGTACTGAAGGACAAGGAAGCCTGGTGTGCTGCAGCCCGTGGGGTCACAAACAGTCGGACATGACTGAGTAACTGAACAACAACAAAAGCAACACTGATTTGCTGAGCATACTTCTCAGGTGTAATGGTCTCGCTGGGATTTAGAAAGCTGTAATGGATCAGACAGACAGCAGACCACCAAACAGTGACCATGACCTTTTTCTGGTGCAAGTTTGGCTTTGGGAAGTGCTTTGGAGTTTCTTCTCTGTCCAACCACTGAGCTGGTCATCACTGGTTTTCATATAAAATCCACTTTTCATTGCATATCACAATCCAATTGAGAAATGGTTCATTGTTGTGTAGAATAAGAGAAGAAGACACTTCAAAATGACATTTTAAAAAAAATTTGTGGTCAGCTCATGAGGCACCCACTTTTTCACCTTTCCAGTTTGCTTCAAATGGGGAACAACCCTAGAATGGTCAACACTGAGTTCTTTGACAAAGACTGGTGCGGGGAAAGGTGAAGGCAAAAGGAGAAGGGGAATACAGAGGATTAGATAAGGTTAGATAGCATCACTGACTCAATGGACATGAATTTGAGCAAACTCCAAGAGATAGTAAAGGACAGGGAAACCTGGCATGCTGCAGTCCATGGGGTCTCAAAGAGTCAGACACTACTGAGGGACTGAATAACAACAGCAATTGGAGAAAAGGAGATAATGGTTATTAAACAGGCAAGTACCAGTGTCTGCCACATGCAAGGGCCAAGAGCAATGACTCCTAGGGATGCCTGGTCCCAGGATTCATGAGTCACGTGAAGTTGCCTAATCACACCTGAGTGACTGTCCACACAAGATGCTACTGACAGGTCAAGGTTCTGATGGACCTGAACGTGGAACCTGGGGTAGAGCTGAGACCACAGACAAGGGGGCCATCAGGGAGCCCAGCGTGGAGCAGCTATGGAAGAAAGAGGCACATGGACCAATGCACAAGGTTTCCAAATTTGTTCTAGAAGGCCACCTGGCAACTCATCTCAAAAGCTTTGAGAAAATAGGAACTTGCACTTCTGAAGAGGCTGATTATAGCTCAGCTCAGATTATAGCTCCACCCAGGTCCTGGAGTTATTCTGAGAACAGGTGACTCAGACTGCCCATTTTTTTGAGCTCCCTCAGGACCACCTCTGGACATGAGTTTGAGCAAACTCTGGGGATTAGTGGAGGACAGGGGAGGCTCGCATGCTGCAGTCCATGGGCTTGCAAAGAGTCAGACACGACTTAGCGACCGAACAACAGGACCTCCTGTGCCTTTGTGCCTCCATCAGCCAGAGCTGGTTTGAGTGGCAGTCTCAGATCTTCCATGTGAAGGGCCTGAGGGGCAGCATTCTGGCAGACAGTGAGATGAAGAGACACAGCAAAGCTGCCAGGCAGGATTTGCACAGCAAGATGCTAGCATTTGCAGATTATTTTTTATTTAGGTTGCTGGGATGGTAGTGGGGGGATTAATGGTAAATTTCAAACACAATCACCGAATCTCAACCTATATTAAAAATGTTTATTTAAACTTTATCACATTTAAGGAAAGACATACTCTTCAGTGTTAGTCATGTCCTACTCTTTGGGACCTCATGGACTGTAGCCCACCAGACTCCTCTGTCCAAGGAATTTCCCAGGCAAGAATACTGGAGTGGGTTGCCATTCTCTTCTCCAGGGGATCTTCCCAACCCAGGGATCGAATCCGGGTCTCCTGCATTAGAAGGCAGATTCTTTATGGTCTGAGCCACCACGGAATGCCACACAAGAAGTTAAGTTCCAACTGAGAGTCCCAGGGATTGAACCTGGAGCCTCATGCTTAATTTACTCTAAATGAATTCCTTTAGGAAAAGTATAATTTATCAGCAAGTTTTAAAGCAATGTATTTTGTGACAAATGTAGATTCAAAGTTAAGTATGTATTGATGGCATCAAAAAAAGAACTGATTTTATAGATTATTTGGAAATTTTTGCATTTTTAAAACTAGGTTTTAATAACTGAGGTTTTTATTTATAGATAAATCACACTATTTTTCCTTCTAAATGACAAATGGGAAGGTTCCAGACTACCAGTTGAAAGCACCCTCAGCAAAAACACAACCTGGGTGTGCATAATCTTTATTCCTAAAAAATGACAAGCAAGATTGGACATCATTGTCCTATCAGATCAGATCAGTCGCTCAGTCGTGTCCGACTCTTTGTGACCCCATGAATCGCAGCACGCCAGGCCTCCCTGTCCATCACCAACTCCCGGAGTTCACTCAGACTCACGTCCATCAAGTCAGTGATGCCATCCAGCCATCTCATCCTCTGTCATCCCCTTCTCCTCCTGCCCCCAATCCCTCCCAGCATCAGAGTTTTTTCCAATGAGTCAACTCTTCCCATGAGGTGGCCAAAGTTTCAGCTTCAGCATTATTCCTTCCAAAGAAATCCCAGGGCTGATCTCCTTCAGAATGGACTGGTTGGATCTCCTTGCAGTCCAAGGGACTCTCAAGAGTCTTCTCCAACACCACAGTTCAAAAGCATCAATTCTTTGGCTCTCAGCCTTCTTCACAGTCCAACTCTCACATCCATACATGACCACAGGAAAAACCATAGCCTTGACTAGACGAACCTTTGTTGGCAAAGTAACGTCTCTGCTTTTGAATATGCTATCTAGGTTGGTCATAACTTTCCATCCAAGTAGTAAGCGTCTTTTAATTTCATGGCTGCAGTCACCATCTGCAGTGATTTTGGAGCCCCCAAAAATAAAGTCTGACACTGTTTCCACTGTTTCCCCATCTATTTGCCATGAAGTGATGGGACCAGATGCCATAATCTTCGTTTTCTGAATGTTGAGCTTTAAACCAGGTTTTTCACTCCCCTCTTTCACTTTCATCAAGAGGCTTTTGAGTTCCTCTTTACTTTCTGCCATAAGCGTGGTGTCATCTGCATATCTGAGGTTATTGATATTTCTCCTGCCAATCTTGATTCCAGCTTGTGTTTCTTCCAGTCCAGCGTTTCTCATGATGTACTCTGCATAGAAGTTAAATAAACAGGGTGACAATATACAGCCTTGACGAACTCCTTTTCCTATTTGGAACCAGTCTGTTGTTGCATGTCCAGTTCTAACTGTTGCTTCCTGACCTGCATACAAATTTCTCAAGAGGCAGATCAGGTGTTTTGGTATTCCCATCTCTTTCAGAATTTTCCAGTTTATTGTGATCCACACAGTCAAAGGCTTTGGCATAGTCAAGAAAGCAGAAATAGATGTTTTTCTGGAACTCTCTTGCTTTTTCCATGATCCAGCGGATGTTGGCAATTTGATACTTTTAGCTTTTAATTTTGGAAAATTTTAATTTGGATCTGATGAAAACAACTAAGAAAGCTGGGAAACCATATTATAGCCAATTTGTGGAAATGTTATCATTCTGGTGGTGCAGCGGTGAAGGATCCACCTGCCAGTGCAGGGGACACAAGAGAGGTAGGTTCACTCCCTGAGTCGGGAAGATCCTCTGGAGAAGGGCATGGCTACCCACTCCTGCATTCTTGCCTGGAAAATTGCATGGACAGAAGAGGCTGGCAGGCTACAGTCCATGGCGTCGCAAAGAGTCAGCCCCAGCTGAGCGCACACATGCACATACACACACATCTTGCCATTTAGCCTTTATTTCTCATCATCAGTGTTTCTTAAGCTTTCTTTAATCCAAGAGGCATTATGGTTAGAAATTTAAAAATGGGGACGTCCTTGATGGTCCAGTGGCTAGGAGCTTCCCCTGTGAGGGCACGTGTTCTCTCCTTGCTCGGGAACTAAGACCCTGCATGCCATGTGGCACAGCCAAAAAATAAAGTAGAATAAAATCTGTTCTAAAAAAAGAAATTTAAAAATGAAAATGATTTCTGTGTACCAGACTGAGGGCCCAAGGTGTTGATACAACTCAAGGCTCAGAGAAAACCAACCAAAGATTAAGTTTAGTCATTGTTCTACTTTAAAAAATAGAAATTGGAAGCATGTCACTGCTGTCTTTAAGGCTGTAAACCTTTGGGTCTACCACGACAAACTTCACTTCCTCCCAAATCTCTTGCTGATATCTCAGATTCTTGAGCTCAGGGCCCATCTTTCCAGTCCACTGACTGCTCCTCTGTCTAACTCTGCTCAGATGTCCTGTAATTTCTGTGACCAGAGAAGACATTCAGCCATGCTGTCCCTCGGCCAAGATGAACTAAGCCTGCGCCCCCAGAGAGCTGGTAAGACAGCAGCTGTAGAAACATACAGTTCTGGGTTTCAACATGCAAACGACCACATTTCCTTGACCCCGGGTGTCCTCGGAAACATTCCCCACCAATGAGTACAAATTCTGCTCTTGGAATGTGGTAAATTGAGAAATTCAACACAAACACCCCAATCTGACAGCCTTCCTTCTGGCCTTTCATGGCATTGTTTATGGAGCTAGATTTTCGCAAATGCATTCCTTTAGGTTCAAGGTTTTAGACTTTTTTTTTTTTTTTTTCATTTTTCCCTTCAGCCCAGAAACTAAATTTTTTCCTAAAAGGAAGCTGGTCGTGGTTCTCTTGTTCTACGGTACGGGCAAGTGGACTGGGTCAGGTTTCAGTCGCCCTGTAATCATCCTGCCATTCTGATGGCCAACCAACTTCCTTTTATGGAATTGCTTCTTCCCCTTCAGGGCAACCTGATGGGACTGAAAACCCTGGCTCAGGCCTCCCACTGAGGGCTTGAAAGGACATGCTTCCAGGTCTCCCAGAACCAGAACCGGAACTGCATCATTTCCATTCCAAACCCAGGGCCCACACCACACATCCCTTCTAAGAGCCAGTGTGGCCCTTCTAATGCATTCCCTTTTGCTTAAATTCAGTTCTAACCAGTGCTGCTGCTGTCTGCGTGCTCAGTCGTGTCTGACTCTTTGTGACCCCATGGACTGTAGCCTGCCAGGCTCCTCTCCATGGGATTCTTCAGGCAAGAATACAGGAGTGGGTTGCCATGCCCCCCCCTCCCCCACCAGGGGATCTTCCCGACCTGGGGATCAAATCCATGTCTCTTATGTCTCCTGCATTGGCAGGTGGGTTCTTTACCAGCTGAGCCAACTCTACCAGTGACCCCAGTGTAAACCACAGGAGCCCATCCCTGTCTGTTCCAGTCAGAATTCTGGGCAGAAATTAGCTTTAGCTCAAATATTGATATATATTGGAGTAGGAAATGGCAACCCACTCCAGTACTGTTGCCTGAAAAATCCCATGGACAGAGGAACCTGGTGGACTACAGTCCATAGGGTCGAAAAAAGTCAGACACGACTGATTGACTGAGCACGCATTGATATATACTCTCTGTCAGAAAAAATGTGGACCTGTTAGGTACCAATGAGATGTGCTCAAACCTCCTGGAAGTCTGTCCCAGAGGTGAATCCTCACATAGCCACAGTTGTTTTTACTAAAGTATTTTATTTTCTTTTCCATGAAAATCTTCAAAGGATTAATACAATCTTCTTAGAATGGGATTATGGGCCTCACACCAAACTCTGCATGAAACATTCATTTTAAGGAGCATTCATCCAGAGTCCTGGGGTCAATTCTGGGAAACAAAGTATCCAGAACGTTGGGCATCTGGAACCGGAGCTAGAGCTCACGGAAACCCAGGCACCAACTTCAATTTCTCTTACCCAGTGAGGATATGACCTGAAACTGAGTTTGGTTCAAGAAACAAGAGAATCCAATGTTGATAAGCACTTTCTTGAACACCACCGTGATTGCTGGAGCAAGCTCTTCTTCAGCGAGGATAATGAGCCCAGGGTATAAAAAGTTCAAGGACATAGAAAAAAAACATGGACTGTATTGATGGGCCCCTTTGTGTCCATGGGTTTCCCTGATTACACAGTTGGTAAAGAATCCGCCTGCAGTGCAGGAGACCCCGGTTGGATTCCTGGGTTGGGAAGATCCTCTGGAGAAGGGATAAGCTATCCACTCCAGTATTCTTGGGCTTCCTTGGTGACTCAGCTGGTAAAGAATCCACCTCCAAGGCAGGAGACCTGGGTTCGATCCCTGGGTTGGTAAGATCCCCTGGAGAAGGGAAAGGCTACCCACTCCAGTATTTTGGCCTGGAGAAGTCCATGGACTGTACATTCCATGGGGTTTCAAAGAGCCAGACAAGATTCAGCAACTTTCACTTTGAGTCCATGGAGGCGTCCACTTTGGTTCCTAGAAAGCTACTCTGAGTTGTATCTCAGAATACAGTATGTCCCCTACATACAAACCTTCAAGTTTTGAACTTCCTAAGATATCAACATGCATTCCACAGTGTCAGGTGTGACTGACATTGCAGCTTGTCCTCCATCTCTTACTGCTAATGATCCTTCAGCTCTGCCATCTCCCACCTCCTATCCCTCCCCAGTCAGTAACTCTTCTTGCCTCTTCACTTGATGGCAGCCCCTGTGTGCCGGCTGTTGGACTATACTATTGTAATTTGCAAGGTACTGTACTGTAAGATTAAAAATGTTTCCTATATTTTTTGTGCTTTTTATGTATTATTTGTGTGAAAAGTATTATAAACCTATTACAGTATAGTACTATATAGCTGCTGCTTGCTCCTTGGAAGGAAAGCTGTGACAAACCTAGACCCCATGTTAAAAAGCAAAGACATCGCTTTGCCAACAAAGGTCCATACAAAGCTATGATTTTTCCAGTAGTCATGTATGGCTATGAGAGTTGGACCATAAAGAAGGCTGAACGCTGAAGAATTGATGCTTTCAAATTGTGGTGTTGGAGAAGACTCTTGAGAGTCCCTTGGACAGCAAGGAAATCAAGCCAGTCCATCCCAAAGGCAATCAGTCATGAATATTCATTGGAGGGACTGATGCTGAAGCTGAAGCTCCAATACTTTGGCCATCTAATGTAAAGAATGGACTCACTGGAAAAGACCCTGATGCTGGGAAAGATTGAAGACAAAGAGGAAAAGGGGATGACAGAGGACAAGATGGCTGGATGGCATCACTGACTCAACGGACATGGGTTTGAGCAAATTCCAGGAGGTAGTGAAGGATGGGGAAGCCTGGCATGCTTCAGGCAACAATTATATAGCTAAGTGTGTTAGTTGAGTATCTAGGCTAATTTGTTGGACCTACAAAAGCACTCTCAAAGTGGAGCTCATTCATATGTGGGGTCTTAGGGTACATCTGCTTCCACGCTTGGGAAGGAAAGGCTGCCCCACTTCCTATGAGCCTTTGTTCAAAAAATATGGACTTTAACCTAATCTTATAGAGAAGGTGTATGTGTGGGCTCTTCCCACTAGATGCTAATCCAACCAACATACCAAGATGGTGTCAAAACTGAAATTGGCATCACCATTCTTGCAATATTCATCCAGTTGAAAGAAGAACCAGTGAACTAGCTATTGCCAAGATGGAAACAGATGAGCCCATGGTGTGAGGCCAGGGGTGGTTGAAAGAATTATATCTGTAGAATTTACCCAGTTCCCTAGAGGAGACCATTTATGATCAGTGATGACTCAAAGGAAGTTGACTTAGGGCAGTGTAGTCCAATGACTGCTTCCTGGCTTTCCCAACCCTATCAGTCTGGGATGTGGGACAGCTCTGGATCTCAGAGGGAGTCAAAAACATAAGGAACCTCAGGGCATTTTGCCTAAACAGAACAAGAACAAAAGCCAGAACCCTCTCAAACTTCTAGACCTCACTACCATGATCACAGGAGGATGGGATCAGCCAGATTCCAAATATGGGGACTTTCTTTTTTCCCCAGAACTTTTAACTGTTTATTTTGTATTGGGGGTAGAACTGATTAACAATGCTGTGGTAGTTTCAGGTGAACAGTGAGGGGACTCAGCCACACATATACATATACATGTATCCATTCTCCCCCGAACCCTCCTCCCATCCATGCTGCCACGTAATACTGAGCAGAGTTCCATGTACTATACAATAGATCCTTGTTGGTTATCCATTTTATTTATTTAATTTTATCTTTGAAGCTTCAGTATATTTTTCATTAGTTAATTATATTCAGTTCAGTTCAGTTCAGTCAGTCATGTCGACTCTTTGCAACCCCATGGACTGCAGCACACCAGGCTTCCCTGTTTATCACCAACTCCCAGAGCTTGCTCAAACTCATATCCACCAAGTCGGTGACGCCATCCAACCATCTCATCCTCTGTCGCTCCCTTCTCCTCCTACCTTTAATCTTTCCTGGCATCAGGGACTTTACTTAGATTGGCCATGGTTTTACTGTAATATCATTCATTTTTTTTAATGTGGAAGTCTTTTTTTTTTAACACCAAAAACATTCTGTGTTGGGGTATAGCTGATTAATAATGCTGTGATAGTTTCAAGTGGACAGCAGAGGGACTCAGCCATACATACACATGTATCCATTCTCCCCCAAAACCCTCTCCCACTCCCACTGGCACATAACACTGAGCAGAGTTCCATGTGCTATACAGTAGGTTTTTGTTGGTTATCCATTTTGAATATAGTAGTGTGTACATGACCTTCCCAAAGTCCCTAACTATTCCCTCCCCCCAGCAGCCATGCTTTGCTTCTCTAAGTCTGTGAATCTCTTTCTGTGTTGTAAGTAAGTTCATTTGTATCATTTATTTTTAGATTCCACAAATAAAGAACGTCATAGGATATTTCTCCTTCTCTGACTTATTTCACTCAGTTGGAACACTCTCTAGTTCCATTCATGTTGTTGGAAATGGCATTATTTCATTCTTTTTAATGGCTAAGTAATATTCCATTGTATATCTGTACCACATCTTCTTTATCCGTTCCTCTGTTGATGGACATTTAGGTTGCTTCCATGTCTGGGCCATTGTAAACAGTGCTGCAATGCACAGTGGGTTGTGTGTATCCTTTTGGATCATGCTTTTTCTCCAGATGCATGCCCAGGAGTGGGATTGCAGGATCACAAGCTCTATTTTAACTTTTTAAAGAAACCTCCATAAAATGTGGGGACTTTCTACAGGACAGACAACCCAGGTTCTCCAACAAACAAACATCATGGAAAAAAAGGAGGAGGGGGTTATTTCAGCTTGAAAGAAGCATAAGAGATCTAACAGTCAAATGCAATATTTGGATATTGTTTGGATCCAATTTTGAACAAATTAACTGTAAAATCCCATTATTGAGGCCCTGGGGGAAATTTGAACTCAGTTGGGTATCAGATGATTGCAGCAGTTTGTACTGTGTCATCCTGGCCAAGCTGGAGCTATATTTTTGTAGACCCCTTTATTGAAGTAGTTCTGGGTTAGTAGAGGCCAAGAGAGGGATTCTCACCAGACTTGGGAGACAGAGGCTCTCCAAGGTTGCGATGATGCCATACAGGACAGGGGCACAGAGGAATCAGTGGATTCCAGCTTGTCTTCCTCTGTCCCCACCCAACACTTCTCCCAGTCCACCAACTCTGCAGGCCTACGGTGGTCCTGATCCCATCCCCAGATGCTTGGCTGTGGTTCACTCTGACCCAAGCAGTTACTATTTTACAGTTCAATTCAGTTGCTCAGTCATGTCTGACTCTTTGTGACCCAATGGACTGCAGCACGCCAGGCCTCCCTGTCCATCGCCAACTCCTAGAGTTTACTCAAGCTCATGTCCATTGAGTTGGTGATGCCATCCAGCCATCTCATCCTCTGTCGTCCCCTTCTCCTCCTGCCTTCAAGCTTTCCCAGCATCAGGGTCTTTCCAAGGAATCAGTTCTTCACATCAGTGGCCAAAGTATTGGATTTTCAGCTTCAGCATCAGTCCCTCCAAAGAATATTCAGGACTGATTTCCTTTAAGATGGACTGGTTTGATCTCCTTGCAGTCCAAGGGACTCTCAAGAGTCTTCTCCAACACCACAATTCAAAAACATCAATTCTTCGGCGCTCCTCTTTGTTTATAGTCCAACTTTCACATCCATACATGACTACTGGAAAAACCATAGCTTTGATTAGACGGACCTTTGTTGGCAAAGTAATATCTCTGCTTTTTAATATGCTGTCTAGGTTTGTCATAGCTTTTCTTCCAAGGAGCAAGTGTCTTTCAATTTCATGGCTGCAATCACCATCCCCAGTGATTTTGGAGCCCCCCAAAAATTAAATCTGTCACTGTTTGCTCTGTCTCCCCATCTGTTTGCCATCAAGTGATGGGACCAGATGCCATGATCTTAGTTTTCTGAATGATGAGCTTTAAACCAGGTTTTTCACTCTCCTCTTTCACTTTCATCAAGAGGCTTTTGAGTTCCTCTTCACTTTCTGCCATAAGGGTGGTGTCATCTGCATATCTGAGGTTATTGATATTTCTCCTGCCAATCTTGATTTCAGCTTGTGCTTCATCCAGCCCAGCGTTTCTCATGATGTACTCTGCATATAAGTTAAATAAGCAGGGTGACAATGTACAGCCTTGACATACTCCTTTCCCGATTTGGAACCAGTCTGTTGTTCCATGTCCAGTTCTAACTGTTGCTTCCTGACCTGCATACAGATTTCTCAAGAGGTAGGTCAAGTGGTCTGGTATTCCCATGTCGTTAAGAATTTTCCAGAGTTTGTTGTGGTCCACACAGTCAAAGGCTTTGGCATAGTCAATAAAGCAGAAGTAGATGTTTTTCTGGAACTCTCTTGCTTTTTACTATTTTACAGGTATTTTGTTAATTGTGTTGGGTTGATAGTTGTTGCCCTCAGAAAGACTGAGCACAGAAGAACTGATGCTTTTGAATTGTGATGCTGGAGAAGACTCTTGAGAGTCCCTTGGACAGCAAGGAGATTAACCAGTCAATCCTAAAGGAAATCAACCCTGAATATTCATTGGAAGGACTGATGCTGAAGCTGAAACTCCAATACTTTGGCCACCTGATGCGAAGAGCCAACTCACTGGAAAATATCCTGATGCTGGGAAAGATTGAAGACAAAAGGAGAAGGGGACAGCAGAGGAGAAGATGGTTAGATAGCATTACTGACTCAACGGACATGAATTTAAGCAAACTCCAAGAGACAGGGAAGCCTGGCATGCTATAGTCCATGGGGGTCACAAAGAATTGGACATGACTTAGTGACTGAACAAAACCCATAGAAAAAGAAAAAGTCTTCTTCTGTCCCAGGCACATACTGAAGTGTTAATGGGTAAAATTATGTCCTGTGTGCAGGATGATGAAACAGCATTGAGAAACAGCGTTGATTAATAAACGGGATGGGGGGCATGAATATTCACTGAAAGGACTGGTGCTGAAGATCCAATACTTTGGCCACCTGATGCAAAGAGCTGAATCATTGGAAAAGACCCTGATGCTGGGACAGATTGAAGGAGGAGAAAGGGACGACAGAGGATGAGATGGTTGGGTGTCATCACCTTTTCAATGGACATGAATTTCAGCAAGCTTGGGGAGTTGGTGGTGGACAGGGAAGCCTAGCATGCTGCAGTCCTTGGGGTCGCAGAGTCAGACATGACTGAGCAACTGAACTGAACTGACTGGGCCTTGCTTTATTCACTGTGTGTATCTGGTTTGCTTGAAAGTGCTCATGATAAAATTTTGGGTGGAAGGGGGAGTTAAGGAAATGGCCCAAAGACCCCCCTTCCTGGACTACAAAAGTATAAAATGGGGTCGTGGGCAGGGTAGGGTGACAGCTGGCCAATTCTTCAATTAAAAAGAAAGAGAAAAAAACTAAGAGGGGCAGGAATCTGATGAACACATTCACATCCCAGAAAAGCAAAGAAAACCACTTAAGTCTTCCTATTCCTTTTAAACCATTTAGAATACATTTTAGCATATGTGAGCTGGTCTGGCTGTTCTTACAAAGTTTAAGAAATCTGTGACCTTGGAACTCTGAGACGTGTGTCAGATATTGAATCTTTTTTAATGGTGGTTGGAGGACTGTGTTTCAGACATCAGTATGTACTTTTTCAAAGGTACATTCTATACTGAATTCTTACATATTTGAGATATAGAACTTTTTTTTTAAGGAAAAAATGTAAAAATCTGCATCGTCTCAGAGGCATTGTTTTGGTTAGGAGGGAAGATGACAGGACTGCAGCCAACAAAAGCAGAAAGGCGGAGAATGGCAAGGGGCCTGCGGTTTTGTTCACGAACGCTCTTCTCCAAGGCTGAACTTCTTGGAAAGGGGTTTATTTTGTTTCACGCTGACCCAGCTCCACTTCTAGGTCATTTTAGGATCTCAGTTGGTGGCCACAGCCTTTGAGGTTTTTGAGCCAAGTTCCTTCTTTAAAAAAGGGGGGAAGGGGATATTATTTAAGTACAAAGATGTTATATGGACAATATTAAACAAAATAAAATAGATTTTTTTCTTGGAAAACTAAATTCTCAGTGTTGGTAGAGTGCATCAAGTCAGTGAACTCAAACACAGTGTGCATCTGACAGAAACAACATCAAGAGGCAAAATACTGCACAATGTTTTTAAAGTGATAAAAGCCATTCCTGGAGCCCTAGCTCAGGATGTAAGAGCAAGGAGGGAGGAAGTTGGAAAGTCAGACAAAACAGGGTGCCCCAGGCAAGACAGAGGGAGTAGGATGCAGACTCAGAGACACAGACAAGGAGATAGTCAAGATGCAAAATGCTAACCCCAGAGGAGGCACCTGCTCTATCCTCGAGGTTTGCATGAGGCTCCTGTAACTCTCTGTCTCACAATCAAGTAACAGTAACATGGGTGGGGAGCTGAGGCACAAAGTCTTCTAAAAGTTTCAGTTCCTGGTGGTTTTCCCTGGGAAGGAGATAAGAATTCACCACCCCAAAATCTTCCTCTTTGGCATAAGAATTATTTTGAGTTGAAAGCAATTGAGAATCAGCAAATGCAGGAGAAGCTCTCTGCTCTCCCCTTAACTGCCTAAGATCAGGGCACACATTTGCAAGTATGAAAGTGTCCTCTGTCCCCACTCGCACTCCCCAAATCCCACGGTCCCACCCCACCCCTGTACCAGAAGAGGAGAGAACTCATGACAGAGATGAAAAGTGACAGCAAGCCGAGGTGGCGTCAGACCTGCCGGGACTATCCCAGCAGTCCAGTGTCTGAGACTGTGCTCCCAGTGCAGGAGGCACGAGCCTGATACCCATTCAGGGGACCCCGCATGCTGAAACCAAGACCTGGGGTGTGTGTGTGTGTGTGTGTGTGTGTGTGTGTGTGTGCGCATGCTGGGCTCAGTCATATTTGAATCTTTGCAAGCCCATGGACTGTAGCCCGAAAGGCTCCTTTGTCCATGGGATTTTCCAGGCAAGAATACTGGAATAGGTTGCCATTTCCTCCTCCAGGGGGTCTTCCCAACCCAGGGATCGAACCAGAATCTCTTGTGCTTCCTGAATTGGCAGGAGGATTCTTTACCAGCTGCGCCACCTAGAAAGACCTGGTAACAGCCAAATAAATAAATCAGTATTTCAACAAACATGCAACAGCCCTGACTATAAGAACTTTTATCTTCCATTAGTTCCCCCATATATTTTCTACTTTCTTCCCCAGGATTTATCATCTCTTGAAGCCCAAACTCTCCTTCCTTGGTTAAAAATGGTATCTTTTATGATATCCCCAAATCTACTGATTCTTTGAGTTCTACTTTGTTAATGTGAACTCTCATTTATGTAAATGTGTTTTAAACTTGCATATTCTGCCCCCCTTAAACTATCTTTTTTCATTTAATTCTAAGTCCCTCAGCACAGAACCTAAGAGGGTGGAGGAAACATTTTTTTCCTCCCCGACACCTGCATGCAAGGACTAATGAAAATTAAAACACAAATCAGAGCCCTCTGCTTAATTCCCAGCCCCCATGAAAAAAACTCACTGAAGGCAGTTAAGATTGTGAGGCTACCGTGACTTGGCAAAAGAATTCATTTCTATAATAAATCACTGGCCCAGACCCTTCCCAGGTCCAAACAGAAAGCCCAATATCAGGGTGACCTGCTCAGACTTTGACACAGCACTCACTCACTCAGCAATGGTTGTACAGGTTTCTACCATTACTGTGTACCATATTTTTTTAAAGAGTTTTGTTAAGACATAAGGGCTTCCCAGGTGGTGCTGGTAAAGAACCCACCTGCCAATTCAGGAGATATAAGAGACTCAGGTTCAAACCCTGGGTTGGGAAGATCCCCTGGAGGAGGAAATGACAACCCACTCCAGTATTCTTGTCTGGAGAATCCCATGGACAGAGGAGACTGGTGGGCTCTAGTCTATAGGGTCACAAAGAGTTGGACATGACTGAAATGACTTAGCACACACATTTTAAGGCACAAAGTAAAACAGACAAAAGATAAAGTGCACATTAGGAAGTGTACAATTAGGGATTTCCCTGATGATTCAGTAGCTAAGACTCCACGCTCCCAATGCAGGGGGCCCAGGTTCCATCCCTGATCAGGGAACTAGATCCCACATGCCTCAACGAAAGATTCCACATGCCTCAACAAAGACTGAAAAGCCAAGATCCCACAGGCTGCAACTAAGACCCCGAACAGCCAAAATAAAAATTTTTGTAAATGTGTGCAGTTAGAAAAGCTTTGTGTGTTCATACATCCATGAAACCATCATTCTAATCAAAATAGTGAGCAGTACCATTACTCCCCTGAAGCCTCCTCACTCCTTTTTGATATTATAGTATTTTTAGGTACTTAATTATGTTTGTGAATGTAACATCATTGCATTTTAGACTTTTTTGGCAATTAGCTTAGCCTTTTGGCTCTTCAACCCTTCTCCTCTGAATCCCTCCTGATATCCACCCAATCTGGACATCTTTATTCCAAGCTCTCCCAATCCTCATCACCACTTACCACCTGCACCTCCCCACCAAGTCCTCTTGCCACCATCCTAAGGCAAATTCCCTCAACTCAGGGACAGTGGTTAGGGTCTGTGATCTGTGAGCTCACAGGGCTCCAACGGCTCCTGGGGAGGGGTATAGATGTGAAGGAGGTGCAAAGCTTGGACAAACCAGACTCCAAGAGATGGAATGCTTATGGAGGTTCAGTTTTCATCTCCAGTTATACCATCTAATGAATTTGAAAATCTTTAAATAGAATTCTGACGTCATTAAAAAATAGCATTTCATATTACTTGAAATAAATACTAAAATTCCAGCATTGTCATTTTCCTGTGACATTGACAAAAGCATATGTCACTGGACTGAGTCACCCTAAATAAGATAGTTTTTATCTTTGAGGTGTTTGAGCTCTGAGGTGCTCATATAATCCATGCATGAGGATCACTTATATTAGATTAGACATTTATATTAGAACTTTCTATAGTTGTCCTGGTCTTACTTCTATTTTAAAAATCCCTAAGATGTACCACTTCTCAAGGCAGATGCAATGTAAAATTAAATTTTCAACTGAAGTATGTTATAGCTCGAGTTGTTCTGAGGATTTTTGTTTTGTTTTGTTTATTAATTAATTTTAATGGAAGCAGACATTAAATCTAGATTAATTAAAGAAGATTGAATCTTCTTGAAATGTTACATTTAAATTTAAGGAGTACCTTTAGACTTTCAAATTCTTAGTATTAACTGAGTTGTATTTTTCTGACATTCTTAATTAGCTTTAGGAAAGTTGAACTGAGCAATACTGAGGTATTGAAAACCTATTTAAATGACAAAATTATCTGAATAACAAACAATGGTGCTAACTCGCGTTTTAACAAGTGAACAAAACCTTAAAGGATATATTTAACTGCCTTTTCCCTTTCAGAGATATGATCTCATAATTGCATGGAATTACACCTGAGATATCAGATGTCCTGTGCTTACCTTCTACGTGCTCTGCTGGAGGGAAGCTAAGATCCTTCATTCTTTTCAGACAACTGGTTCTTCAAAGACGCTGACAAACCAGATAGTCCAGAACTGCACACTCTGGAGCTAATTCCACGAGCAGCTGAGACCAGGATGGATAGATTCTTGGATACAGATAGGGAAGTAGAGAGAGGAATGGAGAGGCTGCTGAACCAGGAGCACTTGTGCAAAGTAAACATGAATTCTGAGGTGATGATAGACAACACAGAACTTTAAAGGTGCAACCAAGGAAATGGAAGCTAAAAGCTTGCAAGTGGCCCTTCCTGACCTCCCTCACGTGTCTCCCCTTTCCTTTCCTTTTTTTTTTTTCTCCCTTTTTCCTTCTCTTAGCATCTTGTCCCTTTCTCAATAATTAAGTCTGTAATTCATGAAGGTCAATAGAGCAAAGGAGGTGTGTGTGAGGAGAGGTGGCCCAGAGAGGGGACTCAGAGCTCAGGATTCTATGCATATTCTAGGTCCAGATAGGGTGTCAGAGCCGATAGAGGGAGGAAGTCCACATGGGGGAGGAGGGGTGGAGACTGATTCTATACAGGGCATGGATCAAATAAGTAAGTATACTTAGAAAAATGGGATCTAGGTTTCTCACTGTAAGAGAAAGGAATTGCAAATATGGAAATAGAGAAGATGAGAAAGAGCCCTGTGATATTGGATTGAAATTGAAGGTGTTGGTGTGAACTCAAAGGTGTCAATAAAAATACACATGGAAATGAATGTGTGTGTGTTGACACATTCGTGTATTTTCTAGCTCTGTCTACCGAGAGGTTCTTGGTGCAGCAATAGCTCCATAGCCATGAGCACACCTAGTGCCCAGATCGTGGTTTCTAAGTACCATTCCCCACTAAAAGCTCCTTGGAGAAGCAGCTGGTTCTAGGGCTAGGACAGGGTATGTAGAAGTCGAACCTAGAACATCTATCTGTGTCAGGAAAAAATATGGAAATGCTCAAAGGATGACAGGGAAATGTCACAAAGACACAGAAGTCAGCTTGAAGGGGCTCAAATATAACACAATTTGAGCATAAAAAGAATTGTAACGGATTACAACCCATTGAGGGCTTCCCAGGTGTCACTGGGGGGTAAAGAATCTACCTGCCAATGCAGGAGATGCAAGAGACTCAGGTTTGATCCCTGGGCAACCCACTCCAGTATTCTTGCCTGGAAAACCCCATGGACAGAGGAGCCTGATGGGCTACAGTCCACGGGGCCACAGAGAGTCAGACACAACTGAGAGACTGAGTACATACATAACCCATTGAATAAAACAGAAAATCATGAATCCATACTGCATTAAGGACTTGATAAGAAATGGGATGTTTTCAGTTCCTCCCTCAAAATATATATTGAGACTTCCCTGGTGGTCCAGTGGCTGGGACTCCAAGCTCCCAGCAAGGGGGTACGGGGGCCTGGCTTCCATCCCTGGTTCCATCTCTGGTTCCATCCCTGGTCAGAGAACTGGATTCACATGCTGCAACTGGGAGTTTTCATGCTGCAGCTTCAAAGTAGGGCCTGGCACAGCCAAATAAATAAATAAAATAAACATAATTTTAAAAATACATATTAATCACAGAGAGCAAAAGAGTGGTTTCCTGGTGAAGAAGCCTAGCAAATGCCATTTTATCTAATGATGGAACAATTCACAATCCTGCACCACGCGTGATGATGCCATAAAGAACACAACCTCACCTCTGAGCTGTGTCTGCTAAAGATGCACAATTTAAATCTAACCATGAGGAAATATCAGGTTTCCTGGGTAGTGCAGTGGTAAAGAATCTGCCTGCTAATGTAAGAGACGTTAAGAGATATGGGTTCAATCCCTGGGTCATGAAGATTCCCCAAAGAAGGGAGTGACAACCCACTTCAGTGTTCGTGCCTGGAAAAATCCTGTGGACAGAAGAGCCTGGCGGATTACAGTCCTTGGGGATGCAAAGAGTCGGACACGACTGAGCACACTCACATAGATGAATGAGGAAACATCAGACAAATGAAAGTGCAGGAAGAGTCTACAAAACAACTGTCCCATTCTCTTCAAAAATAACAAGGTCACAAAGGTCAAGGAAACAGTGAGGAAGGGTATATGACACAATCAGTACATGACCGTGAACTGGATCCTTCCACCATAAAGGCCATTCTTGGAACAACTGACAAACTCAAGTGGTGTCTGAGAGTATGGTGATGGTGATGAGTCGCAGCTAATTTCCTGGTGCTGATGGTTGATGGCAGTTATGGAGGAGCATGTCCTTGTTTGTAGAAGTACCAGCTGACGTATTTGGTTTTGATGGGTCATCAGGTTGGCAACTTACTCTTAAATAGCTCAGGAACAAAGTTTTTTTCTACTGTATTTGCAACTTTTCAGTAGATCTGTGTGGTTAGTAAAAATATATCAAAAATTTAAATAAATAAGGCATCGTATTATTTTCTCTTAAATATATGTCTTAAAGGAGTTCATTCACCACCTCAAAGAAGTCAGTCTAGAAGAAATCAGACAGTAGGAGGGAGACCTTCTCTGGTCTGGATGAATCATTCCTTCTTTTTGCCTTTCCCAACCAAAAACCCAGGACAGAAACTCTCGGGAATTTTTGCATGACCCCCGACTTGGCCCATCGCTGCTGTTGTTGTTCAGTTGCTAAGTTGTGTCCGACTCTTTGTGACACCATGAACTGCAGCACTCCAGGCTTCCCTGTCTTTCACTATCTCCTGGAGTTTACCCATCAAAGTATTTATCAAACTGTAATTGTTACTGGCCATTTTCTTATAAATTCTATGAGTCTGAACACATTGTCTGACTTGGTCACTACTGTATGCCCAGTTATTGTTTTTTAGTCACTAAGTCATGTCCAGCTCTCTTCGACTCCACGGACTGCAGCACACCAGGCAACTCTGTTCTCTACTATCTACTGGAGTTTGCTCAAATTTATGCTCACTGAGTCAATGATGCTACCTAACCATCTCATCCTCTGCCACCCCCTTTTCCTTTTGCCTTCCATCTTTCCTAGCATCAGGGTCCTTTCTAATCAGTTGGCTCTTCACATCAGGTGGCCAGATTATTGGAGCTTCAGCTTCAGCAATATTGTATGCCCAGAGATTAGGGCAATTCCAGGTTGTTTAGGAAAACCACACTATTTTCCCCTACTCTCAAGTCTTCACTCCTGACACCAGATGTGTGTGGGTTTTCCCACACCAGACAATAGTCCAGCCCTCCTGCAGACACCAACTGCATGTTCTATGATTCAACTCAGTTCTGTTCTGTCCCAAAGGGCAAAGGCTCAGTCCCACAAGACATCCCCCACTCCAGTCACCAGCTGCAAATCCATGTTGTCATCTGTGCTTCTGACTGGCTGGTTATGAATCAGGATTCCTACATTCCCCTTCTTGGATTTGAGCAGATGCTAGAACGACCCATAGATCTTAAGAAAACACTAACATTTATTGGTTTATTATACAAAAAAGGATAACGTGTACAAGTGAAGAAGTACACAAGGTCCCAAGGGTCCCCAGCCCAGGAACCTACTGTGCCCATGGAGTTGGGGGTGAGTGTGTCACCATCCTGGTCGGGGGATGTGTTCACCAACAGGAAGCTCTCTGAACCCTGTACTTTGGGGATTCTTATGGAGACTCCATCATGGCAGCACGATGGATCCTTAAGTCATTTTCCAGCTCCTCTCTCTTCTCTAGAGAATGGGAGGTGACGCTGAAGGTGCCAAGCTTCTAATCATGGCTTGGTCTTCTGGTGACTGATCCCTATCCTGGAGCCATCCAGGAGCTACCTCTTAAGAACAAAAGGTGCTTCTCTCACTCAGAAAATTACAAGGGTTTTTAGGAGCTCTGTGTCAAGAATCAAAGTCAAAGATAAAATGGTAGAACCTGGGGCAGAAACACACACACACACACACACACACAGTAATTCCTGAGTAAGAATTTGCTGAATGAACAAAAAAATAGTTCACCCTGACCCCAAAGAAGTCTTTCCCTGTAGTTATGGAACTCTTTTTTTCTTTTTTGAAGTTAAGTGTGTAGTCACTCAGTCGTGTCTGACTCTTTGTGACCCCATGGATTATAGCCCACCAGACTCCTCTGTCCATGGGGTTCTCCAGGCAATTATACTGGAGTGAGTAACCACTCCTTTCTCCAGAACTCAGTTCTGACCCAAGACTTGAACTCAGTTCTCCTGCAGTTGCAGGCAGATTCTTTAACTCAGATTCTCTAAGCCACCAAGGAAGTCTTTTTTTTTTTTTACTTTTATTTATTTTGGGGGACAGGGGTACCATGCCACACAGCATGTCAGATCTTAATTCCCAGACCAGGGATCAAACCCATGTCCTGTGCATTGGAAATGAGGAATCTTAACCACTGGACCACCAGGGAAGTCCCTATGGAATTCTTTCAGTCAAATAATTAAAAAATAAAGACCAAGGGACACTGCTGAATTGGTTCTGCTGGAGCCCTTTGCCCTCCATCACGGAACCATCCTGAGATTTTGCAAAAAGACTCTTGTGTCTTGGCCAAGGAGGCCTGGAGAGGCCTGGCGTGAGCCACTGCCATAGATCACCATGACCTTGTTCTGTGAAGGGCTCTCAGTAGGGAAATCTAAAGAGGAAGAAAGTCAGAGAGCTGCCAAGGGCTTCTGAGCAAGGGGTCTCGGATTACAGCACGGTCACCCAAGTTTCAGACTCTCAGTAATGAGGTTATTGAGTGATGCGGATCCTCATAGAAGGATGCCAGGCCTGAAGCACTCGGAAGGACTTTCTTTAAAGACAACTGTTTTATGTGACCCAAGGACGCTGTAGCCCAACCCCTTCAAAGTCTACACACTTCCCACAAAGCAAATCTCCCTGGATTTTCTCCCTGTGAATCCGGGCAACCTCTAGGGCCCGTGGCAGAGCTGACTTCTTCGGTTCAGCCTTTCCACTAGGAAGAGTTTGTGTAAAAAAGAAACCAGTATTCCTTCCACAATGGGGACAATTGTTCCCAGTTACCACATCCCCTTAAATGTTTACCTTTTTTGTTTCACAATCTCACAGGAAATGAGAGGGTCAAGGGTGTTTGAGTCCCCTCTTCCCTTCTGCTGGAGACTTAAGGAGATCACTGTTTTCGCAGTTGCTCAAAAAGGAAATGGTAACAGGTAAGAAATGAACACTTCACCAAAGTCCCCGGATGACAACTATGGGTTTCAACCTAATTCCCCAGCAACTGTGTGAAATGTTTCACTGGAATGACAGAGGGATGAACCTTGGTTGAACTTTTCCTGCTTTCGATGTGCTTCTGGGACATTAGCAAATGGGGCTGAACATTTTAACCATTTCTATTCATCCATTGTATGCCATTGCAGGATGAAATGCTGGCCAGAGAGATGAGGTTCCTTACTCACCAAATGCATGAGGGGTGGTGATACAATGCTGTGAAGAACTGAAAGGAGACCTGGGGACTTCCAACATTCCCCTCTTCCATTTCAGACTCATTCCTCATGATCAGACTGCTACCAGTTTGGTTTTTTGGTGAAGTCAGTACTTACATGAAGATCCATCCATAGGATGGTCCAGCTGGTACAGAAGTGGGAATGTACCTCTACCACAGAAAAGCAGAGGAAAACCTCTGTGGGCTAGAGTCTCTTAATACACCAGTTCAGGGACTTCCCTGGTGGTCTGGTGGCTAAGACTCTGAGTTCCTAGTGCAGGGAGCCCAGGCTTGATCCCTGGTAGGGGAACTAGATCCCACATGCCGCAATTAAGAGTTCACATGTTGCAACTAGAGATCCCACATGCCGCAACTGAGACAAAGAGCAGCCAAATAAATAAATGCATATATTTTTTTAAATGTGTGAGTTCAAGTTATAGAGTTGAATACCTTTAAAGAAAACTCTTGAGAGTCCCTTGGACTGCAAGGAGATCCAACCAGTCCATTCTGAAGGAGATCAGCCCTGGGATTTCTTTGGAAGGAATGATGCTAAAGCTGAAACTCCAGTACTTTGGCCACCTCATGCAAAGAGTTGACTCATTGGAAAAGACCCTGAGGCTGGGAGGGATTGTGGGCAGGAGGAGAAGGGGACGACAGAGGATGAGATGGCTGGATGGCATCACCGACTCTATGGACATGAGTTTGGGTAAACTCCAGGAGTTGGTGATGGACAGGGAGGCCTGGCGTGCTGCGATTCATGGGGTCACAAAGAGTCAGACACGACTGGGCAACTGAACTAAACTGAACTGAAGGACATTTGTAGCTTTTTCATTGCCTTGAAAAACAGCACAAAATTATTTCCAAAACTTAGAAATTTATAATTCAGTTTTAAATACGATCATCATAACTGAACAAAATCAATGGTTTTCAATACAAAAAGAGCTCTACCTCTGAACTTACAAATTTGTGTGCAAGCCTTCTCTCTGCCACTAACTTAGCTGAGTGATCCCAGGGTTAACTGCTTAATCATTCTGTGCCTCATCTGTTAAATGGGGGAAGTGACACTATGTTTCATAGGCTTTCATGAGGGTGAAAAGTGTTAATACAAATAGAGTGGCACCTGCTGCTGCTGCTGCTGCTGCTAAGTCGCTTCAGTCGTGTCCGACTCCGTGTGACCCCATAGACGGCAGCCCACCAGGCTCCCCCGTCCCTGGGATTCTCCAGGCAAGAACACTGGAGTGGGTTGCCATTTCCTTCTCCAATGCATAAAAGTGAAAAGTGAAAGTGAAGTCGCTCAGTCGCCTGGTACAGTAAATACTCAAATGCTCATTTCGTCATGGTTGTGTTGTTCCAGCACTTTCAGAAAGTATTTTGTGTTTGGGAAAGAAACTGAATGTTAAAAAAAGTGAGAAGAGAACCAACAAAAAGTTTTAAAGCCACCAAAACCCTAAAATGGACAAATCCTCACATAGACCAAAATGTGCACTTTCAAGTTTGAAATAATTTTTTTAATGAACATTGAAGTTTGGCCTGCATTTTCAGATGACAACGGGGAGTCCACTATGGCTTTCCTAGTGGTACTTTCAAGACTCTTCCCATTGTCAGTGATGCAAACTGAATTCAAACTAGCTTAGTAAGAGGATGTCTGGGCAGCCTGAGGTAAGCACAATGCAGAAGGCAAGAATGGAGTTTATCTTTAGAGGCAGACAGGATCCATGGCTTCTGATGCCCCCTGAATGTCCCCTCACTCTCACCTACCGAGCCATCAGTCAGACCGCCTGGCTTTGAAGCTGCTTAAATCTTGTCTCTCTACTGATCCTCTCTCTACATGTAGCAGGAGCTGTGGTTGCCAGCAGCTTCCAGTCCCACATCCTAGTAACTCCAAAAGCATGGAGGAAAATTGATTTTCCCTCTCAGACCCACCCAGCTTGGAAAATCTTGAGGAAGAAGTAAGGTTGACGTACTTTGGGTCACCTACCCCTACATGCATGGGTGCTCAGCCTCTCAGTTGTGTCCAACTCCTTTTCAACCCCATGGACTGTAGCCTCCCAGGCTCCACTGTCCATGGGATTTCCCAGGCAAAAATACTGGAGCAGGCTGCAATTTCCTATGCCTGGGGATCTTCCCCACCCAGGGATCGAACCTATGTCTTCTGTGTTTCCTGCATTGGCAGGCACATTCTTTACCACTAGTGCCACCTGAGAAGCCCACCTAACCCTACACCAAGTCTTAAGACCTGGCTCTGAGAGAGAAGAAGGTGGGAAGAGGACAGAGACTGATCAAAATAATGAGAGAAAAGGAGAGGAACGAAAGCAGCAGGTGTCCACAGTGACCTCAGCGACTCCTGGAGGACCAGTCCCACTGTTATAAGTGCTTTATGAGTCAGAGTGCCTTTGAATTAAAATTATTTTAAATAATAAGTTCATTTGTATCAGTTTTTAGACTCCACAAATAAGTAATATATGACGATCAAAATAATGAGAGAAAAGGAGAGGAATGAAAGCAGCAGGCGCCCACAGTGACCTCAGCGACTCCTGGAGGACCAGTGCCACTCTTACAAGTGCTTTATGAGTCAGAGTGCCTTTGAGTTAAAATGATTTTAAATAATAAGTTCATTTGTATCAGTTTTTAGACTCCACAGATAAGTAATATATGATATTGTCTTTCTCTGTCTTGACTTACTTCATTTCATATGCTTATCTCTAAACCCATCCATATTGCTGCCAATGGCATTATTTCATTCTTGTTTATGCCCAAGTAATATTCCATTATATATATACCACATCTTCTTTATTCATTCATCCACTGATGGACACTTAGGTTTTTTCCATAGACATAGAAAATTATCTTGGTTACCAAAGGGGAAAGAGGAAGGAGGGGTAAATTAGGAGTTTGGGATTAATATATATACACTACTATATATAAAATAGATAAACAACAAAGACCTACTATATAGCACAGGGAACTATATTCAGTATCTTATACTAACATTATATAATAACATTAACTTATGGAGGTAGAGAAGACTCTTGAGAGTCCCTTAGACAGCAAGGAGATCAAACCAGTCAATCCTAAAGGAAATCAACCTTGAGTATTCACTGGAAGGACTGTTGCTGAAGCTGAAGTTCCAATACTTTGGCCACCTGATGTGAGGAGCCAACTCATTGGAAAAGACCCTGATGCTGGGAAAGATTGAAGCAAAAGGAGAAGGGGTGGCAGAGGATGAGATGGTTGGATAGCATCACTGACGCAACGTACATGAGTTTGAGCAAACTCTGGGAGATGGTGAAGGACAGAAAGCCTGGTGTGCTGTAGTCCACAGAGCTGCAGAGTCAGACACGAGTTGGCAACTGAACAACAACTATAACTTATCATGGGAAAGAATCTGATAAAGAATAGGTGTATATGTATAACTGAATCACTTTGCTATACACCTGAAACTAACACAATATTGTAAGTCAACCATACTTCAATTTAAAAAAATTTAAGGATTTTATAGCAAGAAATCATATTAATGATCAATAGCATGTATTAGGCTCTCCTGGGGACAGACTTGTTCATGACCATCCATCCCTTCATCATTCTTGAGAGTTCCATTGGATGTAAAGTTCTGTTTATCCAACAGCCAAGGGTGCTGCCCTCCTACCAGGCCCGGGGCAGGCACCGGGTGTAAAAGACAAGCTGCCAAGTGGGGGTGGAGGGAGGAGAGTCTCAAAAGACAGAGACCTGCAGAGAAGGGACAGCTGGCCCGGTCCTCAAGGAATGACTTCATTACGGAGCTAGAAATGGATGAAAATAAGCATTTAAAAATCCACTTCAAACCCTTGGATTTCAGTGACTGTAAAATTCCACTGTCTAACGCAGTTGTAAAGTTGGGTTAAGTGTGTTTTTTTGGTCTAGCTCCGTCCTCTGACTTCCTTACACTTTCAAGTTCGTTTCTAGTCCCTTAGGTCTGTCTGGAAGTTCTAAGAAAGATCTTTTTTGTACATTTTGCTCAACGATTCAGAGGAACGGTTTGTTAGGGTTTGTCATGAACTGACACAGGCCCACCTCCAGGTCTCTGGGGAACCATATGAGGCCTTTTCCAGAGTTATTTCCAGAATAAACAAGGCTGGAAGGAAAGGCCGGCCTCGCGTCACCGCGGCCGCAGCTTCACGTCTCCACTCAGGGCCAGGGGAAAGAACTCCTTGACCTTCTGTAAACATTTCAACACAGTCAGTTCTCTGAGGAATTCGAATTTGTATTTTTTTTTTCCTTTTAGTCCACTCTGAAACATGCATGAAAAAGGCAACTTTTTTTTTTTCCCCTATTGCCATGAGCTCTTTAGTGATGTTGAAAATTTCCACCATGATATTTTTACAGCTATTAACAAAAGAATTCAACAGCCAAAAGTCTCGAGCAGAACACTCACAAAAGAAGTGTGGAAGTACATGTTACCCCAAGTGGCAATGGGAAGAGCTCAGAAGCAGTCTACATGACGGAGAAATATTTCTTGCCACCGGTGCCACCTGCTAAGTTAGAAACACTCAACGCCCTAAACATGGAACTTACAAAATGAAAACACAGTGATGGTATGAAGACAGAATGTTACCTACATATTGTAAGTATTTATACTACCAGTCTGTCATTGACATGTATACCAGGGGAAATGTGGTGGCCTGTGTTCCAAAAGGGATTCCTAGGACTTCCACTGGCCCCCTCCCTGACGGCACACATGAGGGAAAAAAAATCTTTAAATTGACTATTATGGGAAAGGGACTCCAAAGGTATTTTGAGACTAGCTGTGTTGCCAAAAGTGGGAGCTTGAACTCATCTTTCCCTTAGCTGCTCCTCTGTTTCAGGAACACTTGATGAACCCAGAGTTATTCAAATAGAAAACCCAGGTGTAGATGGTATTAGTCTCCTGGGGTCAGGAAGGCTATGGGACGGGGAGGGGACCATGATCAACTGGAGAGGGCAGGTCTGCCTCCAAAGACAGCTCTGTTTACCTCCAGACAACTGGTGCCAATGCACTAGTCTCATGGTCCCTCCTCATGTTTTAAGAGAAAGCCAAAGTCTCCAAATTTTAAATATTGAAAACTAAATAAGGACTTCCTTGGTGGCTCAGTGATAAAGAATTTGCCTGCCAAAGCAGGAGACACTTCAATCCCTGCCATGCGTGCACCACCAGGAAGCACCGTGAGTCAGAATGATTGGCCAAAGACAGCCCGGAAACTAATCCCATCACCAAAAAACCAGAGACTGAGCCACTTGGCAAGCAACTCTCCTGGATTCCCTTACCCCACTGTTCTCCGTCTGGGCACCCTTTTCTAATAAAGTCTTTTGCTTTGTCAGCATGTGTTTCCCCTTGGACAATTCATTTCTGAGTGTTAGACAAGAGCCCACTCTTGGGCTCTAGAAGGGGTCCCCCTTCCTACAGCAATATGAAATATATTTGGTCTTTGCCCCCTGTTTCTGGCACAGAGTTCCTAAAACCCTTGTACTTCCCTGAGCCATGAGAGTGTCTTTTGCCATTCATTAACAAAAGGTGTGAGCTCCTTTTGATCACACTTGAGTTTTTGTTAAAAAGGTGACTCTGGGTGGGGGCCCTAGATTGCCTCTAATGGAGCTGGTCACCAGAGGACCAAATGGTGTGTCTATAGTGGGGAAGGGAGGGAGGTGAAGATTAAACTCTATAAAAACTCTTGAACAACAAGTTTTGATGGTGAGATGGTGAATACGGGGGAAAACTGTGAGAGTTGTGTGCACAGAGAGGGCAGTAGCAGCTCCCAGCAGCCACCCCTCACTCCCCATTCCCTCAGATCTTGCCTTGGGCATCTCTGCCATTCAGCATTCCTGAGTTGTGTCTCTCATAATAAACTGATAAGCATAGGAAAAGTGCCTTCTTGGGTTCTAGCAAGTAATCAAAATTTAGGAGGGAGTGGTGGTGAGACAGGAAGGGGACAGGGTACAATCTTAAGAAAAATGACGCTGCTGTTGAGAACATGACATAAACTGGTTAGAACTAACTAGGTCCAAGATTAAACCAGTCAATCCTAAAGGAAATCAACCCTGAATATTCACTGAAGGCCTGATGCTGAAACTGAAGCTCCAATACTTTGGCCAGCTGATGCGAAGAACCGACTCATTGGAAAAGACCCTGATGCTGGGAAAATTGAGGGCAGGAGAAAAAGGGCAACAGAGGATGAGATGGATGGCATCACCAACTCAATGGACATGAATTTGAGCAAACTCTGGGAGATGGTGAAGGACAGGGAGGCCTGATGTGCTGCAGTCCATGGGATGGCAAAGAGTCAGACCTGATTTAGTGACTGAACACATACATTGGTCCAAGATGGTGCCTGAGTCAACTACCTGGCGTGGGGTGGCAAAGAGTCAGACATGACTTAGCCTCATATGCTAAGCATACATATGCTTACATATGCTCAGTATGTGCCCATTGTCATATATCAGCAAGCTAAATAACACACCCACAGGCACCATGACAGGCCAACCATAAAAGGCCAAAAAGTGGGTGGTGGCCTAATTCTTTGGAATCCCCATCCCTTTTCCAAAACAGTTGGAATAATCCTCCTACTCATTAGCCTGTGAAATTACCCACTCCTATAAAAACTGACAACACTGTACCCTGGTGTCTCTCACCTTCTGAGATGGCCCACACTCTGTCTGTGGAGTTTGCATCTCCCTGAATAAACCTTCTTTCACTTTACTATGGCTTACTCTTGAATTCTTTCCAAGAATTCAAAACCAAGAACCCACATTCAGCAGCCAATCCCAGGACTAGCCTAAGCCCTGAGACGTGACTGACCTCTCATGCCCCACTTTCTCTCCTGCAACTGTGGGGCCAGTTGGTCAGAAGTACAGGTGGCCCAGGACTTGCACCTGGCTTCTAATGTGGGAGCCGTCCTGTAACACTGAGCCCTTAAGTTGTGGGGTCTGCATTAACTTCAGGCAGTTAGTATCTGAACTGAATTGAATTGCAGGGCTCCCAGTTGGTGTTGGAGAGTTAAAGAAAGTGTTATTGACACCAGAACACTCTGCTGCTGTTGCTGCTGCTAAGTCGCTCCAGTCGTGTCCAACTCTGTGCGACCCCATAGTCAGCAGCCCATCAGGCTCCCCCGTCCCTGGGATTCTCCAGGCAAGAACACTGGAGTGGGTTGCCATTTCCTTTTCCAATGCATGAAAGTGAAAAGTGAAAGTGAAGTCGCTCAGTCGTGTCCGACTCTTCATGACCCCATGGACTGCAGCCTACCAGGCTCCTCCGTCCATGGGATTTGCCAGGCAAGAGTACTGGAGTCGGGTGCCGTTGCCTTTTCTGCCAAAACACTCTAGAGCACTCAAATCTCAAGACTTGGGCCTCACAATTTCCAAGTCAATATATCTGGCATCCAGTTTTAAGTTCCCTAGTATCATCTTCTGTTACATCAAAGTTTCTTTGAAAGGAATAGCCCAGTCTTTGCAAGAAGGGTGTGAGAAGTGATGGAGGTGCCCAACAGGAATGTAACAGGTGAAGCCTGGACTCAGAGCCTGATGGCTGACTCAAATGGATTTATTTGTACACAAGTTACGATCTTGTGGAGAGGAATGTGGTGACAAACAGGTCAAACAGAACTTCCTGCGGTGAGGCACGTACCATTACCAAACTCAGACTTGGCTGCTTGTGGCTTAAAAGTCAATATTTGAGAGGCAAGTATTGTTTGGTAAGGAAGTGACAGTTGCTCAGTCGTGTCGGACTCTTTGTGATCCCATAGACTGTAACCTGCCAGGCTCCTCTGTCCATGGAATTCTCTAAGCAAGAACACTCAAGTGGGTAGCCATTCCCTTCTCCAGGGGACCTTCCCAGTCCAGGGATCAAACCCAGGTCTCTTGAACTGCAGGCAGATTCTTTACCATCTGAGCCACCAGGGACGCTCCTGGAAATTTTCCTTTATTTAGAAAAATAACATGGGGAGAAGGTAGACTTGTGTCCAAAAACCAACTCTGAAGATTCTGCTCAACCATGAACTTTTTAAAGGGAGAATCATTTGGGGAGAGGGTCAGAATCTTTGCATCTTCCTCTATATGTGGACTTTCCCCTGATTGTTTAGTGGTGAGGTAACAGGGCGGTGCTTCAGGAATCTTGTGCTCAGCCTGAAGTTACCATCCTCCACCTGGATGGGGGCCTTAGTTCCTACTGAAGAACTCAAAGATACTGTTATGTCTATTCCTTTAGGAGAAACAAGGACCCTGCCCCCTGTTTAAATTTTATTTAATTTTTAAAACATTTAAGTAATAAAACACTGTGTTCCATAAACAAAAGGATAGTTTAATATCAGAAAACCCACCAATGTAATTCACTATAATTCTGGTTTAGTGGAGAAAATAATACTATCATTTTAATAGATACAGAGAAAGCATTTGATAATGTTCAACAACTTTATTATTTAAAAATGATTTATTGGTAAGGTTGTATACCAAGGACATAAAACAAATATTATGCCTAATAAAGAATTTGAAATTCAACAAGTCAATGTCAAACAATTATAAAATATATAAATACACACATATATGCATATTTGCAATCTCACTGTGACTGGCAGAATTCTAAAATGCAATCTCCCACCTAAATTCCAGGTCCCTGGTACATACACACCTTCTTGCAGCTATTCAATCAAATACTGGGCACTGCCAGGGAGAGGATTTGCAGATGTAATTAAGGTACCAAACTAGCTGGCCTCAAAATAGGGAAAATATTTGGGTAGGCCTGATCTAATCACATGAGCTCTTTAAAAGCAGGGTTTTCTCTGACTGGTCACAAAAAAGGGAGTCAGAGATTTGAAGCATGGAGGGTTCACTGCACCATTGCTGGTTTGAAGATGGAGTGAGTTCCATGGCAAGGAATGTACGCAGCTTGTAAGTATTGAGAATAGCTCACAGTTGACAGCAAGGAAGTAGCACCTCAGTCCTACAACCCCAAGGAGCTGAAAAAAAAATTGCCAACAAGAAACAGATTATGTCTGTAAGCAGATGTTCCTGCTGAGCTTCCAAACAAGAACTAAACCCAGTCCGTATCTTGATTTTAGCCTTGTGATATCCTGTGCAGGAAACTCAGCCACACCATGGCAGACTTCTGACTTACAGAACCTTAAGTTAATAAATAGGTGCTGTTTTACACTGCTAGATACACAGTGATAGAAAATAAATACTCCCTCCACCCAAAATTTTTCCACACCACTTATGCCTGCAGTGAATGTGCATGTTTTCCTTTTACAAAATGAAATCTTATTGTATGTACTATTTTACAACCAGCAAAATGTTCAGTTTGCTAAATCCCACCAAATCAAACACTTTGTTGAAATTTTCATTGGAATAACATTAAATCTATAGGTTGCTTAGGGAAGAATTGGTATGTTTAACAGGTTATGGAAATAAGTCAGACAGAAGAAGACAAATATGGTATGATATCACTTCTATGTGGAATCTTAAAAAACCAAACTTGTGGAAACAGAGAGTAGAATGATGATTACCAGGGATTGGAGGAGTGGGGAAGATGTTGGTTCAAAAGTACAAACTTTCAGTTAGAAGATAAATAAGATCTGGCCATCTAATGTACAGCATTGCAATGACAGATAACAATGTTGACTATATACTTGAAATTTGCTAAGAGACTAGATCTTAAATGTGCTCACCACAAAAAAGAAAAAGCAATTATATGACATGATGGAGAAGTTAGCTAACACTGTGGTGGTAACCACCAAATTGCAATATATATGTGTATCAAATCAACACGTTATAGCTACTCAACATTATATGTCAATTATAAAGCTCAATAAAGCTGGGGGATAAAAAAAGGGAGGTTATGTCTTCAAAAGCATGCTATAATTCTCCATTTGTTTAAGTCTTTAATATCTGCTAGGCAAATTTTATAACATTCTCTACAAAAGTCTTGCTCATTTTTATTATGTCTATTCCCAAGTACTACTGCAAATGATATTGTTTTATTACCTGGTTTTCACTGTTGTTGGTGGTGTGGCACCATTGCAGGAATGATCTTTGGGTTTTGATTAAGTAGGCACATTTCTAAAATCCTTTAATAATGTATCTGTATATTCCTTAGGATTTTCTAAGAAGATAGTCAAATGCATCTACAATGATTTCTTTTTTCTTTTTAAAATCTTATTGAAGTCAGTTGATCTAAACTATTGTGTTTAATTTCTGCTATACAGCAAAGTGACCAAGTTGCACAAATATATATTATTTTTATACTCTTTTCCATTATGATTTGTACAGGATATTGAATATTGTTCCCTGTGCTATACAGGACTTTGTTGTTTATCCAGAATGGTTTCTGCTTTACTTCTGCCTTTTCAATTCTATAATGTTTCTTTCCTTTATTGTCTTATTGCACTGACTAGACTTGGTGTCTTTGAGTTGTTCCTAATTTTAAAAAGAATATTTTTAATGCTTCACCATTGTTTGAGTTTTGTTGTAGTTTTGCTTGTTTGTTTTAAATAAATTATCTTCATTCAATTAAGGATATTCTTTTCAGTTTAAGGGTTTTTTTAAAATTATAGATGAATATTAAATTTTATAACTTGCTTTTCTTCATTGATTTGGGGCAATCACATCATTTTTTCCCTTTAAGCAACTGATGGGAAAAATTATAATAGATTTTCCAGAATAAACTATCTTTCTCATATAATCCTTGAATCTATTTGCTAATACTTGCTTTTAACAGCTATATTCATGAGTGAAATTGGTTAGAAGTTCTTTCTTGTACCATTTTTTTTCTTTTCCCTCCTATTTTTTTAAACCATATTTAAATTTGTTTACATGATTATTTTGGTAGTGTATTCTTAGATTGTAACTAACTTTTTTATTAATCAAATTTTTTATTGAAGAATAATTGCTTTACAGAACTTTGTTGTTTGCTGTCAAACCTCAACATGAATCAGCCATAGGTACACATATATCCCCTCCCTTTTAAACCTCCCTCCCATATGCCACCCCATCCCGCCCCTCTAGGTTGATACAGAGCTCCTGTTTGAGTTTCCTGAGCCAAACAGCAAATTCCCATTGGCTATCTATTTTACATATGGTAATGTAAGTTTCCATGTTACTCTTTCCATATATCTCACCCTTTCCTCACCTCTCCCCGTGTCCGTAAGTCTATTCTCTATGTCTCTTTCTCCATTTCTCCCCTGTAAATAAATTCTTCAGTACCATTTTTCTAGATTCCATATATATATGCATTAGAATACAATATTTATCTTTCTCTTTCTGACTCACTTCACTCTGTGTAATAGGTTCTGGGTTTATCCACCTCATCAGAACCAGCTCAAATGCATTTCTTTTTATGGCTGAGTAATATTCCATTGTGTATATGTACAACTTCTCTATCCATTCACCTGTTGATGGATATCTATGTTGACTCCATGTTCCAGCCATTATAAACAGTGCTGCAATGAACAATGGGATACATGTGTATTTTCCAATTTTAGTTTCCTCAGGGTATATGCCCAGGAGTGGGATTGCTGGGTCATATGGTGGTTTTATTCCTAGTTTTTTAAGGAATCTCCATACCGTCTTCCATAGTGGCTGTATCAATTATATTCCCACCAACAGTGCAAGAGTGTTCCCTTTTCTCCACACCCTCTCCAGCATTTATCGTCTGTAGACTTTTTGATGATGGACTTCCCTGGTGGCTTAGACAGTAAAGCATCTGTCTACGATGTGGGAGACCCAGGTTCGATCCCTGGGTTGGGAAGATCCTTTGGAGAAGGAAATGGCAATCCACTCCAGTACTATTGCCTGGAAAATCCCATGGACAGAGGAGCCTGGTAGGCTTCAGTCCATGGGGTCACAAAGAGTCAGACATGACTGAGCAACTTCACGTACGTATTCTGACTGGTGTGAGGTGATATCTCATTGTAGTTTTGATCTGCATTTCTCTAGTAATGAGTGATGTTGAGCATCTTTTCATGTGTTTGTTAGCTATCTGTATGCTTTCTTTGGAGAAATGTCTATTTAGGTCTTTTTCTCACTTTTTGATTGGGTTGTTTTTCTGGCATTAAGTTGTATGAGCTATTTGTATATTTTGGAAATTAATCCTTTGTCAGTTATTTCATTTGCTGCTATTTTGTCCCATTCTGAGGATTGTCTTTTCACCTTGCTTATAGTTTCCTTTGCTGTGCAAAAGCTTTTAAGTTTAATCAGGTCCCACTTGTTTACTTTTGTTTTTATTTCCATTACTCTAGGAAGTGGGTCATAGAGGATCTTGCTTTAATTTATGTCATCCAGTGTTCTACCTATGTTTTCCTCTAAGAGTTTTATAGTTTCTGGTCTTACATTTAGGTCTTTAATCCATTTTGAGTTTATCTTTGTGTATGGTGTTGGGAAGTGTTCTAATTTCACTCTTTTACATGTAGCTGTCCAGTTTTCCCAGCACTATTTATTGAAGAGGCTGTCTTTGCCCCATTGTATATTCTTGCCTCCTTTGTCAAAAATAAGGTACCCATAGGTACATGGGTTTATTTCTGGGTTTTCTATCTTGTTCCATTGGTCTATATTTCTGTTTTTGTGCCAATACCATACTGTCTTGATGACTGTAGCTTTGTAGTATAATCTGAAGTCAGGAAGGTTGATTCCTCCAGCTCCATTCTTCTTTCTCAAGACTAGTTATTTGGGGTCTTTTGTGTTTCCATATGAATTGTGAAATTTTTTTGTTCTAGTTCTGTGAAAAACGCCACTGGAAATTTGATGGGGATCACATTGAATCTGTAGATTGGTAGTATAGTCATTTTCACAATATTGATTCTTCCTACCCAGGAACATGAAATATCTTTTCATGTTTATGTCTCTCTATTTATGTCATATTTGATTTCTTTCATCAGTGTCATAATTTTCTGTGTACAGTTCTTTTGTCTCCTCAGGTAAGTTTACTCCTAGATATTTAATTCTTTTTGTTGCAATGGTGAATGGGATTGATTCCTTAATTTCTCTTTCTGATTTTTCATTGTTAGTATATAGAAATGAAAGTGATTTCTGTGTATTGATTTTGTATCCTGCAATTTTGCTAAATTCACTGAGTACCTCTAGTAATTTTCAGATACTATCTTTAGGGCTTTCCATGTACAGTATCATATCATCTGCAAACAGTGAGAGCTTTACTTCTTCTTTTCTCATCTGGATTCCTTTTATTTCTTTTTCTTCTCTGATTGCTGTAGCTAGGACTTCCAGAACTATGTTGAATAATAATGGTGAAAATGGACACTCTTGTCTTATTCCTGATCTTAGGGGGAAAGCTTTCAGTTTCTCACCATTGAGAATAATGTTTGCTGCAGGCTTATCATATATGACTTCTACTGTGTTGAGGTAGGCTCCTTATATGCCCATTTTTTGAAGAGTTTTAATCATAAATGGGTACTGAATTTTGTCAAAAGTTTTTTTCTGCATCTATTGAGATTAGCATATAGTTTTTATCTTTCAATTTGTTACTATGGTGTATCATGTTGATTGATTTGTGTATATTGATGAATTCTTGCATTGTTGGAATAAACCCAACTTGATCATGGTGTATGAGCTTTTTGATGTGTTGCTGAATTCTGTTTGCTAGACTTTTGTTGAGGATTTTTGCATCTATGTTCATCAGTGACAATGGCCTGTAGTTTTCTTTTTTTGTGTTGTCTTTGTTTCTGGTTTTGGTATCAGGGTGATGGTGGCCTTGTAGAATGAGTTTAGAAGTACTCCTTCCTCTGAAATTTTTTTGAAAGAGTTTTAGAAGAATAGGCATCAGCGCTTCTCTAAATGTTTGATAGAATTCTCCTGTGAAGCCATCTGATCCTGGGCTTTTGTTTTTTGGGAGATTTTTGATCACAGCTTCAATTTCAGTGCTTGTAATTTGGTTGTTCATAATTTCTGTTTCTTCCTGGTTCAGTCTTGGAAGGTTGAACTTTTCTAAGAACCTGTCCATTTCTTCCAGGTTGTCCATTTTTTGCCATACAGTTGTTCATAATGGTTTCTTATAATCCTTTGTATTTCTGCATTGTCTGTTGTAACCTCTTCTTTTTCATTTCTAATTTTGTTGACTCGATTCTTCTCTCTTTTTTCCTTGATGAGTCTGGCTAAAGGTTTCTTAATTTTGTTTATCTTCTCGAAGAACCAGTTGTTGTTTTATTAATCTTTACTATTGTTTCTTTCATTTCTTTTTCATTATTTCTGCTTGAGTTTTTATGATTTCTTTCCTTCTACTAATTTTGGGCTTTTTTTTGTTCTTCTGTTTCCAGTTGTTTTAGGTGTAAAGTTATGTTGTCTATTTAATGTTTTTCTTGTTTCTTGAGGTAGGATTGTATTGCTTCCCTCTTAGAACTGCTTTTGCTGCATCCCATAGGTTTTGAGTTGTCATGTTTTCAACTGTCATTTGTTTCAAGAAATTTTTTGATTTCCCTTTTGATTTCTCCAGTAACCTGCTGGTTATTTAGAAATGTGTTGTTTAATCTCCATGTGTTGTGTTTCTTACAGTTTTTTTCTTGTAATTGATATCTAGTCTCATAGTGTTGTGGTTGGAGAAGATGCTTGATATGATTTAAATTTTCTTAAATTTACTGAGGTTTGATTTGTGACCCAAGATGTGGTCTATCCTGGAGAATGTTCCATGTGCACTTGAGAAGAAGGTGTATTCTTCTGCATTTGGATGCAATGTCCTGAAGATATCAATGAGATTCATCTCATCTAATGTATCATTTAAGACTTGTGTTTCCTTATTAATTTTCTGTTTTAATGATCTGTCCATGGTGTGAGTAGGGTGTTAAAGTCTCCTACTATTATTGTGTTACTGTCAATTTCTCCTTTTATGTCTGTTAGTGTTTGTCATATGTATTGAGGTGCTCCTATGTTGGGTGCATAGATATTTACAATTGTTATGTCTTCCTCTTGGATTGATCCCTTGATCATTATGTAGTGTCCTTCCTTATCTCTTGTAATCTTCTTTATTTTAAGGTCTATTTGGTCTGATATGAGGATTACTACTCGAGGTTTCTTTTGCTTCCCATTTGCATGGAATATATTTTTCCATCCTCTCACTTTCAGTCTGTATGTGTCTTTAGGTCTGATGTGGGTTTCTTATAGACAGCATATATATGGGTCTTGTTTTTTTATCCATTCAGCCAGTCTGTGTCTTTTGGTTGGAGCATTTAATCCATTTACATTAAAGTAATTATTGATATATATGTTCCTATTGCCATTGTCTTAATTGTTTGGGGTTGATTTTGTAGATCTTTTTTCTTCTCTTATATTTCTTGACTATATAAGTCCCTTTAACATTTGTTGTAAAGCTGGTTTGGTGGTACTGAATTCTTTTAACTTTCACTTGTCTGAAAGCTTTTTATTTCTCCATCAATTTTGAATGAGATCCTTGCCAGGTACAGTAATCTTGGTTGTAGATTTTTCCCTTTCAGTACTTTAAATATATCCCACCATTCCCTTCTGGCCTGCAGAGTTTCTGCTGAAAGATCAGCTGTTAAGCATATGGGGTTTCCCTTGTATGTTACTTGTTGCTTCTCCCTTGCTGCTTTTAATATTCTTTCTTTGTGTTTAGTCTTTGTTAGTTTAATTAGTATGTGTCTTGGCATGTTTCTCCTTGGGTTTATCCTGTATGGGACTCTTTGAGCCTCTTGGACTTGACAGACTATTTCCTTTTTCATGCTGGGGAAATTTTCAACTGTAATTTCTTCAAAAATTTTCTCATACCCTTTCTTTTTCTCTTCTTCTTCTGGGACCCCTTTAATTCGAATGTTGGTGCATTTGATATTGTTCCAGAGGTCTCTGAGATTATCCTCAGTTCTTTTCCTTCTTTTTACTTTATTTTGCTCTTCAGAAGTTATTTCCATCATTTTATCTTCCAGCTAACTGATTTGCTCTTCTCTTTCAGATATTCTGCTATTGATTCCTTCTAGAGTATTTTTAATTTCAGCAACTGTGTTGTTTGTGTTTATTCTTTAATTCTTCTAGGTCTTTGTTAACAGATTCTTGCATTTTCTCCATTTTGTTTTCAAGGTTTTTGATCATCTTTACTATCATTATTCTGAATTCTTTTTCAGGTAGTTTGCCTATTTTCTCTTCATGTATTTGGACTTCTGTGTTTCTAGTTTGTTCCTTAATTTGTGTAGTATTTCTCTTCCTTTTCATTATTTTTTTTAACTTATTGTGTTTGAGGTCTCCTTTTCTCAGGCTTCAAGGTTGAATTCTTTCTTCCTTTTGGTTTCTGCCCACCTAAGGTTAGTCAATGGACATGAGTCTGGGTGAACTCTGGGAGCTGGTGATGGACAGGGAGGCCTGGCATGCTGCAATTCATGGGGTTGCAAAGAGTCAGACACAACTGAGTGACTGAACTGAACTGAAGGTTGGTCCAGTGGTTTGTGTAAGCTTTGTATCAGGTGGGATTTGTGCTGGGTTTTTGTTTGTTTGCTTGCTTTTCCTCTGATGGGCAAGGCTGAGTGAGGTGGTGATCCTGTCTGCTGATGACGGGTTTGTATTTTTGTTTTGTTTGCTGTTTAGGTGAGGTGTCCTGCACAGGGTGCTACTGGTGGTTGGGTGATGGTGGGTCTTGTATTCAAGTGGTTTCCTTTGTGTGAGTTCTCACTATTTGATACTCCCTAGGGTTAGTTCTCTGGTAGTCTAGGGTCTTGGAGTCAGTGCTCCCACTCCAAAGGCTCAGGGCTTGATCTATTCTCCATTGCCTTTCACAGACCTTTGTCAGGGACTCATGGTCTCTCCACAAGGATTTGGCTAGCCTTTGGTGATTTGGTAGGCCACACACTATTCTAATCCAGGGGCTGTCAAATTTCCTTTTTCTCCTTCATGTTTAGTCTAGTTTGACTTGCTCACAGAGTGCCCCACATAGAGAACTTTAATCTGGCACTTCAAACCCAAGTTCTTTGAGAGAAATGACTGTGGTAACTACACCTCAGTTCTTCCAGCTGTATGAATACCAAGGATACTCCTCTTGTACATTTTTGTCTGGTTTTGCTATCATGACTATACAAATCGATTCCAGTTTCAATAAATTAGTTAAGGCATGTTCACTTCATCTCTCTCAGTTAGAAGAGTTTGTGCAAAGTTGGAATTATTTCTTCTGTGAATGTCTGGTAAAAGTTATCAGCAGAATCACCTGGACTTGACATTCTCTCAAAGGAAAATTTTGTTTTGTGTTTCAATTTCCTTAAAGAGTTTAGAACCAGTCAGGTTTACTTTTTCTTCCTGAGCCACTGTTGTTAAGTTACATTTTTCTAGGAATTTATCAATTTGTGATCCTAAAGATGTTTTTAATGTTTTCTGACCATTTTAAGCTCTGCGTATCTGTATTTATCTGCTCTATCTGTATTTATGTGCCCCAGTTCAGTCTTAGTACTGTTGATTTGCACCTTCTGTCTTCCCATCTTGATCAGTTTTATGGGGTGTGTGTTTGGTGCATGGCATACACAGTACTTAGAAAGAATAATAAGTGATTCTCCTATAGCAGCACATCTGTAATTTTCATGTGCATATTATAGTTATATACATACGGTTATGCTCCAATATGCTACTGGAGTTCAGTGGAGAAATAACTCCAGAAAGAATGAAGGGATGGAGCCAAAGCAAAAACAATACCCAGCTGTGGATGTGACTGTTGATAGAAGCAAGGTCCGATGCCGTAAAGAGCAATATTGCATAGGAACATGGAATGTCAGGTCCATGAATCAAGGCAAATTGGAAGTGGTCAAACAGGAGATGGCAAGAGTGAATGTCGACATTCTAGGAATCAGTGAACTAAAATGAACTGGAATGGGTGAATTTAACTCAGATGACCATTATATCTACTACTGCAGGCAGGAATCCCTTAGAAGAAATGGAGTAGCCATCATGGTCAACAAAAGAGTCCGAAATGCAGTACTTGGATGCAATCTCAAAAACGACAGAATGATCTCTGTTCGTTTCCAAGGCAAACCATTCAATATCACAGTAATCCAAGTCTATGCCCCAACCAGTAAAGCTGAAGAAGCTGAAGTTGAATGGTTCTATGAAGACCTACAAGACCTTTTAGAACTAACACCCAAGAAAGATGTCCTTTTCATTATAGGGGACTGGAATGCAAAAGTAGGAAGTCAAGAAACACCTGGCGTAACAGGCAAATTTGGCCTTGAAATATAGAATGAAGCAGGGCAAAGGCCAATAGAGTTTGGCCAAGAGAACGCACTGGTCATAGCAAATACCCTCTTCCAACAACACAAGAGAAGACTCTACACATGGACATCATCAGATGGTTAACACCGAAATCAGATTGATTATATTCTTTGCAGCCAAAGATGGAGAAGCTCTATACAGTCAGCAAAAACAAGAACAGGGGCTGATTGTGGCTCAGATCATGAACTCCTTATTGCCAAATTCAGACTTAAATTGAAGAAAGTAGGGAAAACCACTAGACCATTCGGGTATGACCTAAATCAAATCCCTTATGATGATACAGTGGAAGTGAGAAATAGATTTAAGGGCCTAGATCTGATACATAGAGTGCCTGATGAACTACGGATGGAGGTTCGTGACATTGTACAGGAGACAGGGATCAAGACCATCCCCGTGGAAAAGAAATGCAAAAAAGCAAAATGGCTATCTGGGGAGGCCTTACAAATAGCTGTGAAAAGAAGAGAAGCAAAAAGCAAAGGAGAAAAGGAAAGATATAAACATCTGAATGCAGAGTTCCAAAGAATAGCAAGAAGAGATAAGAAAGCCTTCCTCAGCTATCACTGCAAAGAAATAGAGGAAAACAACAGAATGGGAAAGACTAGGGATCTCTTCAAGAAAATTAGAAATACCAAGGGAACATTTCATGCAAAGATGGGCTCGATAAAGGACAGAAATGGTATGGACCTAACAGAAGCAGAAGATATTAAGAAGAGATGGCAAGAATACACAGAAGAACTGTACAAAAAAGAGCTTCATGACCCAGATAATCACGATGGTGTGATCACTGACCTAGAGCCAGACATCCTAGAATGTGAAGTCAAGTGGGCCTTAGAAAGCATCACTACAAACAAAGCTAGTGGAGGTGATGGAATTCCAGTTGAGCTATTTCAAATCCTGAAAGATGATGCTGTGAAAGTGCTACACTCAATATGCCAGCAAATTTGGAAAACTCAGCAGTGGCCACAAGACTGGAAAAAGTTAGTTTTCATTCCAATCCCAAAGAAAGGCAATGCCAAAGGATGCTCAAACTACCGCACAGTTGACTCATCTCACATGCTAGTAAAGTAATGCTCAAAATTATCCAAGCCAGGCTTCAAAAATACATGAACCGTGAACTTCCAGATGTTCAAGCTGGTTTTAGAAGAGGCAGAGGAACCAGAGATGAAATTGCCAACATCCACTGGATCATGGAAAAAGCAAGAGAGTTCCAGAAAAACATCTATTTCTGCTTTCTTGACTATGCCAAAGCCTTTGACTGTGTGGATCACAATAAACTGGAAAATTCTGAAAGAGATGGGAATACCAGACCACCTGACCTGCCTCTTGAGAAACCTGTATCCACGTCAGGAAGCAACAGTTAGAACTGGACGTGGAACAACAGACTGGTTCCAAATAGGAAAAGGAGTACACGTCAAGGCTGTATATTGTCACCCTGCTTATTTAACTTATATGCAGAGTACGTCATGAGAAACGCTGGGCTGGAGGAAGCACAAGCTGGAATCAAGATTGCCGGGAGGAATATCAATAACCTCAGATATGCAGATGACACCACCCTTATGGCAGAAAGTGAAGAGGAACTCAAAAGCCTCTTGATGAAAGTGAAAGAGGAGAGTGAAAAAGTTGGCTTAAAGCTCATTCAGAAAACCAAGATCATGGCATCTGGTCCCATCACTTCATGGGAAATAGATGGGGAAACAGTGGAAACAGTGTCAGACTTTATTTTTGGGGGCTCCAAAATCACTGCAGATGGTGATTGCAGCCATGAAATTAAAAGATGCTTACTCCTTGGAAGGAAAGTTATAACCAACCTGGATAGCATATTCAAAAGCAGAGACATTACTTTGCCAACAAAGGTTCGTCTAATCAAGGCTATGGTTTTTCCAGTGGTCATGTATGGATGTGAGAGTTGGACTGTGAAGAAAGCTGAGCACGGAAGAATTGATGCTTTTGAACTGTGGTGTTGGAGAAGACTCTTGAGAGTCCCTTGAACTGCAAGGAGATCCAACCAGTCCATTCTGATGGAGATCAGTCCTGGGTGTTCTTTGGAAAGACTGATGCTAAAGCTGAAACTCCAGTACTTTGGCCACCTCATGCGAAGAGTTGACTCATTGGAAAAGACTCTGATGCTGGGAGGGATTGGGGGCAGGAGGAGAAGGGGACGACAGAGGATGAGATGGCTGGATGGCATCACTGACTCGATGGACGTGAGTTTGAGTGAACTCTGGGAGTTGGTGATGGACAGGGAGGCCTCGTGTGCTGCAATTCATGGGGTCGCAAAGAGTCTGACACGACTGAGCAACTGAACTGAACTGAACTGAACTGAATACAATATGGCTAAAGTATTATTGTATTTTGTACCAGTCATTAAATGTCTTATTTTAAGCTACACTGCTGTTGAGTGGAAGATGTAAGGTAGATACTATCTGTTTCTCACTGGTTACAGTTAGAGGTCGATACCCTAACCTCCAAGGGTCCATATCAATGATGTTGAGCTTACAGACCAATTCTTGCCATTACACAGGACAAGATCTAATTTTTGGATAAAAGATTAGAAGAAAAATTTTAATTTTATTGCATAGCAACTTTTTTTTTTTAACTCTTTTTTTTTTTAAATTTTTGCCCAGATCTCTACAACACAGTTCCATTTTCACAAGCACACCTGATGACTGAATCAAGAAGATAATTTAGGCTTCCCAGTGGCTCGGTGGTAAAGAATCTGCCTGCCAATGCAGCAGAAGTGAGTTCGATCCCTGGTCTGGGAAGATCCCACATGCCACGAGGCAACTGGGCCGTGTGCCACAGCTATTGAGCCTGTGCTCTAGAGCCTGGGGGGCAACTACTGAGCTCACATCCCACAGCTACTGAAGCCCACACAGCTTCTAGAGCCTGGGCTCCAGAACAACAGCAGCCTCTGCAATGAGAAACCTGCTTGTCACAATTAGAGAAAAGTTCATGCAGCAACACAGACCCAGCAGAGCCCCAAAATTAATTAATTGAAATTTTAAAAAAGAAGATAATCTTAATTTTGAAAGTCTACATATATTCCATGAGGCTGAAAGTCTTGTCATATTTAAACGGGGGGAAAAAATCCCCCCACCTCCAAATTTTCATTTTTCCTGACTTGACCTCATGCAAAAAATGTTATCACCACTGGACTAGATAATTCATTTATTAATCTATCATGTCCTAGAAATGAAATTAAGAAGATGGACACCTGGTCTGAGGGTCTTGGTTCAGGGAAAAGGAAAAGATATCCATTTTAAATAGAGGAGGGGCGGTTTCCGTGAGATCCGGGAGGTGGCTTAGGTACTTTACGTCAGGTTTTGTACAGTTCTCGGTCTTCTCTCCACAGACTCCCTAGGCCTCGCCTCTGATTTCCCTATGTACCACAACAGTAGCCAGAAGAGGCACTGGACTTTCGCCAGGGAGGAGCAGCTGGCGCGGTTACCGCCGATCCAACCGTAAATTCAAATGCAAAGCAGTGGCGGAACCGGAAGGTGAGGGCTCGGGCTACCGCCCTTAGGCCTTGGGCTCTGAAAACTCTTGCCTGTCCCTCCCTCCCCCAGGACTTACCCCACACCTCCCTCCCGCCTCTTAGGCGCAGAGTGCGTTTATCCATCTAATCAACAGCGAGCACCTTGCCAGGTACAGTAGGTAAGGAGATGGACAACACCTCCATCCCCTCAGTCGAGCGGCGGACTGTATAGTCAGTAACAAGGCAAAGAAGACCCTTGTAGGATGCTAATGTACCAGGGGTAGGTTTCTCTTAGTGGCTGGTGTGGAGAAGATGGGGAAAGGACTTTCCCGGCGGACAGAGCCACAGGTGCAAAGGAGGAGTTCAGAAATCGCAGAGCTGGTCTCCAGAATGCTCTTGATCGTGTGTGGCGGAAGCAGAGTGTTTGAAAGGCTGGAGAACACAGGCAGGGAACTTGTAAGCGGAAGTTCTTCCAAATGACCCAGTCTTTCTTGAACCTCATGAAGAAATAACGCTCTGCAAATATTATGAGAAAAGATTATTGGAATTCTGTTCGGTGTTTAAGCCAGCAATATCAAGATCTGTTGTGGTGCTAAGTCATGTGCAACTCTTGTGACTGCGTGGACTGTAGCCCGCCAGGTTCCTCTGTCCATGGGATTTTCCAGGGTACAGCTTGTATGTATTTCAAGAGCTTTTATCTTAATAACTCAGTAATGAAATATCACCCCTGGATAATAATGCTCACTTGTGAATTTTTGGCTTGCAAAGTAGATGAATTCAATGTATCTAGACCACAGTTTTGCTGGAAATCTGTGGGAGAGCCCTCTTGTACAAGAGAAAGCCCTCGAACAGATTCTGGAATATGAACTGCTTATACAGCAACTTAATTTCCACCTTATTGTCCACAGTCCTTGAGGGCTATTATAGACCCATTGATTTAAAGACTCGCTATCCCCTGTTGGAGAATCCAGAGATTTTGAGGAAAACAGCTGATGACTTTCTTAATAGAGTTGCATTGACGGATGCTCACCTTTTATACACACCTTCCCAGATTGCTCTAACTGCCATTTTATCTAGTGCATCCAGAGCAGGAATTACTATGGAAAGTTATTTATCAGAAAGTCTGATGCTCAAGGAGAACAGAACTTCCTTGTCACAATTACTAGATATAATGAAAAGCATGAGGAACTTGGTAAAAAAATACGAACCACCCAAACCTGAAGAAGTTGCTTTCTGAAACAGAAGCTGGAGAGGTGTCACTCTGCTGAACTTGCACTTAATGTAGTTACGAAGAAGAGAAAAGGTTATGAAGATGATGATTATGTTTCAAAGAAATCCAAACATGAGGAGGAAGAATGGACTGAGGATGACCTGGTAGATTCTCTCTAGCCATTTGAAATTGATTTGTCAATGCTAACTAATCATCAGACGGATGAAGCATGTCTGGCATTTAACTGTATTTGTGAAAGCATCAAAATATATTAAACTTTTCTATTCATCTTATTTAAAAATTTTTCCTTTCAGGGTAGCTTTATGTGAAATAAAACATCTTCAAAGGAGCCAGAGTAACACCAGGTTTGGGTAACCTTACCCCATCATGATTGATATCAAACTAAAGCTATAATTTGCCAAAATAAATAAATAAATAGAAAGGGCATTTTTCTCTGTCTTACATGAGAGCCAGGAAGACAAGTAATTAGCGAAATATGTTTATTCACTCACTCACCATGCATTCATGTAATATAAAAAATGACAATAATGTGTCTGTCTCTAGTATCCCTCCAGAAGACCCAAAGCATTCTTTTGACTTGGTAACTATGATTTATAGATCTTGTCTCTCAAATATAATCAACATCTTAACTGCTTCTTCTTCCTAAAAATAGTTTGGATTATATTTCTTTAAATATATGTACCACACACTTAAGATCCTCCCTGCTGGTTCAGTGGTGAAGAATCCACCTGCAGTGCAAGAGATCGGAGTTTGATCTCTGGGTCAGGAAGTTCCCCTGGAGAAGGAAGTGGTTACACACTGCAGTATTCGTGCCTGGGAAATCACTTGGACAGGGAAGCCTGGCAGGCTACAGTCCTTTGGGTCGCAAAGAGTTGAGCATGACTGAAACGACTAACACTTTCACACTTTCACCCTATACTTATCCACAGGGTACTCACCTACTAATTGTCCAGTCACTCAGACTGCCCTTGCAACTGGTCCCTTTCACCTTGAAACTTCAAAGTATCAAGGCCACATTGCTTCCCTGTGCTGCTCCTGTATTTGGTAATCATAACAAATGCTTAGCACATTAGGGTCCTAGATAAACATTGACATAATCACAGATTCTATCCTTGATAACCACCAGCTTCAAAAATCAGTTGCCTTTGTACCTCAAAATAGGCAATGCAAACCATAATTACTTGCTGCTATGACATCTACCTAGGGCTTCCCTGGTGGCTCAGTGGTAAAGAATCTCTTGCCAAGCAGGAAACTTGGGTTTGAATACTGGTCTGGAATAATCCTCTGGAAAAGGAAGTGGCAACCCACTACAATATTCTTGACTGGAGAATTCCATGGACAGAGGAGCCTGGTGGGCTACAGTCTGTGGGGTCACAAAGAGCTGGACCCCACTTAGAGACTGAACAACAGCAACAGGGATAATATCTATCTGCAGCACATGCGTCTTAGCTGCACATCAAGCTGTGAATTCAGGCCAGTCAAGGTGTGTTGGGAAAGGCAGATCAACTGTACACAGGAAGCTGGGGGGTCACTGTGTCCTTGAGGGCTTCAGGCAATGTCCTAGGCTCACTCCTACTGACTTTCTCCTCCCTTAGTGAAAGGACTTCCACCCCCTCCCTTTCGTTTACTAGGAATTATCTTTACCTAATATGTTCTTACTTCTCAGTCTGTGGGTTTCATTATTTTGCAGCCAGTTTCAAACTCTGGGGGGTGGGGGTGGGAAGGAAACATCCCCACTGCAAGATAGCCATGGTAGAACAAGGGGGTGAGGGTGGTACCAAGAAATGACAGGCGTGCCAGCTAGGACCACAAGGAGTACGGTCAGCGCAGTACATCTGTCTGCACTGAGTACCGTCGGCAGGACATCTGCAGACACAGATCCATGTGGCAAAGAGGAGGTTCCGTGAGCTTTTAGGAAGTCATTATGATGGCCCCTCAAAATTATGTTTGAATGGATGACACTTGAGGACATTGAGCTAAGGGAGATAAACCAGCTACAAAAAGACAAATACTGTACGATTCCACTTCTAGGAGGTACTTGCTGCTGCTGCTGCTAAGTCGCTTCAGTCGTGTCCGACTCTGTGCGACCCCATAGACGGCAGCCCACCAGGCTCCACCGTCCCTGGGATTCTCCAGGCAAGAACACTGGAGTGGGTTGCCATTTCCTTCTCCAATGCGTGAAAGTGAAAAGTGAAAGCAAAGTCGCTCAGTCGTGTCAGACTCTTTGTGACCCTGTGGATCACAGCCTACCAGGGTCCTCTGTCCGTGGGATTCTCCAGGCAAGAGTACTGAAGTGGGTTGCCATTGGTACTTAGAGTGGTCCAATTCATAGAGACAGAAAGTAGAATGGTGGTTGCCAGGAGTGGGGGAGGGGAAATAAGCTGTTTAAGGGCATATAGTTTCAGTTTTGCAAGATGAATAGAGTCCCCAAGATGTAAATGCAACTTTACTGAGGTAACTGCTGTCGCTGTTCAGTAACTAAGTTGTGTCCGACTCACTGTGACCCCATGGAGTACAGCATGCCAGGCTTCCCTGTTCTTCACTATCTCCCAGAGTTTGCTCAGATTCCTGTCCATTGAGTCAGCGATGCTATCTAACCATCTCATGCTCTGCCAGCCCCTTCTTCTTGTGCCTTCAATCTTTCCTAGCATCAGGGTCTTTTCCAGTGAGTCAGCTTTTGGCATCAGGTGGCCAGAGTTCTGGAGCTTCAGCTTCAACGTCAGTCCTTGAGCTTCACATCAGAATTGTGGTGCTAGAGAAGACTCTTGGCAGTCCCTTGGACTGCAAGGAGATCAAACCAGTCAAAATATCAACTATGAATATTATTGAGATAGAATATATACAAAATAAAATAGATATACTTTAAGTATACTATTTGATGACTTTTGACAAATATATATTAATAATATATCCATGTAACTACAATCACAATGAAGATATAAAACTGTATCGGGGATTTCACTTGTGGTGCAGTGGTTAAGACTTCACCTTCTAATGCAGGGGATACAGATTTGATACTTGACCAGGGAACTAAGATCTCACTTGCCTCTCTGCCGAAAAACCAAAGCATAAAACAGAAGCAATATTGTAACAAATCCAATAAAGACTTTAAAAAATGGTCCATATCAAAAAACAAGTCATAAAAAAAAATATATAGAACATTTATAACACTCCAAACTTCTCTTGTGTTCTTTCCCAGTAAATCTGGAGCAAACACACTTGACCCAAGGCAACCAGAGATCTGCTTTCTAGGCTCAAGTTGTCCTTCCTAAAGTGTCACATGAATAGAATGATACAGTAGATACTCTTTTGCACCTGGCTTCCTTCACCTAGCACATTTTTTTAGAAAGTCATTTATGTGAATCATTAATTTGTTTCTTTGTATTGAGTAATAATGTTTGCATGGATATATCACAATTTATGTATCCACTCACCTGTGGATGGACAGTCTGGTTATTTCTAGTTCTTTGGCAATTATTATTAATAAAGATGCTATAAACATTTGTGTGCAAGTCTTTCTATAGACTTACGTTTCATTTATCTTGGATGAGTAACTAGGAGTGGAATTGAATCATACACATAAATTTATGAGAAACTGACAAACTGCTTTCCAAAGTGATTGGACAAGCAATATGTGACAGCTCCAATTTTTCCATTCTCTCATCAATGCTGGTATTATCATGCTCTCAAATTTTAGCCATTCCAATGAATGTGTGTGGTTTTTCTTTTTGTGTTTCCCTGATCTCCAGTGATGTTGAGCATTTCACCTGCGTTTTGCATTGTAAATACCGTCTCCAAGTCTGTGACTCACTTTTTAACTTTCTTAACAGTATTGTGGCAAGAGAAAAAGCTTTAACTTTGATGGAGTTCATTTTTAAAATTTATTTTCTTTAAATATTTTAATTGAAAGATAATTGCCTTACAGAATTTTGTGGTTTTCTGCCATAAATCAACAAGAAACAGCCATAGGTACACCCATGTCCCCTTCCTCCCATCTCCCTCCCTGCCCCCCACCCTTCAGTCTGTTGCAGAGCCCCTGTTTGAGTTCCCTGAGTCATATAGCAAATTCCCATTGGCTATCTATTTTACATATGGTATTGTACATTTCTGTGTTACTCTCTCCATACATCTCCCTTTCTCCCTCCTCTCTCCTCTCTCCTCCTGTGTCCATAGGTCTGTTCTCTATGTCTGTTTCAATGGAGTTCATTTTCAAATTAGTTTTTATGGTTCGTGTTTTTGTGTCTTAGTTAAGGAATTTTTGCCTATCCCAAGAGTTCAAAGATTTTTCTCTATGTATTCATCTACAAGTTTTGCACTAAGAGACATGATCCATTTCACTCATATCCCTTAACTTTGTGTAGAACATAAGGTAAACATCAAGGCTCCTATTTTCCATGTTGATATCTGTTTTTTCCTGCACAATTTGTTGAAAAGACTCTCTTTTCTCCCAAATGAGTTATCCTGCCCACTTTGTCAAAAGTCAATTGACTAAATATATGTGGGTTTATTTTTAATACTCTATACTATTCCATTGACCTATGTGTCTGTCTTTATACCAGTACCACACTGTCTGATTATTGTAGCTGAATATTTTATCCTCAAATCAAATAATGTGAGTCTTCCAACTTTGCCCCTTACTTTCAAAATCTTTTTGGCTTTTCTAGATTCTTTCCATTTCCAAATAAATTTTAGAATCAGCTTGCCAATTTCTACAAAATGTCCGCTGGAATTTTAGCTAGGATTGCAATGAATCTATAAATCAATTTGGAGACAATCGACATCTTTTCTTAAAATTGAGTCTTCCCATCCATGCACATGGTCTACCTATTTATTTATATCTTTTAGAATTTCTCATAACAATATTTTGGAATTTTCAGTGTGCTGATCTCATATATATTTTGTTAAGATTACCCCTGGGTGCTTCATGATTTTACTAGCTATTATAAATAGCTTCTAAATAGCTATTGTAAACAGTAACATTTGAATTTTCAATGGTATATTGTTAATATATAGAAATCCAGTTGATTTTTGTAAATACCTTGGCCTTGAATCCTGTAACCTTCGTATCATGCTCAGTCAGTTAGTCATATCCGACTCTTTGCAACCCCATGGACGGTAGCCTGCCAGACTTCTCCATCCATGGGATTTTCCAGGCAAGAATACTGGAGTGGGTAGCTGTTTCCTACTTCAGGGAATCTTCTGACCCATGAATCAAACCCAAGTCTCTTGCACTGGTAAGTGGATTCTTTACCACTGCACCACCTAGGAAGCTCTCCTAATACCTTACTAACTTCACATCTAATAACATTTGGTAGATTTCTTGGGATTTCCTACATAAAAAATTTTATTATCCATGAATAAAACTAATTTTACATCTTTCTAAAATGTATACTTTTAAGTTCCTTTTCTTGCTTTATTGCACAGATCAGGATCTCTAGTAGAGTACTGAATAGGAAAGACTGGAGTGGGCAGCCCTGTCTTTTTCCCAATCTCTGGGAAAAGCATTCTGTGTTTCATCATGAAGGATATAGTTAGCACTAGGTTTTTTTGTAGATATCCTTTATTAAATTGATGAAATTCCTTTCTATTCCCCATTTTCCATCAGTTATGAATAGGTACTAAATTTTGTCCAAAGATTTCTTGGCAGTGTATGACATTCATTTGGGGAATGCATCCGTGGAGACACCATGTAGAAAAGAGTTATCGTGGCAGTCCTGAGACTGCTGTACTTGGAAAGGTCTGTTTGCAAGATTGCCCTTTGGCTGTCAGCTGGGACATAAGTTTTGGGAGGTTTCCCACCATTCTCAGAACTGATGAGTGGTTCACTGTGCCTAAACTGTTTTTATAAGCAATGTGGTTTATGTTGAACACCTCCTTTTGTTCTAGAAGTCTGGAATTTTGGTATGTGCCAAGCAGAATGCCTATGTGACTAGCTCCCAAGAAAAACCCTGAGCAAAGTCTCTCTTGAGCTTCTCTAGTAAAGAGTATTTTATTGTGTGTTGTGACAACACACTGCTTTAGGAATTAAGCACATGAGTATGACTATATGCTGAACCCTGAGTTCTAAAGAATTACTGAACCTGAAGGTAGTTTGGGGACCACCAACAGAGCATAGATTTGTCCTTTATTCTGTGAGTCATATTTGTTGATTTTGAAAAATTAAACCAACCTTGAATTTCTGGAATTTTGATAAATATCTTCCTTATGTATTATCCTCTCTGCCTCTCTCTTCCTCTCAAGATATATTTATATATATTGAAAGGGAGATTGTTAATGTATTATTAATGGGGAATATTGGCCTATGGTTTTATTTGATAATAATAATTTTGTCTGGTTTAAGTATCAGTGTAATCCTAGCCTCATAAAATGAGTTGGAAATGCTACCTCTTCTGTTTTCTAAAAATTTGTGTAGGATAGGAATTATTTCTTTCTTAAATATTTGTTAGAATTTTCCAATGAAGTCATTTGGGAAGAGCGTCTTTTTTGTCAGGGTTTTTAAATCACAAATTTAATTTCTTTAATAGATGCAAGATTTTTCTATTCTTGAATCAGTTTTAATAACTTGTATCTTTCAAAGAATGTGTTTCATTTTAGTTTTCAAATGTATTGGCATTGAATTGTTCAAAATATTCCTTTATAGTCCTTTTATTATCTGTAGGATCCATGGTGATATCATTCCCCTCTTTTTTAATTTTTTTTTTAATTGGGATATAGTTGCTTTACAATGTTGTGCAACAAAGTGAATTAGCTATATGTATACATATATCCCCTCCTTCTTGGCCCTTCCTCCTGGTTTATCAATTTAATTAATCTTTTCAAAGAACCAGCTATTAGCCCATTGATTTTTCTCTATTGTTTTTACCATTTTCTGTTTCATTGAGCTTCCACTCTTCTCTTTACTTATGCTTATGTTTGGTTTAATTTGCTCTTTTTTCTAGTTTCTTAAGGTGGAAGCTTAGATATTTAATTTTAGACATTTTTTCTGATATATGTATTAAATGCTATAAGCATCTCTCTAAGCAGTGCTTCAGTTCCATGACACAAATTTTGATATATTGTGTTTTAATTTTATTTAGTTCACAATGTATTCTAATTCCTGCTATGATTTCTTCTGAAACTTATGGTTATTTAAAAATGTGTGTAATTAAGAAATACTAGACTGAGTAATATTCCATTGTATACATGTATCACAACTTCTTTATTCATTCATCTGTCAATAGACATCTAGGTTGCTTTCATATCCTAGCTATTGTAAAATAGGGCTGCAACAAACATTGGGGTACACGTGTCTCAATCATGTTCCTCTCAGGATATATGCCCAGGAGTGGAATTGTTGGGTCATGTGGTAGTTTTATTCTTAGTTTTTTAAGGATTCTCCATACTGTTCTCTACAATGCCTGTTATCAGTTTCAGCCATGAAAAAGAACATGAGTCAGTCCTAATGAGCTGGATGAACACAGAGCCTATTATACAGAGTGAAGTAAGTCAGAAAGAGAAAAACAAATAACATATATTAACACACACACACACACATATATATATAGAATCTAGAAAGATGGTTCTGATGAACCTATTTACAGGGCAGGAATAGAGATGCAGACATGAGAACAGACTTGTGGACACAGTAGGGGAAGAAGAGGATGGGATAAATTCAGAGAGTGTCATTGAAACATATGCATTACCACATGTGAAATAGATAGCCAGCAGGAATTTGCTGTGTGACACAGGGAGCTCAACCCAGTGCTCTGTGACAACCTAGAGTGGTTGAATAGGGTGGAGGTAGGAGGGAGGTTCAAGAGGGAGGGGACACGTGTATACTTATGGCTGATTCATGTTGATGTATGAGAGAAACCAATACAATATTGTAAAGCAATTATCCTCCAATTAAAAATAAACTAATTAAAAAAAGAAATACTAGAAATTTTATCTTCTTAATATTTAGAGATTCTTCGGAGATTTTTCTGTCTTGTGTTATTATTGTTTGATTACTTAATTTTAACTAAGTTCCAGAGGCAGGGAATTGGTAAAAGTTGGTACGATACCTTGGCTGTTAAACTATTTAATTTACTTAGCCAACAGATTTTTTTTCATGGCTGCTGCAAAGGTAAATTTCAGACACATATTCCAAATTAATGAAATTTTAGTATGAATGCTGACATTTAACATTATATGCTTTAAGTAAAACTATTAATGATTTTTAACAACCATTACATTTAAACACTCAGGTTCTTGTGCTTTTTAAAACTTTTGAATTTTAGCTATTTGGATCATTAAACTTAAAACAAATTAAAAAAATCCCTAAATAGGTGGAACACAGAGGTTTTTAGAGCAGCAAAACTACTCTATGTGCTTTGTTTGATACTTACCCTTATATACATTTATCCAATGTCAAGAGTGAACTCTAATGTAAACTATGGACTTTGGGTGACTATGATGGGTCAGTGCAGGTTCATTGATTGTAACAAAGGTACCACTCCAGTGGGGGATGCTGATGGTGGAAGAGGCTGTGCATGGTGGGGCGTGGGGGAAGAGGGGGCACATGACCTTTCTCTACTTTCTGTTCAGTTTTGCTGTGAACTTAAAACTGCAGTAACAAATCAAGTCTGTTTTTAAAAAGTAATAAGATTTGGTGACACTCCAAATGCTAGATTAATGTTCCATACTATTTTTGCATCTTTTTTCTGCTCCTAAATCATTTCAGTTTCTCTAATCCCATGTGGTTTCAAATGTGACTTTTAAAAAACTCCCCCTTAAACTTCAATAAGCTTTGCCGGGAGTGACAGTAAAATTACTTAGATTAAGCCCATAATATTTCAGAAATGAAGCATTTTGAGGGCTCAATCAAGTCCCCAGGATGTGAATCAGCTATTAAATTAACATCTTAAGGAAAAAGTTCCCCCTTCCCTCGTCACTCACTGCTTTCCCTACTCAGAGTATAAAATCAGCATTTCATGTGTTGTCCAGCTGTCTCTCCTAGGAGTTCACTGGAGCTTGGTAAATAATATCAGAACTGAGTCATTTATGGTTGAATGACACAGAATGAAGAATAAATGCCTTGCAACCAGTTCCTGTTGCCTAATATGGACTAAGAAATAGACACTTTAACTAAAGTGCCCCACCTGTGACCAAGTGAACCTTTCCCTACAAGGGTGTTGATCTGATTTCCTGATCAAAAAGGAATCCAAAAATACTTTAAATGATCTGTCTGGACCTGAAAGCAAGCCTATTTTCTTTGCTCAAGGGCCTTGTCAACATGAGTCTACTGGGTTTATTCCTTGACTAACTGAGGGTATTTTACCTTTTTTTTGAAGATTCTCAGTTAAAGGTGCTTTTTTATCCTAACAAAAAGTCATATGGCCCAGCGGTCCTACAGGTGACTAGAGTTTATTGCATGGGGAGCAGAAACAAGTTAACTGAAAACAGAGAACTCATATTTAGAACTTGGCAGGTGGGGGGGGGCGGGGGGCGGGGGGGTGGGGGTGGGTGGGAGTGGAGAATGGCAGTGGTATTTTAATAGGTTTTTTGTGTGTTTTTTTCCCCAAAACAACTATCCATTCTGCTGTGACTTAAAAACTCCCAAACAGCAATACTTCAGATAATTTACATCACTAGTCTCTAGGCCTCCTTACGCACTAACAAAGGAAATTTCTTGGAGAAGTAGGACAAATGAGGGTAGGATGACAGCTTTCAGATAACTGGACTAAACTTTAAAAAGCCATAAGGAAAGGCAGTCCTTTTCCTAGGAAATGAAAACAGATTAATAAACCAGATGACTCATAAACTGCTTTCAAATTGCAAAACTGATAATGAATCACTGAAGAAAAACTTTGTATCTCTGAAAATCTGAGTTCCCTTAAAAATGAACAAACGCAGCCTCTGCTGTTCATTAGCATATTCTCATTCACCGACCTGATATAACCTTTGGATGATCTTAAAATAGATCAGCTTCTGCAAAACAGTGCTTGGAAATACATGTTTGAAAACCTGATATGGGTTCTAGATTTCTTTTGAATGAATCATAAGAGTCTGGATGATAAAAAGAATTATGTTTAGAAAAATGTATTAAAACAGGCATTGGCTAAAAGAATATTGGAAATTTCTTCTAGCAGAAATCTGTGTGTTTCTGAATTTTTCTTCAGAAGGCAGTTCCCCTGAACTAAGACGCTAGTTGAAGAGCAACATGGTAAAGAGGAAGTGGCCTTGACCGTCACAGCTACCGATTAACAGGGGAAAGTGTTAAAAGTAGAGATGGACAAGGTGGTTCATTAGGTAAAAAGCCATTAAGAATAGATACATGTATATGTATAACTGAATCACTTTACTGTACACCTGAAACTAATACAACATTGTTAACCACCTATTCGTCAATGCAAACTAAAAAGTTCTTTAAAAAATTAGCCAAGACATCAGAATTTCTATCACACTGTTTAAGAATCTACACTATCACAGGATATCGAAGAATCTACACTATGCTCTTTCAGAACTGGAAACTAATGGATGACCTAAGAAGGCTCCCAAGACCTGGTGAATAATGTCCACACGGAGATGATTTTAATTATTAACTTCAGAGTAACCTTAGACTCTTGTCCAACTTCAGGACCAAATGAGGAAGGACAGTAGTAACAAAGATGGCATATTATTTAATTGCCAGAAAGGTTTGGAGACCTTGAAGGCAGATAAAAATAATATTGAGTGTTGGGAACTTTTTCATGTTTATGTAAGGACAGTTTTACTACCAGTAGTTAGGAAACTGAAATATAAATAAACAATAAAAATTTATCTAGACCATGTAAACATTATGGGTTTTACAATTTGACCTGAAAATCTCCTAAGATTTGCTTGCTGGATGTCCAAGAGATAACCTCTTTGGATTTTAAACCCCAAAAAGGGAAGGGTGGATAAGAAAGGATCCTGAAACCAAATGGTCCTCAACTCCAAAGTCTATATGCCAAGAGGATTTTAAATTCTCTTTACTTTAGGGTAGAGGTAAGGTAGATGTAAATATTTTTCTATCAACCTAAAGGTTAGTCTATTTTTTCTCATGGGACAACTGCAGAGCATTTACACCCTGAAGACCCGGGTTTCAGTCCCTATTCTGCCACTTACTAGTAAAAGGTTCAGGAAGTTATGCAACCTCTCTGAGCCTCAGTTTCCATCTCTATAATGGGGGCAATAGGAACTTCCTCGGCAGTCTAGTGATTAGGACTCCAAGCCTCCACTGCCAGGGACCCAGATTCAATTCCTGGTTGGGAAGATCCCTCAAGCTGAGCAGCCCAGCCAAAAAAGAAAAAAAAAAAAAAAATATGGAGGCGATTAAAACATCTTACATTTGTGAATAGTGTAAAATATGTGAAAATCCCATGTGGGCACACCATGAATGTTGAGTCGATGTGAATCTTAAAGCAAGCAGGAATCATTACTTTCCATCTATAATATTTCATGGTTAAAGTATTTTTAAAAAATCATGATTATTCAGAGAAAAAACTATACTTTCAAACTCATTACCAAAGATATTAGTTTCAAAGATTGTATCTGTAAGACAGCATTTATTGTTTAGTCACTAACTCTTGTCTGACTCTTTTGGGAGCCCATGGACTGTAGCCTGCCTGGCTCTTCTGTCCATGGGATTTCCCAGGCAAGAATATTGGAGTGGGTTGCCATATTCTTCTCCGCGAGATGTTCCTGACACAGCCATCAAACCCACTTCTCCTGTTTCTTGCATTGGCAGGTGGATTCTTTACCACTGAATTACCAGGGAAGCCCAAAGACAGCATTGTACAGCCATAAAAGATTCTAAATACTCATCTGCAAACCCTTGTAATTACCTTAGCAACTGTGATGGGTAAATAAATAGATTTTATTATATGGAGAGAGCAGAAACTGTGTCTCTGTGTTGACCACAGTCTTCTGACTGTAGTAAATACAAGTACACATGGAGACGAGTGTTTACAAGGAACCCAAAGGGATTCTGATGTTTTCTAGCCTCCCTCACTTCAGTTCACTCCCCTGTGGAAAATGTCGCTTTTACTGACCACGGGTGAGCTGCCAGCCCCTTCTGATTTATGGTCTTTTCCTGTGAACTGCCTCTCTCAGCGCTAAAAGCAGGATGTTATGTTCATATTTGTTTTACCTCTCCCCTCTCACCAGGAGTTTAAATCTACTTAGATTAAGAAACCAAAATCTCCACTATGCTGTTTGATCTTTGGTTGAAGTTCAATGTGTCAACCTACTCACCACCTAAGGACCCTTTGCCCTTCTCCTCACCTACAGGGATGGTGTGGAAATCACTGGATCCCAGAGAGACACACCAAACCAGCTCATGTTTGGGGAGTGGACATGTCTCCCTATGAATCCTTGGGGGCTCTCATGAGAGTGTGGCATTTAAACATTTAGATTCCCTTTAAAAAAAAAAAAATATATATATATATATATATATCATTAAGTCTCTCCCAAGATTTAAAAAGTGAAGTAGAAGGAGTGACTTCATATTTGAATGAAAGAGGCAGTTCATTGGGTGGAGTTAATAAGGGCAGAGGTGAGTCATGGAGTCCTGGGTTGTGAATATAATTACAGCCCATTTAGAAATGAGCACGTATATACATGACCTTTATTCTCCACTAAAGCTGCAGAAACGTTCACTTCCAACCTGACATAGACAACCCGTGGAAATACATCCAAACGACAGGAGCCAGACATCTGATATGTTCCCAGAGATTAGACGGTTCTGAGCAGATGAGGAGTTGAGAAACACCACACTCCCATTAATCACACACCTAGAGGGTGCGAGGGATCCAACCACCAGCAAGCTGCTCTCCGCAACTCAGGTGGTGTGAGTGGATGATAACTTCCCACATTGAGATGACATCTCTCAAGTTCCCTATTCCGTGATGTCACCATTTTCCAGCTTCACGTTGACTCAGCCCTTTGGAGAAATTGTTACCCTTTCCTTCCCCTTCAATAACCCCTGCTATTTGGAGGCTTTTTCATGGTGCATACATCCCTGAGTTTGTTAATTTTCTTCTTTGACATCTCATCCCCACCCATCTCTCCCATTATGTTCTGTCCCCACTGATCCTCTTTCTTCACCTCTAATACTATTTTGATAAGGCTCCCCATTTGGCTTTCTTTCACTCTTGAGTTTATCCCTTACATGGCTGCCAGCTTAGCATCCCCAAAATGCTCTTGGCAAATTTCATGGCTCAGCTCAGAGGTTACTAGTACCCTCCATTGTCTCCAAACTCCTTGACCTGATTTTTAAAGACAAAATCCAGCCCACATCTACTTGGCCAGATTTTTCTCCTGGAACTCATTCGCTCCAGGATAACTGATGGCTGCCCCTCCTTAACATACCCATTGAGTTTCAGGCCTGGCTCTTGGCCTGTAAAGTCTCCTCTGTACCCTTCCCAGTGCACCCTCTCTGAGCCAGCCTTACCCGACCATCACTTGTCTTCTTTATCCGTTCAACTTGAACACACAGTCGGCCACACACTCAGACACCAGCTCTTCCACAAAGCAGCCCTGATCCTCTGAGCCAGAGGGACTGTCCCCACCCCTAACTGCTCATGACCACTTGTGACACACACATATCACCAACTGCCTGATAGAGTTATTTCCCTGTTAGATTATAAGCTCATTGGCGATAGGGACCACGCCTTACTCATCTTTTTTATGCTCTGCAGTGCCCAAAGCAGTGTATGATTGAAAAACTATCTGTTGAAGGAGTAAACAAAGGAGTTAAGGGGCCCTGCCAGAGCAACAGACGTCTCGACCCCAATTCATAGACCTCCTTGGTGCCCTGCTTAAAGCCAAGCTCACGCTGGTTATCCTTTGACTTTAAGAAAGAGCCATCATTTCACAGAAACAGTCTAGACAAAATCAGCTGGAAACAGTAGAGGTAATTTCCTAGATTCTTTGGACAGATAATCTTGCTTTGAAAGGTAGCAAAACAGAAAAGTTTAAAGTTTTCTTTATTATTTTTATAATAACATAATATAATTTATATAATAAATTTATTTATAATAAATTATTATTAAATTAAAATTATGAATTTATTATAAATTATAACCTATATACATTATTATGATTTATAATAAGTCATTATTAAATTTATAGTAAGTTATTATGTTATCTGTTGTTTTCTATATTAAAAAGTTTTCTGAATTAAAAAAGAAAGAAGGAAAAGAAGGAAGGAAGAAATGGAAGGAGAGAGAGAAAGAAAGGAAGCAGGAAAGGAGGAGGATAAACCAGGGTCCATCTCATTATTCATCAGAAGTTGTGGCCACTTACATGCGATTTCACAATTTTGTTTGAGAAATTAATGTGTAATAAAGAAAATAAATATCACACATTTCAATATGCCTATAATTATCCAGGACATACATGTTAGAGGTCAACTGCCAGTGTTTTGAACACGCTGCTCAAAAATACAAGTTATCTGAACAGTATGCTGCTGCTGCTCCTGCTAAGTTGCTTCAGTTGTGTCCGACTCTGTGCAACCGCATAGACGGCAGCCACCAGGCTTCCCCATCCCTGGGATTCTCCAGGCAAGAACGCTGGAGTGGGTTACCATTTCCTTCTCCAATGCATGAAAGTGAAAAGTGAAAGTGAAGTTGCTCAGTCGTGTCAGACTCTTAGTGACCCCATGGACTTCAGCCTACCAGGCTCCATGGGATTTTCCAGGCAAGAGTGGGGTGCCATTGCCTTATCCGTCTAAACAGTATGGAGGTTCTTTAAAAAACTAAAACTAGAACTACCATACAATCCAGCAATCCCACTCCTGGGCATACATCTGGAAAAATCATAATTTGAAAAGATACATGTGCCCCAATGATCATTGCAGCACCCTAGTGATCATTTGGCAACCCACTCCAGTACTCTTGCCTGGAAAATCCCATGGATGGAGGAGCCTGGTAGGCTGCAGTCCATGGGGTCACTAGGAGTCGGACACGACTGAAGCAATGCAGCAGCAGCAGCAGCAGCAGCAGCAGTGATCATTTACAATAGCCAAGACAGGGAAGCAACCTAAGTATCCTTTGACAGATGAATGGATAAAGAAGATGTGATACATATATACAATGGAATGTTACTCAACCATAAAAAAGGATGAAATAATGTCATTTGCAGCAACATGGATGGACCTAGAGATTATCCTACTGAGTTAAGTAAGTCAGGCAAAAACAAATATATGGTATCACTTGATGTGAAATTAAAAAAAAATTATACAAATGAACTTAACTCATGAAAGAGAAACAGACTTACAGGCTTTGAAAACAAACTTATGGTTACCAAAAGGGAATGGTGGGGGAGAGGGATAAATTAGGAGTTTGGGATTAACATATACACACTACTATATATAAAATAGGTAATTGACAAGGGAACTCTACTCAATATTCTGTATTAACCTATATGGGAAAAGAATCTGAAAAATAATTGACGTATGTTTAACAGAATCACTTTGCTGTACACCTGAAACTAACAGAGCATTATAAATCAGTTATACTACAATACAGAAATCTTTTAAACTTTTAAAAATACAAGCTATCCTAGTCAGATATAACAATGGAGTACTAATAAGGGAGGAGGTGTCACATGTACTGAGTACCATATCCTAGCACCAGGAGGTGACATACTTCAACACACATGCTCTCTTTTTCCTTCCTCCTCCTAAAATGTCCACCCCTTTATAAGTAGCATTGCAAAATCTCTGGTCAAATACATCAAAATGTCCTGAAATTAAATGTCATCTCCCCCTTACCACTCATCTCTTTCCAAGTTCACACCAGTCTTCTCCCAATCGCCCACGGTTTTTCCTGTCCATGAACATTTTGGTGCTAAACACCATGTGTTTCTTATAATAACGACACTAATTGGTCCCTACCACGTCATGTGGATTTCAAAGACACTCAGAGTTACTTTATGACCATCAGATTATTAATGTGTTTTTAATTGACATGGTAATTCCATAAAGTAATTAACAATGATGCTCTCCACTGAGGAAACTAAAGCTCAGAAAGATTACATCATCATCCCCAGGATACTACAAGGTCAAAATAAGACCATAACTGGAAAACAGCATCTTTTAATTCAGTGCTATACTTGAAAGACGATGCTTCCTTATCTTTGCTCATGGTGTGCTCTGAAAGATACAACCGGAAACCAGGAGCAGGACATTTTTAAAAAATAATGCTATTTTCTAAAAATGGCATCACACATTTAATCCCCAAATATTCAGTTATCTGAAAAATTAGTGTGTTATTTTTTCTTGTCTGGGGAGACCTGACCTGTCTCCAGAACTTGGAGATTCTTTTCCTTCTTCAGAAGAGTTTGTGTGCTTCCTTCTCTGGTTCAATAGAGCCTGTTAACTGCTCTCTCTACTTCGGGTGCTAAGACACAATTCAGATCATGTCACTTCTTAGCTCAAACACCTCCAGTGGCGTCTTCCATCGCTGAGAGTGAAATCCAAACTCTATGCTGTGAGGCCTTTTATGATGTGGCCCCAGATCCATCTCTAGCCCCAATCCCACTCTCCTGCCCCAAGGCTTTAACACATACTCTTCACTTTGTCTGGAATCAGACGTCCATATGACTCACATACTACAAATATCTTGACTCAAACGTCACCTCTTCCATGATGCCTTCCCTAACCACTTGATCTATCATTTCAACTGCCTCCTTGCCTCCACCCTGGAATGCTTAAGATCCTGTCCTTGCCTAATTTTTCCCCCAGCACTTAACACTATCCAACACATTGCACTGATTTATCTTCTGTGTTGTCATGCCCCAGTACCTCTGTCCAGTGAGCACAGTGGAATAGAAACACGCATCTCTGTGTGGGGGTCACTATGTGCAAATGTGACTAATGCTGTCATAAACTGTGCTCTATCCCTTTTATACTACTGGTAAGCACTATTACAAAGTCACTTGTGGTTGGAATTACTTTAAAACTCAGAATACTATTAGTTTCCGGTGAATAATTCCAAGAAACATGGTGCTTGGGGGAGAATTAACATGTTTTCAGAGCAGCACAAAAAGCTGCCTGCTTTGGATCCAGGGGGAAAAGACTATGCTGCTGAAGTCATTTTCCTGTTTAGGAAACCACAGTATGCAGCTCAGTAGATATTTGGAGATTTACTGTACTCTGATTCATTCAGAATGAGATTCCACATGATAATATGTTTCTTCAAAGTGTTTTGGAAGAAAGTCATTTCCATTTCAGCTCATATTTTTTTGTTTAAAGAAATGTACCATTTCCAAGTTTAGTAGTTACTGTATTCTACCAAAAAGATTTTTATAAGTTACTCAAAAAGATTTTTAAAAACGAAGGAGCTTCAGAGCAGAGTGATGAGGTGATGGCTGGGGTGTGGGATGGAGAAGAGGTTTAAATTCAACTATTCAACTAAATTCAGCATCCACTGAGTGCTTTCCATGGTGTGTCCCCAAGCAAATTATTTAGCCACACTTTTGCCTTATTTCGTGCATCTATAAGAGTTGAAGTGGGGATTTCCCTGGCATCCAGTGGTTGAAACTTTGCCTTCCAATGCAGGAGGGTGTGGATTCAATCCTTGGTTGGGGAGCTAAGATCCCACATGCCTCAGGGACAAGAAATCAAAACATAAAACATAAGCAATATTGTAACAAATTCAATAAAGACTTTAAAAAATGGTGCACATTTTTAAAAAAATCTTTTAAAAAAAGTGTTGAAGGGGTCTGTCACCTATGCAGAAGCTGACTGTGTATATCCCTTTACCCCAAGAAATCAAGGTGGGTACAGCACTCGGCTGCCAGTTCAGCCCTAACTCCACTCCTATCTGCATCTTAGCAGCTGCCTCCAGAGATGAGAGTTGGCACCAAAGGACTAAATCCTTCCCCGTGCCATCTTCTGTTTGGCAGTAGAGCTCTGGGCCCTGTGTCAGTTTCCATTTTGGTCTTACTTGTTCCCTGTTCCTGCTGATCCCAGTCCAAAACTCCTGAGCTTGCGTGACAGCTACAAAACCAATGCCCAGTGTTACCCATCGGAACTACTGGATTTGAAGATCACTGCATATCTCATGAGATTTGCAGGAAGCAAATGAGGTGATGATTGAGAGTCTTCATGGAAAGTTCCCTCCAATGGCATCCTCATATATCTTGAGTGCCCTAAAATACACACCAAACAACCCTCTGTTTTCTTTGTGCCTGTGTTTCCAAATGTAACTTTCAAATTTCAAAGTTTCACAGTAACTTACAAATAATACATGTTCACAGAACCAGGTTTTTGTTGGATGAATTTTTCAACATTGAATATCTGAAGGGATATTTATCTGTCTATACAAAGAGAGCTTAATCATCTTTCAACACTGAGCTTTTTGAAAGAAAAGCACTATCCATTTATGCAAGAGGAATAGAAAGATGGTAACAATAACCCGGTGTACGAGACAGCAAAAGAGACACTGATGTATAGAACAGTCTTATGGACTCTGTGGGAGAGGGAGAGGGTGGGAAGATTTGGGAGAATGGCAATGAAACATGTAGAATATCATGTGGGAAACGAGTTGCCAGTCCAGGTTCGATGCATGATGCTAGATGCTTGGGGCTGGTGCACTGGGACGGCCCAGAGGGATGGTATGGGGAGGGAGGAGGGAGGAGGGTTCGGGATGGGGAACACATGTATACCTGTGGCGGATTCATTTTGATATTTGGCAAAACTAATACAATTATGTAAAGTTTAAAAATAAAATAAAATTGGAAGAATAAAAAAAAAAAAAAAAAGGAAGTGTGATAAAGCGGAATTATTTAAAATAATTTAAAATGCATGAACCATGGCCATTGTAACACCAGAGGAATCTGAAGCACCAGATGAAAAAAGGCTAACTTCACAGCCACAGGAAACCTTCACTTTTTATCCCTGTATTCCAAACGTTGATTACCAATAAACTGTGGTATGTTTAAACAATGGAACTCTACAGGCAATAACAGCAATAAATATTGCAACATGGATATATTTCAAAAACCCTGTGCTGAGTGAAAGAGGCTTTACACAAAAGAGTTCAATTAGATGTTTCCATTTTTATGAAGTTCTATAACAGGCCAAACCAATAGACAGTGGAAAACAATTAGAATAGCAATTGTCACCAGAGGCTGAAGCAGGAGGTAATCGGATAAGAGTCAGAGGATATTGTGAGGTTATGGTAAATGTTCTACATTTTGTTAGGGATTTGCATTAAACAAGTGCATGCATTGTCAAAACTTATCCGGTGGTACACTTAGGATTAATGCATTTTATTGTATGTGGAGTTTTACCTTAAAAGGAAAAAGTACCCATACATGAAAACTGAACTCTGGTTAATGATGGGCATGCTTTAGTGTGTAGGGGCAAAGTATACTGATGGCTGCAACTTACTGTGAAGCACATCAAAAAGTAAGACTTGTGGATAACAGAGAAAGGGAAAAAAATTAAATTAAAAAAGTAAGATTTATGTGAGAAAAGAAAGATATGTGGAAATGTTCATGGGCCTGCTCATTTCTGTAAAAGAAATATAGGAAGGATAAATCAGAAACAACTGAGGGCTTCTCTGATGGCTCAGTGGTAAAGAATCTGCCTGCCAATGCAGGAGACACAGGTTCAATCCCTGGTCCAGGAAAATCGCACCTCCTGTGGAGCAACAAAGCCCGTGCAGCACAACTATTAAGCCTGTGCTGTAGAGCCTGGGAGCCGCAACTGCTCAGCCCACGTGCTGCCACTACGGAAGCCCAAGTGCTCTAGAGCCTGTGCTCCGCAACAAGAGAAGCCACTGCAGTGAGAAGCCCAAGCCCTGCAGCTAGAGAGTAGCCCCTGCTCGAAGCAACTAGAGAAAAGCCCGTGCGCAGCAGCAAAGACCCAGCACCACCAAAAATGAATTGATTAACTAATTACATGTTTCAAAAAGAAGGAGAAACAAATGAGACTGGTTATCTGCAAGGAGTAGATGGAATTTGGTGGAAAGAACGTATATTTCTTTATGCCCTGACTTTAATAGCAATATTTTATTTATTAATCTATTTATTTATTTGTGTGGCTGCATCAGGTGTTAGTTGCAGCATGTGGGATCTTCGCTGTCAGATCTTCCATTGTGGTGCACGGACTCTCTAGTTGTCGTGCACAGGCTCAGTAGTTGTGGCACGAAGGCTTACTTGCTCCACAGCATGTGGTTTCTTAGTTCCCTGACCAGGATTCAAACCCATGTCACCTGCATTGCAAGGCAGAGTCTTAACCACTAGACCATCAGGGAAGTTCCTAGCCCTGACTTTAGAATCACAGCCAAGTTTCCCACATTGCTCTCCCCTCCCAGGTAATAAATATAAATTTTTAAATCAATCAAGATGTGAAGGAAACCCCAAATGGAATACAAACAGTAACAAATGAACTTAATCATTTTAGAGATGAATAACACAATCACACTGAAGAGGGTGGTGAAGAAAAGGACTAAGTGAAGGAACTTTGGAAAACAGTATTCTGTCTAAGTCACTCAGTCGTGTCTGACTCTTTGCGACCCCGTGGACTGTAGCCTGCCAGGCTCCTCTGTCCATGAAATTTTCTAGGCAAGAATACTGGAGTGGGTAGCCATTCCCCTCTCCAGGGGATCTTCCTGACCCAGGGATCAAACCTGGGTCCCTTGCATCACAGGCAGGTTCCTTGCTGCCACTGGTGATCCAGTGGCTAAGACTCAACCCTCCCAACGCAGGGGGCACTGGTTCCATCCCTCGTCAGGGAACTGGATTCCCCCATGCCACAGCGAAAGATCCTAACACGGCCAAATAAATAAATAAATATGCTTTTTTTAAAAAAAGTCAAGGTTATTAAAGACAAAGACTGGTGAACTGTCATAATTGGGAGTCTAAGGAGACACAGCCACTAAATGCAAGGTGGGTTGCTAAATGCAGTTTGCACCAGCAAAGGGCATTAGTGGGGAAATTGATGAAATTCAAATAAGATCTGTAGATTCATGAATAATATTAGGTTAATGTGTTATTATCTGGCTTCAATCATTGTATTATGTTTTGCAAGACATGCTAACATTAGGGGAAGCTGGTAAAGGGTATTTGAGATCTCTCTATTATTTTTGCAACATTTCTCTAAGTCTAACATTATTTCAAAATGAAAAGTTAAAAAAATAAGACAGCTTGATGGACAAATAGGTGGTTACATTACAAATAAATATATAATATTAAAATGCTAATTGCAGAATCTAAGTGATAAGTACAATTGTGTTCAGTTTGTACAGTTTTCTCAACTTTTCTGTAAATTTGAAACTAGTAAAAATAAAGCAATGGAAACATCCCATTTTTAACAAACTGAATTTAACTTTGATTTAAATTTAAATGTATCTGGTCTTAACTGAACATAAAGACCTTTGTCATCATAAATTTGACCTGAGTAAAGTGGAATAAAGTGACTTGCTGATCAAGATGGCACAGAGAAGGAGACCCACGATCTGGAGTTAGTAATCAAAGCAATCTAATCTCAGGACTTCCCTGGAAGTCCAGTAAGTAAGAATCTGCCTTGAAATGGTGAGATAGCATCACTGACTCAAAGGGCATGAATTTTAGCTAACTCCAGGAGATCGTGAAGGACAGAGAAGCCTTAGCACACTGCAGTCCATGGGGTCGCCAAGAGTCAGACATGACTTAGCAACTGAACGACAACAACAGGGAACCAAGATCTCCCAAACTGCAGGACAGCTAAGCCCATGCGCCACTAACTAGAGAAGCCTGTGTGCTACAGGGAAGACCCAGCACAGTCAAAAACAACAAAAGCAAACAAAGAAATCTAATCTCAACAACAAAGAATCGAGTAAACAAGAGCAAGAGGAGACATCCAAAATCCTGTACGTAAAAAGGAACGATTGCCTATATTTTTAGGTTCACAGAATCCTCTGGCTCTAGATGTCACTTTAGAGACACAACCTCATCAAGAAGCTCACGCTGCATGTCCTAGTCAAGGTCTATCCTGTGAGTTGAGATCAACTTTATCAAGCTGCCGATTAGAAGAGGGAGGAGGTGGTAGCATCGGCCAAGTCAGGGCTGGTGTAAGTTGGTACAGTTGCCTTATTTAATATTATTTAATTGCTAGATAAACTGATTCTGTGAATCAGCCCCACAGTAAAATGATGTAACAAGCAATAAATCTGTACTGGTAACCTTTGGTGTTCTGTATGAATGTGCATACTGTAACCCACATATTTATCACTTAACTCGGGAAATGGTGGAGTTGTAACGAGATACACACATGTTCCTTGGAGACTGAGAATCAAGGAACATGATCTTCATGCTCTAAAGATTCACAGATCAGGAAACGTCCTATGAGATAATTCAGAAAGCTTCTGTCTGGTTCCCCGTACAGAACAGGAAACGCCAAATGTCCGATTTGGCCCTGAGGGTAATTCCAAAACCTAGTCCTCCTGGAAATTCAGAAAGGAATCAGACTCAGAAGGCGGAGACTTCATCGGGTGTGAAACGTATCTCATCCTACAAGTGAATTGTTAGTTCTTCAAAACTTTGTAATACACAAATACATTTCAAAGCTGGAATGGAACTGAAACACTTTCCCAGGTTGTCTTTGAACATGTGTAGTACAAAATTTAGATATTTCGGTATAGAACCAACAGACCATATGTGCAGAGAAGGAAATTTAATCCCTGATCGTGACCCTTTCAGATGCAGTATTGGTGACAGTTTTCCTAAACCCTCCTCCTCTTTTAGGGCACAAATGGAAATCTTTCCTACACATGATTCCATGTGTAAAAGGGATGTTCAGTGTCTCCAATTGAATTCTAGGTAGTTAATAATTCTGACTAATAATTTTAAAAAACAATAATAGCCAATATTCATTAAATGCCAAGTGCCCTATACTCAGGATTTAGATGTATTAATCCATTTAATAATAATAATTTCTTCCCCAGTAGGACACAGAGCTGACCTATCGTTTATTGGCAATTCTAGCAGATAGAGTGATGACCGTGAGCATAGTCTTTGAGACTCCTCCGCTCCTCCACAGCTTGCTTGATTTTTTTTTTTTTTCTCTTTTCTCGTACACACTGAAGGTTTGCCAAGGGTTGAATCGAAAATGAATCCAGCTGCATTTATTTAAAAACTGCCAAGTAGGGCCACTCCTCCAGGCAGTACTGTGCTATTCATTTATAAACCAACATGGCTCACTCAAACCACATGTCTCCCTCTGATCTTCAAAAAACATGCATTTATAGAGAAAAGCCATTTTGTGACACAGCTATATTCAAGCCTAGAAAAGAACATGAGACATAAAAAGAATAGTATACACAGACTCACTCCGAGTCTGCAATAAGAATCTGACATGCTATTAATAATAATTTTTAAAAAGCAATCAAAGAATATTTCATTCTAATGGGTATTCCGTTCATATAATTTTTTAAAAAAATAAAAGGAGGGGAGGTGAACATTAATCCTTTTCCAGTCATCTTTTTCAAAAGCCAATGAGCTCTCATTCTTTTTCTGAATCAGGACATTTAATAAGCACATTAGTTGGGATTAATATAAACACACTTTGTTGTTGTTTACTTGCTAAGTCTGATTCTTTGTAACCCTATGGACTGTAGCCCATCCAGCTCCTCTGTCCATGGGATTCTCTAGGTAAGAATACTGGAGTAGGTCGCCATTTACTTCTCCAGGGGGTCTTCCCAGATCAGGGATAGAACCCAGGTTTCCTGCATTCCAGGCAGATTCTTTACTGCTGAGCCACTTGGGAAGCTTAAGTCAACTATATTCCAATATAATATAAAAAAAGATTTAAAGCACATTTGATTCAATATATCTGACACATGATTTTTCATTGTGTCTTTCTTATTAAACGAGTCTGTTTTTAAAGATGGATTGGTGTTAGTTCTGTTCCTACAGCTGGACCACACCGTGAGGATTACTAACATGCCATTTGAGGCACAGACTTGTGCAGGTACTTTGTCTATAAGAAAATGACCCGGTTCTCCCAAGTGATAAAGCAAGTGTCTCCCTTCCTCACTCTACCACCCAACCAGCTCTGTTCCCAATGGTAGAGTGAACCACTTCGTGGATTCAGGAAAAAGACGTTTGTCTAATAGAGCTTAAGCTATCCACTTGACATTTGGGCGTTTTAAACTCCCTGACTCTGTCTCCAGCTGTAAAATTTTAAATGGAACTTCTCAAGCTTCCCTGGTGGCTCAGTAGTAAAGAATTCATCTGCCAATGCAGGAGACATGGGTTTCATTCCTGGTCTGGGAAGATCCCACATACCTCAGAGCAACTAAGCCCGTGAGCCACAATTACTGAGGCCGTGCTCTAGAGCCCACGAGCAGCACCTACTGAAGCCTGTGTCCCCTAGAGCCCATGCTCTGCAGTAAGAGAAGCCACTGCAATGAGAAGCCTGTGCACTGAAACAAAGACCCAGCACCACCGAAAATAAATAAATACGATTTTTTTTTTCAAAAATGAACTTTGCAAGGGACAAGGAGGCAAGGTTCATACACCTCCACAAATGACAACCATGTCCCTTTCAGGGTTCATCTTGGAGTTCATGCTGCTCCTCCTCCAGAGCTGACCCTACTGTTCTGTTGGCCACAGCCTCATCCTTAACACAGCAGAGCCCCTCTTGGTAGATCAAGCCTTCAAGCCTCAACTTGCCTTCTGTTTAACTATAAATGTATCTATACGTTCTCCTTGCCTAATAGGATCTGTGTTTCTGAGTGTAGGTGCCATAAATCTCCTGCTGTTTTTGATTTCCTCAAGCTCTCTCTCTCTCCACTGCTGTTTCTCTTGTCTACAATTAAGCTCCAGTGAGACAAGCATTGACATATATACACTGTCATATGCAAAACAGATAGCTAGTAGGAACCTGCTGTATAGCTCAGGGAGTTCAGCTTCATGCTCTGGGATGACCTAGAGGGGTGGAGGGGAGGAGGGGTAAGAGAGAGGCTCAGAGGGAGGGGACATATATGTCCATACAGATGATTCACTTGGTTGTATAGCAGAAACTAACACAACATTGTAAAGCAGCTATCAGATCAAATCAGTCACTCTGTTGTGTCCAACTCTTTGCGACCCCATGAATCACAGCACGCCAGGCCTCTCTGTCCATCACCAATTCCCGGAGTTCACTCAAACTCACGTCCATCGAGTCAGTGATGCCATCCAGCCATCTCATCCTCTATCTCATCCTCTGTCGTCCCCTTCTCCTCCTGCCCCCAATCCCTCCCAGCATCAGGGTCTTTTCCAATGAGTCAACTCTTCGCATGAGGTGGCCAAAGTACTGGAATTTCAGCTTTAGCATCATTCCTTCCAAAGAAATCCCAGGGCTGATCTTCAGAATGGACTGGTTGGATCTCCTTGCAGTCCAAGGGACTCTCAAGAGTCTTCTCCAACACCACAGTTCAAAAGCATCAATTCTTTGGCGCTCAGCCTTCTTCACAGTCCAACTCTCACATCAATACATGACCACAGGAAAAACCATAGCCTTGACTAGACAAACCTTTGTTGGCAAAGTAATGTCTCTGCTTTTGAATATGCTATCTAGGTTGGTCATAACTTTCCTTCCAGGGAGTAAGCGTCTTTTAATTTCATGGCTGCAGTCACCATCTGCAGAGATTTTGGAGCCCCTAAAAATAAAGTCTGACACTGTTTCCCCATCTATTTCCCATGAAGTGATGGGACCAGATGCCATGATCTTCGTTTTCTGAATGTTGAGCTTTAAGCCAACTTTTTCACTCTCCTCTTTCACTTTCATCAAGACGCTTTTGAGTTCCTCTTCACTTTCTGCCATAAGGGTGGTGTCATCTGCATATCTGAGGTTATTGATATTTCTCCCGGCAATCTTGATTCCAGCTTGTGTTTTTTCCAGTCCAGCGTTTCTCATGATGTACTTTGCATATAAGTTAAATAAACAGGGTGACAATATACAGCCTTGACGTACTCCTTTTCCTATTTGGAACCAGTCTGTTGTTCCATGTCCAGTTCTAACTGTTGCTTCCTGACCTGCATACAAATTTCTTAAGAGGCAGATCAGGTGGTCTGGTATTCCCATCTCTTTCAGAATTTTCCACAGTTTATTGTGATCCACACAGTCAAAGTCTTTGGCATAGTCAAGAAAGCAGAAATAGATATTTTTCTGGAACTCTTTTGCTTTTTTATATGATCCAGTAGATGTTGGCAATTTGATCTCTGGTTCCTCTGCCTTTTCTAAAACCAGCTTGAACATCAGGAAGTTCACGGTTCACATATTGCTGAAGCCTGGCTTGGAGAATTTTGAGCATTACTTTACTAGCGTGTGAGATGAGTGCAATTGTGCGGTAGTTGGAGCATTCTTTGGCATTGCCTTTCTTTGGGATTGGAATGAAAACTGACCTTTTCCAGTCCTGTGGCCACTGCTGAGTTTTCCAAATTTGCTGGCATATTGAGTGCAGCACTTTCACAGCATCATCTTTCAGGATTTGGAATAGCTCAACTGGAATTCCATCACCTCCAGTAGCTTTGTTCATAGTGATGCTTCCTAAGGCCCACTTGACTTCACATTCCAGCATGTCTGGCTCTAGGTCAGTGATCACACCGTCGTGATTATCTGGGTCATGAAGATCTTTTTTGTACAGTTCTTCTGTGTATTCTTGCCATCTCTTCTTAATATCTTCTGCTTCTGTTAGGTCCATACCATTTCTGTCCTTTATCGAGCTCATCTTTGCATGAAGTGTTCCTTTGGTATCTCTGATTTTCTTGAAGAGATCCCTAGTCTTTCCCATTCTGTTGTTTTCCTCTATTTCTTTGCATTGATCGCTGAAGAAGGCTTTCTTATCTCTTCTTGCTATTCTTTGGAACTCTGCATTCAGATGTTTATATCTTTCTTTTTCTCCTTTGCTTTTCGCTTCTCTTCTTTTCACAGCTATTTGTAAGGCCTCCCCAGACAGCCATTTTGCTTCTCCAATAAAAAATAATTCATTTTACAAAAGCCTCCATCACCTGGCACCTGAAGAAAAAGATTTTAGCTTTTGCAGGATATCCCTAAATCACTGCATTCTCCTTTCTTCTGGTGCTCATTTCAGCTTCAACCTACTTCTTGAGTCTGTCTGCTTCTTTTATCTTCATTGCCAGGATGCTGGTCCAAGTTATCATTAGTTTTGGACTAATATACACTAAGTAAGTAAGTGAAAGTCGTGCTCAGTCGTGTCTGACTCTTTTCAACCCCATGGCACTGTGTGTAAAATAGGTAAATAGTGGGAAGTTGCGATATAACAGGGAATTCAGCTCAGTGCTCCGTGACAACCTTGAGGGGTGGGATGGGGGTGAAGTGGGAGGGAAGCTCAAGAAGGTGGAGATATGTGTATAACTTATAGCTGATTCATATTGTTGTATGGCAGATACCAACCAACATTGTAAAGCAATTATCCTCCAATTAAAAATAAATAAAAATTAAAAATAAAAAAACAAAAACAGTATGTACTCCCTTAATGCCCTTCGGCCCTCTCAACCCACTTTCCAAGTTGCCTGGAATATTCTTCTCTCTGCCCCCACCCCCAACTATTTCACTCCTACTCATCCTTCAGGTCTGAGCTCAAACCTCCCCAGGGATCTTTCCTTGACCTCAAATGAGGTCATATTCCATGCAGGGCACCTTGTTTCTTCCTGCTGAAGCACTGACTCAGTTTGTGATGACTGATCCACTTACTTTGGGTCCCGAAAATCAGTGCCTACATCTCCCATGAGACCCTAAGATCCACAAGCACAAAGCTTCTGCCCCCTTGCTCAAGTTCATGTCTACAACGAACGGTACAGGTCCCAGCCCTTCTCGGAAACTCAGTAAATACTTTCATCAAATGTCAATCTTTCAGAAGGTTGGACCATAAAGAAGGCTGAGCACTGAAGAATTGATGCTTTCAAATTGTGATGGTAGAGAAGACTCTTGAGAGTCCCTTGGATTGCAAGGAGATCAAACCAGTCAATCCTAAAGGAAATCAGTCCAGAATATTCATTGGAAGGACCGATGCTGAAGATGAAGCTCCAATACTTTGGCTACCTAATGGAGAAGAGCTGATTCACTGTAAATGTCCCTGATGCTGAGAAAGATTGAAGGCAAAAGGAGAAGAGGATGGCAGAAGATGAGATGGTTGGATGACATCACCAACTCAATGGACATGAGTTTGAGCAAATTCTGGGAGATAGTGGAGGACAAGGAAGCCTGGCACTCTGCAGTCAAGTTCAGTTCAGTTCAGTCGCTCAGTCGTGTCCCACTCTTTGTGACCCCATGAATCACAGCACGCCAGGCTTCCCTGTCCATCACCAACTCCCGGAGTTCACTCAAACTCACATCCATTGAGTCAGTGATGCCATCCAGCCATCTCATCCTCTATCTCGTCCTCTGTCGTCCCCTTCTCCTCCTGCCCCCAATCCCTCCCAGCATCAGAGTCTTTTCCAATGAGTCAACTCTTCGCATGAGGTGGCCAAAGTACTGGAGTTTCAGCTTTAGCATCATTCCTTCCAAAGAAATCCCAGGGCTGATCTCCTTCAGAATGGACTGGTTGGATCTCCTTGCAGTCCAAGGGACTCTCAAGAGTCTTCTCCAACACCACAGTTCAAAAGCATCAATTCTTTGGCGCTCAGCCTTCTTCACAGTCCAACTCTCACATCCATACATGACCACAGGAAAAACCATAGCCTTGACTAGACGAACCTTTGTTGGCAAAGTAATGTCTCTGCTTTTGAATATGCTATCTAGGTTGGTCATAACTTTCCTTCCAGGGAGTAAGCGTCTTTTAATTTCATGGCTGCAATCACCATCTGCAGTGATTTTGGAGCCCCAACAAATAAAGTCTGATACTGTTTCCACTGTTTCCCCATCTATTTCCCATGAAGTGGTGGGACCAGATGCCATGATCTTGGTTTTCTGAATGTTGAGCTTTAAGCCAACTTTTTCACTCTCCTCTTTCACTTTCATCAAGAGGCTTTTGAGTTCCTCTTCACTTTCTGCCATAAGGGTGGTGTCATCTGCATATCTGAGGTTATTGATATTTCTCCCGGCAATCTTGATTCCAGCTTGTGTTTTTTCCAGTCCAGCTTCTCTCATGATGTACTTTGCATATAAGTTAAATAAACAGGGTGACAATATACAGCCTTGACGTACTCCTTTTCCTATTTGGAACCAGTCTGTTGTTCCATGTCCAGTTCTACCTGTTGCTTCCTGACCTGCATACAAATTTCTCAAGAGGCAGATCAGGTGATCTGGTATTCCCATCTTTTTCAGAATTTTCCACAGTTTACTGTGATCCACACAGTCAAAGGCTTTGGCATAGTCAATAAAGCAGAAATAGATATTTTTCTGGAACTCTCTTGCTTTTTCCATGATCCAGTGGATGTTGGCAATTTGATCTCTGGTTCCTCTGCCTTTTCTAAAACCAGCTTGAACATCAGGAAGTTCACGGTTCACATAGGATCACAAAAAGTCAGACATGACTTAGCAACTGAAAAAACAACAACCTTTCAGAAAGAGAAGGCTGGACTTATGGTCCCTACTCCCTGCTTCTCATTCTCTGCTCATCACCACAGCTCTTCCAGTCACATGGATGACTTCCTAATGGTCAATACTATCTGCCTTCAAGACACCACGCTCTCCACGTCCTCCTAACTTCCAGGATAGGTTTCTGCCCTCCTTATCTTTTGGCCTCTTTCCCAAACTCCTCTCACTTCCTCCTTAAATGCTGATTTCCCCTCAGAGTCTGACCTTTTTGTTCTAATCTATCTTTATCTATTCATTGACCTTTGGATACCTCTCAGGATCTGATCAAAGTTACAGACACATTCCATTGCAGCATGACAAGTGGAAACTCACAGAGAACACTGTTTGTCTCTGCTGGTTGTAGAGTCTTGGGTTCTAATCATGGAACCACTGTGGATCCCAGTTAGGGCCCCCTTCCACCTGCTCTCCTGGCACCATTTCCCAATTCCAACAACTGTCTGTCTGCTAAATTTCCTTCTGGCTCTGAATTCTTGAAATGAAGCCCTGATTTCAATTCATTCTTTCTATTGCTTCGTAGCTGGTCTACAAAAACTGTCAACAAGGAAACTCTTATTTCTTTCTTCAAACCTGCTATTTTCCCCTTCTTTTCCCATCTCAAGCAGTTGCCCCAAAGTAGATATCTTTTTTACTTTAAAGAGTATCTTTTTTTAATCCATGGTATTTCTACAAAACCAGCCAAGATTCTTCCCAGAAGAAAAAAAGAAAAAAACTTTAATTTTCTCAATCCAAATTGTTGGGGGGTTGTTGCTTGGTTTCTTTCTTTTTTTTTTTATTTAATAATTGAAGTATAGTTGACTTACAATGTTCTGTTAGTTTCAGATCTCAATCCAATTTTTCCAACAGTTTTTCAAAATGCACTCAACCTCTTTCTTAAAAACAAACCAATTCTAAAACTAACGAATTAATAAAACACACAGGTGCAAAGAAAAGAATGATGAAATCATATTAATAGACCCCACCCATTCGTCAACCCACCAAAAATATAATGAACGTGCTAAGGAACAAATGAGGAAGAAGAGAGTGTCCTGGGCATGAAATTGGGGGAAAAAAAAGATATGCCATGAATGTGGCCCACATCCTGATCACAGCACCTCTGGAAGTCCTCTTACTTTATGAGCTATCACAATTGTGCTTCCCTGGTGGCTCAGTGGTAAAGAATCCACCTACCAAAGCAGGAGACATGGGTTTGATCCCTGGGTTGGGAATATGCCCTGGAGAAGGAAATGGCAACCCATTCCAGTATTCTGGTCTGGGAAATCCCATGGACAGAGGAGCTGAGTGGGCTACAGTCCAGCAGGTTGCAAAAAGTTGGACACAACTGAGAGACTGAACAGCAATATCACAATTAGGCTCCAAAACATCTTGGCCTGCCTCCCCCCTGACCCCCTACTTTGTCAAACTAACCATCAGCTCTGCTGTGGTCACTCCACCAAGGGTGCATCTCCACTCTGTTTTGGCTTTTCAAATTCTTCTCAAGGTCCAGGACAAATGATTCGTGTAGGGGCAGTCTGTCACCATCTAAAGACCTCTCTCTGTCTCAAGCAGAACTCAAGCTCCACCTTCTCAACAAAGCATTCCCCGATTCAACCATGTCAGCAAATGCTTACTGGGCCCTATTATGTGTATGCGCTTCCCTGGTAGCTCAGCTGGTAAAGAATCCAGCTGCAAGGCAGGAGACCCTGGTTCAATTCCTGGATCAGGAAGATCCACTGTAGAAGGGATAGGCTACCCATTCCAGTATTCTGGCCTGGAGAATTCCATGGACTGTATATTGGGTAGCAAAGAGTCGAACACGACTGAGTGACTTTCACTTTCTTTCACTATTTTGTGCCCTGTGGAAGGATGGTGGTGGTGAAAAGGGGCTGCTGAATGCACTAGAATAGAGAGGAGAATGAAAGGTGAAAATAACATAGCCTCCAACTCAAGCTGTCTATTGTCCAGCAGAACAGATTTTCAGAAACAGAACTAAAACCAAGTGAAATGCTAAGCCGAAAGGCACAGACGTTGTGGTCCAAGCAGAGCCAAAAATAGTTTCTCCTTTCTCCAAAACTGCATCGTATTTGTACTCCTTTGTGGTTCTATGATTCTTATGTGCTAAACACTCACAATTGGTTCAGAAAGCTTTCTGAGGGCAGGAACAATGTTTTTCCTGTTTCTAAAGAAGCCTCAAGAACTGGTCTTTGAATGGAGGAGAGGGAAAGTGGATACAGAAGGGATAAGAGGTCACCCCATTCAAAGGAATGTAAGTGAAAATGAAAGTGTTAGTCACTCAGTCGAGTCTGACTCTTTCTGACCCCATGGATTATAGCCCACCAGGCTCCTCTGTCCATGGAATTCTCCAGGCAAGAATACTGGGGTGGGTTGCCATGCCTTCCTCTGGGGGATCTTCCCAACCCAGGGATCGAACCCAGGTCTCCTGCATTGCAAGTAGGTTCTTTACTGTCTGAGCCACCAGGGAAGCCCTTCTTTTTCAAGGAATGCATTATTTATGTGCCAAAGGACACACATCAGAATTTTCAACCAATGATGTTGTCAACTGCATTGGCCTCAAAGCATCCTCAGTTGAAAGCTAAGATAAAATGTCTTCCAAGATCTCTTAGTGGCAATTGAGAACTACATTTGAGGAAAAATGAATCAAAGTATCTGTGTCTAAATCCCACCGTTGGACTTCCCTGGTGCTAAGACTCCATGCTTTCAATGTAGGGGGCCCAGGTTCGATTCCTGGAGAGGGAACTAGATCCCACACGTCACATCTAAAAGACACCATATGTCGCAACTGAGACCCGGTCCAGCCAAATAAATAAAAATGTTAGTTGCTCAGTAGTGTCTGACTCTTTGGGACCCCAAGGACAGTAGCCCGCCAGGCTTCTCTGTCCATGGAATTCTCTGGGCAAGAATACTGGAGTGCATTGCCATGCCCTCCTCCAGGGGAGTTTCCGAACCCAGGGATCAAACTGGGGTCTCCTTCATTTCAGGTACCATCTGAGCCACCAGGGAAGCCAAAACTAAATAAATAAAAATAAATTAAATTAAAAATAGAATAAAATAAACCCTACTGTTATCATCCCCAGAAGGTGTTAGCAATGGTCGAAAGTGCAGTGAGCCAGGTCAAGTGGAAGCAGACGCAGCTCTGGGCGGTCGGCCTGGTACATGTCCAGCTGGTACAGTAGGTGGTTCGCTCTGGTCTATGAGTCACCCATGAGGGAAACTGCAGTTCTTCATCAGGACTGTAGGCGCTAAGATCCGGTATTTGCTTTTAGACCGTGGGAGCAAAGGAAAATACAGCAGAACAGCTGGGAAACAAATTCCCTTCTGACTCCACAGAAAGCTTGTTCCTGCCAAGTCCCTTTCCGTCCTAGAGACAGGGGTCCACAAGGATGTGTGCCTTCCTGTCCTTCAAGTTCGTTTCTTTTGCCTCACTTATCACTACATCCCCCACTCCTTTAAAATGATACTAAGCTTCGGACTCTATTTTGTAACACGAAACATGACAAAAATATAACATTGGACAAGCAGCTGGAGACATTTCCATTTCAGTGTTTTTCTTTTCTCCCTGCCAATACTGCTTATTCAGCAATTTTGAGATCCCAGATACAAAATATTTGTTAGCTTGTAGGCTGGCACGATTTTACCTCTTCCTATTAAGGCAGTTTCCTAACTTCATATGATTCTTGTCACCTGTGTGACTGAAATAAGTATTTGAACCCCATCAAACACTACTGGACAGAGAGAGAATTCTATAAGCTTTAGAGAATGCAAATTAACACTCACTCCTTCTCTTGATTTCGAGAGAGGGTGAACAGCTTTGTCAGGAAACAATTCTCTTGGAAAATCACTTGAATTCCAGGAAAAACCCTGAATAATTGGAGTAAACCAGCTGTCAGAAGAACTCATGTGTTTTAGGAACTATGGTTTATTGTTCAGTGGCTAGAGTTAAAAGATTTTTTTTCTATATGGCTAGGCAATTTTTTTTTTTGTTTAACTCAATTCATTTTTCAATTCAAAGTTCTAACAACACATTTTTCCTTTACTAACATTCATCTTTGTGGCACACGCAGCCCTGTAGTTTCAGTGACACTTTTCCTGAGCTGGTTCATCCTGTGAGATGTCAGTTATCAACCATATGTATTGGGGCATTCCTATGGAAAGGATGATCTTCTTGTAGAGAATCTGCAAAATGCATAATCTAGCTGAGGAGAAGCAAACAAGCTAACTATGCCTAGAGGTAATATCCAGCCAGATAAGCATTGTCATTGCCCTCTGTAGTTTTCCTGGCCTACAGCTCTGTTAAAATGAAGGAGTAACATTGCAGAAGAGAAAATGCAAAATCAGCAATATCTCACCTTCAGTTAATTGGAACTCTGCAGAGAAGAAGAGAAAGATTGGTCAACAGTCAAAGCAGCAACAAAGGAGTCCATTAAGTCTCATCACACAGCAAGGAGCAGACACAAGGACAAGAAGTGGTGACTCCCTGGGACAGGAAACAGAACCACTGTAGAACAAGCCAGTTTGGAGGCAAAAAGCTCGAAGTCTCTCCAGAGGCCTCACATGCCATCCCTATAATAGGATAGAAAAGCCACCTGCACATAGTAGGTCCTCAGGATGCATGTTTGATGAATGATGGAAAACGACTTTTTAAAAATATTTATGTATTTGGCTGTGTTGGGTCTCAGCTTGTGGTAAGCAAGATCTTTGTTGTGGCATGCAGGTTTCTCTCTAGCTGTGGCACTCAGGATGTAGAGCAAGTGGGCTCAGAAGAGGGGTGCCGGCTTAATTGCCCCAGGGCACGTGGGAACTTAGTTCCCCAACCAGGGATCGAACTCACATCCTCAGCATTAGAAGGCAGATTCTTAACCACTCAGCCATCAGGGAAGTCCACGGAGAATGACTGTTTTAATGATGATCTAAATAATGATCCAAGACCTCAATAATGAGATCATTGTATTTAATTATGCTTAGGTATGGCCAGAGGGGCTTCCCAGGTGGCTCTAGTGGTAAAGAACCCACCTGCCAATGCAAGAGACATGGGTTTGATCCCTGGATCCAGAAGACCACGGGGTCACAAAGAGTTGGACATGACTGAAGTGACTTAGCACACACACACATAGGTATGGCCAGAAGCAGACAACACTTTACAATTTCTTTTTACAAAAAGCTTTTTATATAATAAAGCAAACATCAGGCCTGGACAACAGTTCTATTGGTTCTAAAACAGAATCCACGTGTTGTCTTGGAAACAATGAAATTGTGTCCTGCTACAACAGGAAATGGCCAGGTGTAGAAATCTATATGGTAAAGAATGCCTGCAATGCAGGCGATGCAGGAGATGCTAGTTTGATCCCTGTGTCAGAAAGATTGCCTGGGAGGAGGGCATGGCAACCCACTCCAGTTTTCCCTGGAGAATCCCATGGACCGAGCAGCCTGGCAGGCTATAGTCCATGGGGTCTCAAAAGAGTCACATGTGACTGAAGCGACTAAGCACACACAGAAATTTACACAAAAGGGCCTTTTTAATTTCCATTCCTATGGAGCAATTAGGAATGTGGTAAAATGTCTTTACCACATGGAGAGATGAAAGAAAATTGCTCTCTCTGATGTATTATTTTTAGAATTAAAAAGCATCCTGGATAACCAGTAATATCTCACATTTGTAGACGCCAACATCCTTGCTTGTCTCCCCAACCTTGCTCTCCCCAAAGTCTCTCTCCATCCCCTTATTGACAACTCCATCCTCTGGCCATTCAGGCCAAAACCCTAGGAATCATTGCTTTCCCTGACATCCTACACCCAACCTATCAGCAAATCCTCTTGGCCCTTCCTTCAAAACAGATCTAGAATCTCACTGCATCTCAGCACACCCGCCACCAGCACTCTGGGTCAAATCACCCTGTCTTCCACTTGAATTGTCACAAAGCCTCTCAACAAGCCTCCCTGCTTTAGGTCTTGCTCTTTTGAAGCAATGCCATACTCAGGTCAGAGGGACTCGTCTATCATGTACTTAGGCACTTCAGTGGGGCCCTGTGGGCTGCAGCCACCAAGCTTGGCAGTCCATGGCATTCTCCAGGCAAGAGTACTGGAGTGGGTGGCCATTCCGTCTTCCAGCTCTTAACATGTACAATGGATCTACACCCCTCCTCTGCTCAGACCCTCCCATGGCCCCTTCTTATGCAGAATAAAATTCGAAGTCCTCAATTCCTCATGCTCTCCCTGCAGCTCACTCTGCTCTAGCCCACTAGCCTTCTTGCTGGTCCTTGAAAATGTCTGCTCTGCAATGCTGTCCTCTGTCTCTGGAAAGTTCTTCCCCAAATATCCTTCTAACTCACTCCCTCACCTCCTGCAGGTGCAAATGCCACCTCCAGGAAATCTTCCTTACTAACCTATTACAATCGGAAACAGACCCTCTACCACCTCACCTGGCATTTCCTATCCTCTTTTTTTTTTTCTTTTTAAACCTTTTTTTTTTTAATTTATTGAAATATAGTTGGTTTACAATATCGTGTTCATTTCAGGGGTACAGCAGAGTGATTCAGTTATACATATATATATTCTATTTTAGATTCTTTTTCACTATTGTTTATTACAAGATATTGAGTATAGTTCCCTGTGCTACAAAATAGGTCTTTGTTGGTTGTCTGTTTTATATATAATAGTGTGTACATGTTAATTAGAGATACTAAGGGAACATTTCATGCAAAGATGGGCTCAATAAAGGACAGAAATGGTATGGACCTGAAAGAAGCAGAAGATATTAAGAAGAAGTGGCAAGAATATACAGAAGAACTGTACAAAAAAGATCTTCATGACCCAGTTAATCATGATGGTATGGTCACTGACCTAGAGCCAGACATGCTGGAATGTGAAGTCAAGTGGGCCTTAGGAAGCATCACTATGAACAAAGCTAGTGGAGGTGATGGAATTCCAGTTGAGCTATTTCAAATCCTAAAAGATGATGCTGTGAAAGTGCTATACTCAATATGTCAGCAAATTTGGAAAACTCAGCAGTGGCCACAGGACTGGAAAAGGACAGTTTTCATTCCAATCCCAAAGAAAGGCAATGCCAAAGAATGCTCCAACTACCACACAATTGCACTCATCTCACATGCTAGTAAAGTAATACTCAAAATTCTCCAAGCCAGGCTTCAGCAATACGTGAACCATGAGCTTCCAGATGTTCAAGCTGGTTTTAGAAGAGGCAGAGGAACCAGAGATCAAATTGCCAACATCCGCTGGATCATCAAAAAAGCAAGAGAGTTCCAGAAAAACATCTATTTCTGCTTTCTTGACTATGCCAAAGCCTTTGACTGTGTGGATCACAATAAACTGGAAAATTCTGAAAGAGATGGGAATACCAGACCACCTGACCTGCCTCTTGAGAAACCTGTATCCACGTCAGGAAGCAACAGGTAGAACTGGACATGGAACAACAGACTGGTTCCAAATAGGAAAAGGAGTCCACATCAAGGCTGTATATTGTCACCCTGCTTATTTAACTTATATGCAGAGTACATCATGAGAAACGCTGGGCTGGAAGAAGCACAAGCTGGAATCAAGATTGCCGGGAGAAATATCAATAACCTCAGATATGCAGATGACACCACCCTTATGGCAGAAAGTGAAGAGGAACTAAAAAGCCTCTTGATGAAAGTGAAAGAGGAGAGTGAAAAAGTTGGCTTAAAGCTCAACATTCAGAAAACGAAGATCATGGCATCTGGTCCCACCACTTCATGGGAAATAGATGGGGAAACAGTGGAAACAGTGAGAGACTTTATTTTTCTGGGCTCCAAAATCACTGCAGATGGTGACTGCAGCCATGAAATTAAAAGACGCTTACTCCTTGGAAGGAAAGTTATGACCAACATAGACAGTATATTCAAAAGCAGAGACATTACTTTGCCAACAAAGGTTCGTCTAGTCAAGGCTATGGTTTTTCCTGTGGTCATGTATGGATGTGAGAGTTGGACTATAAAGAACGCTGAGCACCGAAGAATTGATGCTTTTGAACTGTGGTGTTGAAGAAGACTCTTGAGAGTCCCTTGGATGCAAAGAGATCCACCCAGTCCATCCTGAAGGAGATTAGTCCTGGGTGTTCATTGGAAGGACTGACGTCGAAACTGAAACTCCAATACTTTGGCCATCTCATGGGAAGAGTTGACTCATTGGAAAAGACCCTGATGCTGGGAAAGATTGAGGGCAGGAGGAGAAGGGGACAACAGAGGATGAGATGGTTGGATGGTACCACCGACTCAATGGACATGAGTTTGGGTAGGCTCTGGGAATTGGTGATGGACAGGGAGGCCTGGCATGCTGCAACTCATGGGCTCGCAAAGAGTCTGAGTGACTGAACTGAACTGAACTGAACATGTTAATTCCAAACTCCTAATTTGTCCTCCCCTTTCCCCTTTGGTAACCATAAGTTTGTTTTCTATTTCTGTGAGTCTGTTTCTGTTTTGTAAATTAATTAATTTCCATCATTTTTTTAGATTATGCAGATAAGTGATATGGTATGGTATATTTGTCTTTGACTTCACTTATATGACAATATCTAGACCCATCCATGTCATTGCAAATGGCATTATTTCATCCTTTTTATGACTGAGTAATATTTCATGGTGTATAAATATTTCATCTGTTGGTAGATATTTAGGTTGCTTCCATGTCTTGGCTATTGTAAACATTGCTGCAATGAACACTGGAGTACATTCATCTTTTCAAAATAGAATTTCCTCCAGATACATGCCCAGGAGTGGGATTGCTGAATCACCTGGCAACTACATTTCTAGTCTTTTTTATGACCGTTCTCCATAATGGCTGCACCAGTTTACATTCCCGCCAACAGTGTAGGAGGGTTCCTTTTCTCTCCTGCCTTCTTATTCTCCAACACTTGCCATCAGCTTACATACTCCACATCTGGCTTTGTTTACTAACAGACTCTCCCGACTAGGATATAAACCCCAAGAGAGTAAGAATGTGCAGCTGCATGTTCATCGCTGTGTCTCCAGCCCCCACAACAGTGCCAGACCCAGAGTAAGGGGATCAGTATCTGAACAAATGAGAACTGTGATAGATTCAATATTCTGTTTTGGGCTAGGTTCCCTTCTATTTCAGTGAACCCAGACCTGGCACCTCCTGCCAGGTCTTACTCCTGGAGTAAGGCACACGCCTTACTTTACAGCATCTAGACGTGTAGAGATGACAGGGAGAGACCAATCCTGCCTTCATGGAGATGACATTCTGGTCTAAAGAAGGAGACATTAGAACAGCAAGTGTCAGGAAGTGCCAGAAATAGAGATGTTCAGGAAGTAGGTCACAAGGACCCTCGGTCTAGCCTAAGGAGTCAGGAAAGACCTGCCACAAAGTGATATTGAAACTGAGACCCTGTTGACAGTACCATTGGCCAGATACAAAGAGAAGATGGAGTATTACAGGCAGAGGAAAGACCAGGACAAAGTTTGGGGCTGAGAAGATTAGATCCAGCTCCCTGAAGGGTAATGAGAGGACAACGACAGAGACAGAGAGACATAATAAGGAGCAGCAGCTCCAGAAGAAGCCTGGACTTGGTTTTTGGGCAGGGAGAAGTCAGGCTTTAAGTGATATCATCAGATTTGCAAGTTTGTAACATTCGCTCTAGAGTAATGGAAAGGAACTGGGAGACAGGCAAGAATGGATGTGGGCAAATAATTTAGGTGGCCAGAGCTGATAGAAGCTTGCACTAGGCTAGTGGTCATAGGAAAGACATACCAGCAATGTAGTTTATGAGTTTATATAAAAAATTCACCCTTACTTAGATGCTCCGTGTCCCTCAAACCTTCATGCTTCAAATCACCCAACAACCTAAACAATGAGAGAAGAGAGCTATAGATGAGCTAAGATCAAAATGATTCTTTTATTACAATTGTATGTATTATTTTAGAAATACTGCAAAGTATGTTAATAGTATCTTATTATTTATTTTGCAAGAGTAATCAAAACAAAATATTTTAGAGCATTTGTCAAATTAAATGTGCCATTAGCAAAGTACAAAAATGACTTATTAATGGTGCTGAAGAAGGGAAAGCCCAGAGAGGTTATTTATTTCATTTTACAAATGAGGAAATTTAAGCTCAGAGAGGTTAAATCACTTTCCCAAGGTAACACAGCAAAGAAGTGAGAAGTGCTAGGACTTTAACCTAGGCTTTTGGACACCAAGCCTGGTTTCAATCCACTGACTTTTCCATACAGAGTCCATCAGAGTCCTTTGATGCATGACTCTGATTTAATGCCTTCTTATGGCAACCCACTCCAGTACTCTTGCCTGGAAAATCCCATGGACGGAGGAGCCTGGTAGGCTGCAGTCCATGGGGTCACGAAGAGTTGGACACAACTGAGCAACTTCACTTTCACTTTCACTTAGGATTTTACTAATGAGAAATAATTTCACTTGTTTATTAAGTGTAACCTATGTGCACAACCGGTCTCCCAGGTGGCTCAGTGGCTAAAAAAAAAAAAAAAAATTCTTCCTGCAATACAGGAGATGCAGTTTCCGTCCCTGCGTCGGGAAGATCCCCTGGAGAAGGAAATGGCAACCCACTCCAATAGTCTTGCCTGGAGAATTCTATGGACATTGGAGCCTGGTGGGCTGCAGTCCGTGGGGTCGCAAAAGAATTGGACAAGACAGTGACTAAACGACAGTATGTGCACAACGCCAGGCTCTCTGGACACAACGACGGATAAGACTAGATGCTGACCTCAAGGGACTTGCAGCTTTATACATAGACAATGATAACACTGTCAGCAAAATGCTAAAGGACACAAGAGTACAGGATGGCTAGGGCGTGTCTGGGGAGCACAGATCTGGGTTCGGGAAAGGGTAGGGGCAGGGAAAACTTCCTTGAGGAATTGTCATACAAGTTATTCAAAGATGGGTCTTCCAGGAATCACTAAAACCTCACTCTAGAATGAATTCCCAACGTGGAAGCACTTTCCTGCCTGTATCACATTTTCTTTCTAAAATAATGACTACAAGTTACTTCCAGAAAGAGCTTTAGAAAGTGATTCTACGAAGTGAGTTTGCACACAGTATATCATTGGATTCCCACAATTATCCTGGGGAAACAGGCCACCTAGGGGTTATAATTTCTATTTTATAAGTGGAGCAAACAGGGACTGGAGAGTTCAGATGACATTGTGCAACATCATACAACCAAGCAGAGAACTCAGTCAGAACCCAGGTTTCTATACTTCTGGTCAACCCTGTTTTCATTGTGTAGACAAGACATTCTTTCCTTCCTGACCACTTTCTTTCCTTCAGGCACTGTGTACAAACTGAGGCCCTCAGGCCTGTGAGCTGGCTGGTGAGAACATTCACAGAATAACTCACAAATGATCAGAAGATAAGTTAGTGCTTGGTAGGTACATTTGTAAATGAACCAATCAATTTAATTCAAAACAAACATGCCCTGGGCACACTATCATTAATTAAGAACTTTCCAGCAAGACCTGGATGATAATTTTGAAGGGAAGAGAGGGAGAAAGAACGACAGGAATGAACAGTGCAATCTACTCCTTTTTATCAGGCCGGGAACAAGATGTACTCCTAAATTCTAGGAGTACACGTTGTTTTTATTTAACTAATTAGTCACAGGTTAAATGAAGCAACTGAAAAAAACAAATGGCAAGAAGGAATCCACACGCTGATGTTGGTCATCAGAGAAACAGAAAGACATGAATCGCCACCTATGAAAAGTAGGAAAACAAATTCACCTCAAACAAAAATGTCAACTTCAAGGTAATTTTTCCTTAAGGGGTAATCTCATCAGAGATGTGAAAGGAATTCACAGCACTTAGAAAGAGGAAGGTTGTGAACTAGATCCCTAACATTTACCAATGCACTCCCAGGACACGTGGGTGTGCAGTGGGGCTCGGCTTTGCAGGGTCAGTTATTATGCACAAGCGTAGGAAATCAGGGGACGTGGTCTTAGATTTATGGGGGTGAAATATGTTCAAGGGACTTCGGGGGCCCGGCCTCACTTTCTAATGCTAGAAAGCCCTGGAATTCATTTTCTACAAGTCCCTTGTGACAGGGCAGGCAGATCCAAGCACTTTTTCTCTTGAACAAAGGAGCAGCCATGCCTCAAGCCCAGTCCAACCTGAAATACCAGATTTCCTAATGAGAAGTCAGCCCAGCGGCCTGCCCCAGCAACTTCCTACTCTGTTTAACCCCTTCCTTCCCTCCTGTAGGTCCCCAGAATTCTACCTGCAAATACCATGAAGACTATGTGAATTTAAAATACATGTATATCTCTGAAAATCCTCATCTCTGACTACTTTTTAGATAGAAACATGAATCACATTCTCATACACACATCATCAACCCAAACAGCAAGTGAGAACACTGCAGGAGACAGTGAATAAAATAGTACCGCCAGGGCTTCTCTGGTGGCTCAGTGGTAAAGAATCCACCTGCCAATGCAGGAGACATGGGTTCGATCCCTGATTAGGGAAGATCCCACATGTCTCAGAGCAGCTAAGCCTGTGTGCCAGAACTATTGAGCCTATGCTCGAGAGTCTAAGAGCCACAACCATTGAAACCCGAGAGCCTGGAGCCTGTGCTCTGGAACAAGAGAAGCCCTGGCAGTGAGAAGAGCCCGCACGGCAACTAGAGAGTAAGCCCACACTCGCTGCAACTAGAGAAAAAAAGCCTGAGCAGCAACGAAGACCCAGCACCGCCAAAAATAAATAAGTAAAGTATTTAAAAAAAAAAAAAAAAAAAGTACTGCCAATCACTATAAAGTTATACATGCATCTTTCTAATTCACATACTTTTTTGGATAAAAAGAATAATATTTCCAATCATTTTTCTAACTAGATCACCGTAAGATTTTGAGCTGGTTCACAAATAATAACGGCCACTCTCTTGGCTCAGTTGGTAAAGAATCGGCCTGCAATGCAGGAGACATGAGAGACGTGAGTTCAGTCTTGCCTGGACTCATGGACAGAGTCCCATGGACAGAGGGGCCTGGTGGGCTACCGTCCATGGGGTTGCAGAGTTGGACAACCAAGCAGGCACCCACAAATAATATAGATCAGATGTCTCTTAAGTCACCAAAAATCCTCTCTATTATTAATATCTGGTAATTGAAAATACCAAGTTCCAAACTGAGTTTCTATGATTCCAATGGTTGCAAATCCTGTTGTCCTTTTTAAAAGTCAGTCTTAAGGCTCTGGATTTTAAAGTCTCGTCATCTTTTTAAATCTCACTTAATACACGTAATAGCAGTATCTCTGTCTCTTCTTTTGTTTAACTTATGTAGATTTTGGGGGGTAAGTATTAGATACGAAAAGTTTTGGGAGTTAAAAATCCTGTGAACAGAAAAACAGTGAAATCTGAAGCACACCTTTTTAAAAACTAATAAAGAAATGTAAATGAGAGTTAAATGTTTTCTCCCCTGAAAGAATGAGCTATACCTTCTTTATTTTTCCTATTTTCTTCTTTTTTTCTCTGCTTATGAATTTAGGAAAGATAAAAACGCAAATACTCTTTGATAGCCGAAATATAGAGAAAATGAACATTTTAAAACACTATTGCTAAGAGTAGTGGTTTAGTTGATAAGTGATGTCCAACTCTTTTGCAAGCCCATGGACTGTAACCCGCCAGGCTCCTCTGTCCATGGGATTTCCCAGGTGAGAATACTGGAGTGGGTTGCTATTTCCTTCTCCAGGGGATCTTCCTGACCCAGGAACAAAACCTGTGTCTCTTGCATTGGCAGGCGGATTCTTTACCACTGACTCACCAGAGATGCCTTCGGTAAGAGTATAAATGAGTTTAAAAAAAAAAAAAAAAAGAGTATATATGAGTAAAACCCTATTTGGAAAATAAGCTAGCAATTAGTATGCAAAGACTCGATCATTTCCTTTGATTTGATCATTCTGCTTTGTGCTTTGATCTATTTATTCTAAGGAAATAATCAAAGGTGCACAAAAGTTTTGGATAAAAGATGTTCAATTCAGCATCATTTATAACAGTGAAAACTGGAATCATCCATGGGAGAATTGAAAAATGAAACTGCATTTCCCTGACCACTAGTGGCCAAGAGACCTGCCAGAAGTCTTTACCTCCTACTTCTGGAGAGCCAAAATATAGAGAAAGTGAACACTTTCAAACACTGTTGGTAAGATTTGTTGTTTAGTCGCTAAGTTGTGTCCACCTCTTTTTTGACTTCATGGATGATAACCTGCCAGGTTCCTCTGTCCATGGGATTCCCAGGCAAGAATACTGGAGTGGGAATACTGTACATTAATGTAGCTTAATCTGTGCACTGCATTCTTCAGGAACCAAGTCACCGAGTTCAATAAATTGTAGGCAATCTACCAATCAATCAAGGCTCTGACTAAAATAACTAAAATTCAAGAACTGCATTAAACTTTTCTGCCCAAGAGTATACAAGCCCTTTATTTAAAAAGTTTTTCATTTTCCTGAGTAAGAACCCTACCAACAAACAGCAATTTGTTGCGACTGCCTTTAACATGATCCAATTCTTTATCTTACAAATAAATACAGCCATAACCTGGGAAGCCCTTTTATTTATTAACATTTAACTAATATAATTAAATGAATAATAAAAAAATAAAGTATTTTTAAAGCACTTTCTCTAATGAGATCTACGCAATGCATATAATGACTTCCTCGAGGAATGAGCAATGTGACAACTAGCTTGTCACAACCAGTGAGTGTTCGAGGAATTTTACTTGCATTGATTCACTGAGACTTCACTGCAGTGGAGGAAGTGGGAGCTATTATTATCCCCTTTTACAGATGAGTAAACTGAAGTATGAGAGCTTGAGTAATTCACCCAATAACCTGGCTGGGAAATGGCAAAGCTAGAATTAGAAACCAGGCAATCAGCATGGAGGTCTCAACCTCCTCAACCACATTGCTATTAAAATACAATGATTACATACAAATGAAAGAATTAAAACTTATATAACCTAGATTAATATTGAGAACACATTGGGCTTTTGGTAACATAGAAGCAGGGGAGGCAGGGGGACTTCCCTGGTGGTCCAGTGACTAAGACTTCACACTCCCAATGCGGGGGGCCTGGGTTCAATCCTTGGTCAAGGAACTAAGATCCCACAAGCTGCAATGAAGATTGAAGATACCACGTACTGTAACTAAGACCCAGTGCAGCCAAATAAATGAATATATACATATATATATTTTGAATAAATGAATATATATATATGTATATGTATAAAGAAGCAGAAGAGGGAAAGAAGAGTTGATCACAAAAGGTTTATCAAAGAGGTGATGATGCCAAACCCTTCACTGATCCTCATGGAGGGGAAGTGACTGGCAAGGGATATTCTAGGCCCACAGCACCATGTGATCAAAAAGACAAACCCAGGAGTGATGGGCTTGTCCCTGAGGCTGGAATACCAGTGATCAGGAGGAAAAAAGGGTGGGCAAGGATTAGAAGACAAGGTCTGTTGTATCTTGTCCCTATCTTTTCTGTGTGTGTCTCTCTGCTTTTTAAATTATTATTATTTTCTTTCTGGAAGAAATAAAGATGAAAGAAATTTAAGTGGAGGAATGACATAACCAAGTACGTTTTCCAAGGTGCCACCACTTGGGGAGCAGTGTAAGAGACAGTTGAAGAACAGAAGATTTGGGAGTTATAAAGACCAGTTTGGGACTTCCCTACAGCTCAGATGATAAAGAATCTGCCTGCCAACACAGGAGACATTGATCTGTTCCCTGGGTCGGGAAGATCCCCTGGAGAAGAGAATGGCTACCCACTCCAGTATTCTTGTCTGTAGAAACCCACTCCACTGTTCTTGCCTGGAGAATCCCAGGGACAGAGGAGCCTGGTGGGCTGCCGTCTATGGGGTCGCACAGAGTCGGACACGACTGAAGTGACCTAGCAGCAGCAGCCCAGAATCCCATGAACAGAGGAACCTGGCGGGCTACAGTCCAGGGGGCGACAAAGAGTTGGACACGACTGAGTGACTAAGCAGCAACAATAAGAAGACCCGTTAAAATGCAAGAAGGGAAAGCAGCTGCTGAGCAGCTGGATTGAGAGGAAGGGACAAATGAAGAGTTTTATTTACCAGACAGAGTTCAGGGCTTTGGTCACCAATTAGATGTGAGAGATGAAAGGAAGAGTGTGACAGATAACTGGCTAATGAAAAATTACCTAAATACATATGTATGCATGTATTTTAGAGGCACCACGCTGAGTAAACTACTTTTCAGAAGACCACATAAGTTCCAAAGAGGGGAATTTGCATTTTTTCCTTCCTTGTATTTCCCCTCCTTATAATAACATCCTGAATCACAAATGTTCTGTTTTCACTTTTAATTACTGAGTCACCTCAAGATAAATACAGTATGAAAGAATTGGTTTCTCAATCATCTTTCCATCATCAAGTTTCCTTTGAACTTATTTAAGACCGATGGAATCCTATTGAATACAGACAATCCCTAGTAACCTTGTTTTTTAGAACATAAAAGTTGTTTTTAAAGTACAAACCTGATTCTGACATAGAAATGCCAATATCATAAAAAAAAAAAAATCTCCTCTTGACCTTTTTCAAATTTTATCCGTTAAGTAGTCAGTTTCCTAAAATACATTTAAAGGAATACAATGATACGTTTATGTTCTGGAGTATAATTAAACAATGAGTTTGAGGATCTTCGTTGAGAGTATTTGAGGATCTTCGTCTAGAGTAAGTAAACGTGCCTTTGTCTCATCAAATTTGCAATTTTGCTCTCACTCAGGGGAGCAAATTGTCCAAATAGTTGTCAAAGACTGATAAAATTAAAAACTAAGGAATATATATTGACCATACACGATAAAAGCCTTTGAAAACTACTAAAAACACTAAAAAACGATTATTACTGACAACCAGAGAGCGGCATCTGAAAACCCCATATGAGACACAGTAAGGATGACACACCAGAGAAGCATGTAACAAATCCACTGTTCTCAGAGACAGGACACAGATCTCTGCTAAAGCTGTGTGTCCCGACCTCCATGGCTAGGAGGCTGAATTACAGCCTAATTAGAGTCAGAGAAGAAGGCTTTGTCTCTTTCTTCTCCCAAGAGGTACAAAAGTAAAGCTGGAATTGTAATTTGCTGGGCGGCCTAAAACTCCATCCTCTACAGTAAGAGAAAAGTATATAAGGGAAAAGCCTTAATGGGAATATAAGACATCAGAGCCACGACAAAGAAAGCAAGTTTAGAAAAATGACAAGAGTACATGTATTTTTTATAAATCCAGTAACATGCCCTTTTAGCAATAAATGTTCTTACTAAGTAATAATGGAAACAAGAAAAAGCTTTGATGGCTTTGAAGGCAGACGGACCACCACCACTTGGGAGCTGTGTGACCTGGGACAAGTTACTCACCTCTCTGACATATCACTTCCTTCATCTGCAAAGTGGTGGAAATGATATCTGTAATTACAGCTTTCAAGACATTGTACAAAGATTAAATGAAATAATCAGTTCAGTTCAGTTCAGTCTCTCAGTTGTGTCCGACTCTTTGCGACCCCATGAATCGCAGCACACCAGGCCTCCCTGTCCATCACCAACTCCCGGAGTTCACTCAGACTCACATCCATCGAGTCAGTGATGCCATCCAGCCATCTCATCCTCTGTCGTCCCCTTCTCCTCCTGCCCCCAATCCCTCCCAGTGTCAGAGTCTTTTCCAATGAGTCAACTCTTCGCATGAGGTGGCCAAAGTACTGGAGTTTCAGCTTTAGCATCATTCCTTCCAAAGAAATCCCAGGGCTGATCTTCAGAATGGATTGGTTGGATCTCCTTGCAGTCCAAGGGACTCTCAAGAGTCTTCTCCAACACCACAGTTCAAAAGCATCAATTCTTTGGCGCTCAGCCTTCTTCACAGTCCAACTCTCACATCCATACATGACCACTGGAAAAACCATAGCCTTGACTAGACGAACCTTTGTTGGCAAAGTAATGTCTCTGCTTTTGAATATGCTATCTGCTAAGTCGCTTCAGTCATGTCCGACTCTGTGCGACCCCATAGACGGCAGCTCACCAGGCTTCCCCGTCCCTGGAATTTTCCAGGCAAGAACACTGGAGTGGGTTGCCATTTCCTTCTCCAATGCATGAAAGTGAAAAGTGAAAGTGAATGAAAAGTGAAAATGAAGTCGTAAGTCGTGTCCGACTCTTAGCGACCCCATGGACTACAGCCTACCAGACTCCTCCGTCCATGGGATTTTCCAGGCAAGAGTACTGGAGTGGGTTGCCATTGCCTTCTCCATGCTATCTAGGTTGGTCATAACTTTCCTTCCAGGGAGTAAGTGTCTTTTAATTTCATGGCTGCAGTCACCATCCCCAGTGATTTTGGAGCCCAAAAAAATAAAGTCTCTCACTGTTTCCCCATCTATTTCCCATGAAGTGATGGGACCAGATGCCATGATCTTCGTTTTCTGAATGTTGAGCTTTAAGCCAACTTTTTCACTCTCCTCTTTCACTTTCATCAAGACGCTTTTGAGTTCCTCTTCACTTTCTGCCATAAGGGTGGTGTCATCTGCATATCTGAGGTTATTGATATTTCTCCCGGCAATCTTGATTCCAGCTTGTGTTTCTTCCAGTCCAGCTTTTCTCATGATGTACTCTGCATATAAGTTAAATAAACAGGGTGACAATATACAGCCTTGACGTGTACTCCTTTTCCTATTTGGAACCAGTCTGTTGTTCCATGTCCAGTTCTACCTGTTGCTTCCTGACCTGCATACAAATTTCTCAAGAGGCAGATCAGGTGGTCTGGTATTGCCATCTCTTTCAGAATTTCCCACAGTTTATTGTGATCCACACAGTCAAAGGCTTTGGCATAGTCAAGAAAGCAGAAATAGATGTTTTTCTGGAACTCTCTTGCTTTTTCCATGATCCAGTGGATGTTGGCAATTTGATCTCTGGTTCCTCTGCCTTTTCTAAAACCAGCTTGAACATCAGGAAGTTCACGGTTCACATATTGCTGAAGCCTGGCTTGGAGAATTTTGAGCATTACTTTACTAGCGTGTGAGATGAGTGCAATTGTGCGGTAGTTTGAGAATTCTTTGGCATTGCCTTTCTTTGGGATTGGAATGAAAACTGACCTTTTCCAGTCCTGTGGCCACTGCTGAGTTTTCCAAATTTGCTGGCATATTGAGTGCAGCACTTTCACAGCATCATCTTTCAGGATTTGGAATAGCTCAACTGGAATTCCATCACCTCCACTAGCTTTGTTCATAGTGATGCTTTCTAAGGCCCACTTGACTTCACATTCTAGGATGTCTGGCTCTAGGTCAGTGATCACACCGTCGTGATTATCTGGGTCGTGAAAATCTTTTTTGTACAGTTCTTCTGTGTATTCTTGCCATCTCTTCTTAATATCTTCTGCTTCTGTTAGGTCCATACCATTTCTGTCCTTTATCGAGCTCATCTTTGCATGAAATGTTCCTTTGGTATCTCTGATTTTCTTTAAGAGATCTCTAGTCTTTCCCATTCTGTTGTTTTCCTCTATTTCTTTGCATTGATCGCTGAAGAAGGCTTTCTTATCTCTTCTTGCTATTCTTTGGAATTCTGCATTCAGATGTTTATATCTTTCCTTTTCTCCTTTGCTTTTCACTTCTCTTCTTTTCACAACTATTTGTAAGGCCTCCCCAGAAAGCCATTTTGCTTTTTTGCATTTCTTTTCCATGGGGATGGTCTTGATCCCTGTCTCCTGTGCAATGTCACGAACCTCATTCCATAGCTCATCAGGCACTCTATCTATCAGATCTAGGCCCTTAAATCTATTTCTCACTTCCACTGTATAATCATAAGGGATTTGATTTAGGTCATACCTGAATAGTCTAGTGGTTTTCCCTACTTTCTTCAATTTAAGTCTGAATTTGGCAATAAGGAGTTCATGATCTGAGCCACAGTCAGCTCCTGGTCTTGTTTTTGCTGACTGTATAGAGCTTCTCCATCTTTGGCTGCAAAGAATATAATCAATCTGATTTCGGTGTTGACCATCTGGTGATGTCCATGTATAGAATCTTCTCTTGTGTTGTTGGAAGAGGGTGTTTGCTATGACCAGTGCATCCTCTTGGCAAAACTCTATTGGCCTTTGCCCTGCTTCATTCCGTATTCCAAGGCCAAATTTGCCTGTCACTCCAGGTGTTTCTTGACTTCCTACTTTTGCATTCCAGTCCCCTATAATGAAAAGGACATCTTTTTTGGGTGTTAGTTCTAAAAGGTCTTATAGGTCTTCATAGAACTGTTCAACTTCAGCTTCTTCAGCGTTACTGGTTGGGGCATAGACTTGGATTACTGTGATATTGAATGGTTTGCCTTGGAAACGAACAGAGATCATTCTGTCATTTTTGAGATTGCATCCAAGTACTGCATTTCGGTCTCTTTTGTTGACCATGATGGCTACTCCATTTCTTCTGAGGGATTCCTGCCTGCAGTAGTAGATATAATGGTCATCTGAGTTAAATTCACCCATTCCAGTCCATTTCAGTTCGCTGATTCCTAGAATGTCGACATTCACTCTTGCCATCTCTTGTTTGACCACTTCCTATTTGCCTTGATTTATGGACCTGACATTCCAGGTTCCTATGCAATATTGGTCTTTACAGCATCGGATCTTGCTTCTATCACCAGTCACGTCCACAGCTGGGTATTGTTTTTGCTTTGGCTCCATCCCTTTATTCTTTCTGGAGTTATTTCTCCACTGATCTCCAGTAGCATATTGGGCACCTACTGACCTGGGGAGTTTCTCTTTCAGTGTCCTATCATTTTGCCTTTTCATACTGTTCATGGAGTTCTCAAGGCAAGAATACTGAAGTGGTTTGCCATTCCCTTTTCCAGTGGACCACATTCTGTCAAATCTCTCCACCAGGACCCGCCCGTCTTGGGTTGCCCCATGGGCGTGGCTTAGTTTTATTGAGTTAGACAAGGCTGTGGTCCTAGTGTGATTAGATTGACTAGTTTACATGTAAATAAATAAAGCCTCTAACACAATGCCTGGCATATACCACAAATGTGTGATTGCACGTGTGCTCAGTCTTCTTTGACTCTCTCTGACCCCACGGACTGTAGCCCACCAGGCTCCTCTGTCCTTGAGATTTCCCAGACAAGAATACTGGAGTGGGTTGCCAATTCCTCTTCCAGGGGATATTCTGGACCCAGGGATTGAACTTGCTTCTCCTGCGTCTCCCTGCAATGCAGGCAAGACTCTACTGCTGAGCCACTGGGGAAGCCCAGACCACAAATTGTTGTTACAATAGTGTGCCTGAGGTTTTTCTTTGACTTTGTATTTGTAAAAGAAAAATCAGTTGTTAAATGTTTTCCCCTTCTAGCACAAAATAAAGCAAAGTTGACTCTTCTCTTCCTGCCTGTCCAACCCCAGCCTTGTCTTATGATTTGAATCAGGGTCAAAAAAAAAAAAGAGAGAAAGAAACACCATCACCACCACCCTTGCAAAACCCCAAATAAAAAAACTTGAGTGCTTTCTGTATGAGACCAGGATCAGACTAAGTGCTAGTGTAGACAAGAACACAGAAAAAGGATGATCTCTGTCCTCATGAGTCTTGCAATACAAATAAGAAAGTGAGATCTCCACAGACAAAGCATCTAGAATAAAGCTTAAAAATAAAAGATCCAGTATAAGACGAGACGATACTGACAGAATCACCATGGTGACGCACAAGACGGGAGAACTGATGCTTTCAAACTGTCTGTGGTGCTGCCGAAGACTCTTGAGAGTCCCTTGGACTGCAAGATCAAACCAGTCAATCCCAAAGGAAATCAACTCTGAATATTCATTGGAAGGACAGATGCTGAAGCTGAAGCTCCAATACTTTGGCCACCTGATGTGAAGAGCTGACTCATTGGGAAAGACCCTGATGCTGGGAAAGATTGAAGGCAAGAGGAGAAGGGGGTGGCAGGGGATGAGATGGTTAGATAGCATCATCGACTCAATAGGCAGGAATTTGAGCAAACTGTGGGAGATAGTGGAGGACAGAGGAGTCTGGCATGCCTCAGTCCATAGGGTTGCAGAGTGTCCCACGACTTAGCGACTGAACAAGAATAATGCTCAAATTCTCTATGGTGAAGGACCGCTTTTAACTTTCAATCCATCATGAACCAAAAAGTGGTCCTGTTGCCTGTGGCTGTAGAACATCTGGGGCCACATCCAACTCATCACTTGAGTTTGACAGCACTCGGGGGCTCTATGCTTTGTCAACAAGACGAATTCATCAGTCACATCCTTAGATGCTGAGGGTGATGCTAAATTGCCCAAGTCTTTAAATGCTGTTCTCTGCTCATCCTGTTGCAGACTGTAATAGTTTCTGGACTAGTTTTGAACTTGTAGTCTGTGGACTACTTTCCAAGTTGTTTAGAGTTGGACCTAAGGGGCAGGCTCTTGGTTGTTGTAGTAGGAGCAGCAGTCCACAGACTGAGAAGGTCTAGGGGCTGGGATGAGCCTTGCATGGACTGGGATAATTGTTTTGATCACAACTGGGAATAAATCAGTAGAATTTGGGGCAGGACCTAAAAACATAGAGCAAGCAACTCTGGATATCTAAATTTGCTTCTATTGTTCAATCGTTAAGTCATGTCCGACTCTCTGTGACCCCATGGACTGCAGCACACCAGCCTTCCTTGTCCTTTACTATCTCCTGGAGTTTGCTCAAATTCATGTCCATTGATTTTATGATGCCACCCAACCGTCTCATCCTCTCCAGCTCCCTTCTCCTCTTGCCTAAAATTTTGCCCAGCATCAGGGTCTTTTCCAATGAGTCAACTCTTCACATCAGGTAGCCAAAGTATTGGAGCTTCAGCTTTAGCATCAGTCCTTCCAATGAATATTCAGGGTTGATTGCCTTTAGGATTGACTGGTTTAACCTCCTTGCTGTCCAAGGAACTCTCAAGAGTCTTCTCCAACACTGCAATTCAAAAGCATCAATTCTTCGGCAGTCAGTTTTCTTCACAGTCCAACTCTCATATCCATACATGACTACTGGAGAAACCATAACTTTGACTAGATGGACCTTTGTCAGCAAAGTAATGTCTCTGCTTTTTTATACACTCTCTATGTTTGTCTTTTTTTTCCCAAGGAGCAAGCTTCTTCTAATTTCATGGTTATAGTCACCATCCACAGTGATTTTGGAGCCCAAGAAAATAAAGTCTGTCACTGTTTCCATTGTTTCTCCATCTATTTGTCATTAAGTGATGGGACCAGATGCCATGATCTTAGTTTTTGAAATGTTGAGTTTTAGTCCAGCTTTTTCACTCTCCTCTTTCACTTTCATCAAGAGGCTTTTTAGTTCTTCTTCACTTTCTGCCATAAGGGTGGTGTCATCTGCATATCTGAGGTTATTGATATTTCTCCCTGCAATCTTGATTTGAGCTTGTGCTTCATCCAGCATTTTGCATAATGTACTCTGCATTTAAGTTAAATAAGCAAAGTGACAATATACAGCCTAGATACACCTTTCTGAATTTGAAACCAGTCCATTGTTCCATGTCCTGTTCTAACCGTTGCTTCTTGACATTATACAGATTTCTCAGGATGCAGCTAAGTTCAATTCAGTTCAGTTCAGTTGCTCAGTCGTGTCCAACTCTTTGTGACCCCATGGACTGCAGCATTTCCAGTCCAGGCTTCCCTGTCCATCACCAATTCCTGGAGCTTGCTCAAACTTGTCCATTGAGTCAGTGATGCCATCCAACCATCTCATCCTTTGTCATCCCCTTCTCCTCATGCCTTCAATCTTTCCCAGCATCAAGGTCTTTTCCAATGAGTCAGCTCTTCGAATTAGGTAGCCGAAGTATTGGAGTTTCGGCTTCAGCATGAGTCCTTCCAATGAATATTCAGGGTTGACTGTCTTTAGGATTAACTGGTTTGATCTCCTTGCTATCCAAGGGACTCTCAAGAGTCTTCTCCAACATCACACTTGGAAAGCATTGATTCTTTGGCACTCAGTTTTCTTTATGGTCCAACTTTCACATCAATACATGACTACTGAAAAAACCATAGCTTTGACTGGATGGACCTTTGTCGGCAAAGAGATGTCTCTGCTCTTTAATGTGCTGTCTGGTTGGCCATAGCTTTTCTTCCAAGGAGCAAGCATTTTAATTTCATGGCTGCAGTCACCATCTGCAGTGATTTTGGAGCCCAAGAAAAGAAAGTCTGTCACTGTTTCTATTGTTTCCCCATCAATATGCCATGAAGTGATGGGACTGGATGCCATGATCTTCGTTTTTTGAACGTTGAGTTTTAAGCCAGCTTTTTCACTCTCCTCTTTCACTTTCATCAAGAGGCTCTTTAGTTCCTCTTCACTTTCTGCTGTGTCATCTGCCTATCTGAGGTTATTGGTATTTCTCCTGACAGTCTTGATTCCAGCTTGTGCTTCATCCTGCCTGGCATTTTGCATGATGTACTTTGCATATAAGTTAAATAAGCCAGGTGACAATATACAGCCTTCTCACACCCCTTTCCAAATTTGGAACCAGTCTGTTGTTCCATGTCCAGTTCTAACTGTTGCTTCTTGACCTGCATACAGATTTCTCAAGAGGCAGGTCAGGTGGTCTGGTATTCCCATCTCTTGAACAGTTTTCCAGTTTGTTGTGATCCACACAGTCAAAGGCTTTAGTATAATCAATGAAGCAGAAGTAGATGTTTTTCTGGAAATCTCTTATGTTTTTTTTCTATGATCCAACAGGTGCTGGCAATTTGATCTCTGGTTCCTCTGCCTTTTCTAAATCCAGCTTGAATATCTGGAAGTTCTTGGTTCATGTACTGTTGAAGCCTCATTTGGAGAATTTTGAGCATTACTTTGCTAGCTTGTGAGATGAGTGCAATTGTGCAGTAGTTTGAATATCCTTTAGCATTGCCTTTCTTTGAGATTAGAATGAAAACTGACCTTTTCCAGTCCTGTGACAACTGCTGAGTTTTCCAAGTTTGATGGCATATTGAGTGCAGCATTTTAACAGCATCGTCTTTTAGGATTTGAAACAGCTCAGCTGGAATTCCATCACCCCTGCTAGCTTTGTTTGTAGTAATGCTTCTTAAGGTCCACTCAACTTCACATTCCAGGATGTCTGGCTCTAGGTGAGTGATCACACCATTGTGATTATCTGGGCCAGTAAGACCTTTTCTGTATAGTTCTTCTGTGTATTCTTGCACCCCTTCTTAATCTCTTCTGCTTCTGTTAGGTCCTTTTCACAATAGAACATAAACTTCAGGAAGGTGGGAACCATGTCTCCTGCTTGTCTGACCCTGGAAGCCCCAGAGCCTAGCCCAGTGCTTTGTATATAGTAAAGTGAAAGTGTTAGTTGCCCAGTTGGGTCCGACTCTTTTCTACCCAATGGACTATTGAGCCCTCCAGGCTCCTCTGTCCATGGAATTCTCCAGGCAGGAATACTGGAGTGGGTACCCATTCTCTTCTCTAGGAGATCTTCCTGACCCAAGGATCGAACCCAGGTATCCTGCATCACAGGCAGATTCTTTACTGTCTGAGCCACCAGGTAAGCATGTATACAGTAGGCACACAATAAACAGATGAAGAATTGGCCAAAAAAAAAAAAAAATAGAAGCTAATGAATGTGCTTACTAGTTGTAGCCCATTAATCTCACCTTTTTCTTGTTTATACTCTGACTAGAAATATTTATATCCTTTATATAGTTAATGTAATGAAGAATATGTGAAAAGAAAATAAAGAAACACTGGGAAAATATGTGGGGTAAAAACTTGATCCATGTGGTAAGAGAAAAAACAGAGCCTTGGTATTCATAGGGGATATGCTTTAAGGTCATGGGAATAGAGAATTGTCACATAGGAGGATGACTGAAATATCTTTATATTATTTGGTAATCATTATGGGAGGTAGAAACATGTTTAGATATGGCTGCCTTTTTCTCTTCTCCTGCTTCCCTCCTCCCAGTAAAAGCCAGACATGTTTTTATAAGCTGAATTAAACTACTCTGGGGAATTCATTTACCAGTATAAGGTTATCTTTGTTCACTCACTTAACCAACACTTGTGGGAACATACACTGTTTTAGCTTCCAGGAGCACAACAGTCATTAAACAAACTCAGTTTTGACCCGCGTGGCACTTCTGTGCCCGGTGGGGTAGTAGGACAAAACAATAAAGCAATAAATAGATTTACTGCTGGTGATAAATGCTATGAGGTGGTGTGACATAGAGTAATGAGAGGGAGGTTACATTGAAGCCACCAAGAATGAGAAGGCAACCATCAGAACAGCCAGGGAAAGAGCACAGGTGGCACAGGTGGTCATCATGAACCAGGGAAGAGCTTCACGCAGTCCATTCCTCTGATGGCATCTCTCACCACTCCACCTTGACTCACTGGTCCTCGAACACGCCAAGCAGGCTTTTGCCTCAGGCCCTTTGCCCGAAGTGTCTTCCAGCACTCTACTTGTTCACTTGACTCAGATCTATGCTCGATAAGGTAACGATGCTACAATATCCCTTCCTGTGTTAATTCAACACATATTGATTGAGCATCTATCGTGTGCCAGGTACTGCTTCAAGCCCTGGGGGTAGATTGATCAGATGCAAGATTAATTTCCTGCTCTCACAGATCCTACATTCTACTTAGGGACAGAAAACAAACAAAGAAAAAAAACCCATAAAATGTCAGATAGTGGTACATGTAAGAGGATGAGCTTCTATTTTAGGTAAGGTGGTCAGAAGAGGCTTCCTTGAAGAAATAAGGTTTGAGCAAGGAGCTGCATGATCTAAGTAAGCCATGAGAAGACTGGGGAATGGGTGGGGGAAATTAGAGACAGAAACACAGCAAATTCAAAGTCCTAAGACAGAAACTATCTTTCAGAAGACCGCAGGAAGCAAAGACTTCCCTGGCAGCCCAGTGTCTAAGATGCTGCCGCTCTTCCAATGCAGGTGTCCTGGGTACTATCCCGAGTCAGGGAACTAGATCCCACATGCTACAACTCAGGGTTCCCATGCTGCAACTAAAGATCCTGCATGCTGCAGCTAAGACCCAGTGCAGCCAAACTTAAAAAATCAACAACAACACAGGAAGCTATCTCAACAAAGCTGTTATGTAAAAATTCCATTACAAATGCTGTGTCGCACACAGCTATATTTAAAATGGATAAACAACAAGAACCTACTGCATAGCACAGGGAACTCTGCTGGATGTTACATGGCAGCCTGGATGAGAGAGGAGTTTGGGGGAGAATGGATACATGTGTATGTATGACTCCATCCCTTTGCTGTTCACCTGAAACCATCACAAACATTGTTTGTTACTTGTGCTGTGCTTAGTTGCTCAGTCATGTCCGACTCCTTGCTGCGACCCCACAGGCTTTAGCCCGCCAGGCTTCTCTGTCCATGGGGATTCTCCAGGCAAGAATACTGGAGGGGGTTGCCATGCCCTCCTCCAGGGGATCTTCCCAACCCAGGAATCGAACTGGGGTCTCCTGCATTGCAGGAGGTTTCTTAACCAGCTGAGCTACAAGAGAAGCCCATCTGTTACTTGGCTATACCCCAATACAAAATTAACAATTTTTTCTTTTTTTTAATGTTGTGTCCCTCCAAAAGGATATGCTGAAGTCTCAACCCCCAGAACCTTACAATGTGATCTTATTTGGAAAAGGAGTTAGATAATTAGTTAAGATGAGATCATAGTGGAGCTAGGGGGACCCTTCATCCAATATGACTAGTGTCCTTAAGAGAAGATCATGTGGTGATGGGGGCAGAGATGGCAGGAAGGCAGCTGCAAGTCAAGAAACTCCAAGGACTGTTGGCCACCATCGGAAGCTGGAAGAGGCAAGAAAGAATCCTACCTCCAAAGAGGATGGCCCTGCTACATTTTGACTTTGGAGCTGTGTACCAACACGTTTCTGTTGTTCTAAGCCACCCAGTTTGTGGTGCTTTGTTACAGCAACCCCAGGAAACAAATACAATGCCTATTAGAAATTCAAGGCCTGGAGGTGAGGGGAGAGTCTGCGGCTTAAGGAGGTCAGTTTGGAGATACAGTTAGAATACCATTAGCAAATAGACTAGACTTCACTATAGAGAAGAATCCACCAGTCTGCTACAAACAGACAACTGGAGTTACACATATGTGAACAGAGGTCAACTTTTGAATTAGCAAGATGGTCTATATTCTAAGACACCTACACAAATTTAAGAGCAGAGTGATCACCATAGTATCAGATTAAATCAATGCCACAGCAAGAGCAAAGCAGAAAAAATCACCATATAATGGTAAACCATTAGACAATAAAAGCAGAACACTATGGGGACTTCCCTGGTGGTCCTGTGGCTAAGACCTCAGGCTCCTAATGAAGGGGACCCAGGTTCAATCCTTGGTCGGGGAATTAGATCCCACATGCCACAAGAAAGACCCGGGGCAGTCAAAATAAATAAATATTTTAAAAGCAAAAAAAAAAAAAACCAAAACCATTACATGAAATTCATGTTCCAATGAATATAATAAAAATGTCTTCAGTGGTGAAAATGGGACCAATAAACGTATATAATGGTACCTGGAATCTCAATACTTACCCAAGTGACAGAATTAAATATCAAAGAATTAGACAGAGAAAGTAACCCTGGGTGACACAAAAATGGGACAGTGAGCAGGCATAAGTGGAGAAAACTGGAAGGTCAAAGTCAACTTCCTTTAACAGTATACAATCTCTCTCCTAAAAGCTTCCGAATTCTAGAACAGAATGTGGTGATAGTCTTAGATCTAAATAAGACCCCAAAAATGAATGAAAAGAACAGGTATCTTGAAGTAATCTAAACCTACACACTAGGAAACAACATTCTAGAATGGGATAAAATTCAGAACATCAGACTACTTCTCATAGTGACTACGAAAAATATAACACATCCATTTACAAAATGCTATCTTAAATTAGGGCTTCCCAGGTGGCACAGTGGTTAAAAAAAAAAATCCTCCTGCCAATGAAGGAGACGCAAGAGATGAAGGTTTGATCCCTGGGTCAGGAAGATCCCCTGGAGTGGGAAATGCAACCTTCTCCAGTATTCTTGTCTGGAAAATTCCAAGGACAGAGGAGCCTGGCAGGCTGCAGTCCATAGGGTCTCAAATGAAAGGTCCTGTTCATTAGGCTTTTGGGGGTGACGAAAGGTTGCCTGGGAAGACGGTCTACAGTGGTTGGCCTGGCTGACTGTTTAGGCCGGGTGCAGAGCTCTGGCCCCAGAGCTCAGGCCTCATCTGGAGGGAGTAGGCTGGGTTTTTCCTGGAGAAGCTGTTGTTCCCTTTACAGAAACTTTCCTACATTTTAATTTTTCTTTTCCTTTTCTAAAAAGTCTCTGAAGATGCCCATTTTTAACGAAATCTCATTGCATCTAAACTCCGGGTCCAAATTTGTATTCCAGCAGCCTGATAATCAAATTAAAAACTGTGTAGAATCCGTTCTAACCAACAATGATTCTCAGACTCCAGTGACTGTAAGTGGGTGTCTGGCAGCGAGAGGGATTTCCTGCCTGCTGTGTTTGATGAAATCTCTAGTTATGACATTGTTATGTCACCAAGACACATAGCTTGCCAAACCTCATCCAGGACATTTATGTGGGTTTTCCCGAATTCCCTTCAGCAGCTTAAATCCTCGATGCGATTGCCAGCTACCAGAGAAATTAAACAGGGAATATTCAGGAAATCTAAAGTGACTAACAGTTCACAGTTGCACAATCATTTCTCACAGCCATTTTCCATGGCTGGGAAACAAACTTGAGGGTACAGTGGAACCCAGGAAAGTGTTCACACAGTCTGAGGTCCAGAGTCTACAGACATATTGCAGATACTTCTGGTTCTATTCCTGGAAGGACGGTGTTTCTGTCATGAACGTCTCTGCCTGGGGCTTGTTCGATGATGTCCCAATAGTCACGATTAAACACAATCTGAACTGTGTTAGCAAAGGTCAATGTTTAAGTCTTATAGGTACATGATCACCTTTCCCTCCTAAAAATAGTGAATTCCTAGTGTTGGGAGCTAGCCAAATCTGCTGCTGCTGCTGCTGCTAAGTCGCTTCAGTCATGTCTGACTCTGTGAGACCCCAGAGACGGCAGCCCACCAGGCTTCCCCATCCCTGGGATTCTCCAGGCAAGAACACTGGAGTGGGTTGCCATTTCCTTCTCCAATGCAGGAAAGTGAAAAGTGAGAGTGAAGTCACTTAGTCGTGTCTGACTCTTAGAGATCCCGTGGACTGCAGCCTACCAGGCTCCTCCATCCATGGGATTTTCCAGGCAAGAGTACTGGCAAATCTAGACATCACTTAATAGTGTTACAGGACTTTCAGAGATAAAGGTGTCCAGGAAGGAACTATGATTCTTAGGAAAGTAGAAAAGATCAATGTCAGCTGTCTAAGCTCATTCATAAGTGTATGCAAACAGAACAACCAAAGGCCAGAAAATACAACATACTACTGTTTGAAATGGACTGAAAAGAAATCTTCCACAAAATGGAAAACAGAATTTTTGGATAAGGATTATAGACTTCTGGAATCCCCTCTATTTTTAGACATAATAAGAACCAAAACCTTCCATGAAAACTTAACTTTTTATAATAGGCTTGTTTAATCTCAGACTTTCCTGTGGCGGTTAATTTATATTTATATATAAACTGAATTATATATTAAGTTGTTTATTTGCAAAATAAGTTGCATGCGCTATCTCTGTCCCCATTCATCCTGTAACTAACAAAGAGAGGTGGGGGTGGGGGAACTCAAACTCTCTAAAATCCTGCTTGGGTAAAGTGTCCTTTGTATCTGCAGACCCATCTCACAAACTCATCAAATGTTACACTCAGCGCTTGTCTACCCTCCAGGATATGTGCTGCCGCCAGATGGAAATTCCACTGACTAAATTAAAACACACTAATTGGGCATCAAATTTCTCCTGAAAATGTTCCTTCCCAGCATCACAGATGAGGTATCGTGTGGGTGTCGGATGTACGACTAAGAGGAAATTCATTCTTTCTGCACAAATAAATCATTCAGATTCACTTTGCTAAACTTTCTTATTGGTTCCTGGAAATGATCAAACGTAGGGTGTGGGAATCTAACTGCTCAAACATTCAAAAGGTTTATTCAGTGAATGGGAAAACAAGAGTAGTCGAAACGAGACAGCTAAATCATTTATAATAGATAAGATGTGGTCTTCTGCAAAACAATACTAGAAAGTCAAAGGCTACATCTGAGACACAGAGGTGTACAGATCACAAAACGGGATGTGCACAAGTATTTTCGCCCTCGAAATAATTTGCTAAATGTTTTGAAGAACCAATTTTAAGACTTTCTGTTCCAAGATTAATTCCTAATTTGTAGTATCACCAAAAACACACTGTATAACAGTAACCTTATAGTCAAGGAATTTTCATCAATGTATCATTCAGGTTCATGAATTGCAATGACTATAACAGTTCTCTAGCTATTGTGCAGCTTTCATGATGATTAAACGATAACTTGAGGCACCTTCCCTGGTGGTCCAGTGGTTAAGACTCCACCTTACAATACTGGGGAATTGGGTTTGATCCCTGATTAGGGATCTAAGATTCCACATGTTGCAGAACAACTAAGCCCAAGTTCCACAACTACTGAGTTATCAAGCTGCAGTAAAGATCGCACATGATGCAACCAAAATCCTGCACGCAAAACTGAGACCCAAAGCAGCCAAAGAAAGAAAAATACTTTTTAAAAAATAAAAATAAAATACAACTTGAACCTCCAAATTTTGCTCAGAATAGTTGACCTGACCTAAAGGCCACTGAGGATGTCTATTTTATTTTATATTGGACTATAGTTGATTCACAGTGTTGTGTTAGTTTCAGGCACACACAAAGTGAACTGGTCAAACACATACGTATGTCTATTAATTTTCAAATTCTTTCCTCATTTAGGTTGTTACAGAATGAGCAGAGTTCCTTGTGCTATATAGTAGATCCTTGTTATTCATCACTTTTATGTACAGTAGTGTGTATATGTCAATCCCAAACTCCTAATTTATCCCTCCTCCCAACCTTTCGCCTTTGGTAACCATACGTTTGCTTTTTATGTCTGTGAATCTCTTTCTGTTTTGTAAATAACTTCATTCGAAACCAAGGATGTTTATATAGACATTAAAAGGCTCTGGATTCCTGAGATCAAAGTCAACATCAACAGTGACAAATGAAGTTAATAGCCTTTTGGCATGAATTCAGACTTAATAGGAAGTGATGAAGACCCTCCATGGTCTTCCTCCCCCAAACCAGTAACATCGTGAGAAAAACACTTTTAGAGGCAGATTAGACAAAAACCTGACCAGTTCAGTTCAGTCCTCCTCAAAACTCAAAGATCATCAAAAACAAGAAAAATCTTAAAAACTGTCACAGTACCAAGGAACCTAGGGGGACATGAAGACACTGTTTTAGGTGGGCTCCTGGAACAGATAAAGTACATTAGGTAAAAACTAAGAAAATCTGAATAAATGATTCACTTTAGCTGATAATCTATCAATATTGGTTCTTTAATTCTAAGTACTATAAAGTTTATTTTAAACATACTTATGGCTATTTTTTTATATGCCATAGCTTCGTGTCTATCAGTTCAAATACAAATTATATAGATAGAGAAAACCAAAAAGAAAAAGATGAAAGCACTAAAATGTTAACATCTGTGGACTCTGGGTGAAGGTACTAGAGAATTCTTTGCACTAACCTTGCAACTTTTCTGCAAGTCTGAAATTTTGTCAAAATTTTAAATACTTGTCATAAACAAAAAGAGATATATACTAAAATGTATATACATGTATTTGTAACATGTGCAATAGACAATGAATTAATTCATCAATATATAAATCATAAGAAAAAACAAATGCCACAATAAAAAAAGAAAAATGAGCAAATAAACCACAAAAGAAATATGAGGGCTAACCATCATATGCATATGCACGTATATATACATATGTACATATGGATACACACACACATATATATATACATATATTCAATGTGTATGTATATATATACATATATATGTATATATATTCAACTTCAGTACCAATAGGAGAAATGCACATTTTCTGAGAGCTATGCAAAAATTTTGTCTACTAAAGCAACCCTCAAAAACAAAGAAACAAGAAAAAAAAATCTGAAATTAACCCAAAACTCCAAAGTTGAAGAGCATATCATTAACTGAACACTGTACTTCTACTAGGTGTCCCAAAAATCTGGTTGCCATTTAGCAACTGAAAAAGTTTTGAAAGATGATCCGTCTCTTTGATTCAACATTTTCTTTACTTGGTAGAATTTATCCTGAGGAAAGAAGCAGAGAGATGGAAAATTACATACAAGGCAGTTCATTATAACATTATTTAGGAGACTTCCCTGGTGGTCCAGTGGTTAAGACTTCGCCTTCTAATGCAGGGGGTGCGGGTTCAATCCCTGGTCAGGGAGCTAGGATCCCACATGCCTCCTGACCGAAAAAAAAAAAACAAAACATAAAAAGAAGTAGTACAGTGTAACAAATTCAATAAAGACTTTGAAAATGGTCCACATCAAAAAATCTTTAGGGAAAAAAACATTACTTATAATAATGTTATGTTCAGAGTCTAATACTCGAGACTGGTCGGTCATCATACAGATACAATCGTGCTGTATCCGTATGATGGATTACGAAGTAGCTATGAAAAAATCCTGTTGTGAAAGGGTGCTTAGTGACAATGGGGATAATATTGTTGTTAACAATACATGCACTGTCAACAGCAGTCATCTTTGGGTGCTGTCATGATTTTGTGGGCAGTAACTTTCAGACACCATGAAAAGAGATTCTACACGGTTGTAGGATATAAGCACAGCTGCGATTCTATTCTTGATGAATGCAATGGCTCTCATGGAGGCTGATGAGCCTTAGGAAGAGCTAAAGATGAGAAATGGCATGGGCTTCATGATAAAATACTGAATTTTCCCAACTTGAAAAAAATCTATATATTCACCCATTTTGCAAATATCTAAGTAGTCAAAATCGTGTGCTAGGGGCTCTGTGAGGGAAGTGGAGAAATCTACAAAGTTGGATAAGGGATATTCTCTGTTCTAAACGAGTTTACAATTTAGCAGGGATGGTCAAAACAATTTTACAAAAAACTATAATACAAGGCAGAACACTGGAGGAGAAAGTATATTCAATTGAGATGAAAATTAAGGACAGGGTATCTGAGAGGAGATCTGCAAAGAGACTCATTTTTTAACTGGCTGCCATTGCCATGGGAAACAGCAGGGATGAAATGTGCAAGGATAGTACAGGGAACAGAGTGAAAAGGGAGAGATGGGGGGAAAGGCTTATTCAAGAAAGGAAGTAGAGGACTTCCCTGGTGATTCAGTGGTCAAGAATCTGCCTGCCAGTGCAGGGGACACAGGGTCGATCTTTGGTCTGGGAAGATTCCACTTGCTGCAGGGCAACTAAGCCCATGTGCCACGAGTACTGAAGCCTGTGCCCTGGAGCCGGCACTTCACAAGAGAAGCCACCAAAATGAGAAGTCCAAAAACTGCAACTAGAGAAAGCCGTAGTGCAGCGACAAAGACTCAGTGCAACCAAAAATACAAATAAATCATGTTTTTAAAGAAAGAAAGGGAGTAGAGGGAGCTAAGGATTGGAAAGATTCGCTAAAGACAGATTAAAAAGCCTTAAACACCCATCTGAGAAGTTTGAACTTAATATGTTAAGTAAAGCGAAGTGAAAGTTGCTCAGTCATGTCCAACTCTTTGCAATCCCATGGACTATACAGTCCGTGAAATTCTCTAGGCCAGAATATTGGAGTGGGTAGCCCTTCCCTTCTCCAGGTGATCTTCCCAACCCAGGGACTGAACCCAGGTGGCCCATATTGCAGGTGGATTCTTTACCAGCTGAGCCACAAGGGAAGCCCAAGAATACCGGAGTGGGTAGCTTTTCCCTGCTCCAGCGGATCTTCCCGACCCTGAAATTGAACTGGGGTTTCCAACATTGCAGATGGATTCTTTACCAACTGAACTATTAGGGAAGCCCATGTTAAGCAAATGTAGTTATTAAAGTTTCTCCCAGTGATTTGAAAGTCTGAGAAAACCTGCTACCTCAGTCTGTAAAGAATCTGCTTGCATTGCAGGAGACCCAGGTTCAATCCCTGGGTCGGGAAGATCCCCTGGAGAAGGAAATAGCAACCCACTCCAGCATCCTTGCCTGGAAAATCCTATAGACAGAGGAGCCTGGCAGGCTGCAGTCCATGGGGATGCAAGAAGTTGGGCATGACTTAGTGACTTTCACTTTCATTTTCAAGATGAATCTGACTCTCATTGCTGACTTCCATCCAGAGAAATCTTCCCAGTGCAGAACAATGCAACTGCAAACAAAATATTCTAAAACATCCTCATAAATAGGTTGCTAAACTGGCAAAAAAGTAAGTAAAATCTTCAGAGACCTGACAAAAGAAGAAAGCCTGACTCTAAGCAGGTAAGAAAATGATGAAGTTGGCATTTGCTCTGAGGGCATCAGCCATTTCCTGATGGCCTAGACCAGAAGTCAGAAAACTATGGCCCAGGGACTAATCTATCACCTCTTTTTATAAATAAAGTTTTATTGGAACCCAGCCCTACACATTCATTTATGTGTTGTCCCTAGCTGCTTTCATTCTAAAATAGCAGAGATAAGTAGATGCCACAGAGACCATGTGGTCTGCAAAGCCTAATATATTTACTCTGTGACTCTTTGCAAAAAAAGTTTGCTGACTCTTGGTCCTGAGTTTTCATGGGTTGAGTTTATGGGATTGGGGAAACAAACCCAGGCATGTGCATAGAGTAGGATGCCTCATGAAAGAGTGAATAAAATTGGGATCCTAAAAGGTGACACCTTCTGTAGATGAATTAGGAGAATGCTTGTCTGAAAAGGGAGATGAAGGGGATACTTGCTTGTTCATATCTTAGCTGCAGTAGAAAGGAAAATGTTTTCTTTGAGAATTCCTACCCCAAGTCCATCCTCACATAGGTCAGAATCCACATTATCTCTGAGATGGTCCAAAAAAAGTCTTAGCCAAAACTTCAGTTTATTGAAGTGACCCTGTCTCAGAAGTGCCCCTAGGTGTCTAGCATAAACAAACAGGAATCCTTGAATTCCCATAGATAAAGTTCCAGAGAATCAAAGTTTCAAATCAAAAAGCACAAAATGCATGAGGAAACAAGTTACACAAGGGAAAAAATTGTCAACTTAGAGTTTTATATACATGAAACTATCTTATAAGAAGGAGGGTTAAAAAAAAGGACATCTATAAGCCAACAGAAACGGATAGATCTTTCAATTAACATATCACCCCAAAAGGAATGTTCAAAAGAAATATATTGTAGAGAGAGAGTAAAACTAAGCAGAAAAAACAAACATCAAGAGTAGACCCACAAAAAAAAAAAAAAGACTGCTCATATTGGAATTATTAGAGACCAAATGTAAAACAGTATGTCTACTATAATTTTAAAAATAAAAGAAAATATCAGAGAAGAAAAATGAGATTATTAAAAATGAACAAGCATATTTGAAATAGAACCAAATACAATATCTAAAAATGACAAGTATGACACTGATATTGTTGTTGTTCAGTCACCCAGTCATGTCTGACTCTTTGCAATCCCATGGACTGCAGCACACCAGGACTCCCTTTTCCTCACCATCTCCCACAGTTTGCCCAAGTTCATGTCCATTGCATCAGTGCAATAATGTTGATATTACAAAGTACATTAATGTTAAGTAGCAGATGCAGTGAAAGAGAATAATAACAGATTGGAAGATAGATGTGAAAAAATTATACAAAATCCAACACAGAGAAACAGAAATAGAAAATACAAGAGAGATAAGAGACACAAAGGACAAAGTTAGAAGGTTTATTACTCATCAAACTTATAGAAGGGGAGGAAAGAATAGGGAGGAGGCAAAAGAAATAATGCCTAACATTTTCCCAGAACAAATGAAATACAACATTCCTCAAATATAAATGAAAGAACTTCCATAAACCAGCAATGATCAACAAAAAGAAAGTCTTTAAAGACAGAAAGAAAAGATGATACCTGCAAGAAAAGACAATTAAACTGACCAATAATTTTTCATCAATAATGATAATATTAAAAGACAGTGAAATAACACTTTCAAATTTCTGAGGAAAAAATTGTCAACTCAGAGTTGTACATACATGAAATCATCTCTTGAGAAGGAGGGTGATAAAAAAAGACATCTACCAGCAAACAAAAACTGATAGAATTTTCAATCAACATATCAACTTCCAAAGGAACTTTCAAAAGAAATATATAGTAGGGAGATAAAAAACTAACCCTAAATAACATCTGAGGGACAAAAAGGCATGATGAACAAAAAAGATATAAAGTTAAATTAAATAAATATTGACTATATAAACAATGATAACAATGTCTCATTAGGGGTGATGGAGAAAGGGAATACAATTATAAACAATGCAATGAAAAGTGGGAGGCAGCAATTTGAGTTAACATATTCCCAAAGTTTTTATCGTATTTTTCAGGAGGATAAAAATAATCTTTTTAGACTTTTCTATGTCAAGTATGCATTTTACAATCTATATAAGCACATTAAAAAAGAAAAACAGAGGGTAAAACTTCTGAATTGGGATGAGAAAAATATAATAAGTACCAAAAAAGCCTTTCCTTTCTCCAGGGGATCTTCCCAACCCAGGTCTCCTGTATTGCAGGCAGATTCTTTACTATCTGAGCCTCTAGGGAAGCTGAAAACCAAGGAACTGATCCCAAATCTGTGCATTTGTTTTTCCCTTTTCTTCTTATTTCGCATTCACTTTGTAAACACTGCCAAGCTTTGGTGCAGGTCTCCACATCCCAGGATTAGAAGAACTGATGCCCTAACAAGAAATGATAATGCAGAACTAGGAAGATAATTTAGCCGCCACCACAGCCCCGAATTAAAACTCTTTTGGTCACACAATACCCATGGCAATAAGAGTGACATCTCTAACATGCAAACTTAAACCTTTTTAATGCCCACCCTCCCCTATTTTAGCACCGAGTCTGAACTTCAGTTCTATGATGACCTCCAAGACCTTCTAGAACTAACACCCCAAAAGATGTCCTTTTCATCATAGGGGATGGGAATGCAAAAGTAGGAAGTCAAGTGATACCTGGAGTAACAGGCAAGTTTGGCCTTGGAGTACAAAATGAAGCAGAGCAAAGGCTAACAGAGTTCTGCCAAGAGAAAGCACTGGTCATAGCAAACACCCTCTTCCAACAACACAAGAGAAGACTCTACTGATCAGATGGTCAATACCAAAATTGGATTGATTATATTCTATGCAGCCAAAGATGGAGAAGCTCTATACAGTCAACAAAGACAAGTCAGGAGCTGACTGTGGCTCAGATCATGAACTCCTTATTGCAAAATTCAGACTTAAATTGAAGAAAGTAGGGAAAACCACTAGACCATTCAGGTATGACCTGAATCAAATCCTTTACGATTCAACAGTAGAAGTGACAAATAGATTAAAGGAATTAAATATGATAAACAGAGTGCCTGAAGAACTATGGATGGAGGTTCATGACATTGTACAGGAGGCAGTAATCAAGACTATCACCAAGAAAAAGAAATGCAAAAAGACAAAATGGTTGTCCGAGGAGGCCTTACAAATAGCTGAGAAAAGAAGAGAAGTAAAAGGCAAAGGAGAAAAGGAAAGATATATCCATCTGAATGCAGCGTTCCAAAGAATAGCAAGGCAAGATAAGAAAGCCTTCCTCAGTGACCAATGCAAAGAAATAGAGGAAAACAATAGAATGGGAAAGACTAGAGATCTCTTCAAGAAAATTAGAGATACCAAGGGAACACTTCATGCAAAGATGGGCACAATACAACAGAAGTGATATGGACCTAACTGAAGCAGAAGATATTAAGAGAGGTGGCAAGAACACACAAAAGAACTATATAAAAAAGATCTTAATGAACTCAGATAACCACAATGCTGTGATTACTCACCTAGAGCCAGACATTCTGGAATGTGAAGTCAAGTGGGCCTTAGAAAGCATCACTACGAACAAAGCTAGTGGAGGTGATGGAATTCCAGCTGAGCTATTTCAAATCCTAAAAGATGATGCTGTGAAAGTGCTGCACTCAATATGCCAGCAAATTTGGAAAACTAAGCAGTGGCCACAGGACTGGAAAAAGTCAGTTTTCATTCCAATCCCAAAAAAAGGCAATGCCAAAGAATGTTCAAACTACCTCACAATTGCACTCATCTCACACGCTAGCAAAGTAATGCTCAAAATTCTCCAAGCCAGGCTTCAACAGTATGTGAACCAAGAACTTCCAGATATTCAAGCTGGATTTAGAAAAGGCAGGGGAACCAGAGATCAAATTGCCAACATCTGTTGGAACATTGAAAAAGCAAGACAGTTCCAGAAAAACATCTATTTCTGCTTCATTGACTATGCCAAAGTCTTTGACTATGTGGATCTAACTGTGGAAAATTCTGAAAGAGATGGGAATACCAGACCACCTGACCTGCCTCCTGAGAAATCTGTATGCAGGTCAAGAAGCAACAATTAGAACCTGACATGGAAAAGACTGATTCCAAATTGGGAAAAGAGTATGTCAAGGCTGCATATTGTCGCCCTGCTTATTTAACTTATATGCAGAGTACATCAAGTGAAATGCCAGGCTGGATGAAGCACAAGCTGGAATCAAGATAGATAGGAGAAATATCAATAACTTCAGATATGCAGATGCCACCATCCTTACGGCAAAAAGCGAAGAGGAACTAAAGAGCCTCTTGATGAAAATGAAAGAAGAGAGTGAAAAAGTTGGCTTAAAACTCAACATTCAAAAAACAAAGATCATGGCATCCAGTCCCATCACTTAATAGCAAATATATCGGGAAACAATGGAAATAGTGAGAGACTTAATTTTGGGGGGGCTCTAAAATCACTCCAGTATTCTTGCCTGGAGAATCCCAGGGGCAGGGGAGCCTGATGGGCTGCCATCTATGGGGTCGCACAGAGTTGGAAACGACTGACGTGACTTAGCAGCAGCAGCAGCAGCAAAATCACTGCAGGTGGTGACTGCAGCCATGAAATTAAAAGATGTTTGCTCCTTTGAAGAAAAGCTAAGACCAACCTAGGCAGCACATTAAAGAGCAGAGACCTTACTTTGCCTACAAAGATCCATCTAGTCAAAGCTGTGTTTTTTCCAGTAGTCATATATGGATGTGAGAGTTGGATCATAAAGGAAGCTGAGCACCGAAGAACTGATGCATTTGAACTGTGGCGTTGGAGAAGACTCTTGAGAGTCCCTTGGACTGCAAGGAGATCAAACCAGTCAATCCTAAAGGAAATTAGTCCTGAATATTCATTGGAAGGACTGGTGCTGAAGCTGTAGCTCCAGTACATTGGCCACCTGATGCAAAGAATTGATTCATTGGAAAAGACCCCGATGCTGGGAAAGATTGAAGGCAGGAGGAGAAGGGGACAACAGAGGATGAGATGGTTGGATGGCACCACTGACTTGATGGACATGAGTTTTGAGCAGACTCCGGGAGCTGGTGATGGACAGGGAAGCCTGGCAGGCTGCAGTCCGTGGGGTCGAAAAGAGTCGGACACAACTGAGTGACTGAACTGAACTGAACATCTAATGGCAGAAAGGGAAGAGGAACTAAAGAGTTTCTTGATAAGGGTGAAGGAAGAGAGTGAATAAGCTGGCTTAAAACTCAACATTCATAAAACAAAGTTCATGGAATCCAGTTCCATCACTTCATAGCAAATAGATGGAGAAATAGTGGAAACAGGGACAGATTTTTATCTTCTTCGGCTCCAAAATCACTGCAGACAATGACTGCAGCCACAAAATTAAAAGACACTTGCTTCTTGGAAGAAAAGCTACGACAAACCCTTGACAGCATTTTAAAAAGCAGAGACACCACTTTGCCAAAAAAGGTCCATATAGTCAGAGTTATAGTTTTTCCAGTAGTCATGTATGGATGTGAGAGTTGGACCATAAAGAAGAATTGATGCTTTCCAAGTGTGGTGTTGGAGATGACTCTTGAGAATCCCTTTGTCTGCAAGGAGATCAAATCAGTCAATCCTAAGGGAAATCAACCCTGAATATTCACTGGAAGGACTGATGCTGAAGATGAAGCTCCAGTACTTTGGCCACCTGATGCAAACAGCTCACTCACTGGAAAAAGACCCTGATGCTGGGAAAGATTAAAGGCAAAGGGAGAAGAGGGTGACAGAGGATGAGATGGTTGGATGGCATCACCGACTCAATGGACATGAGTTAGAGCAAGCTCTGGGAGATGGTGAAGGACAGGCCAGCCTGGAGGGCTGAAGTCCATGGGGTTGCAAGGAATCAGACATGACTTAGTGACTGAATAACAACACATATTGAATCCTAATTGGGACCAGGCCATGATCTAAATACTTTTAGGTGTACAATTTTATTTATCTGAACAGTAACCCTACAGAGTGGGAAGCACTGTTAGCCCCAGCTCATAGCTAGTGACAGAGTGGGGATTCAAACTCATCCCTCCAAATACAGACCCTTCATCACTGCGCCATTTTCCTTATTCTTCTTTTACCCTGAAGAAAAGAAAATATCTCTTACCAGGGAACCAACTTGGTAAAATCACACCACAGTGGCCTTTTAAAAAATATTATTTTTATTTCTTTGGCTATTTCAGATCTTAGGGCTTCTCAGGTGGCAAAGTGGTAAAGAATCTGCCTGCCAATGCACGAGACCCAAGACATATAGGTTTGATCCCTGGGTCAGCAATATCCCCTAGAGAAGGAAATGGCAACCCGCTAAAGTATTTCTGCTTGGAAAATCCCATGGACAGGGAAGCTTGGTCCACAGGGTCGCAAAACAGTTGGCCACGACGGAGCACACACACAAGCACTGGCTACATACTGGCTTTGTAGGGTCTTACTTGTGGCTCATGGGCTCTTTAGTTGTGGCATGTAGGATCTTAGTTCCCTAACCAGGAATCAAACCCAGGCCTCCTGCACTGGAAGCAAGGAGTCTTAGACACTGGACCTCCAGGGAAGTCCCCATACCAAGTTATTTTAGAACTAAATCCAAAGAAGTAAATAGCTCTAAGTTTTCCTGCTTTCATATAATGATGTAACTTTCCATATGTGTTGTGTGTGCTGAACTATTAGCTTGTGTCTATATAACCATACCTCATCTATGTTGGTGGCAGTGAAGGAGTGAAATGTATTTCTGAAATCTCTTAATGAAGAGCTGACATTAATATTTTTAATTAATTAATTAATTTGGCAAGGGGCTAGAGCACACCCTACTGGCCAGCTCATGGGAAATACAGGATTTACTTGGAAGAAAATGTCATGTTAAAATTTAAAGATAAAAATCAGATTAGTGTTTCAAAGAAATTTGAAAAAAATTGTCTTATAAACATCTATACATTAATGTATCTATAGGGCAATAAAAAAAGGGTTTCAAGTTCTAGAAATGGGATAAAACTAGAAATATAATAACTGCCAACAGCATCAAATGTTTGTTAAGGGAGCATTAAATGAAAAAGTGGCCCAGTTAAAAGAAAACTATACAAACAGCCCTCCAAAACTCATACTAAGCAAATACAGGTAGGCCCTGGCCCTAACACTTAAACCAGTAGACAGATAAATTAAAACCAGCCTGTTTGGTCTTTTCCCAGGCTGAATATACTGCATAAATATATATATATTTAGGGGGAAAGCTAAGAAGGTGAAGTAATATCCTTCATTAATATCCCTGGGAAAAATGGAAGTTGTAAAGAAAATCTTTTTCTATGAAACTTTTCAAATGACTGCTAAATTTGAAAGCTCCATGCAGACTTTGTTTCGATGAGGCAATCCTCATGGGTGAATCTCAGCCCTTATCAGTGTGAGTGTCTGAGTGTCTAAAATAATCCACAAAGTTTATTAGAAATACTGTGTGTATATATATATATATATATATATATATATATGTATGTATGTATATTTCAATACATGTATATGTGCATGTATCTATGTGTGTGTGTGTGCCCAGATGTTTCCAAAACGTAAAGTGACAACTAAACAAATGAGCTATATGAAATGCAATTCTTTTATTGTCATGTATTTTTTAGTTGCACACATCTATAAATTAGTTTTTTGAAAGTGCATATCTATATATATCATGAATAGAAAAAGCTCTAGGACTAAGCAGTTATGCAGAAAGTGTCTCACTTTAAAATATATCTCTATAAACAAGTCAAAATACAAAAACATCTGTAATCAAGATGAATAAATGCCAAATTGTGATCCTCTTCTGCAGGATTCATGTAATATCAAAACAGAAATTCAGAAGGGTTGCAAGGCCCCTCTTTGGCACAATGTGAGCTTACACACAACTTGCAAGGATGCTGGGAGAGGACAGACAGGAACAATGTCCTCAGGAAAGCAGAGATTGTGATCATAAGATTTCTGAGCTAGAACCTTCCCCTGTTCTTACTCCAAGGACAGCCTCTTCTTACTCTTAGAGAAGCACAAGTGTAAAGTGACATTCTGGGTCAATGTGATATAAGTCTAATGTTCTAGATGCTATGTTTAGAATCTTTTATATAAAATAACATCAGATAATATAAATTCCTTGGGAGGTGACCTCAAAATTAGATGGATTCGGAGAGATGTGAAAAAACATTCTGACTTTAAATTTCTTCCTTACTGGAGATAATTTAAAACATGCTAGATTCAGTACAAAGAAGGTACTTTCCCCCCTAAACCTCTAGACTAGTGTTCTAATCTGTGAAAAGTCACCAAATGATCACTTGATAAACACAAAAGGCTCATTTCAACTTGCTTAGCATTTTCCTTTTAAACTCTTCCCCAAATATTCCACATTATTATTGACATGCTAGTGCTATTACAAAATATTATTAATAGAGTCTTAGATAAAAGATTTGTGGGGTTAAGTCTTCTCATGTAATTCGTCCACAGCTGAGAAAGCCATATTATGTGAATATCATTATAAGCAAAATTCAGTAAGCCATCAGCTATAACTGGTTTTTCCTCCAAAATGAATAAATCAAAATGTGTATTTTGGGGAGGGGGATAAATTAGGAGTTTGGAACTAAAATATACACATTATATCTAAAATAGATAATCAATAAGAGCCTACTGTATAGCACAGGAAACTATACTCAATATCTTATAATAACCTATAATAGAAGAGAATGTTAAAAAAAGAAAAAATTATACATATATATATAACTGAATCACTTCATTGTATCTCTGAAACTAACACTACATTGTAAGTCGACTCTATTTCAATAAAGAAAAATTTTTAAGATGTTTATTTTGCAAGTTTTAAATAGATCAGAAGAAAAAAATTGGATTCATGAGGAATGACTCCTGTGATTTTGTGGGTTTTGTTTTTTTTTTATAATTTACCAAAACATTAGCCCCTCATTCGGCTCCCAGCTCCCAATCCTATAGTGAGTATCCTGTTGATCTTCTTTCTCTAAAGAAGGGGTGTGTTTGATGGTTGCTCTAGTGATTATCACTGTTTAATGAATGGGAGAATGTAAAAGCTCGCCAGTAAGGCCAAAGCCCAAATTACAGCTGTATTGTGGCGACTTGAAATAGTGCAACTAGGGTTCCTTTTGGGTGAAACTTGAGCTCAGCTAAGTCCCCATTCATTAAATGCTGGACTGTGAGGTCTGAAAAGATGTTCTCTGGCAAGTTCCCATGCTGATCCCTTTTTTACACTGATAACAGTTGTATGGGTAAGCTGTAAACTTTAGTGAAATCAAAATGGGGTTGGGGGGAAATCTGTGTAACTGTGAATCAAAAAATCTAGTTGATTCGTAAGAAAGTTAGCATTAGTTATGCCTAATTGCCATCATTTCCTAAAATAATACCAAATGGCAATAAGAAAACTTAACAGAAAGATGGAACAACTGAACTGTTGATAAGTAGCCTAGCCATGAAAATGACCTAAGAAAATGACCCAAAAGAGCTCATCAAAATGGGGGGATAGAGTTCTCTTGGCTAAATATCTTGCACATAAAAGAGTTTTGTTTTCTTGTTTTATCTTTCTTTCTTTTCTTTTTTCTTTCTTTCTTCTTCTTTTTTTTTTTTTTTTTTGGAGTTTAAGGCCTTGAATTCAAAATTAGGCCTTTGAATTAAATTTAAAAGAAAGTAAGTAAATAACAGTGTGGAGGAGGCAAATCATTTCGTGCAGTGTAAAGTTAATAGTTAACCTGATAATGAGGTCGCAATCTCATTCCATATGTTAAACTACCCCAATTAGGCAGCGCTAAATGTCTAACTATCCGGCATTACTGCTGAAATGCAAAAAGGGCCTCTGCAGAGACCAAAGAGGTCAGCAGGAGGTCTCTGGCCTCTACTCAACAGAGTACCATTCAGGGGATTTGTTCTAGTTAAAACTGGAGGGTTTCTGTCTGTTTGCTTTTTTTCTTACTTTAGTTACTCTTGGTTTGTTATCATTTGTATTATTTATTTTACGGTTAAACTATAAGCCTAAGTTGCATCACTGGCGCCCTGAGAAACCTCCTCCCGCCGGCTCGCTGGTGTTTTGTCCTTGGACATCAGTGGCTGCCCTGATGCCAAGAGATGTTGAGGTCTGCGTGGGTCTATTAAGTAAACAAGAGATTGGAACTCAAGCGGACACCGGGTTGTGGGTGGCGGACACCTTCTGGAAGCCCGTGGCCGGCCCTATCCGAGTCAACTGCCAACCAGGCCTGGGCTCCATGTGCAGACTTGTGGTCAGAGGAGAGATGGCCCGGCACCCACACGAATGTGGCCTCGCTGACCCTCGCCGTCTCACACTGTGTCACTCTGCCCACGCTGTCCTCCGATGCCCCGCTCTGTCCTTTCTTGTCTTGCGCAGACCCTTGATGCCCCGCGCTGTCCCTCCCACACCTTGGCCCGCAGGCCTCGTGGTGAGTGTGGGTCCTGCAGGCGGGAGACGCGCCCCCCACCCGCCTCTCCAGGCCGGCTCGCAGAGGCTCTGCTCGCCTCCCCGCGGTGCCTTCGGCCCACCCACGCGGCCCGCGGACAGAGGAAGAGAAAACCCTCCCCAGGGCTGCAAACGACGGAAACCCCGTGCGAGGCATGGCGCCACCTTTGGTTCGGGCAGGAACCGCGGCCGAGGCCGGGCGGCCTGCACTCTTCAGAGGAAGATTCAGGGGAAGGAGTGCCCGGAGGCGGGCAGCAGCCTCCCGGATTTGGGAGAGCAGAGGGACGCCCGGGCCGCAGCAGGCCAAAAACACGTCCCTCGGGAGACAAAGACTGCTTCCCTGGCGAGGGGCCACCCGACGCCAGTGGACCCCACGAGAGCACCTTGACCGCGACATCGCCCCTTTAAGGGGCTTGAGGCCGGGATTGGCTGCGCGGTGGAGGTGGGGCGGTGAGCGGTGACGTCACGGCCCCGCCCCCTTACTATATAGTGAGGCGGCGGCGATAGCGACGACGGCGGCCGAGTGCGAGCTTAGAGTGCGAGCCGGAGCGAGCGGCTGGTGTTGGGCGAGGCGCCTGCGCGGTGTAGGGCCCCTGAGCCCGAGTCGCTGAGACAGCCGGGACGGACATGCGCGGGAGGGCGCCGTGGGGCAGCCGCGGCTCTGCTGGGGTAAGGGGCCTATGGGCCCGGGGCGGGAAGGGCGGCGCCGCGCCCCTCGGGACTCCGGGAGGCTCCCGACGCGGGGCGGGTCCCTGGGCGCGAAGAGGGTCTCCCGGCGCGGAGTCTCCCGGGACGGAGGGAGGGGCCGGCCCGGCGCTCTGGAGACGCGCGGCTCCAGGAGCGGCGAGCTGGGGTCCTGCGGCCGCGGGTTGGCGGCGGCCTCGGGCTCTTTCCTCCTCTTTCCCGGGGCTGCGCGAGTCTGGTCCACACCGCGCGCCCGCAGACTGGGTCGGAGAGCTGCTGGGGGCCGGGATCGGCGCGGGTTCTGACCCACGGTCCCACTGCTTGGTCTCGGCGACGACAGTCATCCCCAGTCGGTGTTCTTAATTCATCCGAGCAGCCCTGTGCCCTTCTCCTCCCAGGAACGCGATTCTTTGCTAGAACGTCCTAAATGCTGTCTCAAAAGGGAAAGAACTGCAGAATTGTGTTCGAAACGTGAACGCTTATTAGATATTTCGCCTCTGTGCCTGTGTGCATTTATATGTATATCGTAGTCTTGTACAAATTAGATGACTCTTTCATCAGGATTAGTACCGTATTGGTACGCAAAGTCTTTATTAGGATTTCGTCATTGCTTGAAAGAAACCAGTCTCTTACCTGATAAAAAAATATGAATAGATTGTTAGTCATAAACTTAAGTGCAGTCAGAATAGAGACTGTAGCTTTAAAAGAGATGTGTTGGTGACTTTAGGTACACCTGCAACACAGGTAGGGCAAGACTGGTTTCTAGGCAACTGTCAGGGGTGAAGAAAGGTGAGGTTAAAATGCTTTTTTCCCCCCTTCTCTTCTGGAGAACAAGTGTTCTGCAAAATTTCAAGCTTTTATAAATCTGTTAAGAATGCAGTGAGAAAGCATTTGTTGAGAAGACTGAGGCATCTGATTAAGTTCACCATACCTTGTCTTGCTTTCTTTTTTTAAACTGCATTTCTGGTTTTTTGTTTTTCCTTTTTCTTTTCTTTTTTAAACCTCACTGGAATTATGTAGTTGTAAGTGGAGTTTTTCTTAAAGGCATTTTGATACCCATTTCAGGAAATGACCAAGTTTTGTTAAGACCAAAATGAAAGAAATCAGGTCCTTGTTAACAGGCTGACAGTGATTGGTTATCAGTATGTTATCAATCAATCAGGCCCCTTTGCAGATATTAGCAAATTTGAAGAGAACAAATTGGTTATAGCATGGAGTTCATTGCCTTCACTTCAAGCACAGAGGTTTCCTTTTCATCTGTGTGTTCTTGTGGACACTCACTGGGACTAACAATGTATAACCCCACAGATACTAGATTGTAAACTCCTTAAGGGCAGGAACCCTGCCTTGCACAGCTTCTGTCTTAGGCAGCTTTGCACGTTAGTTGATGATTGATAATTTCCGGAAAGCATGTTTTACATTTTAAAATTCAGCAGGGTTGCACCAGTCACTGATAAAGCTCAGAAAGCAAATCTGCTTTTTTCGAATGGCTGTTATGAAATGTCTGAATTATTCGTATTTTTGACAGATGGGGAGAACCAGCATTGTGATGCACTGGGTTTCCTACTTTAAGTTCACAGTGGACACTAGTCGCTCGGTTCTGTGAGATTTAATTACAGTGTACACCTGAGTTTTTGTGTGGAAAGAGCTCTTAACTGCCGCTCCTCGGAAGCCAAACCAGATAGTACTTCCCTTCTGCTGGTAGTAATGGTAGCTTTTAAAAGCAAGTCACCCAAATTACAGGTGCAATCTAACATGCTGGAAACTGACCTGAATTTCTGCATACCATCAGGTTTCTTTAGAAGGATGAGCAGAGGAGGGGAAAGGTGGTGCCAAGGGTAATTCCAGGAATTTGAATGTCACCGTCTCCCTCTAGCAGAGGCACAACTCTTTTCTTGATCTAAATACAGTTGAATCGGTACAGCAGCATCAGGATTCCTGGAGCATCCTTTGGTGCTGCTGTTTGGTCATGCATTTTAAAAGCTGATGGATAATTTCATTTTAGAGAAACGAAATCTCGTTGTGGCATTCTGGCATTATCCACACAGCATAAACACATGCTTTTTAAAGATAGATAAAATTGGTAAGTTTCGAGGGTTCTGAACCTAAGTGACTAGCTTCATACAGCAATTATTTTAAGGTAAGGAAGAGTTAGCATGGGATTCAGATTTCAGAAGAGAGAATAAAAGAATTCTGCCATTTGGAGTCACTGCTACTTGAATCCAGTCCCTGTACCATCAAATTGGGCAATATTACCAAAAGGCTGTTGAATGTATCTTTTAAATACGGGGCTGTGGCTACATGAGTTAGCCCTTTTCAACTCCAGAGTGCCATGATTCCACAAAACATTACAGTCTAACAGAAGACACAGTAGGAAGATAAGGATGGGAAGATACCATCCAAGAGCGCTTGTTAAATAAAGGTCCCCCCAGAATATGAAACTCGACGAGTCACAGGTTGTCTTTTGAAGATACTGTTCCCCTCTGCATGAAATGCTCTCCTCCTGAGTCTTCTCACGGCTGCCTTTTCTTCATCCTTTAGATTCACATTTGAAAAATCACGCAAGAGAAGCCTGCCTTCACTGCCTGCGTGAATAGGTCCTCATCCCTCCTTGTCCTCTTATTGTTTCCCATTTGATCCCTTGGCAGTGACCACAATCTGAAACTGCATGCCTGCCTGTTACCTCTCTCCTCGCTAGACTGGGCCTTCCTCAGGCAGCACCATGTCCCTTTCAATGAGCGTCGTATCTAGTCAAAAAGAGTAAGCATCTGGTAGCTGTTTGTGAAAATATCAGTGAAACCGTGCCCTCTTAAGAAACCATGAGCTAAACACAGGAGCTGAGTTCAGTCTTGCTCTGCCCAGTGGACCAGTGCTCGGGTCCTGTTCTGTGTATCAGTCTCCCCACCTGTAACCAAGAGGAGGAGAAACGTGGCTGTCGCCTACAAAGCAGACACTCTAGAAAGGAGAGGTGAGGAAAGTGTAGCTAGGAAGATGCTGGACCGTGCTGATCCTTAGCAGATAGGAGGATGCTTCACCTCACTTCACTCCCTCCTCTGCAAAATGGAGATCATGATCCCTGCCTCTTCTTACAGGGATGTTGTGGGGATCAAGTGGGATGACATGTTAGAAAGTGTTTTTTCATTTGTGGAACACTTTCCAAATACAAGACATTCTATCATTATATTCTGGTTCTTACAGTAGAGCCTGATTATAAGACTCTATTGTAATAATGCCTCACAGAGATCCAGGCTGGGAGTAGATTCAAAGGAGGCTCTCTGGGTATATGTTGTGACCCCTTTTTATGGGTGAAAACAGACCTGCATTATTATCAAACGGATTATATCAAGCGGAGCGTCCCTGTGTCACTAAAGGTCGAGGGTCTCAAAGAACTGTTTGAGGTGGTCACAGAATAGATCAATACCTTAATCCCCTCTCTCCTTTTAGAGGATAGATAGGACAGAACTGCAAGTAATAACTCTTACTGGAGATCTGAGGGACTGGAGCTTAAATAGGAACTTTGATACACTAAAGGTAACCCAAGAAAAACTGTTACCAGTCAACAGAGCCCCAGGACAGTCTGTCTGAGCCCCCCCAAAGACTTGGGCTCCACAGTGGCTCAGATCATCCATCCGTCAGCGAGGTGTGTGGGAGAACCTGGCTCAAGCCTGGAGCCTAGGTCCCTCAGCTCTGTGCCTCCAGTTCCTTGTCTGTAAATGAGGGTAATCACAGGCACCCAGCTCCCAGGGCTGTGGATTAAATTAGGTAATACACATGAAGCACTTAGAACAATGCCCGTCAGATAAGCATCCAGGGAACTAGTGATTATGCTTGCTGAGTTTCTGTTCTCTGTAACAATCCCAGGTTACCCACTGGGTGACTTAAACGCTCGTTAAATAAATTTGAAGTTTGAAAGACACGCTTCCCATCATTAGACTATTGTGCTCATCCTCATTAAGATTTGAATAGAAATCCTGTATCTCCTACAATTGGAAACCTACCATGCACGTGTCTGAAAGGAATAATATTTTTCCCTCCAGTGTGTATGTGTTCCGCTGATGCTAGTGGTGCTCTGTAGGGAAGGGACAAAGGACAGAAGCATCTGTTCTTGCCTCGGGGTGTTTCTGCTGTGTCACCGGGGCCGTGTGGGAGACGGCGCGAGTCCAGAGGCTGGCAGTGACCATGGAGTTGAATAAATAGGTTTTCCATTGGCTTGCCATTTCTTAAAATACTTAGCTAGAAAATATTATGAATTATTCCTGAACTTAGGTCATCCAGCTTTGACTGTGACAGAGTGAAGGTGAAATATTCTCCTGGTCGCATTGGTTTTTACCACCTGCCAATGAGCTATTATGTACCAGGCCTGGAGCTGCATGAGGACGAAATATGTCCATTCCCACTGGGCCGCTCATTTCTTCACAGAAACCACGGAGTTTCATTCCACGTTATTAACTTCGTTCAACACCCTTGTAAGTCATCTGGGCATTCAGGGTGAAGCTGTTGATGCTTCCACAGAGCGGCCCCTACCTTGCGGCCCCCTCTCTTCCTCTGCCCTCCGCCCCTCGGCAGATCACACCTGTTAAAATCCGAGCAACACCCTGAATTAAAGCCAGTGATTTTTGAAGAGCCTTCTGCTTTCAGTGAATCAACTCAGACCACACAACACCATAGCAGTTGTGAACACGGAATGTGTTAGGTGAGGAGCAAATCAGTAGGTTTTCTCATATTCCTAATAAAAGTGAAAACCCTCTAGAACAGCCAGACTGAATGTTCATTGCAGATCGCTCGGCCATTAGTGCTGTAGACACTGATCACAGGAAAAATAGTGAGGTTTGGTTTGGTTTTCTTTTTTTTACTTTGCCAAAGGTGACTATTTTAGACATTTTCAGAATGAAAGATGAGTTGGTTTCTTTGAGGGGTTGGGGGGTATCTCAAATCCTGGTATTTGTCACAGTCTGAACTCTGTTTCTTTTTTCTCAAGTTTTGGCTCTAAATATAGTTACCTGATAGCTCCCTGGATATGGAAATTGTTAGGGAGGTAATTGTTAAATGCAGCTGAGGAGACCATTTATCACCCTGAATAAACAGAAATCAGGTTCTTAAACCAGATTGAAAGAAGGAAATTACATCACACTTTTAAATAAGGAAGCACTGAGTAGAACTGGATGAGTCGTGTGACAAAAATGTGCCCCTCCCCCTCTCGTGGATTGCTTCTGAGATTTATTAATGAGATCTGTGGCCAGGTAAGCATATCTAGGTTACTGTCTTAAGGTAGCCTGGTTTTTTAAAGAACAGTATCAAAGAGGTTATCCTCAAACAAAAAGCATGTGATTTCACCTATTTAATAAAGAATGTGGAATGTGCTTTTGGGTGTACCCCCCCCCTTTTTTTTTAAGGAAAATGAACTTAAATTTAGCAGCAAAAACACAGTAGGTGCCTTATAATCCAGAAGAGAAGGTGACATTGTGTCTGTTGTTAGGAAGCCCCTACCTGATTGCTTTAAGCAAGCATGTAGTAACAGCTGCTAGTTTGGAAAGTTACAGTGTTAACCATTTAAGCTTCTAATCTTTTTACTGCTGCTGCTAAGTCACTTCAGTGGGATCCCATAGACGGCAGCCCACCAGGCTCCCCCGTCCCTGGGATTCTCCAGGCAAGAACACTGGAGTGGGTTGCCATTTCCTTCTCCAAATCTTTTTACTACCTAGTCTCAAAACCGTCTGCTTTGGGCTTTGGAAATGAATTTAGTGAGCATTCCTTGCCGGCTCCATGTCCCTAGACTTGTATTATAATTGACCAGTGTCACCAAATGTTTATCCCTTACAAATCTGTGCTTTTTCCCTTCTTCACTGATATATATTATAAATTACATGAGTCTTTCATGTAATTACTTTTTTTAAAAAAATGAGGTGAATGTTTTCTCAGAGTCCACTTAATAAGCATGTGTTAGAGATGAATGAGGCCAGGATCTGTTGAAGGAGGGGAGGCGGAGAGTCCTGTTGTAGAAAATCAGCATGATAGAAGAGGACTAGGGCACAGCACAGAATAATCAGGCCCTGGAGACACTTCTCTGGCTTTTCTGGAGAAAGCAGGTTCACGGAGAAGATAGCATGAGAACCGCCCTAAAGGATATGTTGATTTCTAACAGCAGTTTGGGGAAAGGAGAAGCAAGAGCTTGAAAAAGGTTGGACTGGGGCCTTGTTCCGGAGGCCTTCAATGGCAGGCTGAGCGGCATGTATGGAGAAGCCTTTGAAGGTCTTTGAGCAGCGGAAGATCTAAGCTGGAGCTTAGGTTAGGTCAGGGACAGAGATCCAGCGTGTAGGGTGGATTGGGGATCTTCATAGCCAAGGCAGATTAGGACAGAAAGAAGATAGACTTGAGAAAAACAGCATAGAAATGAGCTCTGGCCCTTGGTGATTCAACGCACGTCTGCTGTGGCTCAGGATAAAAATGGTGCCTTTGGGAGACGTGTGATCTGCTTAGAACATGAACTAGTTTGGGAAGGGAGTGTGGCAAGAGGGGTTTGGTTTGTGGAGTTCCAGATGCCAGGGGACCATCCAGGTGGAAAGGTAATCACCAGACAATAGGACACACAAAGTGGAGGCTTGAGCCAGGGCTGGACCTGGGATTCAGGAGCTGTGATGTGGGGTTGAAGCCCTCTACGGGGATCAGAACTCAAGGCGGCGCCCAGGTTGTTAGGACAGAAAGTAAAGGGGCAACCTCAAGAAACAGATGGTTTTAGGGTTGTCCTTTGTTTTTCCTTGAATTAAAAAAAAACCAAATCAAGTGATGTTAATAGGAAAAAGGAGTTCATACCTGCCATTGGTATTGAACAGCATTTTCGACCCTAAAAGGCTAAAGATTAGTCCACATATTTCAGAGGAGCTTCCATACCCAAGATTATGGAGACCCTGGTCAGTGTGCTAGGCTGCCCAGATGCCCATCAGGTTTCGTGTTTCTGCATTTCATCACCCAGTGCCATCTTGGACTTGTAGATCCTGGTTTTCCCCAGGACAGGGGAGGGGGGTATCTTTTGCAGTTGTTTTCCTAATGAATCTTAAGGCAGAGCTCGTTTTACACATGTAAGGGGACAAAATTCACAACACAACAGTATCAGCTTAAGTTTCCTTGAGCTCCGCACACATTTCTTTTAACTCAGGGTTGACCAATGGATGGATCCACCACCCCTACTCCAAGGAGTACATATATTGAATGCTTCTAGAGTTTTTTAAGAGGCATAAAAGAATTCCAGGTGGTTCCGCCCCACACCCACAGTTTATTGCCTGGGGAACACCCTGTAGAAGTTGGCTTCTGGACCCCGAGCAGGCTGCCCTCCTGGGAGTCCACCGAGGGGGGAGTTATTCTCCAGAAGGAGAGAGAGAGAGCAGTGACACTGCGGCGGAGCTCCCCGTGCGAGCCAGTGGGAGGTTTGGACAGTTTCATAACACAGCCCATTCACAATTCCCCATTGAAATGTAGAGGCAGGTCACCTTCGATGAATGCACAAAGACGCTATTGTGGTCACAGCGAGCTGCCTTAGTGAACACAATTCTTTTTATACTAAAAAAAAAAAAAATTTTTTTCCCTTTAAGAAAGCTAACAAGTAGGTGATAGAAACAATGACCGAAAAATAACTTTTTCTAGAACATATACAGAATGTTAAGGGACCATTGACGACGGAGGGCCAGGATTCCGAGGCCATTTCAGCAGAGGCGATGGTTACACAATCACTCTGTTGAAAGCGAAGATTTAGATGGCATTAGGAGTCTGACACACAGTAATTACTGGTAGTTCTTGTTGGCCTGCAGACAGGTGGGGGCTGGGCCTCCACAGTCCCCCGCAGCACTTTCCTGTAATCTGGATGGGCGATCTTCAAACGTGTGCTTTCAAACCACTTAAATACCATATTCTCCTTCCTCTCTGGCCTTTCATTTTTCTATCACCACAGATACACTCCCTGTTGTCCTGCCAGCGCTTGTAGATCTCTTAGGAAGAGCACTCTAAACCACCGGGCAGGGTCAGAGAAGAAGTGTCTAGCAAATCTTTTTCTAAAGCTTGTCTTTAAAATTTTTTTCTTAGAGCTTAAACTGAATTCAAAGGAAGTAAAAACACATTTCGCTGTGTTCCTAATCTAAAAACCAACCCTCAAAAACAACAGAAAAGACCTCCCCTAAATAACTTAGATTTCTGAAATGATGGGTTCCCCCCTGCTTCTTTATCTTTAGAGACTGATGAAAGATAAAGTTTGACTATTAGAAATAATATTTTAAACCTATTAAGTCTCTGCCTGGTATATTCAAACAGCTGACTTTGGGAGAGTAAAAAAGCTGAGAAGTGGTAATTGGGCCCCCGGTCCTTTGTCACTGAAACAGTACCTTCTCTACATTCCTTTTTACGAAAAAAAAAAAAAAACCAGAATATTTGCAGAGTGTTTTTCTAGACCCTTAACTTAAAAACAGCTCTGTGCCTTACATATTGTATACATTCAGTTGATACTGACAATACTAATAGTTTGATGGCGTTGTACAAATACACATTCAACAAACGTCTCCTTACCCAGCACCTGCTCCTGTTCAGGTGGTGATAATTAATGACTGGGACACAGCTTCTTTCCTGAGCTCGCAGTCTCGTAGGGGGTGACAGATCGGTCCCTAAAACAGAACCCTGACTGTGTGCCGCCTCCCTCTGCTCCGCACACCCATCTCTCGTACTCATGTCAGCCACTGCCCTCAGCGCAGCACCCAGCTCTCTCGGTTTGTGCAAACACAGTTGCCGAGTGGATGAGAACGGGTCATAAAGTGTATGTACACATCACAGAAGGGGTCACTGTGACGCAGAGGGCCTACGGGGTATGTTCTCAACTTGTTCTAAGCGGATATGAGTATCTGAAGAGGGGGCAGAGACGGGTGCTAATCATGAGTACACCTTGCCAACGAATACAGGAAACTAAAGAGAGGCAGTGGGGACTGAGGGGAGGGTTGGAGGGCTCTGAAGAGAGGGGCGGCTGGATTAGGAGAAATTGCACTGACTTGGCCTCTGTCACCCATGCCTCACAGCGAGGCGGCACATAAATTACCAGGCACTCCACCGAGGAGAATGCAGAGAATGCAGACCGCAGTTTGCCTTCAAAAGGGAGGAGGATGCTGTCCAGGCCTCTGCCCGAAGCCGGTCATCCTGCAGAACTTGATTTTTTTTTACAGAACAGGAGTGAGTGTCCTCTGTGCATGAGGACGTCTTGATCCCTACACAAGCAGTGACTGGAGAATTTGTCTTCCCGGGGCCCATCTCCACCCCCCGCCACCACCCCCACCCCTGAAATACAGAATCTAAATAAGTGCTGGGCTTGTGGGGTCATCAAGTGACAGCTGTAGACCCTCTGCTTCATCAGAGCGTTGGGTCTTAGTGAACAGTGGTGCTGCCATATTGAACACAGTAATTCCTGAAATGACTTTCTTAGCTTGGGACAGGGTGGGGTGCAGGGAGTAAGGAATGAGCTCCACGCTCAGCGCAACCACACGGGCAGGTCGGTCTACTAGGAGGCTGGAGAGACGTCTGTGTGAGGCCTCTCTGTGTGCACTTGTCTGCCCCCACGCCCAACCCCAAGGTCTGCCCTGGCCTGAGACAGACTGTTTCTCGTTGGCTGAAAACACCTCAAATCTTAGTATTTATTGCATGCATGCTAAGTTGCTTCAGTCATATCCGACTCTCTGCAACCCTGTGGACTGTAGCTGCCAGGCTCCTCAGTCCATGGGATTCTTGAGGCAAGAATACTGGAGTGGGTTGCCATTGCCTCCTCCAGGGCATCTTCCCAACCCAGGGATGGAATCCACATCCCTTAATACCTCCTGCATTGGCAAGGAGGTTCTTTACCACTAGTGCCATCTGGGAAGCCTGTGTTTAACACCACCACCCCTACCCCCAAAAAAGACTTTTAGTGTCGGTATTTAAGTAACCTCATGAAAAGTAAGAACTCAGTAGTGTTACGACGTGCTGCGGTCCCTGGGGTTGCAGAGAGTCGGAACCAACTTGGTAACTGAACAGCAGCAACAGCAAATGTAAACCTGACTGGGAGGAAGTCTGTAACTGGATGTTTCTGTTCCGCAGGCCCTGGAATTCTCTCCCTTCAAGTTCCTCGTGTTTGGGGATTGTTTACCCTGCTCTTAACCTCCTCTGTACCCACCCCTCCCCCCCACCAGGGAATGAAAGCCACCGGTTGACCGTACGCATCCCTGGGCATCACAAGTCTGAAGACGTCCCAGAATAAGGCACAATGTCCATGGCAGGAGTGGCTGCTCAGGAGATCAGAGTCCCGTTAAAAACTGGGTTTCTGCACGATGGCCAAGCCTTGGGAAGCTTGAAGGCCTGCTGGGGTGGCCGCAGCGAGTTTGAGAAGTAAGTGCAGGATGTGGGGTTGCCAGAGCCCCCAAGCGGGTAACATTGGAGCGAGAGAGGGGACGTGGTTGCTACTTGTTTGTGACCCAGATGTCCGTCCTTCCCTTTCAGCGGCTTTTTGAACATTGACCCAATAACCATGGCCTACAGTCTGAACTCGCGGGCGCAGGAGCAGCTAACCTCCATCGGTACGTATCCAGAGCGTCCTGAGAACCCAGGTGCCCTCGGCATAGGGAGAGGAAGCTAGCAGCCCCGAGGGAGCCTGTGCCCCAGTGCTGTTTTCTAAATGAGGAAGTGACCGAGGCCATTTCCGACAGGAGTCTGACCCCTAGTGGCAGCAGATCCTGAAGTAAGCGTGTTCTTGTCAGGCTCTCGGTGGCTCAGCCGGAGTCACTGGGTCTCTGTGTGGAGGCGTGAAGCCACCCCAGCCAGGAGACACACTGAACTCTCCAGAACCTCGGACATGAGCTCTCTTCTTCCTTACTAGCTTCGAACACCTGTTTGAAGGTAACAGAATAGTACAGATACTGACAGAAACTTAGACGAATGTGTGTATCATCAGCCCTTCTAGTTTTTTGCCAAGGGCTACCTGTCACGTCGCGGGTGAATCTCCTGGCTCTGGGTATCGCAATGGGCCAGGTAAGGCCTCGTCTTATCTCAGGCCTGCCCTGCGTGTCCTGGGTGGCCTGTCTTGCAAATGGCCAGGTTGGTGTGGCCTGGCTTCCCAAATTACATGCTGTTCACCTTCCGTGGACTTCGCACATGTCACAGAACCTGTCTGGGGCGTGTGGGCGTGCGCCGTGCACACGGCCAAGACGATGGAAGAGATAATTTGTTCTTTGAACCAGATCAGGTGCGTTCCCCGCCTCCGGCCCTTGATTACACCCGCAGCAGTTGCCTGGGTGTGCTCAGCGTTCCAGCAGCTGGTGTTTCACCACGAGTGACCCAGCCGAAGGCGACAGGAATCCAGGCTGCTGGGGTGGAGTCCAATTCCCCCCCATGGGGAGAGCACAGACCATCCTCCATAACCTCTCGTTTCCTTCCAGGGCGCACCTCCAGATCCACCCCGATGAGCAGCAGCCACTGTGCAGAGCACGGCCCCCCTCCGAAGTCCCGCCTGCCTCCCCTCATCATCCCCCCAAGTGAAGGCTGGGGGCAGCAGGAGCAGGACCGGGTGGCATGTGGACTGAAGAAGCTGGCGGTGAACGGGGTCTGTGCCGCCACACCCCCGCTAACCCCTGTCAAGAGTCCCCTGTCCCTCTTCTCCAGCTCAGCGCCCTGTGAGCGGGGCTCCCGGCCCCTGCCGCCACTGCCCATCTCCGAGGACCTCACCCTGGATGAGACAGACTGCGAGGTCGAGTTCCTCACCAGCTCGGACACGGACTTCCTTCTGGAAGACTGCGGGCTCTCCGACTTCAGAGCCGACGGCCCGCAGGCGCAGCTTCCGAGGGTGCGGACAGATCAACTATGCATATTTTGATACCCCAACCGTCTCCGCCGTGGATCTCAGCCAGGAACCCGACCAGGCTGCCGGGGCACCGAGTGCCAACCCCCCTCCGCCCCAGGCCCACCGGAGACTGAGGAGGTCTCACTCAGGCCCCGCGGGGTCCTTCAACAAGCCGGCCATCAGGATCTCCAGCTCCGTGCACAGGGCTTCTCCCAATTCCGACGACGACAAGCCTGAAGTTCCCCCTCGGGTCCCCATCCCTCCCCGGCCGGCCAAGCCAGACTACAGAAGGTGGTCAGCCGAGGTCACCTCCAGTACGTATAGCGATGAGGACAGGCCCCCCAAAGTCCCACCGAGAGAGCCCTTGTCCCGGAGCAACTCCCGCACCCCAAGCCCCAAAAGCCTCCCATCTTACCTCAACGGGGTCATGCCCCCCACGCAGAGCTTTGCCCCCGACCCCAAGTACGTGAGCAGCAAAGCCCTGCAGAGACAGCACAGCGAGGGGGCTGCCGGCAAGGCACCCTGCATCCTGCCCATCATTGAAAATGGGAAGAAGGTGAGCTCCACACACTACTACCTGCTCCCTGAGAGGCCACCCTACCTGGACAGATTCGAAAAATTTTTTAGGGAAGCAGAAGAAACACACGGGAACACCCCTGTCCACCCCCTCCTGGCCAATGGCAGTATCTCTTCAGCCCCAGAAAAGCTGGACCTAAAGCCACGAGTGGACCCGGGAGGCCATGTGAAGCGCAAACATTTCTCCTACGTGGTTTCTCCTTAGACCCTGGAGTCCTGGCTCAGCAGAGGTGGCATGGAAGCGAGTGGTTCTCTCACAGTTCCCCAGACCTGTCAAGGTTCCCTGGGAAAGTAGTCCAGATCACAGGATCAGAGAGTCGAACTCTCCGTCTGAACGGGAAGAGCTTAGAGAGTCGGGAGGTGCTGAGGTGCTGAGCATCCCTGACCGTGTGAGCGTCAGAGAAAAGTCTGCTCAAGCCTGTCATTTAAAGATGCGCTGCAGGGAGGAAGGACAAGGGACACGCATCTGTGTGCACGCTGCACGCCTGCATCTGCACTTGTGGTAAAACCATAGATTCCAGCTGCAAGTTAACCCAGTGGTTCCTGTCTTAGAGTAATATATATTTAGAACAAGAAAAACTCAAGCTGGAGGATGGCTCCTGAGAGACTGAACATTGAGCAAATGGGAGAGAATACAGTATTGTTTAGCTCAGAATCATAAAATATTATATATATATATATATATTATTATTATTTTTGCATAATAAGGTTGAAGATTGCCAGCTCTGAGGCCTCTTCTGTTTTGTCTCATTTATTTTTGCAAGCAGTTTTTCCATGGAGGGCAGGCCATACATTCTTTCCATGACTTCACCTGCCTGCTTTAAGTCGTCCTGAGACCTGAATCCTGTAGGTCTTGCTGGAGGGATGGCAGCAGCTTTGGTACCGTATTCTCACCTGTCTGGGTCTCATATGAACAATGGGAAGGTAACAGAATAAGTCACTTTTCCTTACCATTCCTTCTCTGTTCCACCCCCAGGAAACACAGGACACATGGGGAAAAGCAAACTCTTGGCCAGTGTTGAGGATGTCAGTTGAGGCCATGAAACAGTCAGCTGTTGGGTTGAGAGTATCTATGTGGAGATGTGTGTTGTGGGTTTCTTTTTTTTTTTTTTTTTCCCCTCCCCTATTTTAGTTGCATATGAATAAACAAATACAACACAAGCTGGCCTTGTGTTGCTGGTTCCTCTTCAGTATTTCCTGGGGATTATTTGCTTTCTAAGTAAAACCCTTCTGACCAACAGCCCAGTATGTCTTAAGACCGGAGGTCATGTCACCTACTTTGGAAGCTCTCACGGCAGGCTGCTCCGCTCGGATCTGGTGAGACACAGAGCTTGTGTTGCACTTCCACGTGCTTCGCTGTATTTATCTTGTGTAGAGCAGCACAGAAGAGATGGTGCTCATTAACAGAAGTACCTTACTACAATGTTCTCCACATTAAACAAGCTGTTTACAGTTTAAACTGCTGAGTGATGTTATTTGAGCTATTTAAAGCTTATATTTTAGTATGAACTAAATGAAGGTTAAAACATGCTTTAGAAAAAGGCACTGATTTCTGCATTTATGTGTACAGTATTGGACAAAGGATTTTATTCATTTTTGTTGCATTATTTTGAATATTGTCTTTTCATTTTAATAAAGTTATAATACTTATTTATGACACCGTTAATAATGTTTCTTGCCTACACTCTTATACAATTTTGTGTCTCGAGTAGTATGACAACTTGACCATTTTTAAGCACAAAGGAAGATGTTTTACACTTGAATTTTACCATTAATGTACACTTGAAATTTACCATTATTCCCTAAAATGAGAAATAATTTGAGCAATTTAGATTTAAGTAGTATACAGACAATGGCAAAAGTGAGCTGTTTGTATTTACCTGCAACAATTTAAAGGGTCCTTTGAATTGATGCTGGTATGTTGCCATGGAAACAGTTTCCATGTGGGAAGGGATGTCCCCATCAAGTAGACTGTACCAGGAAGGAACCAGCTCTGACGTGGACGTGACATGTCTCATCTTGGGCTTGAGGACTAGGTCTGGATTGCCCTGGGTCCTTTGGAAGGCCCTGCTTTTTGCTTGACCTGAGGCCCCCAAAGAAAGTACAGCCTGCCCTGGTCTCTCAGAGTCACAGTTTTGGGAAGTAGGAGGATACAGGGATGCTGTTGGGGAGGGCACCCTCCCGTCCAGTGTCACTCGCCTAGTTTCCTTTGCTCTCCTCTGCCCTCAAGCTTCCCACATGACAGCAAAGCTGCCGTGACATTGACTGCATCCTCGTCTGTACTGGGTTTCTGCCAGTGTCAAGAGTGAGGATTCAACACACACAATCTGGGCTGAAAGTCCAGCACGGGCTGTTTCTAATGACCTGTTGGGCGATTCTTCAAAATCTGTATGTCGGTTTTCTCACTGGTAAAGTTAATAGGGGGGGCAGGGGTGATGCCTATGGGAATTACCTTTGACAATTACATGTAAACCAGTAACTAAATGTAAACACAGTGAGGGCCTGGTCTGTGAGTTGATTTTGTGATTCTCTGTTGCTCACCCTAAGCCCACAAGTTGGACATTATTTCTGGCATTTAACAGATGAAGAAATGGACTTGAGTTCATTTATCAGACATTCGTTGAGTAACTACATGCTTGGAACACACACCCAGGAATTTGAAGCAGTACATAATGACCATTTGTGATAAACCCTAGGAAGGCATGAACGGTGGTGGTGACAGGATAACAAAACACCCCCTCCCCTTGCTGCATCCCCCAAGGTGATAGGGTCTGAAGGGGTGGAATCTGAGCTGAAGGAAGCAGAGTGAACAGGGAGGGACAGGAGAGGAGACACTGAGGCCAGAGGAGAGCTGGGTGTTTTCCAGAAGCCAGAAGTTATACAGTGAGATGGACAATGGGAAAGGGTGGTCGGTACCACCCAGAGGTCCAAGCGGAGGAGGGATGCGGTGGGATGTGTTTTCAAAAGGCCAGTTGTATGGAGAATAGATTGGAAACAAGGAAACTTCAGGACAGAGGCTGTCAGAATTGAGATCCGAGCGTCAGACGGTGGGAAAGAAAAAAATTGGCTTTGAAGATAATACTTCAAGGTAGAAACAGAAGGCTGGGGACCTTAGGTGGGAGACAGTCCCAGGTATGTGGCTTGGGCTGCCATAAGTATCCCCCAGCTTTCTGCAAGCCTTTTCTTTGTACAGTGGTCAAGTTGTTTAGTCACCAAATCATGTCTGACTCTTGCAATCCCATGGACTGAAGCCCACAAGGCTCCTCTGTCCATGGGATTCTCCAAGCAAGAATACTGGAGTGGGTAGCCATTTCTTTCTCCAGGGAATCTTCCCAACCCAGGGATGGAGTGCATGTCTCCTTCATTGGCAGGCAGATTCTTTACTGCTAAGCCACATGGGAAGTCCGTTGTGGTCAAGACAATCTTTAATTCATTGTGTATTTGCTTCACTCTTCACCTTTGAGTTTTCCTTGATTTTGAAAGAATGTTATCTTTTTTTTTTTTTTGGTGGGGGGCAGGCTGCGTTGGGTCTTCATAGTGGTGTGCAGACTTCATTAGTTGCAGCCCACAGGTTCAGTTGCTCTGGGACATGTGGGATCTTAGTTCCCTGACCAGGGATCGAGCCTGTGTCCCTACATTAGAAGGTGGATTCTTAACCACTGGACTCCCAGGGAAGTCCTGCAAAAATATTATCTTTTCCTCTTTCTTCTTGGCCATTGCCACTAGCAACCAGAACGTTATCCATTTGCCAACTCAGTCCTCGTCCGGCACACAGAGCAGAAGGAATGCTAAGCACTTCCCTGGCCTAGGACAGCCCTGGGCCTGCTCTCTTAGTGTTGATAAGGCCATTATGTCGAGGAAACGGCCACTCTTAGCAGCCACTGAATGCACTGTTGAGGTCTCTTCCCATACCCAGTAACAAAGCTCTGGCTTTAAGTCAGGAAATGCAGGCGCCTCTCAGCTTCCCACAGTCTCTGTTCCCCATCCATGGGAGACCATGGCAGAGCAGGACCCAGCCCTATAAAAATAGAAGGAATTTATTATTAGGGATTGTTTCATGGTAGAAAACAGAAGCTAAGTTCAAGAGGACTCTTTTGTAAGTCAACTCCAAATCTGAATTATATTAAATTCAAAGTCTCTCTAGGCTGCAACAATCAAATATACATTGCCAATCTCACAAAGTTCCACATTCTAATGAAGTTTAACCTGGTTTATATGTTGCTTATTTCTCCTTCGGTCTCAAGGGCTGTCTTAACTATGTCATGAAAAGATTAAGAGGATGTTTCTTCAATGCTAGGGCCCTGAGTTAAAACAGTAAAGTTGTAGATTTTTCTAGAGCAGTTCATAGGAAAGAGAACTACATCCGCCCACTGGTTCAAGAATCAAAATGTTTATTATGCTGTTCTCTATTTTAGTTCTCCCTTTTTTTGGCTGCACTTCTAGGCCTACGAGATCTTATTTCCCAAACCAGAGATCAAACCCATGCCCTCTACAGTGGAAGCATGGAATCTTATCTACAGGACTGCCAGGGCAGTCCCAGTAATTTAGTTTTTAATTTCATCACATAATCTGTTATTTTAGGGTACATGGAGACTTTTTCTCAAAAATAAGCTCCTGGTTATTTCATATATAGCTTGTCTTTCTTTTTTTTTAACTTTCATTTTGAGATTAATGATAAATTCTTAAGTTTCAAAATCAGTACAGAGAGGTCCCCTGGACCCATTAACCAGATTCCCCAACAATAAGATATAATCATTGTCCATTATCAAAACCAGGAAAGTGAGGACTTCTGGTGGTCCAGTGGCTAAGACACTTCCACTGCAAGAGGCGTGGGTTCAATTCTTGGTCGGGGAGTTCCGGGGTACGGCCAAAAATAACCCCAGGAAGCTGACTACATTGTCACAACACGCATAATACAGAATTTTATTTAGCAATAGTTACATCAAAATAGACTTAGGTCCTACTTTTAAAAATTAACTTGGAAATTCGTTCTGTCATTCTGTTAGGCAATTTGTGAAAAACTAATAAAGCTTTAAAACTATGTTACCTTGTAAAAATTTCTACATTTTGGTAATGGCAGTTGAGAAGATAGAACTGACTCATGTTCATTTTGATCTGCCAAGATTTTCTGCAAGATTAATTTTCATTAACTCGAGTAAGGATATTACTTCATGAGGATTCATGAATGATTTTTCCTTTAAAGGCCTTCAGATAGACGGAGACTTAATGTTCCGTATCTTTGAATCTGAACTTGAGACAAGCCAGGAGGCACACTGTGAATTCCTAAACCAGTCCTAAAGCTTGAGGGGTCGGTGTTTGAATGCTTGTTCTTAAGAAAGTAAGTTTGGGTCAAACTAAAACACACTCAGGGACTTGTTTGCTTTGCAGACGAGGCCATTTGGCAAATGTTCTGACCCTTCTCCTCTCCACATTCAAACCTTACACCTTTTAAGAGAAGTTTTGGAGTTTTATTTGGAAAAAGTAGAGAGAAGTAAGAACGGGATAGAAGGTTCAAGTCCATTCAAAGTTGGCTGCCTCTCCTTTTATCAGGACTAAGTGAGGGGCTTCCCTGGTGGTCCAGTAGTTAAGAGTCCGCCTGCCAATGCAGGACACACGGGTGCAAGCCGTGGTCTGGGAAGATCCTATGTGCCTCGGGGCAACTAAGCCTGTGCGCCACGGCTACTGAGCCCACACGCTCTAGGGCCTGTGCTCCACGATGAGAAGCCTCGTACGGCATCTAGAGAGTAGTCCCTGCTCACCTTAACTAGTGAAAGCCCTTGCGCAGCAACGAAGACCCAAATAAATAAATTATTATTATTTTTTTTAATAGCTCAGGGAATGAAAAAAAAAGACTGAGTGAAATAATGTAACTCAAGCATGCGTAATGCAATCTGAGGGTGTGAATTTTCATGCTTGCTTTTTGCTTGCCATGTATCAAATTTCAAGGTATTTCTTCCTCAGCCACCCAGATCTGTGACTAGAGCGTGTTTAAACAAGCGCACCTCGGCTCCCATGTGATATGCCCAGAACTCAGTAGCAAACCTACGTACACCACGCATGTTTCCCCACACTTGCAGAAGTGCTTTCACGTCAGAGCAGCCCTCGACAGCCCTTTGTTCCTCAGCCCATGGCCACCTGCGGGTGGAGCTGCTTGGGAAGGTTTTCCCTGCCTAGAAAGAGAGCTGCTGGCAGGCCACAAGGCTTACACGTGCCTCCCCTATGCCATCAGCCTTCACCCCGTGATCTCATAAAATGGCCAAGAACCCCAAGCGAGCCCACCTGTAGCAAGTCCTCTAAAACAGCATCCCTTATGGCAGATAACCCTGCCCTTCCCCTTCCCGCAACCAAAGCAGAAGCTGGCAAGGGGGGAACCAACTGGTTATAATCAAGGGACCAATCCCTGGGAATGTAGGAGCATTCATCATCTTGACTTTTTGCCCTGATGCAGAAAGGCAGCAGCTTCATTCCTTGGCAATCACTGTGGATCTGCGTCAAATAAACATCTTCATCACACGCTTCTGGTGTGCTTCTTCAAAGATTGCAGTCATGAGGGATGAGCCCAGCACCTCCTCCGGGGACTGCTTGACTTCTGTCCCCTCCCCTCTTGTGTAAGGCAGGATGAGTCCGTCTGTCTGGCTGAGCCCAGAGCAGCCCCCAGCTTAGTGTGCAGGAAGCTTATTTTGCTGGTTTCCCTGGCCGTGCTGGGGTTCCTGCAGGTACTGGTGTCCTGTACACAGTTTTCTGTCTATTGACAGTAACCAATCACAGTTCCTGGCTAAGCAGAAGTCAAGGCAGGATCCCAAGGCACAGGGAGGCCTGGGAGCCCAGCTCAGCGCACCCACAGCAGCCCAGATGCATGATAAGACTTGTCCACGCATCGTCCCAGCCCAGGAGCCTCTAATTACACGTCTGGGGCTCACAGGAGCCCAGGTGGCCCAGCTCACATGATCCCAGAACTGTGAAGAGATTGCGGGAACAGTTCTCACTGCCCTCGCAGCCGGGTGGGCGAGGCTCCTCTGAGCCCCGTGCGTCATTTCAATATAAATTATAACAACCGCCTTCCAAAGACAACAAGAGTGCATTTAACCAGGCGGCTCTTCTCCAAGCATTGCCACCATTATATCCTCCCATCAAGGTTCCGACCAAACTCTACCTTTGCAGTCTTTCCAGCTCAACTTTCCACCTCCTCCAGACCTCCAACTTGAATAGCAGAAAACTGTTGGGCCTCGTAGCAGAACCAATGCAAAAAACACAATATCAGGTCCCCAAGCAGCTGGGTTTTCCCCCGTACAATAAAGCTGTGGCCCACGAGGTGGATCGTGGGAAGCCACTTTGACTAGTGGATCCTGTTCCTGCAGCTCCTTGACCGTATTGACAGCCAACAGAAATTTCTGTTTCCCAGGGTCTTCATAAAGCACACTGAAATCTTCTGTGAAGACATCAGCATCCACCTTACAACCAAGCCATCTTCTTTAAAAGAAAAGACACCTGGGGACTTCCCTGGTGGTCCAGAGTCTAAGATTCAGCGCTCCCAATGCAGGGGCCCAGGTTCAATCCTTGGTCAGGGAACTAGATCCCACAGGCCGCAACTAAGACCGGGCATGGCCAAATATATAAATACATTTTTTTTTAAATAGAACATATAAAAAGAAAAGACACCTGTGCGGAGCCAAGCAACAAAGTCACTGTCACTGGAACCAAAATCTCAACTGGCACATGCTGGTCAGCAGCTTATTCAGGAAAGAAAGCTGAGCCGTGGGAGGGGGTAACACAACAGGTGTTGATCCTGTCGTCAGTCAGCTGTGTGGGAGGATTTTGAGGAGAGCAGCCAGAAATCTGTTTTTGTTTTTGTTTTCAAAGCTATAAGTTTGTTATTTTTTTTTTCTTCCGAGCTCACTGGATGCTGAATCAGTTCGATTGTTCCTTCTGTAAGAAACCACACACTTTAATGGGATTAAGCAAATAGCCACTTATCTGGTCATTGATAAGGATCCTATAAAGAAATTGATTTATCAAACTGAAATCCTCATTTTATTGTTTTTTAAAAATATTTATTTCATTTACTTGACTTCACCCGGTCTTAGCCATGACACATGGGATCTTCAGTCTTCAGTTGCAGCACGTGAACTCTTGTTGTAGTATCTAGTTCCTTGATCAGGGATCAAACCCAGGCCCGCTGCATTGGGAGCACAGAGTCTCAGCCACTGGACCACCAGGAAAGTCCATGAAATCCTCATTTTAAATATTTTCCTCTAAAGCTTGGCGTATCAGGCTGTTGTTGTTCAGTCTCCGACTCTTTTTGACCCTATGAACTACAGCATGCCAGGCTTCCCTATCCCTATCTCCCGGAGTTTGCTCAAATTTATGTCCATTGAGTCAGTGATGCTATCTGACCATCTCATCCTCTACCATCCTCTTCTCCTTTTAACTTCATTCTTGCCCAGCATCAGGGTCTTTTCCAATGAGTTGGCAGTTCACATCAGGTGGTCAAAGTATTAGAGCTTCAGCTTCAGCATCAGCCCTTCCAATGACTATTCAAGGTTGATTTCCTTTAGGATTGACTGGTTTCATCTCCTTGCAGTCCAAGGGACTCTCAAGAGTCTTCTCCAGCACCACAATTCAAAAGCATCAATTCTTTAGCACTTGGCCTTCTTTAGGGTCCAACTCTCACATCCACACATGACTATTGGAAAAAACCATAGCTTTGACTAGACGGACCTTTGTCGGCAAAGAGATGTCTCTACTCTTTAATATGCTGTTTAGATTTGCTATATCTTTTCTTCCAAGGAGCAAGCACCTTTTAATTTCAAAGCTGAAATCACCATCTGCAGTGATTTGGGAGCCCAAGAAAACAAAATCTGTCTCTGCTTCCACTTTTTCCTTTTCTAGTTGCCATGAAGTGATGGGACCTTATGCCAAGATCTTAGTTTTTTGAATGCTGAATTTCAACTCAGCTTTTTCACTCTCCTCTTTCACCTTCATCAAGAGGCTCTTTAGTTCCTCTTCACTTTCTGCCATTAGAATGGTATCATCTGCTTATTTGAAGTTTTGATCAATCTGTAGACATCTGTTTATGTCTATTTTTTTCCTCAAATCTATTCTTAATGATTTTATGTATTCAGTAATCCTAACAAGACAGTTTTCTGAATACAGAGCTTTCTCTGAACAGCCTTATAGGCAAAAAGGGGTGTTCTCTTCCTACCCTGGTGGCTCAGATGATAAAGAATCTGCTACAATGCAAGAGACCCAGGTTCAGTCCCTGGGTTGGGAAGATCCCCAGGAGGAGGGAATGGAACACACTCCAGTATTCTTGCCTGGAGAATTTCACGGACAGAAGAGACTGGCGGGCTATAGTCCATGGGGTCGCAAAGAGTCGGACATGACTGAGTGACAACACACACACACACCATCCCACCCAGGGTGCATTATAATTCTGTCCTTACTTAATCCCCACCCAGTGCTCATTTCCAGCTATGCAAACTCACATTATTCTTTCTGAATCATACAGAAGTGCCACGCCCTGAGTTGCACATAAAACTTTGCCGTATTATTTATGCCTCAGTGTGTCCTGACACAAGTTGTGGCTGACTTAGAAGAGCCCATTTATACTTTTCTGGAATTATTGATTACCTCATTTCCCCATAACTGGTTCTAGGTGGGAATTTCACAGAAAGGTTTCCTTCTAAAATTTTGTAGTCTAATTTTGAGGCTATGCTTTCAACTCCTTTTCTGGTTACTAATTCTGATGTTGGAAGGTCCTTTTCCTAAAGTTGGAGCTTATTTGGAGTGGTGCAGAGCCCTTATTATTTTTTTTTTAACTGCCTCCGTTTATTTCTGGATGCTCTGGGTCTTCACTGCTACGCAGGGGCTTTCTCTCACTGTGGAGAGTGGGGGCTACTCTCTAGTTGCGGTACACAGGCTTCTCGTCGAGGTGGCTTCTTTTGGTGCAGAGCACGGGGTCTAAGTGCACGGGTTTCCGCAACTGCGGCACATGGTCTCGGTAGTTGTCAGAGCCCCTCTTGTAGTTCACAGCCAGGGATGTAACACGGCAGGGCTGTGGGGAGTCCATCCACGGCTTAACACGTATAGCCCTCCTGCCTCCCTGCTAAACATCTCCTGAAATCTCCCGAAATGAAGAATAAAAGCCAAAAACATCTCTTTGGCAGTGCAGACTGTTTCAGGAATTCATGAAAGACGCAGAGCAGATAGGTGTGGCCTGATGGAGCAATCGGATCAAAGGGAAAGGAAGGCTAAAATATTCGCAGGCAATGACTTCTGTGAAAGCCGTTCCAAGAGTTCTGCGAAAGTTCTGTGTTTATGGGCACAGAACAGGAAGCAGCCCTGGGGCAGTCGTCAGGGTGATTATCTGCGGAACCACTTGCAGAGGATCTGCTGGCCAGCCGCTCCCACCCCCAACCCTGCGCTAAGCCGTGCCAGTGAGTGTCTGCCTCCAGGCTAGAGTGCTGGTGTCCAAGAGACAGGCCCCAGGTGACAAGGAAGTCTCCAGGTGGGGTGGAAAGCCCTACCTGATGAAAAGGACCCGTCCCCACTGCACACCCTGTCCAGAAGCACGGACCCTTCCTCTTCCTAGGACACAAAATCTGAGCCTGGATCCACTGACAGAAGGGGAGTTTTCAAACACAAACATGAGCATAAAAGGAAAAATCATTGAAACTTTGGGAAAAAACTAATATCAAGAAGAGCACAAAACTCTATAAACAGAGACCAGCACTCGTGCAGACATTTCACAAAGCAAACACATGAAAATAATCCTCAGAGATTAGACACAGTATTACATGACACAAAAAAAAGGCATTTAAAAAAAAAAAAAAAAAGAAAAAGGGCTTCCCTGGTAGCTCAGCTGGTAAAGAATCCACCTGCAGTGCAAAAGGCCCTGGTTTGATTTCTGGGTGAGGAAGATCCTCTGGAGAAGGGATAGGCTACCCACTCCAGTGTTCTTGGGCTTCCGTGGTGGCTCAGTTGGTAAAAGAATCTGCCTGCAATGTGGGAGGCCTGGGTTTGATCCCTGGGTTGGGCAGATCCCCTCGAGGAGGGCATGGCAACCCACTCCAGTATTCTTGCCTGGAGAATCCCCATAGACAGAGGAGCCTGATGGGCTGCAGTCCATGAGGTCGCAAAGAGTTGAACACGACTGAGTGACTAAGCACATAGGGAAAAAAAAGATCCAAGGAACAGAAAAGGGGAAGAAAAGTAAAGACACAGACTCTGAGGAGGAATGAAAGAAATAGTATTAAAATGTAACAGAGATTTCTCTAGTGGCACAGTGGTTAAGAATCTCCCTTGCAATGCAGGGGACAAGTGTTCAATCCCTGGTCGGGAAACAAGATCCCCCATGCCTTGTTGTTTTTCAGTCGCTAAGTTGTGTCCAACTCTTTGCGACCCCATGGACTGCAGCATACCAGGCTTCCCTGTCCTTCACTATCAAGAGTTTGTTCAAACTCATGTCCACTGAGTCAATGATGCCATCCAACCATCTCATCCTCTGTCATCCCCTTCTCCTCCTGCCTTCAATCTTTCCCAGCATCAGGGTCTTTTCCAATGAGTCCAATCTTTGCATCAGGTGGCTGAACATGCGTAGGGGTACTGAGCCCACATGCCACAATGGAAGATCCTGTGTGCTGCAGCTAAGATAGACAAATAAATAAATATTTTTTAAAAATCAGAATAGAAGGAAATTTCCCAGATCTGAAGAAAAGATACAGGTCTTCACATGGGAAGGGCCCTCAGGTGACAAATGACTTACCTGGAAATAAGACACACCCAGACACCGTTCCCAAAATTTCAGAATACCAAGGAAGGAGGGGGAAATACTTTCCAAAGAAAAACAAGGAGACACTTATCTACAAAGAGTTAGGAATTATAAGTCCCAGCAACACAGGATGTTGGAAGAAAATGGAGCAATATCAATATCAAGAATCTAAGAAAAAATGACTTTGATCCCAGAGTCCTTTTCCCAGCCAAATCAGCATTCCGGTGAAAGGCCAACAGGGAGTATTTAGGGCATATAAACCTCAGGACTCTGTAACTCTCAGATTTGCTCTCTGAAGGAATTCCTCAAGGTGAAATAGAGCAAGAAAGGAAGAATCCAAGAAGGAGGAAACTGTGTTATCCAACGGGCCAGAGGCAAACAGGACAGCCATTACCACTTCTCGTGAAATTTAAATAATTTCTACACATCTCGTTGCACAGTTAAAAAATTAATAATAACAGAGAATTAAGACCCCAGATTAATTCAGGGAAAAGGAGAATGATGGGGGAAGTGAAATCAAATGCATGTTTTCATCTTTTTGGAGAAGAGGATAGAATTGATTAATTCTGGATATTGAAGGAAATGGCAACCCACTCCAGTATTCATGCCTGGAAAATCCCATGGACCGAGGAGCCTGGTGGGCTACAATCCATGGGGTCACAAAGAGTCGGACACGACTGAGCGACTTCTGTGTGTGTGTCTGTGTTAGTATACATGGGGCTTCCCTGGTGGCTCAGTGGTAAGGAATCTGCCTGGAGACATGGGTTTGACCCCTGGACCAGAATATCCCTGAAGAAGGAAATGGCAACCCACTCCTGTATTGCCTGGAGAATTCCATGGACAGAGGAGCCTAATGGGGTATAGGCTTCCCAGGTTGCGCTAGCGGTAAAGAACCTGCCTGCCAATGCAGGAGAGGTAAGAGATGTGAATTTCGATCACCTAGTGGGGGAAAATCCCCTGGAGGAGGGAATGGCAACCCACTCCGGTATTCTTGCCTGGAGAATCCCATGGACACAGGAGCCTGGCAGGCTATGGTTCATAGGGTGGCAAAGCGTTGGACATGACGGAAGCAACTGAGCATGCAATGGGCTGTAGTCCATGGGGCCACAAAAAATCAGACATGACTGAGTGACAGAGCACACACAGTGTATATTAAAGATCTGGTGGTCCAGTGGCCAAGACTCTGGATGCGGGGGGCCTGGTTCAATCCCTGGTCAGGGAACTAGAGCCCGAATGCTACAACTAGGAGTTCGCATGCCACAGCTAAGACCCAGTGCAGCCAAATAGATAAAAAATGTTTTTTCAAAATCTACAGGATGAGTTTCACTTCAGATAATAGCACAGAAGCTTGTGTCAGATTCACCCAGCCTACTTGTGACAATTGTATACTCAGGAAAAATATAAAAAACAACTATGTAAAGGTGCTGGAAAGGAACCAGTGCCCTACGAGGAAGGAATCCAGGGGTGATCCATGAGTAACCAGCTTTCCCCTGAGAGTTCTTAATTTTCTCTGCACACAAGAAACAGAACTCAAACAGAAAGCGGCCGTCTTGTTGTTTAGTTGCTAAGTCACGCCTGACACTTCTGTCAGCCCGTGGACTGTAGCCCACCAAGCCCCTCTGTCCATGGAGTTTCCCAGATAAGAATACTGGAGTGGGTGGCCATTTCCTTCTCCAGGGAATTTTCCAGTTCAGGGATCGAACCCACATCTCTTGCTTGGCAGGCCATCTTACAGTGCTGAAAAGATAGAAGTTGGGTTTCAGGCCTGCCAGAGTAGCTGGGAATTGAGGGAGGGCAGATCCCAAAAGGAAGAACCCCCCAAATCTGTGTACAAACACCCCTTCAGTCCTTGGCTGGTTCCAGGACAGTATGTTATGGGTCATGCCTCCAAGGAGCCTGGCTGAAAGTGACACCTGGAGGGGCAAAGGATGGAGCTGAGATTTCAGCAGCTGCCCAACTGCATACACAGAGTTTGGAATTTAAGTCCACTCAAGTTCGAGGTGCATGGTAAACCTCTTGGACTTTCTACTAAAACCCCAGAAGGGTGATGTTTTAGAAGTGAGGCCCACATCCCAGACTGAGGGCAAAACTGAAGTAAACCTACCCGAACAAAGCAGAGAACTAAACTGCCATGGGATCAAAGCTTATCTGCCAGTAATTGAACTGCTTTCTAGAACAAAGTTTCTCACCTTTCAGAGGAAGATGACAGAAACCACTGTACTACAGTGCATCGCCCATAATGTTCAGGGTACATCAGAATTTATGAGACCTGCAAAGAAGCGGGAGAGTGCATCCCATAATCGAGAGAAGAAAGTCCATAGAGGAAGGCCCACAGAAAAGCCAGGTGCCAGACTTAGTGAAGACGTGAAAATAATTATTATACGTGTTAAAGACTTGACAGGAAAAGATGGATATAATGGGTGAAGATTTAGGGTTGACTTTTTCTAACATTTATTTATTTGGCTGGCCAGGTCTTAGCTGAGGCACGTGGGATCTTTGTGGGATCAGTGGGATGAGTTGTGTCATGCAAACTCTTAACTTGCCACATGTGGGATTTAGTTCCCTGACTTTTTCTAACATTTATTTATCTGGCTGGGCCAGGTCTTAGCTGAGGCATTTGGGATCTTTGTGGGATCACTTGGGATGAGTTGTGTCATGCAAACTCTTAACTTGCCACATGTGGGATTTAGTTCCCTGATCAGAGGTTGAACCCCGGTTCCCTGCACCGGGAGTGGGGAGTCCTAGCCACTGGACCAGAAGGGAAGTCCTTAGGGACAACTTTTTAGGAATGATATAGAAACTGTAAAAAGAGAGCCAAATGGAAGTCTTAGACCTGAAAAATGCTATACCTGAAAAAAATTTTAGGAGTCTGACAACAAATTAGATACTGCAAAAGAAAGGATTTTTAATGTGAACATGAAAACAAACTTTGAGGTAAGGAGAAGGTATTCAAGGGCCTTCCCAGGTGGCTCAGTAGTAAAGAATCCACCTGCCAATGCAGGAAACACAGAAGACTTGGTTTCAAACCCTGGTCAGGAAGATCCCCTGAAGGAGGAAATGGCAACACACTTGCCTGGGAAAACCGGTGGACAGGAGAGCCTGCTGGGCTACAGTCTGTAGGGTTGCAAACACTCAGACACTACTGAGGGAATGAGCATGCACACACGCACAGGTGGTATTCAAACTACAGCACAAAAAGAAACAAGACTACAAAATTGTCTCAGGAGGGATGGTAGAAACTGGATGTACGGCTCCTAAAACACTTGATGAAAAAGAAAATGAAACTTTAAGAAAATGATTAATCCAACAAATGGTGAGAGGAAATTTAACATGAAATAACCGTGGTAAAAAGCAAACATAAGATGGTAAGAATAAGTCAAAACATTTCAGTAATCACAGAAGGGGAATAAGTTAAATTCCCATTAACCCTCTTTGACATAAATTGCAACAATGGAAATAAAAACAAAATACGAAAACAAAAATAAACAAATGGGACTGAATTAAAGGCTTTGCACAGCAAAGGAAAAGATAACCTCAGAACATGAGAAAATATTTGCAAGCCACGCAACCAACAAAGGATTAATTTCCAAATTAATTTCCAAAATATACAAACAGCTCATACAGTTCAATATGTAAAAAAGCAAACAACAACAACAAAAATAAGCAGAAGACCTAAATAGACACTTCTCCAAAGAAATCATACAGATGGCCAACAGGCCAACTGCACTAATTATTAGAGAAAAGCAAATCAACACTACAATGAGGTATCACCTCACTCTGGTCAGAATGAATCTCACCAAAAAGTGTATAAATAACAGATGCTGGAAAGGTAGAGAAAAAGGAACCCTCCTCCACTGTGGGTAAGAATGTAAATTTGCAGCCACTATGGAGAACAGTATGGAGGTTCCTTAAAAAACTAAAAATAGATATCATACTACCTTCAGTTCAGTTCAGTTGCTCAGTCATGTCCGACTCTTTGCAGCCCCATGAATTGCAGCACGCCAGGCTTCCCTGTCCATCCCCAACTCCCAGAGTTCACTCAGACTCAAGTCCATCGAGTCAGTGATGCCATCCAGCCATCTCATCCTCTGTCGTCCCCTTCTCCTCCTGCCCCCAACCCTCCCAGCATCAGAGTCTTTTCCAATGAGTCAATTCTTCACAGGACCCTGCAATCCCATCCTGGGCACGTATCTGGAGAAAACTCTAGTTCAAAATCATACATGCACCCGAATATTCACTGCAGCACTATTTACAATAGGCAAGGCTTACAAGCAACTTAAATATCCATTAACAGATGAATGAATAAAGAACATGTGGTATAGTTGGACACAACGGAATATTTCTCAGTCATAAAAAGAATGAAGTAATGCCATTTGCAGCAACATGGATGGACCCAGAGATTGTCATAATAAGTGAAGTTAGCCAGACACAGAAAGACACATACCACATGATATCGCTTATATGTGGAATCTTAAGAAGAAAAAGATACAAACGAACTTATTTACAAAACAGAGGTAGACCCACAGACAAAGAAAACAAACTTATGATTATCAAAGGGGAAAGAGGGAGAGGGATAAATTAGGAGGTTGGAATTAACAGATACATACTACTAAACACAGAACAGATAGCCAACAAGGACCTACTATGAATATATAGCACAGGATACTATACTCAATATTTTGAGTATAGTATGAAAATATATTCCCTATAAGAGAAAATCTGAAAAAGAACACACACACACACACACACACACACATACATGTATAACTGGATCCCTGTGCTATACACCTGAAACTAACAGGACATTGTGAATCGACTATATTTACATAAAATAAAAAGCAACAACAGTATTAACAACAAAGATGAGGGTAACCTTTTAAAATAGAGACTTTCAGGTTAAGTTAATAGCAACCAAATTGATATATTATTCACAGAAGACGTATGTAAAAAAAAGTTATATATTGGTTGCAGCTCCTTTTGAATATTAACAGAAATGCCAATTAACAGTGGCTAACAAAAGAGCTTATTTTTCTTGTTGAAGTCTGGAAGTATGTGGCTGCTGCTGTTGGTTCATGAGTATAAGGGTGGTACCTTAGCAATTCTCTTGGCTTTTTGTTCATGGTCACAAAATGGTTGCCAAGGGTTCAGGTATTGCATCTGCACTGAAGGTAGGAAGCCGAGAAAAGCAACACTGTTCACGTGGCTTCCTCTTTTGGGAAAAGCAAAAACCTTCCCAGAGCTCTCAACAGACTTCTGCTGGTGTTTCAATAATCAACACTGTTGTTAGCTGGCAAGAGAGGCGGTCGCCCCAGCTTACTTAGTGAAGGTAGACAAGAGATGGGGATTGCAAAATGAATGTTCTGTAGCCAGTGAACAGTGTCTCATACAGGTCCAAAATATGGGGATGGAAAAGACACACTAGGCAAAAGCTGATAAAAGGGCAAAGAGTGGCTGCAGAGAGGTGAAGAGCTATCTAGAAGCTCTAAGCAGGACAAGCTACAGACTCAGCACACATTCCCACTCCCGTAATTGTAGAGGCTGGAACATAAAAGCTTAATTTCTGACGCTCTTTTGCAGCGAGGTTCTAGACGTGAATCGTTGTTGTTGTTTAGTTGCTAAGTTGTGTCCGACTCTTTTGCAATCCCATCGACTGTAGCCCACCAGGCTCCTCTGTCTATGGGGTTTTCCAGGCAAGAATACTGGAGTGGATTGCCATTCCCTTCTCCAGGGGATCTTCACAACCTAGGGATCAAACTCAGGTCTCCTACCCTGCAGGTAGATTCTTTACCACTGAGCCAGCAGATAAGCCCAGATGTGAATTAGGTTCTGCCAACTGCATGGACCTGCATGAGATTTTGTAGCTGCAACTGAGTCAGAGACAGTTCTGCTGACCTATCATGGAGATGAATATAAAAGATTGGCGGTAGCCAGACAGAGCATTTCAGGGTTTTATCAGCAGCTTTGTGGGTAGATTATGGTCATTGTGGTAACAGCTGCAGCAGCAGTAGCCTCCTAGCCCTGGCTTCTTTATGCCTGAATCGAAACTACAGTGATGCGGTCTTCAACTCAATAGTTCTGGGGGAGGCTTCCTGATTACCATGACTCCAATTTTTCCTGTGATTTTTATAACCACCTAATTTCCTGTTTTAAACCCCTTTGAAATCAACCCTGAATATTCATTGGAAGGACTGATGCTAAAGCTGAAGCTCCAATACTTTGGCCACCTGATACGAAGAGATGACTCCTTAGAAAAGACCCAGATGCTGGGACAGATTGAGGGCAGGCGGAAAAGCGGGTGACAGAGGACGAGATGGTTGGATGGCATCACAGATTCAATGGATGTGAGTTTGAGCAAACTCTGGGAGACAGTGAAGGACAAGGAAGCCTGATGTGCTGCAGTCCATGGGGTCGCAAATAGTCAGACATGACTTAGCAACTCAACAACAGTCTTAAAATGCAGTGAGTAGTTTCTGTTTCCTACACTGAGCTCTGAAATTGATCACACACACACTCGGGTCTTAGAATGATAGGGCCCCTCAGGTGACTTTCTGAAGCAAGTGTAAACTCTCTCTGGGAGGAATTCAAAATTATTCTGAAGCTCAAAGAATCCTACAGAATTAAAAACAAAAGAAAATGAACACTTCTGAAGCAAAAACCATAAAACACACAAGGAAACAAAGCATTATAAGTAAAAACAGCAGGAACCACAGACAGCAGAGACAGAAATGCAAAGACTTTAGATTCTAGAATTATCAGACACACACTGCTATATTTAAAACAGATAGTCAACAAGGTTAGCACTTGTATAGCAAATGGAACTGTATAGCACATGGAACTTTGCTCAATACTCTGTAATATCTAAGTGAGAAAAGAATTTGAAAAAGAATATATATATACACACACACACACACACACATAAGTAAATCACTTTACTGTACACCTGAAATTAACACAACATTGTCAATCAATTATACTTCAATATGAAATTTAATTTAAAAAGAGTTATCAGACATAGAACATAAAAAATATAGGTTTGGTATACTTAAATAAACATGTGAATAAAACAAACAGATTTGAAAAAAGACTAAAACATTTTAAAATAAAATTAATATGTAATGATTAAAAAGAATAATTCAAAAGACATGTCAGCCACCTGGTTGGAAACAGCTAAAGAGTTAGTGAACTCATTGATGGATCTGAAGAAATTATGAAGAATGCAGTACCAAAATACAAAAATCTGGGAAAAGAGAGGTTGAGAGGTATGAAAGATACTGTAATAAAAGGAGACAAATTACATTATCTGGAAGAAAAGACAAGGGAATAAGGAAGAAGCAATGTTTGAAAAAATGATGGGTGAGAATTTGCCAGAATTGTTGAAATATATCCAGGCTTGTACAGTAATGCTTAAAATTCTCCAAGCCAGGCTTCAGCAATACGTGAACCATGAACTTCCAGATGTTCAAGCTGGTTTAAGAAAAGGCAGAGGAACCAGAAATCAAATTGCCAACATCCGCTGGATCATTGAAAAATCAAGAGAGTTCCAGAAAAAACATCTATTTCTACTTTCTTGACTATGCCAAAGCCTTTGACTGTGTGGATCACAATAAACTGTGGAAAATTCTGAAAGAGATGGGTCAGGTCAGACCACCTGACCTGCCTCTTGAGAAACCTGTATGCACGTCAGGAAGCAACAGTTAAAACTGGACATGGAACAACAGACTGGTTCCAAATAGGAAAAGGAGTACATCAAGGCTGTATATTGTCACCCTGCTTATTTAACTTATATGCAGAGTACATCATGAGAAACGCTGGACTGGAAGAAGCACAAGCTAGAATCAAGATTGCTGGGAGAAATATCAATAACCTCAGATATGCAGATGACACCACCCTTATGGCAGAAAGTGAAGAATAACTCAAGAGCTTCTTGATGAAAGTAAAAGTGGAGAGTGAAAAAGTTGGCTTAAAGCTCAACATTCAGAAAATGAAAATCATGGCATCAGGTCCCATCACTTCATGACAAATAGATGGGGAAACAGTGGAAACAGTGTCAGACTTTATTTTGGGGGGCTCCAAAATCACTGCAGATGGCGATTGCAGCCATGAAATTAAAAGACGCTTACTCCTTGGAAGAAAAGTTATGACCAACCTATATGACATATTCAAACTCAGAGACATTACTTTGCCAACAAAGGTCCGTCTAGTCAAGGCTATGATTTTTCCAGTAGTCATGTATGGATGTGAGAGTTGGACTGTGAAGAAAGCAGAGCACCGAAGAATTGATGCTTTTGAACTGTGGTGTTGGATAAGACTCTTGAGAGTCCCTTGGACTGCAAGGAGATCCAACCAGTCCATTCTGAAGGAGATCAGTCCTGAGTGTTCATTGGAAGGACTGATGTTGAAGCTGAAACTCCAATATTTTGGCCATCTGATAGGAAGAGCTGACTCATTTGAAAAGACCCTGATGCTGGGAAAGATTGAAGTCAGGAGAAGGGGATGACAGAGGATGAGACGGTTGGATGGTATCACCAACTCAATGGACATGAGTTTGGATAAACTCTGGGAGTTGATGGACAGGGAGGCCTGGTGTGCTGTGGTCCATGGGGTTGAAAAGAGTTGGACACAACTGAGCAACTGAACTGAACTGAACTGAAGCAACATAGCACTTAGCATAATTGATTTACAATGTTTCAGCTATACAGCAAAGTTATTATCTCTCTACATATATATATATTTTTTTTTTCTTTTTCAGATTCTTTCCCAAGAATAGACATTTTTAAACTAAACTTTGAACTGAATGAGAACATAGAGAAAAGTACACAGATCAAAAATATATGACTCAAAGACTCCCCTGGTGGCTCAGTGGATATGAATGTCCCTGCAACTGAAAGGGACACAGGTTCGATCCCTGGTCTGGGAAGATTCCACATGCCTTGAGCAACTACACCAGTGAGCCACAACTGCTGAGCCTGTGCTCTAGAGCCCTTCAGCCACAACTACTGAAGCCTGTGCACCACAGAGCCTGTGCTCTTCAAGAGAACCCAGTGCAATGAGAAGCCCATGCACCACATCGAAGAGTAGCCCCACCCTCTGCAACTAGAGAAAGCCCGCACAAAAACAGTGAAGGCCTAGCACAGCCAAAAAATAAATTAATAAACAAAATATATATATGTATGACTCGGGACTTCCCTAGTGATCCAGTAATTAAGAACTTGCCTGCCAGTGCAGGGGACACGAGTTTGATCCTTGGTCTGGGAAGATAGCATGTGCCACGAGGCAACCAAGCACTCACACCACAGAGCCCGTGCTCCACAACAAGAGAACCCACCGCAAAGAAAAGCCTGTGCACCGCAACTGGAATCGCTCAATGCCATCCCCTCCACTAGCTTTGTTCGTAGTGATGCTTTCTAAGGCCCACTCGACTTCACATTCCAGGATGTTTGGCTTTAGGTGCGTGATCACACCATCGTGATTATCCGGGTCGTGAAGATCTTTTTTGTACAGTTTTTCTGTGAATTCTTGCCACCTCTTCTTAATATCTTCTGCTTCTGTCAGGTCCATATCGTTTCTATCCTTTATCGAGCCCATCTTTGCATGAAATGCTCCCTTGGTATCTCTAATTTTCTTGAAGAGATCCCTAGTCTTTCCCATTCTGTTGTTTTCCTCTGTTTCTTTGCATTGATTGCTGAGGAAGGCTTTCTTATCTCTTCTTGCTATTCTTTGGAACTCTGCATTCAGATGCTTATATCTTTCCTTTTCTCCTTTGGTTTTTGTGTGTCTTCTTTTCACAGCCATTTGTAAGGCCTCCTCAGACAGCCATTTTGCTTTTTTGCATTTCTTTTCCATGGGGATGGTCTTGATCCCTGTCTCCTGTACAATGTCACGAACCTCATTCCATAGTTCATCAGGTACTCTATCTATCAGATCTAGTCCCTTAAATCTATTTCTCACTTCCACTGTATAATCATAAGGAATTTGATTTAGGTCATACCTGAATAGTCTAGTGGTTTTCCCTACTTTCTTCAATTTAAGTCTGAATTTGGCAATAAGGAGTTCATCATCTGAGCCACAGTCAGCTCCTGGTCTTGATTTTGCTGACTATATAGAGCTTTCTCCATCTTTGGCTGCAAAGAATATAATCAATCTGATTTCGGTGTTGACCATCTGGTGATGTCCATGCGTAGAATCTTCTCTTGTGTTGTTGGAAGAGGGTGTTTGCTATGACCAGTGCATCCTCTTGGCAAAACTCTATTAGTGTTTGCCCTGCTTCATTCCGTATTCCAAGGTCAAATTTGCCTATTACCCCAGGTGTTTCTTGATTTCCTACTTTTGCATTACAGTCCCCTATAATGAAAAGGACATCTTTTGGGGGGGGGGTGTTAGTTCTAAAAGGTCTTGTAGGTCTTCATAGAACCATTCAACTTCAGCTACTTCAGTGTTACTGGTTGGGGCATAGACTTGGATTACTGTGATATTGAATGGTTTGCCTTGGAAACGAACAGAGATCATTCTGTCGTTTTTGAGATTGCATCCAAGTACTGCATTTCGGACTTTTTTTGTTGACCATGCTGGCTACCCCATTTCTTCTAAGGGATTCCTGCCCACAGTAGTAGATATAATGGTCATTTGAGTTATATTCACCCATTCCAGTCCATTTTAGTTCACTGATTCCTAGAATGTCATCGTTCACTCTTATCATCTCCTGTTTGACCACTTCCAATTTGCCTTGATTCATGGACTTAACATTCCAGGTTCCTATGCAATATTGCTCTTTACAGCATTGGACCTTGCTTCTATCACCAGTCACATCCACAACTGGGTATTGTTTTTGCTTTGGCTCCATCCCTTCATTCTTTCTGGAGTTATTTCTCCACTGATCTCCTGTAGCATATTGGGCACCTACTGACCCAGGGAGTTCCCCTTTCATTATCCTATCATTTTGCCTTTTCATACTGTTCAAGGTCCACGTTCAAGCTACTCCACGTTCAAGGTCAGGAGGGGTGGCCGTGAGGAGATACCCCTCATCCAAGGTAAGGAGCAGCAGCTGTGCTTTGCTGGAGCAGCCGTGAAGAGATCCCCCACGTCCAAGGTAAGAGAAACCCAAGTAAGATGGTTGGTGTTGCGAGAGGGCATCAGGGGGCAGACAGACTGAAACTACAATCACAGAAAACTAGCCAATCTGATCACACAGACCACAGCCTTGTCTAACTGAATGAAACTAAGCTATGCCATGTGGGGCCACCCAAGACAGGCGGGTCATGGTGGAGAGGTCTGACAGATTGTGGTCCACTGGAGAAGGGAATGGCAAACCACTTCAGTATTCTTGCCTTGAGAACCCCTTGAAAAGTATGATAAGGCTACTTAGTTATAAAAAAAATAATGAAATAATCCCATTTGTAGCAACATGGATGGACCTAGAAATGATCATACCAAGTGAAATAAGTCAGAGAAAGACAAACATATGACAAACCAGTCCATCCTAAAGGAAATCGGTCCTGAATATTCATTGGAAGGACTGATGCTGAAGCTGAAGCTCCAAGACTTTGGCCGCCTGATGGGAAGAGCTGACTTATTGGAAAAGACCCTGATGCTGGGAAAGACTAAGGGCAGGAGGAGAAGGGGATGACAGAGGATGAAATGGTTAGATAGCATCATTAACTCAAAGAATATGAGTTTGAGCAAACTCCGAGACATGGTGAAGGCCGGGGAAGCCTGGCACGCTGCAGTCCATGGGACTGCAAAGAGTTGGACAAGAATTAGCGACTGAACTGAACTTATATATAGAATCTAAAAAAATGATACAAATATACTTATTTACAAAGCAGAAATAGACTCACAGATATAGAAAACAGTCTTATGGTTACCAAAGAGGAAAATTGGAAGGAGAGATAAATTAGGGGTTTGAGATTAATAGATACAAACTATCAAATATAAAATAAATAATAAGGACCTACTGTGAACTATATTTAATATCTCATAATAACCTATAATGGAAAAGAATCTAATATATATGTATTTTGAATATAGATATATAGGAAAAGAATCTAGTATATATATATATATAAAATGAATCGCTTTGCTATACCTTGAAACTAATAGATCATTGAAAATCAGCTATATACATCGTTGTTTTTTAAGAAGTGTGAAAAGGCAAGCCACAATCCGAATGATATCTGCAAAACATAAATTAACAGGGCTTTTGCTTTTTCTTCTTTATTTAAATTAAAATCAAAACCAGTTCACTCACTTCTCCCCTTTTCTTCTCATGTAAATAATAATGATTAATATCCAGAATGTATAAAAAATCCCTACAAATAAAAAGACAAAAACTCAACAGGAAAATGAGCAAAAGAGAGTCATTACACAGAAGAAACCCCAAGAAAAATGCTTCCTGAGTAACCAGGAAAATGCAAAGTAAAGCCTCCAGGAGATACTATTTCACATGCACCAAACTAGCAATAACTTAAGAGTTTGATAATAACTAATGGTCTCATGGGCCACCTCATGCGAAGAGTTGACTCACTGGAAAAGACTCTGATGCTGGGAGGGATTGGGGGCAGAAGGAGAAGGGGACGACAGAGGATGAGATGGCTGGATGGCATCACTGACTTGATGGACGTGAGTCTGAGTGAACTCCGGGAGTTGGTGATGGACAGGGAGGCCTGGCGTGCTGCGATTCATGGGGTCGCAAAGAGTCCGACACGACTGAGAGACTGATCTGATCTGATCTGAATGGTCTCATGATATGAAGCAACAGTCATTCTTTCTCACTGCTTGTGGAGAATAAATTGCCAGAACTGCTTGGGAAATGGCTTAGCAATTCCTAGTGCAGGAGTTCTTAACCTGTATATGCAATTAGAGCTCAGGGGGGTCCATGTACTCGAATGGGAAAAAAACAATGTCTGTGTTTTCACTAACTGTAACTGAGACTTGCCATTTCCTTCTGTTACCAACTAAACTTTTGTGTCACTAGTACTTGTGACTTCTACAAACCAAAAGAATACAGATTTTGTGTATCACATTGAATTTGTTGCAGGTATCTCAAAACCACTTTGCCAACAAAAGTCCGTATAGTCAAAGCTATGGTTTTTCCAGTAGTCATGTACAGATGTGAGAGTTGGACCATAAAGAAGGCTGAACACTGAAGAATGGATGCTTTTGAACCGTGGTGCTGGAGAAGACTCTTGAGAGTCCCTTGCACTGTAAAGAGGTCAAATCAGTCAATCCTAAAGGAAATCAACCCTGAATATTCATTGGAAGTGTTGATGCTGAAGTTGAAGCTCCAATACTTTGGCTTCCTGATACGAAGAGTCAGCTCATTGGAAAAGACCCTGATGCTGGGAAAGTGAAAGTGAAGTTGCTCAGTCGTGTCTGACTCTGCAACCCCATGGACTGTAGCCTGCTAGGCTCCTCTAGGATGCCTCCAAGATAGCCATGACATCCATGGATTCTCCAGGCAAGAATACTGTAGTGGGTTGCCATTTCCTTCTCCAGGGGATCTTCCCAACACAGGAATTGAACCCGGGTCTCCCACACTGCAGGCAGACTCTTTACTGTCTGAGTCACCAGGGGCTCCTGATGCTGGGAAAGACTGAAGGCAAAAGGAGAAGGAGATGACAGAGGATGAGATGGTTGGATGGCATCACCGACTCAATGGACATGAGTTTGAGCAAACTCCGGGAGACAGTGAAGAAGAGGGAAGACTGGCGTGCCGCAGTCCCTGGGGTCGCAGAGTAGGACATCAGTGAGCAACTGAACAACAACCGGAGAAACTCTGGCCCATATGTATTAGGAGATGTGAGCAAAACACTGGGAGCCCGGAAAGGGCTTAAATATTCATCAGTAATACAATGGATAAATGGTGGAATATGCCTGCAGTATAATTACATTTTTTTTTAAAGCACTTGAAGACTCAGGTGGCATTGAGCTTGATGCCTTATGGACTAATAGCATAGTATTATCCACAACTCAGAGGTAATTTACTCTGTTGTAAGTATGATGAATGTCTATTATTCTTGTATTAGGGATGGAGAAACATATGTAGCTGAAAAAGCTTATGTTGTTCAGTTGCTAAGCTGTGCCGCATTCTTTGTGACCCCATGGACTCCAGCACACCAGGCCCCTCTGTCCTCCACTATCTCCCAGAGTTTGCTCAAATTCACGTCCATGAGTCACCATTGAGTCAGTGATGTTATCCAATCATCTCATCCTCTGCCGCCCCCTTCTCCTTTTGCCTTCAAAGAAGTATAACCAAATATTAAAGAAGAAGGTGAGCGCATTCCTGCTTGCCAACTTGTCCATTATTCCAGAGTTGATCCGCTGCTTAAGGCAAATCAAGGGGAGGGGCTAAGGCTCTAAGGCATGACTATCAGTTTCTGTATCATCCTCTTTTACCTGTCTCTCACCCAGCAGGTGTTAGTCGCTCAGCTGTGTCCGACTATTTGGGACCCAAAGGGCTGTAGCCCACAGGCTCCTCTGTCCATGGAATTTCCCAGGCAAGGAGACTGGAGTGGATTGCCATTCCCTTCTCCAGGGTATCTTCCCAACCCAGGAGTCGAACCTGGGCTTCCCGCATTGCAGGGAGATTCTTCAGCATCTGAGCCACGTAACTGCCTCTAACACCCGAGGGCTAGTCATTCAGGGAGGCTAAAGGAGAAGGCTACTTTTATGAAACTGACCACATATGACATTGGGGACCTGAGGATCAAGGCAGGTGGGCCCAAAGGCCTCCACCCTACAGGCTGGAGCGGAGTGGGGGCTGGAGGGACCAGCCCTCAGGACACAGGCATTCAGGACTGACACTGGCTACATTCCATGTGTCTTTTAAAACAAAGCACAGCTCGCCCTTCAGTAAACTGTGAAATATTATTCTCCACTTGAACAAAGAAATCTGAGCCAAACACGCCTTTGTGACATACTCACTTTTGCTTGGTTTTGAAGAAAACCTCTCAGGCAAAGCTGGGACATCTATGGAGGCCCCACGGCCAGATTCTGGGTTGCTCTCCTGCAAGGCAGCGCCTGGTATCTCATCATCATCAACCCAACATCTATGTCTGCACACGGCTCCTCTGTTCCCCACAAATTTTCTTCTTCTTTTTTAAGACAATGAACTTTCCTAATGTTATTTTTAAGCCAAGGAAAAATCTCCAAGAGCAGGCTGAATTAAAAAACAAAACAAAATGTTTAAAGTGAAAACCTGAGAATGTGATCACAGGCAGAACTGAAAAAGCAAAACAGCAGCTGAGGTGTGAGGCCTGGGGGGAGATTGCAGCTGATCTGGGATTGCAGCTGGCCCAGGACTCGGGGAACCTGAAACAGACCCTGCGGGCCGCAGGAAGCCCAGATGGCGATGCTGATGGCAATGGTGATAATGACGGGATGATGCTGAATCCTTCCTCAGCAGCAGGCCATGTGAGAGCCCTGGCCCTCCTGCCCTAGGCACCTAGAGGCTGGAGCTGGGATTTGTAGGAAGAGGCTAGCAGGGTGTGTCCAGCCCAGATGCTCCTCAGTCCCTTCCTATGCACCTCACTGACTCTGCCCCACATGTGTCTGGGGCAGGGGGCGGGGGTGGTGGAGGTGCAGTGGCCCTGACCTGCAGTAGTAGGTAGCTCCATAGGTGCCCAGGTTCCTGACCGAGGGCTAAGGCAAGGAGGTTTTTTTTTTAAAAATAACTAACTATACTAAAGGAAATCAACCCTGAATATGCGTTGGAAGGACTGATGCTGAAGCTGAAGCTCCAATACTTTTGGCCACCTCACTTGAAAAGGCCCTGATGCTGGGTAAGAGTCAAGGCAAAAAGAGAAGGAGGTGACAGAGGATGAGATGGTTGGATGGCATCACCAACTCAATGGACATGAGTTTGAGCAAACTCTGGGAAGCCTGGCATGCTTCAGTTCATGAGGTCGCAAAGAGTCCGACTGGACTTGGCAATCGAACAACATGAAGTGATTCCTCAGAAAAAAGGAATGTCTTCCTCATTCCTTGGAGAAGCAACAGCCTAGAATATAGAACACATATCCAGACTTTAAGATGATAGTGTTGGTCACACTAAAATCATACTTTACATTTAGTGCTTCACAGTTTAAAAAACGTACTTCCCCCTTTATGGCCGCCTTTGATCCATGGGCAACCTGTAGCACAGGATAAAGAGACGGCTTCTCTTCTTTTTACAAGAGATGATGACAACTTTGCAGGGATATTGGGAGAACTGAGTTGCATGATGTAGTAACAAGCAAGCAAATGTGCTCGGTCACTCAGTTGTATCTGTGATATTTTCCTGGCAAGAATACTGGACGAGTGAAAGTGAAAGTCACTCAGTCGTGTCTGACTCTTTGTAACCCCATGGACTGTATCAGTTCAGTTCAGTTCAGTTGCTCAGTCGTGTCTCACTCTTTGCGACCCCATGAATCGCAGCACACCAGGCCTCCCTGTCTATCACCAACTCCCGGAGTCTACTCATGTCCATAGAGTCGATGATGCCATCCAGCCATCTTATTCTCTGTCGTCCCCTTCTCCTCCTGCCCCCAATCCCTCCCAGCATCAGGGTCTTTTCCAATGAGTCAACTGTATAGTCCATGGAAATCTCCAGGCCAGAATACTGGACTGGGTAGCCTTTCCCTTCTCCAGAGGATCTTTCCAACCCAGGAATCGAACCCAGGTCTCCTGCATTGCAGGTAGATTCTTTACCAGTTGAGCCACAAGGGAAGCCCAAATGAAAGTGAAAGTTGCTCAGTCCTGTCTGACTCTTTGCGACCCAGAGACCCAGTTCTCCAGGCCAGAATACTGGAGTGGGTAGCTTTTCCCCTTCTCCAGCAGATCTTCCCAACCCAGGAATCGAACCAGGGTCTCCTGCATTGCAGGTGGATTCTTTACTAACTGAGCTATCAGGGAAGCCCCAACTAAGCCCCCAGCTGAGCTATCAGGGAAGAATACTGGAGTGGGTTGCTATTTCCCCCTGCAGGGGATTGTCCCAACCCAGGAACTGAACCCATGTCTCCTGTGTCTCCTGCATTGCTGGCAGATTCTTTACCACTGAGCCACCAGGGATGGCATAATGTAGTAGCCAGCCTATAAATAAGTAGAGAAAATTTATCTAAGATGTGATCAGCGAGGGCTTTCCTGGTCATCTAGTGGTTAAGAATCTGCCTGCCAATGCAGGGGACACGGGTTTGATCTTTGGTCCAGGAAGATCTCACACACCGCAGGGCAACTGCTGTGCTGCAGCTACTGAAGCCGAGTACCCTAGAGCCTGTGCTCTGCAACACGGTAAGCCACTGAGATGAGAAGACCAAGCACAGCGATGAAGAGTAGCCCCTACTCTCTATAACTAGAGAAAGCCTGCATGCAGCAACGAAGACCCAGCACAGCCAAAAACAAATAAATAATTTGTTTTTTTAAAAGAGAGATAATCAGTTTAAAAAAAAAAAAAGGACAAAACAGTGACATATGTAAGGATTCCTTTTGTATCAATTGTGAAAGGTTAGAATTGGACATGGAACAACAGACTGGTTCCAAATAGGAAAAGGAGTACATCAAGTCACCCTGCTTATTTAACTTATATGCAGAGTACATCATGAGAAATGCTGGGCTGGAAGAAGCACAAGCTGGACTCAAGATTGCCGGGAGAAATATCAATAACTTCAGATATGCAAATGACACCACCCTTATGGCAGAAAGTGAAGAGGAACTAAAGAGCCTCTTGATGAAAGTGAAAGAGGAGAGTGAAAATGTTGGCTTAAAGCTCAACATTCAGAAAACTAAGATCATGGCATCTGGTCCCATCACTTCATGGGAAATAGATGGGGAAACAGTGTCATATTTTATTTTGGGGGGCTCCAAAATCACTGCAAATGTTGATTGCAACCATGAAATTAAAAGACGCTTACCCCTTGGAAGGTAAGTTATGACCAACCTAAATAGCATATTCAAAAGCAGAGACATGGCAACCCACTCAATTACACTTGCCTGGAAAATCCCATAGATGGAGGAGCCTGGTAGGCTGCAGTCCCTGGGGTCAGTGTGAGTCAGACACGACCGAGCGGCTTAGCTTTCACTTTTCACTTTCATGCATTGGAGAATGAAATGGCAACCCACACCAGTGTTCTTGCCTGGAGAATCCCAGGGACGGGGGAGTCTGATGGGCTGCCATCTATAGGGTCGCACAGAGTCGGACACGACTGAAGTGACTTAGCAGCAGCAGCAGCAGTCAAGGCTATGGTTTTTCCAATGGTCATGTATGGATGTGAGAGTTGGACTGTGAAGAAGACTGAGCGCCGAAGAATTGATGCTTTTGAACTGTGGTGTTGGAGAAGACTCTTGAGAGTCCCTTGGACTACAAGGAGAGCCAACCAGTCCATCCTAAAGGAGATCAGTCCTGGGTGTTCATTGGAAGGACTGATGCTGAAGCTGAAACTCCAATACTTTGGTCACCTGATGCGAAGAGCTGACTCATTGGAAAAGACCCTGATGCTGGGAGGGATTGGGGGCAGGAGGAGAAGGGGATGACAGAGGATGAGATGGCTGGATTGCATCCCCGACTCGATGGACATGATTTTGGGTAAACTCCGGGAGTTGGTGATGGACAGGGAGGCCTGGCGTGCTGCAATTCATGGGGTTGTAGAGTCAGACACGACTGAGCGACTGAACTGAAATGAAGGGCTTCCCTGATGGCTCAGATGGTAAAGAATCTGCCTGCAATGCAGGAGACCTAGGTTAGATCCCTGGGTCAGGAAGATCCCCTGGAGAAGGCAATGGGTACCCACTTAAGTATTCTTGCCTGGAGAATCCCATGGACAAAGGAATCTGGTAGGCTACTCCATGGGGTTGAAAAGAGTCAGTTAGCCATCCAGTCATCCCTGGGCCCTCCCTGCTCTATTCAGCACCTGGGACACAGCCCTTCCTTCATTTTATTCATCAGGCTTTCACTAAGAATCAAAATCACCATCACCAACCCCCTGCGGAAAAGCAGTTTGGCCGTCACTTCCCTAGGGCACCACTGCCTAGGGCCTCAGGGATTGCAGCTTGGCCACATCTGTCCAGTGAAACGGCTGGGAAGGCTGTGGCCCAGAGCTGCTGAGTCAAGGTCTCAGAGCCGCTTCCTGCAAGAGGGATTTGCTCCTTTCAGTCGAGGGGACTGGACTCTGGGTGAGACTTATTTCCAGACCCCAACCCCTCTCTAATTCTACAACCGGCCTTGGGCAGGCACCGGGGATCCCAAAGCCACAAAGGTGAGCATGAAGGAGTTCAGTTCAGTCGCTCAAATCCAGGTCACTTGGAAATGTGGACAGCAGCCCTCCTCAGTCTTTGTGACCCCTTGGACCGCAGCACACCAGACTACCCTGTCCATCACCAACTCCCGGAGCTTGCTGAAACTCATATCCATCGAGTTAGTGATGCCATTCAACCATCTCATCCTCTGTCATCCCCTTCTCCTGCCTTCAATCTTTCCCAGCATTAAGGTCTTTTGCAATGAGTCAGTTCTTTGCATCAGATGGCCAAAGTATTGGAGCTTCAGCATCAGTCCTTCCAATGAATATTCTGGACTGATTTCCTTTAGGATTGACTGGTTTGAATTGATCTCCTTGCAGTCCAAGGGACTCTCAAGAGTCTTCTCCAACACCACAGTTCAAAAGTATCAATTCTTTAGCGCTCCTTAAGGAGCCGCATAAGCTTTCCTTATGGTCCAACTCTCACATCCATACATGACTACTGGAAAAACCATAGCTTTGACTAGACAGACCTTTGTTGGCAAAGTAAAAGTGATTCCCAAAGTGGGGTGACCCTTGAATGAGGAGGAGGTCCAGCTGGATGGACCACACACCTAAATTCTAAGTCTAGATCACTTGGAAATGTGGACAGCACCCCTCCTCAGGTCCCAAGTTCTCTTTCTGGGCATCATGGCCCCCTCCTACCTTTTTTTCCTAGAAGGAGGAGATTAGGTGTGTTTAGTTTAGGAAAGAAGTTGACAGATAGAGAGGGTGGAGGCAGTTAAATGTTATTGATATGCCTAAAGCCAGTAATTCCTGACCTGGCCAGAAAAGGCCCAAGGTTTAGATAAAGCAGATCCTGGAACCCCCACCCCAAACACAGGGGAAAAAAGTCTCCTGGACTCTGATAATTTGAGCCTCTTAAAAATACTCTTTCCCTTTTGTCTACTTGGAATCACCTTTCCTTGCCCCCTTCCTGCAGATCACTCAAATTCCAGGGAGCTGAATCAGAGGTGGGGGTTGCTGGTACAATATGCTTGTGACTTGCAAGAGCTTTGTTGTCTTTTCAAACGAAATAATCAATTTGTTTCCTTTTTCTTTTTTGGCCCCAAGGCATGCAGGATCTCACTCTCCCAACTAGGGACTGAACCCATGCCCTCAGCAGTAGAACTGCAGTCTTAACCCCTGGACTGCCAGGGAAGTACTGCAAGAGTTTTTAAGGTTCACTGTTAATAATGAATAATAAATGTCAGTAATTTGTGACTTTTGACGTAGCAGGTTTTGAGTCTTTCTTCATTGAAAGTATATTTTATAGACCTTTCAAATTCATCGATCTGAACTCCAGAGTCACCAGCCTACCACAAGGGCTCCTTCTCTGGCCAAGGACACAAAGTCTCCACGTGACCTTGTGTTCAAGATGGAATCTCGGAAATGGTTTCCCTCTTACCCACATGTGTGCCCACCTCTGGGGTCCTCATTCTTGCTCCCCATGGGGTCCTCTCTCAACAGAGCCGACTCTGGACCAAGAAGGGTCAAGGCCCTCATCTGACTATTTCCAGTGGCGCCAGCTCCCTCTCCAACCCCACCCCTCAAGCAAGCCCTCCGCAACCCCGTGCTCCACCTCACCCTAGCCGCAGGGCCTTAGCTCTTACAGTTTCTTCTTCCTGGAATGCTCTCAGCAGATACCAGGTCTCCCCCCAGGCCTTTTTTTCAGAGGCCTCTCTACACACCCTGCCGAACAGTCTGTCACTATCTCTTCTCTCTGCTTTTCCACATAGAATGTAGATCTTTTCCTCTCTCCCAACCCCACATATCCATTTTGGATCATAGAAAAAGCAAGAGAATCTCAGAAAAACATCTACTTCTGTTTCATTGACTATGCTAAAGCTTTTGACTGTGTGGATCACAACTGTGGAAAATTCTTCAAGAGATGGGAATACCAGACCACCTTACCTGCCTCCTGAGAAATCTGTATGCAGGTCAAGAAGCAACAGCCAGAACCGGACATGGAACAACGGACTAGTTCCAAATAGGGAAAGGAGTACGTCAAGGCTGTATATTGTCACCCTGCTTATTGAACTTAAATGCAGAGTACATCACGCAAAATGCCAGGCTGGATGAAGCACAAGCTGGAATCAAGATTGCTGGGAGAAATATCAATAAACTCAGATATGCAGAAGACACCACTCTCATGGCAGAAGGCAAAGAGGAACTAAAGAGCTTCTTGATGAAAGTGAAAAGAGCAGAGTGAAAAGCTGGCCTAAAACTCAACATTCAAAAAACAAAGATGATGGAATTCAGTCGCATCACTTAATGGCAAATATATGGGGAAACAATACAAACAGAGACAGACTTTCTTTTCTTGGGCTCCATAATCACTTCAGAAGGCGACTGCAGCCATGAAATTAAAAGATGCTTGCTCCTTAGAAGAAAAGCTATGACAAACCTATGACAAATTAAAAAGCAGAGACCATTACTTTGCTGACAAAGGTCAGTCTAGCGGCTCTGGTTTTTACAGTAGTCATGTATTGATGTGAGAGTTGGACCATAAAGAAGGCTGGGCACTTAAGGATTGATGCTTTCCAAGTGTGGTGTTGGAGAAGACTCTTGAGAGTCCCTTGGACTGCAGGGAGATCAAACCAGTCAATCCTAAAGGAAATCAGTCCAGAATATTCATTGGAAGGACTGATGCTGAAGCTGAAGCTCCGATACTTTGGCCATCTGATGTGAAGAGCCAACTCATTGGAAAAGACCCTGATGCTGGGAAAGACTGAGGGCAGGAGAAAGGGATGACAGAGGATGAGAAGGTTGGATGGCATCACCAACTCAATGGACGAGTTTGAGTAAGCTCCGGGAGTTGATGATGGACAGAGCAGCCTGGAGTGCTGCAGTCCATGGGGTCACAAAGAGTCAGACACAATTGAGCGACTGAACAACTCTACACAGAGGATCTAGGACAGACTGTATCTCCCAATGCTTACTCCAGCCCCAGGATTAGGCTCAGCAGATAGTAGGTGCAGCAATGCTGATAGCTGCTGATGGAGCCAGACCTGCCCTCAGGTCTCAGCTGAAGCCTCAGTGGTCCCCACCCCTCATGAGGTCTCTTCTGTTCCCTCTCCTCACATCCTTGGAGGAGCTGATCAAAACAAGAAGCTCATCAAAACAAGCAGTTATTATCTGCATTTTTAGTAATGAACATCCACCTTGTCTTCTGGTTCAGGGGTCAATCTACAAACTGCAGCCTGAGGGTCCAGCTCTGCTGCTGCCTGGTTTGGTGAAGGGGGTTTTGCTGCACAGCGGTCCTGATGGCTGGCTGTGGATGCTTCTGTGCAGCCTGGTCAGAGCTGAGCAACGGTGATGGAAGCTTGACAGCCCATACACCTTAAGTACTGACCACCTGGCCTGGCCTTTTCAGAAAGTTCACTGATGTCCATGCTGTGCCCAGGAGGAAAGGAAGGATAGCCAACGACGAGACCACCCAGCAACGCACGTTCTCTGTGTTGGGCAGTTTTACTTAATAGCTCAGCCCTCTGCCGTCAGAAGTTCACTTCCATCTCATCAGTCCCTTATAAATGATTCCAACACAAAAGTCAAGGGAATTGACACGTGTTCAGAAGTCCAGGAGCTGTCCTGCTCTAGGTGTAGACAGACCTTGGGTCAAGCCTCATCCTCAGCTTCCTACCTCTCATTCTGGAGCCATGCTAGGGCAGTCCTCCTGAGCACTTGGCAGATAGAACCGCAGCACGCAGGATAGGTCCCAGAACAGAATCCCACTGGCTGACGGGTCTCACCTGGGCTGCGTGGTCAGGTGTGCTGGGCTGACTGGATGGGCCCACGCCCTGGGTTCAACTCACCCACCCCACCTAGGGACCTGGGCATGAAAGAGCTGGGTGCTGTTCCCTGAGGAGGGGGAAACAGGCAAGGCCAGCCTTGAGAGGTTCTCAACTCCCATCTCAGGACTTTTTCTGCAACAGGAGACAAGGAACTGACTTACAAAAATTCACCAGTAAGCCAACTGCGTGGGTATCTTTAATAGCACATTAGGGATACAGTTAGTTAGTGAATCGGAGAGAAGTCACAAGCCTCTTTCGTCTGTTTTATGTGTTTTCACATGCTGTGCGAACCATGTCCCCTGTTCAGTTATTTTAGCAGCTGGATCAACAGTTATGAGCTACCAGTTTTGCTGATGGTTCAGATGGTGAAGAACCTGCCTGCAATGGAGGAGACTGGAGTTCGATCCCTGGGTCAGGAAGATCCCCTGGAGAAGGGCACGGCAACCCACTCCAGTATTCTTGCCTGAAGAATCCCATGGGCAGAGGAGCCAGGCTGGCTTTAGTCCATGAGGTTGCAAAAAGCTGGACATGACTGAACAGTAGTTACGAGCTGCAGACGAAGCTGATACCACTTGGTTTCACACAAGAAAACAGAGACCAGAGAGAAAAGAAGGAACAGGTGGTAGTTTGCTAAATGCCCTATTTATTTTGCAATCAAGGTTCAGAAATGAGGGGATATAACTGGTATCTCTGCATAGCTGTCATGTCAGAGCCACAAATGGATGGGGAGGGAGTGAGGAGGATGGCTTCTCAACACAGTGACCACCCCACCTTTTAAAAGTGAACACAACGAGGCTGGATTACAAATGGCCTGTCTCTCTGACCCATCATCAAGCCTCTCCACTTTAATCTTTAAGAACCAGCGGGGCCTTCACTTGGTCGGCCACCTCCTTGCCAACCAGCACCTCGACGATCTTCAGAGCAAACTCAAAGCTGGTTCCTGGCCCCCGGCTGGTAAGGATCAGGCCATCCTTTTCCACACGGTTCTCGGAGTAGCTGTAATGACCTGGGAAATAAAAACAAAGAAGGGTTACATCCTCGTGGGCTGTAGGACAGCCATGAACACCACTCGACACTTCCATTCCCTTACCACACACTACTGCCTCACAACAATGAAAATACAAACGAGCCAAAATTTTCAAAAAAGCAAAAGCTCACAACACCAACACTGTAGCCAGTCACTCATAACTCTATTAGGCACCCCCAGCTCTCAGAACACAGCAGGACAGAAAGAGAGAGGGTTTCTCTGAATCCCCTTTCCTGCCTAAGCACAGACTGTCCAAAAGGAACGCAGCTATCAGAAATCCCCTCTGGGAAGTTCTATCAATCAGAAGAGAAAACCAGGAGCTGATACTACACCCAGACAAACCTTGTCACAAACTATCATTCCTCCCATCTACTCTTCAAAGGGCCCCTTCATCTTTCTGAAAAGCCAATTACCTTCCCCTGAGAGGCCTGTCTCCCCTTTCCCCATTAAGATGGAATTTAAGCCAGAATTCTAAACCACCTCAGGGAGTTACTCATTTTCCCCTGGGGCTCTTCCATGTAAACATGAGTTCTAGTGCTTAGTTGCTTGGCTGTGTCTGACTCTGCGACCCCATGGCCTGTAGCCTGCCAGGCCTCCGCTGTAGCCCCCACAGCCCCCATGAGGGCTCCTGCATTGGCAGGCGGATTCTTTACCACTAGCACCACCTGGGAAGCCCAAACATCAAGTACACATGTCAAAAGACTTCGTTCTTCTCCAGTCACCTGTCTCCTGTAACAAGGGTCTCAACTAAGAACTCGGAAGGATACAAGGGAAAACTACTTTTCCTTTCCTATAAAATGCTGGAGGAAGGGGGATGTAGGGGAACCAGTGCTGAAGGCAGAAACGACCTGTAATATACAGACCCCCTGGGTGATGCACACTTTCTGCTGCCTCCAAAGCAAATAAGCAGAAACCACGCACAATGTGCCATGGGTGGGGAGAGAGAGGTTCAAGTGGGGAGAAACCTACTTTCTCGTCAGGCACTGCCTGCTTTCGGAGGCCACAGCTGGCTGTATCTTTGCAAATGTAATAAGAAAACAGGCTGCTCCTGTATTCTCATGAAGTAAACACTACCACCTCCGAGGAAATCTGAGGGCTCAAAGCTGGGATTCCCTGAACCACCCTGCACCCTCACATTCCACATCAGACGGTCACCAAATCCTCCCACTGCACAAGCACCAGGCCCGAACTCCTCACATGCAGCAGCACCCCACGTGGCCTGGCCCCGTGACCCCGCAGCTGCCCTGAGGGCCCACTCTCCCGCCTGAAGCTTGCAGCTCTGCTACAGAGGGCACTGTAGTCCTTCCGGCCCTGGAGGAGCTGCCCAGGCTGCTTCCTCTGCCCAGAAAGCTCCTCTCAGAAACACTCCTTTGAATTCAGCATGGACCCCTCTCTCACCAGGCCCCCCAGGTCACTCTATCATGCACCCTCCCAGCACCCAGGAAACCATCTGGCTCCCATTTACCTCTGGTCTGTGCAACGCTGAGCCCTCACCTACCCGTCCAGTCTAGAACGCTAATGGCACCAGGGAGGTACTCCCAAGTGTCAGGTGAAGGAAAGATCGAATGAACACTCCCTGCCTGCTGCCTCAATGCAGGACCTCTGCGTGCAGAGACCCCCTTCCTCCTGCCTTTCCCTCCACTCTCAGCACCACCAAACAGGGGACGTTCCACAGTGCAAACCAGAGCATACCCAGGTGCCCCCCATGAGAAGCCTTCACCAATTTCTCTGGCACCTTGAAGTGACCCTCAACTCCACATCATGGTACACAAGCCCTGAGGCCCAGCCTGTGCACAAAGACAGGGCAGAAAGAAGCAGAGGGGAGACAAAGAAGAACCCACGGGAGTAAACAGCGACCTGGATGGGACAGAGGCCACGGTGAGGACATGGAGGCCCGAGGTGTGTCTTGGAGATAAAATGCCAAGACCTTGCAGAGGGACTGGACGTGGGGAGACACCAATGAGGACTCCTGGCTGCCTGGCTGCCTGGTGACACTGCTCAATGACAGGACATGATGGACTAATAGATTCAGGGCCAGGGTCAAAAGCCCACACGGGTCCTCTATGCAATCCTGCCCCATCTGATCCCTGCAGTCCCTGCTGCTGGGCCTGCAGCACTGCACGACCTCTGCCCCCTCCCCCTCTGAGGAGCCCCGAGAACATGGCTTGATCTTGTCCCCTTCTCTGTCTCCAGAGCCCAAAGAGCTCAGGAAATGCTTGTCTGATGCTTACACAGAACAGTGCACCTGAGCAAGATGCTCCCGCTGCACCAGCAAGCTTTAGACACCGTGTCCTTATGAACCCGTCCTTTCCCAGGGATGAACACCACTGCCCTGCTTCAGGGCTTCCTCTCATTACAAATCAAGTCACCAGTGAAACAACTGACAACAGTCCGGGAGCGCTCTCCCAGTTACCCTTCTACAGAAGAAAAGGGGATCCCTGGTCTGCAGGGGAGTGGTTTTCCTAAGCTAACCTCATCTACTGTTGGTTAGAGATCATCCCAAGCGCTGAAGTAGAGAACCCGGAGCCGAGATGGACACCAAGACACAGGCAGTGAAGGCAAGGCTCTGAATGATTCAGGTAACAACCTCTTTGTGGGTAAAATACTACACATACGGATTACACAGGTTAAAAATGTTTAAAAATTCCGGTTCTTCTCAAAAATCTCAGTCAGGAAGAGCTAAAGGTCTGCTTACAGACCACCTCCACCTAGCGGTAAAGACGGAGAAAAACGACACCCGCATGCCAGTCCATTCCTGGTCAACCTGCAGGAGGTGTTCATTCCTTTTTACCTTTAAGCAAACACCCCAAAGCCTCTCTCAAAGCCCAGAGATGAAGCAACGGGGGAGGCTAGGGGCCACAGGGTAGTAACCAACAGCCGCTTTCACCTGCACACCCTCACCTTCGTGGTCTGGGAGCCCCAGAGACACGGTGGCCCAGACAGCCCTAGATCATTACTATCCAGCCCTTCCAAGAAAAGCCACTGACCCCTGAGCACATCAGCTCAGGTATCAGTCTGCCAGATTCAAACCTCAGTCTGCTAGTTAGCAGCTGTCTGACCTCCCTGTTTTTCTCTTCTGTAAAATGGGCATGATGCCAACCCCAACAGATTGAGCCCTGGCGATAGCGGTCCGTCCGCTCTGCATCCCCAGCACTCAGCCAGAGCCAGGCAGAGTCAGGCACTGACTGGTGGGCCCTCTGACACAGCTTCAGTGACCCACAGACGTCCAGGTGTGTCACACACACTGCCTCATGGAGCCCGTCAACAGCCCCGAGAGGCAGGAGCTACCTATGGTCCTCCTCAGGTGACAGATGGGGAAAATAAGGCCCAGCGAGGTTACAGGACCAGCCCTTGGGGGCAGGGAGGGGTGGGGCTGGAGCCACATTGGAGTCATCTGCTCCGGAGTCCCTGCTCGTCCCTGGGAGCCGGCATCCAACCACTCAGTAAACCACACAAATGAGAACTGAACAAATCTTTGAAGTCACCCCTTCTTTATTTTAAAGCTGAGAAATGGAAACACTCTGTCCTTCAGATTGGATGGCTTATGTAAGTAAAAAATGTCACACTGCTCTTAATTTGAAGTTCACGATGAGGACAAGCAGAAGGGCCTCCTCACCCAGGAAGTGATTACAGCTCCACTTCTCAGAATGCAGACACTGCAAATGTCTTTTTCTTTCAAGAGGCCTTGCTGACTGAACCCAACGCCTGGTGACTTCAGTGTGTGTGGGCCTCATGTGGACAGACACGGGGCCCCAGTTCCGGACCAACTCAGGCAAGCGGCCTGTTCCTTCGTCGGTGAAGCCCATACGTGCCTTACTGGGTACCTGGGCTGCCAGGCTCGAGATAACACATGTGAACGTGCCCTGTAAGTGCCCAAGAGTCAACAATCTCATATTCTTCTATTTCTGATCAGCCTCGTCTTCCTGAGGTGTTACGAGGAAAGAGCCACAAAGATACATGAGCAGATAACGGGGAACATGTTCCACTCATTTCTTCCTTCTCACGAGTCGTTACTGCTAAAGGAAGCCTGATTCTGCTCTTTCTGACCCTCCAAAACCCCATTAGCTCCAAGTAAACTAAACCCCTAAATTAAAAATTGCCCAGAAGTCAGAGCCTTAAAAAAAAAAAAAATTTTCACATAGAAGGTTTTATTGACAATTTATCTTTCTATCAACCAGAAAACAACTATAGATTTTTCAAAAAAGACATCACTACTACCTTGGATCAAATCTAAGAATATGCAGAATGTCCAACACCAAGAGTGAACCCTAAGGTAAACTATGGACTTTGGGTGGTGATGACGTGTCAGTGTAGGTTCATCGACTGTTACAAAGGTACCGTCTTGGGGGGAAAGGAAGCGGATGGGGAGGGAGGTGGGGATGGGGGCACACAGGGTTTATGGAAACTCTGTACTCTTTGCTTAATTTTGCTGTGAACCTAACACTCCTTTAAAACATAAGGTCTGTTGGTTTACAAGGCAGTAAAATGAAAACTGCATCACTTTACTTTCCTATGAAAGGATGAACGAAGAAAGAACATGGACTTCCCTACTTTTAGTTCAGAGGAAGTCCAGAGCAGAACTGATACAGCGAGAAAATCTATCAGTGGCACAGCTATTTTCAAATCTGCTCTTGACATTATCAGTCTTTTGATGTAGCCACTGGCTGCTGGTTAGCGGGTGTTTTAAATGGAGCTGGTCACCCAGTCTCCCCACTGGTAAAATGCCAGTTGAGCCACTTATGATTTCCAAGTGGGAATTTCTGATTCCCTTGCACATATCCACACCCAGTGTGACGTCCCTTTCTCTATACAGGTTTTGGTCTCTGCTCCCTTTGATATGCACGCCAGGCACAGGTGGCAGAGGAAGACACTTCCTGGCTGGTGCTCTGAACCACACACCAAGAAGCACTGTTTCTGAGGCAGCATCCATCGTGACACAGCTGCACATCCAGGTCACAGTGACCCTGCTGTGCCCCTAACTATACACTGCCTCATCATTTGAAATTTGATGCATTTTTAAATTTGGTGCACATGTCTTTGCAAGATATTAACTCCTGGAGGGCAGAGACAACGACATGCGTTTTTAAAAACATAACCTCCAAGTACCAAGTAACATTAGAGAAATGATAAGTTAGGGGAAAAGAAAGGTATAATGTTAGGTTTGAAAAGCAAGCTGCAGAACATATTTAGTAGCTCTCATTTGAGTAAAAACATTAAACTACAAAGGATAATGAGTATGTACAGAGAAAATTCTAGACTTACACAGGAAACCTAACAGAAGTTACCTCTGAAAAGTAGAAAGGAGGTAGGGAAGTCAGAGAGAAGCGAATCATCTACCTTTATTTCATTCCTTTCTGTACTGCTTGTTTTGTTTTTTTTTCTTTTTTTACCATGAATAGAAAATTGTTTTTATAAAAATAAATGCATAAAAGTTAAATGTCTGGCTGATATTAATATTTACAAAGGAACCTGTGAATGAAGGAGCAGGCCTCCTCTGCAGGAAGGGAGCAATGTCCATTTTACTCTGGACTGTGGGCAAAAGGGCACCCTCTGAAATTGCCACCAAGGTTTAAATTTTATCCTCAGACTGCTGGCAAAGTATTTAGCAAACTAGTTAAACTGGCATTTGCAACCACTTCAATCTGTGACCACAAGGAACCCGGCTGGCCTTTGGCTCAGCCCCTGTACCCTGTTAGGCAACCTGCACACAGAGACTTACCCCATTAGCCGGTCTTTCTCATTAAAACACTTGCAAAGAAAGTGAGGAACACATCACAACCCAACCCACAGAGAACCCCTATGTACAAAATATCTTCCAAGTGGGAGACAACATCACACCACAGCTTTCTGAGTAGGTCTTTCTGCACGTTAGAACGTAAGCATGTACTTACTTCCGTTCATCATTTTGTCTTTAGCAAGTGGGTGTGTTGTAACTTTGCTTCCAAAACCTATTTCATGAGCCAGCAGAGCTGTAGGACCTAAAAAGATGAATAAAGAGATTTAAGTGTGTACACAGAAAAACCCATGTTTTAAAAACTGCAGCAACAAGAGCATTCTTTGAATCAGGGGGCTCTTACCTAAAAATATGATTCTGAAACTAAACACTTACTAGTATGAGAGGTAAAGCATGTTTATAATCAACCATCTGCAGAACATGTGTGGCAAAAATGTACAAACTCAAAACACTTCAATAACCACTTAATCAGAAAGATTTACCTCTATACCTAAGGAGCAAACAGATAAACCAACCATGCCCCCTCAAGGAACAGGTTGCAAGTGTACCAGGGGTACAAAGAATGGGAGACCATCAAGGGTTAAATGTCTTGCCTCTTTGCAAATGGAAGACTTAGTTATATATTGAACGCAACCAGCATGCTCTGAACCTCTGGGCTTGACTGCTATTTCATGGACTAATTTTACTTTTCTACTTGAAAATGAAAGATAAGCACTCACCCATCTACCCAAATGTATCAGGTGGCATATATTAAATGAATATATTAAACTGAATGTGACATTTTCCCAGCCCCACAGGAGACAGCCATGAAATGCCTACATGGCTGAGACACAGAGGCGCTGGCGTTTCTTTTTACAACCACGCACTGAAGAGAAGAGTACAGCACAAATGTCCACTGTGGTCCTCTACACTGTCTCTCTTAAAATGAAGGTTAAAAAAAAAAAATGCAGGTGCCAACTTGAGACTTTAATGAGTGGTCAACTTTACTGATAAATCATTTTGTAACAATTCTCAAATAGAGACTAAAATCAGAAAGATTTCTTACTTTTTGTTATTTTAAATCTATTTTTTTAAAAAAAGGAGTCCCTCTACCTTTTTTCTCTAAGTCACCAAAAATTAAAAAAAACAAAAACTTACTAACACCTCATGTCAAACCTAAAAAACTCCAGAAGAACACTGTGACCTTCTAAATGGTTAGGGCACTTCAGCTAAGGTCCCAAGACAGACTCGCGCACTTTTAGCTCCAGCAAACCCAAGCACTTGCTCTTCTGACCTTTCATATTTCAACACGGTTCCAAGGAAAAAGTAGTTACATAAACAGACCTACGGGCAACTCAAGATCTTAGCAGCTACTAACAGGAAGATGGAACAAGTATCATCTAATTACATAAGCTGTCAGTCTAACATCAAGTGTCGGTTTTAGACCAAGTCCTCATTTATAACTTACATCAAAAGTCTCTTAAACATGCCTGATGTCGCCTCCCTCCTTACTTGTATTCTGTATATAAGAGCTGTGTTTGGAAGCAAATTTTAAAAGTCTGTCATAATTATCACTCAATTTTATTTGAATGGATTCATTATCTTTCTTATTTTGTGAGATTTTAAGAAACAATCATTTTCTCCAGTACATTTTAGAGCAAATTTCAAGAGATGATGGATCATACTTGAGGACAGTGGTCATACGGTGAGTTAGGAATTTTTAGGTTGCTCCCTCCAGGTGATAAAATTGTTACCTATAATGATGTTAATAAATGTATGGTAAATTCAAAATTATGGCTTTCTGGGCATGAGAATCCTAGTTGGGGGCTTCCCTGGTGGCTCAGGGGTAAGGACTCCACCTACCACTTCAGGAGGCACAGGTTCCATCCCAGATCTGGGAAGATCCGACATGCCACAGAGCAGCTGAGTCAGTGCACAACTACTGAGCCTGTGCTCTAGAGCCCGAGAACCACAACTACCGAGCCCACGTGAGTCCACATGCCCAATTACTGAAGCCCAGGGCCTGTGCTCCACAACAAGAGAAGCCACCGCAATAAGAAGCCTGTGTACCACAACCGAGACTAGTCCCTGCTCTCTTCAACTAGAGAAAAGGTTGTACAGCAATGAAGACCCAGCACACAGTCAAAAGTAAATAAATTATATATCTATAAATACATAAGGGTCCAGCTCTGCGCTGGGAGCAGAGGGCACAGTGGACAGAATCACCCCAGGAGGACCAGAGGGAAAGTCAACAGCGCCACCATGTGGTTACTTATGGAAAGGGTCCTAGCCTCTCCAGGCGTCCCAGAGCTTGAGCCTGTACCTGGAGCCCAGCACCTGCCAACTGGCTTCCATACCCCTCACGCCTCCCCCTCTCCCCTAATCTCATTTTATTTCTCCAGAAAGCCTCCCTTCCAGGTTCTTTCTCTCGCTTTCACTCAGTATTAGGGGTTAAGCTAACATTCCTTCAGTTCAGTAAACTGTTCCCAACCCCTAAGTGTAAGCTTCATCTTGTTCTCATCTACTGATTGAAACATCTGAATCTCTGCCATTGCTCATTCCAATCTCTCCTCAACACACGATCACACTTCTCTGGTCTTCTGCAGCACCCAGCAGAGCAGTGCAGGACATTCAACCAGACGACGTTACCAGCGCCGTTTACTTTACAGCATGGATGTAAATGATAAGGGCTGCATGCCTTGACAGCCTGGGAGTCGATCCTGCCTCAGCACAACACTGGGAACCAGAAGCAGCTCAGGATTCTGCTACTTCAGTGACACAAAATGACAAACTGACATGTGATTTTTTACTTTCAGCCGTCCTAAGGGAACAAACCCAACGCAAACCCTTCCTTTTTTTTTGGTCTAAGCACTAAGCACAAAGAATGCGACAGAGGTGAGGGGTCAGCATGTGGGGTGGGGTGGGGTGAGGTGGGGTGAGGGTGGACTGGACTAAGTCCATATTCAACTAATACCACCTATGTCCTCCTCCTCCTTAGTATCTTCTGCTTCTGTTAGGTCCATACTGTTTTTGTCCTTTATTATGGCCATCTTTGCATGAAATGTTCCCTTGGTGTCGCTAATCTTCTTGAAGAGCTCTCTAGAAGAAAAGCTAATACCAACCTAGACAGCATATTAAAAAGCACAGACATTACTTTGCTGACAAAGGTCCATCTAGTCAAAGCTATGGTTTTTCCAGTAGTCATATATGGATGTGAGAGTTGGACCATAAAGAAAGCTGAGTGCTGAAGAACTGATGCTTTTGAACTGTGATGTTGGAGAAGACTCTTGAGAGTCCCTTGGACAGTAAACCAGTCAATCCTAAAGGAAATCAGTCCTAAATATTTACTGGAAAGACTGATGCTGAAGCTGAAACTCCAATACTTTGGTCACCTGCTGCAAAGAACTGACTCACTGGAAAAGACCCTGATGCTGGGAAAGATTGAAGGCAGAAGAAGGGAACAACAGAGGATGAGATGGTTGGATGGCATCATCGACTCAATGGACATGACTGAGTTGGAGCAAGCTCTGGGAGCTGGTAATGAACAGGGAAGACTGGCGTGCTAGAGTCCATGGGGTCGCGAAGATACGGACATGACTGAGTGACTGAACTAACTGATGTCTTCCTCCTTAAGGAGCAGTGCAGCTACTTGGGCTTCAGTGTCTTTTAGCAAAGAAATCCTTAAGCCACAAGGGCAGGTCAGAGGTCAGTACTGACTGGAACCCAAAGACAAGGACTGCCAGGTGGATGCCCCTCAGTCCTTCCTGGTCTCTTACTTGGGGGTTCTCAAACACTCAAGTCTTAGGGTCCCTTCAGCTATTAGTGTGAGTTATATTTATCAGTAACTGCCATGCCAGAAATTAAATCTTGAAAGGTTTATGAGCTAAGAACACTCAGCACACAAGCCATGCCTGAATGATGCCACTGTCATTCTCTGATGTAATTCCTATGAGAATTAAAAGTAAAAAGGCAAATAATGTGTGAGCAGTATCTGCTCTGCCCTTACAAACCCTCTGGAAAGACTGTGAGAACGACTGCTCTAAGGCACAGTCCCCAGACCCCCAGCCTATGACTATGATCTCTTTTAAAAAGTCTACCGTATTGAACAAAATATCGTGTCATTTTGTCTAACCATCCATTCATTTGCTTATCTGTTCTCTTGATAAAACATTTAATGAAGACCTATGAATAAGGAAAGCGAAAGTGAAGTCGCTCAATCGTGTCCGACTCTTTGTGACCCCATGGACACCAGGCTTCTCCGTCCATGGGATTTTCTAGGCAAAAGTACTGGAGTGGGTTGCCATTTCCTTCTCCAGAGACTTCCCGACCCAGGGATCGAACCCAGGTCTCCCGCATTGTAGACAGACGCTTTACCATCTGAGCCACAGGCACCTGCCAAAATTACACTATGAAAAAAATGGAAGATGGTGGAATATCATCTATTAGAGCAAAAAGAATGGACTTTAAAATGGTATCAAAAACCAAAGGACTGATATTACTAGGTCTCAAAGATGTGAGGACCCCTGCAAAGCACCACCATCCTTACTCTGAATCATGTGGCAGAGAACATACAGTACCTCAGACTTGGAGCTGAACACTGAGGATCAGGTGGGAAGCCCCCGGGGCAAGCTCAGGGCAGATCTGTGATTGTTAACGCTGGTCTGATTCTTGCTGACCTTGTCCTGGCAGAAGTCCTCTCTGGCACTGGGACTGGCTGTAACAACTGTTTATTGAATTCCAGAGGGGCCTTGCTTTCCTCCAGGTCCATCATACATAGAAAACAATAGGTTCCACAAAATGCACACCAAAGGCAGGGAGAGGCAGAAAACGGAGTAACTGCAGTCACTTCTGACATGATACCAACCTCATGCCCCCAACTAAACACACTGACACAGAAGCCCTTCATGCTTCAGGAAGTGGAAGAAGTACTGGGAACACAACCTTGTACTCAAAGACAACCCTGTCATGTGTATTTTGAAGCAAGCTGCTGCAATTCATGGGGTCACAAGAGTCGGACACGACTGAGCAACTGAACTGAAGACACCCTTGGACAGGGGCCGGCCTGAGGTTACCTGCACAGATGGCAGCGATGAGGCCCTTCCTCTTCTCTTGTTCCTTCAGTATCTCCTTCACAGCAGCGGACTAGTCAGAGAACCAAAGTACATCAAGCTGTCATTAAGCCGCAGCCAATCTCGGCTAGAAACTTTGGTAGAATCTGGTTTTAGCTTAACCACAACAACTTCCATCTGTTTTTCAACAACATTGCTAAATCCTCAATATGAAAACTATCAAATTCATAGTGTTTCTACAGGCTTAAACCCAACCACAACGTTTATATAGAAAAGGGTACCCTCTCCTTAAAGATGTTTAAAGATAAGATGAGAAAACTATTTCCCTTGGGCATGCTAACCTTTGCCATCTTGTACTCTAGGGATACAGCAAAGAGGAAAGGTGCTGTTTGGGCTTTTTTTTCAGATAGCAAAGTGAGGAGAGTGCCCCAAGGTCCCAAATGACTGACTTGACCTGGTTCATGAGTTTCTGTCTCATGAAGCCCCTGACTCTCTCATCTCCTTTTCTCTTCCCTCCTGCAGGCTGATGCTTGACATAACAGAAGAAACAGTGGCTTCCTTTATACCATTTCTCATTCAAGCTGGCAGCTCTAGGCCCCTGCAATCTCCCTCACTCCAATGGCTGAATAGACAGCCAACCTCTTACCTTTCAATGCTTAACCCTTCACAAGCACAAAATAAATCATTCTGTTGCTATTGGAGGGGGGCAGTAATCTTACATTTGGACTCTATTCACAGAATCTATTCACAACTGTTCCACCAATTCTGCTTACTTCTACAGTAGATGTTATTAGAAATGACTTTTTAAAAAATTAAGCTGGAACACCGTTTTGTTCATCTTTTCCTATTCTATTCATAGCCTCCTTCCTGAAATATTTTAATAACAAAAACAACAGAATACAAGATGTTGGAATACTCTCTTTACATACTTTACCTCGGATAAATTCTGTGCACCCAGATTACCTCCTGGAAGAACCACCACATCATAAGGTCCCTGTAACAGTTTAAAAAATAAGAAAAGTGAAAATGTTTTATTTGAAATGTGCATTAAACAGTAACACATTCATATGTTAAATATGGTCACAGCAAAAATATTGTTCATAGAGAAAGTTAAATAAATCAAAGTGTTTCTCTACAATGGACTACTGTAACTAGCCAACAATGCAGAAAACCTCCATATACTAGTAACACGAAATGATGTCTGTGCTGCAGAATTCCAGGTGTAGCATGATCTCATTCTTGTAAAAACAATAAATGTACGTGAATGCATATGTGTGTGTCTACACACAAACACCACCCCCCCCCACATACATGTGTACAGTATAGATACTCATGGACAAAGGAAACTGCCAACTGATGCAGGGAGCAAGGAAGGGAAGAATAAGAAAGGGACATTAACAGTAACACGTGACTTTGTGTTTGTCTACATTGTATGGATTATTTTTCAACAAGAATGTACACAGTAATAAATTTAAAAAAACGCTAGAAGGCACAAAAGAATGTTTTAACCTTAAGTAAAATGGAACTTGGGGTATTAAAAAAAATGACACAATATTTTATTATCTCAGATACTAAAACACCCTAGAAATCTAATGATTTCAAACTTGCTTAAATTATGAAATAGAAATTGATTTAATACAGTATCTTAAAATGTTAAAAAAGTTTTTAAAAAAATTTAGTCATTAAGCAAACAAAATGAAAAATACATTTTTACTCCAACATATACTATTTAGTTACTTTTAAAGACTATGAAATGTCCTATGTTGTTTCAAAGCCAAGCAAAACTTAAAATCTGTGAAGTATGAAAATTTCTTTCACTCCATTTAGAAACTGAACAATAAACAGACACAAAATGTAACGACTATTCCAGAACACCCAGACCCTACAGGACAAAAAAGAACAGGGAAGAAACACTTACTGCTACTCTCTCATTTCTAACCTCCTATTTAGAGATCCAACAACTACAAAATATCAACATTCTTAAACTTCACAATCTAGCACTGAGATATGTGAATTTATCAGAGAGGAATACATTTTTCTATGCTTTTGAGGAGAGCCAGGCACAGGGAATTCTACGCCCAGGCTCCTCATAGCACAGAAAAGCTGTCATGGGTGGTGATCTGCCCCATCCCTGCTCTAAGAGGGTGCACCCCACACTTCTATCACATTGGCCCCCGAAGCCTGAGCCCCGTGAAAGCGCAGGCTCAAGTGGCTGGTATGTGTGGGCAGGCATGCTTCTGAGGAAAGGGACCACAGCTCTTGACGGATTCCCAAAAGCGTTGGTCCCCCATAAAAGGAAAAACCTCAATTCTGAAGATACTGAAAAAATGACACAATTTAAGGAGAACTCACTCCTCCTTTAATCCAACCACAAATCAAGTATGAGTTGTTCCGTGTAAAATGAATCACATAACCCCACATCTGTGTCACTGATAAAGGAAAGATAAGAAACAGCTTTCGAATAAAGGGTAAGAAATGAATGGGAAATGTGCAGGTGACTCTCATACTAAATAATGTAGTTACAGAAGGAGGCAAGGCTGCCTGTATGAGCCAGAACACTAGTGATGGTGTCCCACCCATCCACCCACACCAAACACATGAGGTCAGGGACCTGCCAGGTTCTGAGGATACAGAGTGGAAAAAGGCAAAGTTCTCCACTCCCCAGGACTTAATTTAGTGCTGAAGACCTCTAAGCAAAGTAACTTTCTTAAAATAAGTCTGTGCTAATGACAGTTTTAGATGTAGTTAAGACAGAGTTCAAGAAACTGATAAAGAAGCGGTAGGAAGGAACGATTCCAAATCTAGAGAACAAACCTCTTTTTTTGCATCTTCCAGACTGGCATCAGGACAAATGACAACATCTCGGCTACACTGTACCGGGTCTTTTCCAGCCAGACCTGCAACGGTGACCTTAATCTAAGAGGAAGACGTCATCATGATATTTAAGAACACTGAACATAAATTTAGAGTAACATTTTCACAACTGGCCTGTGTTTTAAAATAACCTGGCAGGAAATACTGCAACAAAACCATGCTGACTTTAGGCTATTAAGTTGGCTAAATATATTTAACCACTAATCTGTCCCAGTTTGTCTGACAGTATGAATTAAAGATGCTGTCCCAGTACCCATCTGCTTAGCCTCCTTTCTTTTACAAGTGTTAATAAATCATATGATCATCCTATCGATAAAACACCTTGCAAAGTTGCTGTTGCCATTTAATCCTCCTGGTATTTTCATAAGGTAGAAATGCAAGTTAAGACAATGAAATACTACTCCACTGCCCTGCAAAAATTCACAAAGCTGACAATACTGAGAACAATAGGAATTTTTCTCACTGCTGGTGGGCCCAAATATCAGTACTTTGGAGAGTCACTTGACAAAATCTAGTAACATCATATATGCAAGTAGTAATTCCTTTTAGGCTCAGAGCCTAGAAAAACTTTCATATCTTTAAACAAGAAAAACCTGCACAAGAATATTACAAATGTTCAGCTATAAGATAAATAAGGATTAGAAACTAACGTACAACAGGATAGGTACAATTAATACTGTTATGTTTAATATGCAAAAGTTTTTAAGAGTAATTCCTAAGAGTCCTCATGATAGGAAAAAAATATTTTTCTTTTACGTCTTTACTTTTGTATTGATACAAGATGATGGATATTCACTAAACTTATTGTGGTCATCATTTCATGATATATTTAAGTATGCTGTACACCTTAAACTTACACAATGCTATATGTTGATTATATCTCAATAAAACCAGAACGACCAAAAAAAAAGTATTACAGCACTATAATGCTGTAAAACAATGCAATAGAGGAATGGAGACTGGGCATATTCCCATAGTGCAATATTAAGCAGCAGTTTTAAATAAACCGCATCTACATTCTTTACTACAATGTGATTAGTTCACTTATTTAAATACTTGATTCATTCACTGACTGCTTCTCTGCCTGTTTCTTCAACTGTAACAAGAGGTTGGCAATAACTCTTAGGGTGGTTTTAACGTTTTAAAAACTAGTATAAGTGCTTAGAATGGTATCCACCATTCAGTAAAGGCTACTTAAGCATTCACTATGGTTATGTGGGCATATAAAGGTTTATAATGCAGATATGCAGAGTGAGAACCACAGTCTAATGTTACTTTAGACATGCTTGGGCTGGATTCACATCACTGTGAGGAGAGCAGCTATTTCTGGGGCCAGAAAGGGAATTGAATTAGGGAAATAAAGAGAGCTTTGCAATGTTTATTCCTTTAAAACATTTGTATCTTCAAAAAACAAGTCTGAAAAAAATATAGTAAAATGTTAACTATTAAGTTGCAGACAAGTAATTATTACACAGCCTCTGTACTGTTGCGTATGTTTGAAATATTTCACAAAGAACATTCAACACTACTTTATCCAAAATTACTTATAAGAATTCAAAAATGCTTTCAAACGGAGGAGGGCTAAAAAACTTTGAGGGACTTACTCCAGCTCGTCTCATGACATCTACAGGGATAACCGTCTCCATTTCCTCTGCTCCTTTAGCCAGGATGACTAGAGCTCTTTTTGAAGCCATTTTTACGTTGTATTTATTAAAGACTCAATTAAAACAAGATTTTCAAGAAACTTTCACTGCAACCGTAGAAGACCTAAAAACAAGATTAAGGAACACTTTTAAGCAGAGTAACCAAGTGCTTCCCAGGGAAAAGATTTTGATAGGCAAACACAATAAAACAGCATTTTTGGTTAATATTGACTTAGAACTTCAGTTCCTGTTTTTTTGAGATGACATCACAGCAAGATTGCCAACACGTTGGTTAATGTTCAGATTTCATCACGTTTATAAAAATCTAATTTCTAATATATTGTAAATGAAGCTTTCCAAGACCTAAGCACATAAGCCTTCCATTTCACACAATTCAGGGAGAGGGAAATACAAAGCCGCCTTTTTTCAAGTACTATTTCACATAGAAAAGGCTGAACTTCATGGATAAAAAAAGAAATACTGTCTTTAGCAATTACCCCCTGAGATTTTTGGAGGGGATTTTATTTTTTAGTTCCAGTAACTGCACTAAATTTTCGGGGGCGGTTAACAGTGTTACATATTTGAACACGCTTTAAAAAAAAAAAAAAAAAAAAAACGGAGAAAAATGGTAATTCCCCCACGCTACACTCAATCCTGATAGATTCTTCGCACTTAGCTCTCTCGTAAACGACAGCCGCTATGCCGGGGTCTGAATCGCTGTTAGCCTATTTTTCTGGACTTTGTTTCCCATGCATCACAGATTTTAGTAAACGATGTCAACAAACAACATTAACTAGCTCCAAGCTGGTGCGATGTTATGCACGCAAATTCTAGAAGCTTCAGCGTTGCTACTACGCTGGCGAGCGAACGGCGCCCTCTGCGAACCCTGGGAGACCGCCTCCTCCTCAGACGCGGCCGGGTCCGCGCCGCTTCGGGGACCCTCTACTGGTCCAGCGGGCGGCCCGTGCCCCGACGGCCTGAGCTTGCGCCGCGCTCCCCATGGCCCAGACCTGAACCTCGCCTCTCTTCCCACAGCCAGCCAGCCTCGGCCCGTTCCGTCAGCAATTCTGCGCCAGTGACGACTGGGCCAGTACCGCACTAAACCGGGACGCACGCAAGCACGCACGCCGGCACGCACGCGCGCCGTCAGGCTTGGCCTTCAGCCCCGCACTGCGCAGGCGCGCGCCGCCCTGCGTGGCTCCTCAGCCCCGCACTGCGCAGACCCACGTGGCTCGCCTCGCGTGATGTCATATCCGGCCGAACTCACCTTGGGGAACGTGCGGTACCTCCTGCCCTTCTGCGTGTAGATTGTACGCCTAGGCTTGATTCCATTTGAAACAACAAGCGAAAGCGGAGTCTTCTAAACTCACGCATTCTCCCTTAATCTCCCGCATCCGAGGGACGACCCAGCGTGCCCCCAGCGCGCGCTGAATTTAACCCGTTTTTCATGCCTGCAAGCCAGACGTTTTTCTCTGTGCTCGTCTGGAGAGCCGCGTGGGTTTGCTTTAAACCCGCATTTTCACAAAATAAAATAGTTCCTTCTTGCTTCCTCTGTGCCCTCGGGGCTTTCTTTGCATTGTTCTGTTTCTTGGCGCGCGTTGTCCAGTCACCTCCACTCTTTTATGACTCTTTAAGGTCCCCCTAGTTTCTCTGTGACTGATTTGGCTAGTGGCTAATTTCACGTGTATTTGGTTCTCATAATAGTATTTTTAATAGAGTTTAATACTGCATCCACAGGATTTGAATAGGAGCTGAACACCGAAGTCAGGGACACTAGATTGGGTTTCAGACCAGTTTTTTTTTGTTTTCTAGTGCATAATGTGGAGAAGGAAATGGCAACCCACTCCAGTGTTCTTGCCTGGAGAATCCCAGGGACTGGGGAGCCTGGTGGGCTGCAGTCTATGGGGTCGCAAAGAGTCGGACACGACTGAAGCGACTTAGCAGCAGCAGCAGCAGTGCATAATGAAAGTTATATGTAGCCTGTTAAGTATGCAATAGGATTATGTCTTAATAACAGTATATGCTTTATTTAAAAAATATTCCTAAAAAATGCTAGCCATCAACTGAGCTAATGAGTCCTATCTTTTTCCTGATGAAAGGGTTTTGCTGGTGGAACCTGGGATATTGATGACTGACAGTATAGGGTGATGCTTGCTGAAGGTTGGGGGTGGCTGTGGCAATTTCTTAATAAAATTTGTTGGATCAATTGGCTCTTTCCTGAAGTGATAAGGCCCACATTGCTGGGGGGGGTGGGGGGGTCTCATTGTTAACGTGGCTCATTATGTTGACCTGGCAAACAAAGAATAAAATCACAGTGATCATTGAGACTGACCAAATTGCCCAAATAACATTCTGGTTTGTCACTGGCGCCTATCTTCTCAAAGCTGCGAGACCACCAGATTCCAGACCTCCAGCTACATGACCACAGGACTTAACTACAGGCTAAAAATTAACCATCCCTTCAGAAAATTTTTCATTGGTGGGATATAAGAAAGACCTCACCAGAAAGGGAGGACAATAGTTCTCCTTAAGGGCCAGTCTCCCTCTCATTTCCCTCTAATAAATTTCTCTTTTCTTGCCTGAATGCCCGGCTCGCACTCTTTTTCTCTGCACTCCCCTTAGAAGGAATGCAGAGATAGAAGGAGTCATTCTATCACGCAATACTATTTGGTAAAATTTTGCCCACGGCAAAGCTTTTTTAAAATCGGAATTCTCTCAAACCCCGCTACTGCTTTGTCAGCTAAGTTTGTCATTTTATAAATGCCTTGTCATTTCAATTTCACAGTGTCTTCACCAGAAGTATATTCCCACTCAAGAAACCACTTACTTTGCTCATCCGTAAAAAGTTACATCTCATCTCATCTGAAGATAAAGTTTTATCACGATATTACAGCAACTGAGTCATCTTCAGGCTCCACTTACAGTTCTGGGAGAATTAACAAAGCGCACCACAGAGACACAAAGGGAGCAAATGCCGTTGGGAAAACGGCATTGGTAGGTTTGCTTGATGCAGGGTTGCCACAAACGTTCCATTTGTAAAAAACGAAATGTCTGTGAAGCACAAGTAAATGCAATAAATTGATGTATGTCCATGCTTGATTAATTAATTTATTGAAATTATAATCTTGTGAAAATGCACAAAGGAAATCTAAATCAGAGTGGAGTGGGGAAACCATGAAGGGAGGGTCTAATACACATATCACTCACTGCACCTCACAGGCTCGGGGAAAGAAAGAAAATTTCCTTTTGACACAGCAACAAGCTGCCCATAATTGCAGCCAATGAAAAAAAACCACTACAGCCCTCCCCAATTTCATTCTAAAATCTAATAAATGTTGACTTTCCCTTGGCTTCCTAAACTTGCCTATGGTTCACCATAGTTAGTTGGGCTTGTCCTGAGTTGGCAATTTCTCTGCTATTCCCAAGTAAATTCAGCCCTCTGAATGTCTTATTTTTTTAAGGTCAACAATCTCAAATTATGTTTTTAGAAGTCTTTGATTAGTGATACTTTTACTAGTTTCAAAACCCCAAATGATAATGATTCCATAGAACAGATGACTCCTAGCTGGGTCTCCATCCAATTCCATTCCCACCTTCTAGGTAACCCACCTTCTGGGTCCCCATCCAATTCCATTCCCACCTTCAACGTTACCTAGAAGGTAAGGTTGTTATCTTCTAGGTAGCAACGTTCTTAGTTTCTTGGGCATACGTCCAGTATTTCTTTATGCATTCACAAGCAAATACAAATACTATTGTTTTCCTTTCTCATAGAAATGTAGCAGACTATTTTGTTATACACTTCCCTTCCTGCTGCCACTACCATGTTAAGAATACCTTGAAGATTTTCCATATCAAAAAGAAGTTCCTCATTTTATTTTTCTCCTGAACAAAATAGTATGCCACTGCGGGTGGGCATGTTCCATATCTTATTTACTGCCGTGTGCATGCTCATTTGTGGCTGACTCTTTACGACCCCATGGACTGTAACTGCCCAGGCTCTTCTATCCATTGGATTTCCCAGGCAAGAATATGGGAGTGGGTTGCTATTTCCTTCTCCAGAGGATCTTCCCAAGGATCGAATCCACACCTCTGGAGTCTACTGCATTATCAGGTGGATTCTTTACCTCTGAGCCACATAGGAAGCCCTTATTTACTGGTGTCCTACTGTCAACACTTAGGTTATTTCCAATTGTCTTCTGTCAAAAGCACTGCATTGAATGATCATATTCAATCATATTCTTAGGTCCTACTTGTGCATAACTTGTGTATAACTGGAGGGTAAGTTTCCAGAAGTGGGAAGTACATTTGATTGACTCCATATAAGTTGAAGCACTTAGCATTCTCACCAGTAATATGAGGTCAAAAAGGATTTTTAAATGTCAGTGTTTTTCGTTTCAATTTAAATTGAATATTAATATTAAAAATTAAATTAATATTAAAAACATGTATCTTCTTAAGAAACAACAGGCTGTTTTTGTTTACAAAACACTTCCATACATTTCATGTGACCCTTACAATGGTGGTGAGAGTGGTTTCTATTTTTTTAAAAATTGTAAATAGATTATTAATGCAACACTATTTTATGCATGCATGCAAAAAATTTAAGTGTCTTCAATCATGTTGCATTTTAAGAAGAAAAGGTTTGGGGAGTTCTTGAATGATGTCACGTTTGGCTATTTGCAAAGGAGGGAGGCAAATATTGCCCCCTTTTAATTTTGAAGTAGTGTGGGAAATAGGACAGAGAGGGAGAAGAGGCAAGTGGTCAGGAGGTGCTTCAAGAACAAAGGAAGGATTTAGGTAGATGAAAGGAAAACTAAGAGAAAACAAGCTGTTTTGCTCCAGTGTCCACAGCAAACATGTAAAGAGACAACCATGCTGGTGGCCTGCTGCAGCATGAGACAGCCGTGACAGAATTAAAATGGCAAGATGACGCTTAGTAAAAGAGAGAGAATTTGAGTTACCACTCCTAGCTACATCACCATTATGATCTGAAATGGACCTTCGTGGGAATTTTCACCAAATGAATACACTGCATACAGTTTTCAAAACTCAAATGCTTCTTAGGGTAGATTGGATAATTTTTCAGAAATATTTTCTTTTTCCTCTTCATCTACAGCCCCTTGACTTTGGGCTTGTCCTTGCTACCATTCCATTTGGCTAATGGAATGTTAACAGACATGAACTGATCAAAGCCTTGTAAAGCAGTAACGTGATTATGAGGCTTGCTTGCTTGTACTTTCGCCTTGTCATAAGGAAGACCTTTTCCCCAGGGAACAGAAAGCAATACCCAGGTTTTGTTACACAGCCCACTAATACTGCCTGCAAAGACTCATCATGAAAAAACAGCTTCCTGACCCCATTCTTCATATCCCTCAGCCCTGCTCTCCAGCCCTCCTCTCTTCAACTTTTTAAATGATTTCTTCTGGTGATATTTTAAAACAATATACTAATACTGTTATTTCTTACATGTTGGTTTTAGACATTGTATATTGACTTCCTGGCGGGTATGAGATGCTGAGGTTGAGGTCCAGACGGATGAAATGACTATATAAAGTCCTGCAGAGTCTTTGTCAAATTCAGATGTTCTGATGTCAGATTTCACACTATAATCACCATAGAGTCTATCAATATTACTTATTAATAAATCAGCAACTTGACACCCTTCAACCTTATAGTTCATACTTATTTCTCATTACACATTTACAAAACAAAGCCAAAAAATTAAACCATTTCCCCTAAAAACCTTGCTCTAGTATGAGAAATGAAGACACCCCCTAGTTCAGTCCCTTGTTTCCAGGTAAAACAATAATGTCATCCTATCCACTACATTTTTCAACTTTGACAAGTGTTTAGGCCTTGGGGCAAGTAGAAACTAAAACACTCTCCCTGTTTTCAAGGAGCTTAAAATTGTCAGTTTCTTGCAGCTGTTACAACATGTATTTAAGAGATACTGATCTGCTTTATTTTGGGGGGCTCCAAAACCACTGCAGATGGTGATTGCAGCCATGAAATTAAAAGATGCTTACTCCTTGGAAGGAAAGTTATGACCAACCTAGATAGCATATTAAAAAGCAGACATTGCTTTGCCAACAAAGGTCCGTCTAGTCAAGGCTATGGTTTTTCCAGTGGTCATGTATGGATGTGAGAGTTGGACTGTGAAGAAAGCTGAGCACAAAGAATTGATGCTTTTGAACTGTGGTGTTGGAGAAGACTCTTGAGAGTCCCTTGGACTGCAAGGAGATCCAACCAGTCTATTCTGAAGGAGATCAGCCCTGGGATTTCTTTGGAAGGAACGATGCTAAAGCCGAAACTCCAGTACTTTGGCCACCTCATGTGAAGAGTTGACTCATTGGAAAAGACTCTGATGCTGGAGGGATTGAGGGCAGGAGGAGAAGGGGACGACAGAGGATGAGATGGTTGGATGGCATGACTGACTCGATGGCCATGAGTCTGAGCGAACTCCGGGAGTTGGTGATGGACAGGGAGGCCTGGCGTGCTGCGATTCATGGGGTCGCAAAGAGTCAGACATGACTGAGCGACTGAACTGAAATGAACTGATCTGCTTTGTGGAGCTCATAACCCAACAATAGAGAAATGGTGTTGATAATGTGAGTGAAGGACAGTAGGATGTGCCACTTTCAAATATGCCATTTCAAGATATCAATTATTTTGAGTTAAAGGGACATGAAAAACAATAGGCGCAAGAGAGGCACACTACCGTTTTTCTTTTTTCCCAAGGCAGATGCTACTCTTCTGTAGTAAGTGCCCTCCCTACACCAAAAAGAAAGAAACATGCATAATACTAGAGAGGGAGTTCAGTCTACCAATTTGCACAGAAAGACTCTTAAAATAATTGCCATCTTCCTCTGATTTTCCTTTCTTCCTCTGATTGACTTCCCACAATTCCCACTTTCAGCTCAATCCAGTGTATATGCACTTAGGTTTTTTGCCTCTTCTTTGAGTCCTCAATTCCTTAGGAAGTCTCCCAGATCATGGTAAAGCTTATACTAATTTGTATGCTTTTTCTCCTAAGTCTTATGCCAATTTAATTCCCAGGTCCAGCCAGAGACGTTAAGAAGGTAAAGGTTTTGCCTCCCTTACATTCTCAGCAGCCAGCCATGGTCCTTCTGATCCTGACTCTAAAAAGCAACTTCTTAGAATTAGCCTGATCACAATAAATAGAAAAGAAACTGCTGCCAGGTTTATTCTTTTTTTTTTCATGAGCCACTTATATGTTGCATCTCATCTTAATAAAACTAATTTTCTATGAATATATCCTTCTATTTCATTGATAGCACTTATTCCAGCATTTTCTGTCTTTTGTTTACTTATTATCTGTCTCCCCTTAACCCTGTGAATTCCATGATAGGACCTTCCTGTCTTGGTCATCGCTGAATCCCTAGCATCTCTTGCAGCCCCTGGCACATAGCAGGTGTTCAATGAACACCTGCAAATATCATCTTAATTTCACCCTATAGTACGTTCTTTCCTTTCTTTGACAATGGCTACAGATTTAAATAATTTAAGTTCAGTTCAATTGCTCAGTCGTGTCGGACTCTTTGCGACCCTATGGACTGCAGCATATCAGGCTGCCCTGAGCCAAACTCCTGGACTTGCTCAAACTGTGATGCCATCCAACCAACTTATCCTCTGTCGTCCCCTTCTCCTCCTGCCTTTCCCAGCATCAGGGTCTTTCCCAGTGAGTCATTTCTTCGCACCAGGTGGCCAAAGTATTGAAGCTTCAGCTTTAGCATCAGTCTTTGCAACGAATATTCAGGACTGATACATGTGTACAATACTGCAGTTTACGATGTGATTTCAACCAATTTCTTATTCCTATTCTAACCTCATTTCCTATGTCAAATTCATTTCACCAGAGGGTGAATGGGTAATACTACCCTATACTAACCTAACCTGTTTTCTATTCACCGAAAGGTGGTGGAGCTACCTTACAGGGATGGGGGTGCTAACTGCAGTTACTGGACATAAAGAGGCCATTTGTGGCATTAAATAAATGTATTTTTCAACATCCAGTAAAGGCTGGGTTCAGGGCACTCCCCAGACAGGTCCAGCAGAAATGGCGAATTCCCCTGAGAGCCCCCAAAAGGTTAGGCTGGCGAGACCGGAGAAGAGTGGGCGAGCCCTGACATTTGAGGCAGCGCTGGCGCAAGGGGGGAAATTCTGACACCGAGGTCTGCGAGGAGCCCGAGGATGGCTTCGCTTCTACTCCCACCCCGTGTGAAAAGCCCCCCCAAGCGTGGGCCACTTAGCACAACTCCCACGGGCCGCCGGGCGCCGGAAACCGGCCTGCCGACCCGCAGTGACGTCAGACCCACGTCCGTCGACCCGGACGCGCGGCGCTTGGATTGGTCGAGCAGCGCCGCCGTGGGTGGGGCGTGAGGGGGCGGGGCGGCACGCGTTCTCAGCTCGGGCGGGCGTCTCTGGCCCTGTTTCCCGCAGCGTGGAGCGGCTGTGTTAGCTGCGCTCTCAGGGCCACTTCCTTGTGGGCGGCGAGAAGTGTCTGAAGGACACGACCGGTCACATCGGGGTCACCGCACCCGTGGGATCGCTGCCCCTTAGCAACTCTGCGGACTTCCGGGGAAAGTTGCGGCCTGCGAGGGGGAGGCAGGAAATCGACGCTCCCCACCTCATGGTCTCAGATGGACTTTCGTGGCCGAGGCCAGTGGGTGCGCGAGGGAACGACAACACTGACCCTGTCCCCGGTCTCTGAGTCGTGTTGTGTTGAGGAATCAAAACCCAGGCTCTGCAGCATCCAGTGGATTCACCTCATTGATAGCTTATTGGAAAACCTGCAGAGCCTTGTGAAAAGCAAGACTACGTTTTTTCTCATTTTTCCTGGCAAAATAGTTGCTACCATGCTCTCCTCAATTGGCATCTTATTTCTGGAAGTAGAGTAAGATCTGATAATGGTTTCAACATGGGTTATCTTAAGTTTAAAAAACCCTTTTCATTTGTAAAATGTGAAGAGTAACGTTTGTCCATTGGGCTTCTCAGTTGGCACTAGTGGTAAAGAACATGCCTGTCAATGCAGGAGATGTAAAAGACTGGGCTTCCACCCTTGGGTCTGGAAGATCCCCTGGAGGAGGGCATGGCAATCCATTCCAGTAATCATGCCGAGATCCGACTGAAGCAACTTAGCTCTGCACAGCACCTGTCCATAGCTTGGCGATGCCCTAGGTCTCTATAAGCTCAAAGGAATTGAAATGTTGAATCCCTTCTTGTTATTCCCTGTGGTAGTCCTTTAATTCTGCTTCAGTAATGTCTTCAGATAATCCAGGAGCCATGCCAGTCTTTCTCTCAATAGGCAAGGCAATCAGCTTTCACCCAGCAACACATTTGAAACTAGCAGAACCTTCCTGACTTCCTACGGGTTGACTGCATCTTGTATCCCCTTCTTTTCTTGAGGCCCATTTACTCTGAAGATTGTTAAACTATGACTGCACCCGGGTGAGAACAAAATATTTTGGAGACTTTTGCATGTCTGCATGGGTCTGTGGATGTGCTGACTTTGGCAGTGTGCAGCTGTATAGGGGATTAAAATCCATAGAAGAGTTGTGGAGGACAGTGGGATCCCTCCACACTGTGCTTCAAAACTTGTTTCTGCCTGATCTTCCATATTCTGACCTCTTACTCTCCCTCACTTATTTTTTCTGTTCCTTGAATACATTCTGTATTTGGCTTCTTCACGCTTCCACATAGCAGTTCCCTGTAACTGGAATGCCCTTCTGAAAGTATGTACCGTAATTTCAATGCAAAACCCAATTGCATTGCCAATCCCTCCAGGAAACTATATTTGCATATTATTTTGTCCTCCTAATAAAGAATTTATAAGGCTGTGCAGCCTTAAAAAAATTACATGTATAAGCTTCTTCCTTCCTCTCTACATTGTGACCACTTTGGGATGGTGCCTTTTCTATCTATGCCTCACAGAACAGACCTAAATCAAATCCCTTACAATTATAAGGTGGAAGCGACAAATAGATTCAAGGGATTAGATCTGATAGAGTGCCTGAAGAACTATGGATGGAGGTTCATATGGACATTGTACAGGAGGCAGTGATCAAGACCATTCCCAAAGGGAAAAAAATGCAAAAAAGCAAAATAGTTGTCTGAGGAGGCCTTACAAATAGCTGAGAAAAGAAGAGAAGTTAAAGGCAAAGGAGAAAAGGAAAGATATACGCATCTGAATGCAGAGTTCCAAATAATAGCAAGGAGAGATAAGAAAGCCTTCCTCAGTGATCAATGCACAAAAATAGAGGAAAACAATAGAATGGGAAAGACTAGAGATCTCTTCAAGAAAATTAAAGATATCAAGGGAACATTTCATGCAAAGATGGGCACAATAAAGGACAGAAACAGTATGGACCTAACAGAAGCAGAAGATATTAAGAAGAGGTGGCAAGAATACACATAAGAACTATACAAAAAAGACCTTAATGACTCAGATAACCACAATGGTGTGATCATTAATAGAGCCAGACATCCTTGAGTCTGAAGTCAAGTGGGCCTTAGGAAGCATCACTACAAACAAAGCTAGTGGAGGTGATGGAATTCCAGTTGAGCTATTTCAAGTCCTAAAAGATGATGCTGTTAAAGTGCTGCACTCTATATGCCAGCAAATTTGGAAAACTCAGCTGTGGCCACAGGACTGGAAAAGGTCAGTTTTCATTCCAATCCCAAATAAAGGAAATGCCAAAGAATGTTCAAACTACCACCCAATTGTGGTCATCTCACACGCTAGCAAAGTAATGTTCAAAATTCTTCAAGTCAGGCTTCAACAGTACATGAACTGAGAACCTCCAGATGTTCAGGTTGGATTTAGAAAAGGCAGAGGAACCAGAGATCAAATTGCCAACATCCACTGGATCATAGAAAAGGCAAGAGAATTCCAGAAAAACATCTATTTCTGCTTTCTTGACTATGCCAAAGCCTTTGACTGTGTGGATCACAACGAATTGTGGAAAATTCTTCAAGACATGGGAATACCAGACCACCTTACCTGCCTCCTGAGAAATCTGTATGCAGGTCAAGAAGCAACAGTTAGAACTGGACATGGAACAATGGTCTGGTTCCAAATTGGGAAAGGAGTACATCAAGGCTGTATATTGTCACCCTGCTTATTGAACTTAAATGCAGAGTACATCATGTGAAATGCCAGGCTAGATGAAGCACAAGCTGGAATCAAGATTGCTGGGAGAAGTATCAATCACCTCAACACAGATGGCACCACCCTATGGCAGAAAGCAAAGAAGAACTGAAGAGCCTCTTGATGAAAGTGAAAGAGAGTGAAAAAGCTGTCTTAGAACTCAACATTCAGAAAATGAAGATCATGGCATTCATCCCCATCACTTCACAGAAAATAAATGGGGAAACAATGGAAACAGTGACGGACTTTATAAATCACTGCATATGGTGACTGCAGCCATAAAATTAAAAAATACTTGCTCCTTGGGACAAAAGCTATGACTAACCTAGACAGCATATTAAGAAGCAGAGACATTATTTTGCTAACAAAGGTCCATCTAGTCAAAGTCATGGTTTTTCCAGTAGTAATGTATGGATGTGAGAGTTGGACCATAAAGAAAGCTGAGCACCAAAGAATTAATGCTTTTCAACTGTGGTGTTGGAGATTCCCTTGGACTGCAAGGAGATCAAACCGTCAATCCTGAATACTCAATCCCTGAATATTCATTGGAAGGACTGATGCTGAAACTAAAGCTCCAATACTTCAGCCACCTGATGAGAAGAACTGACCCATTAGAAAAGACCCTGATGCTGGGAAAGATTGAAGGCAGAAGCAGAATGGGACGACAGAGGATGAGACAGTTGGATGTCATCACCGACTTGATGGACATGAGTTTGAGCAAGCTCCAGGAGATGGTGCTGGAGAGGGCAGCCTGGTGTGCTGAAGTCCATGGGGTCACAAAGAGTTGGACACGACTGAGCAATTGAACTGAACTGAACACAGAACAGCAGAACCCATTCAAGAAACACTTACTGAGGGCCTGTCATGTGCCCACCTGTACTCTAGGTGCAAAGGAGATGGAGAGAGAGTGGTCAGAGGAAGGCTTTTAATTTTTGAGGAGGAAACCTGGGGAAACCTACAAAAGAGGGAGGAAGAGATTTTAGTTGAGAGAGCAGCAAAGTCAAGGCCCTGAGGCAGAGATATGTTTAGTATGTTAAAGAACAGCAAAGGAGTCAGGCCAAAGGGAAATGGTGGGACGCAAAGCAGGAGAAGATTGGGGGTCAGATCATGATACATTTGCATTAGGCATTCAAGAAATGCTTGTTGGATTGAATTTATTGAATCAATAAGGGATGGAGAATAATGACAGTTGTTACTGTCATTTCTCCAAGGAAACATGGAGATTGCTTTGGTGGGATAGACCCAATACGTATGTATAGAGTATTCACAACCTGCACACAAATACGTTGGAACTCTTATTCAATGTGGTGACATTTCACTGAAAAAAAATCTTAATGAAAACCAGTGTTTTTTGCAGTGATTTTTCATTAGAATGGAAATCCAGAAGATGAGGAGGCAGATTTCCTGGAGGAAGAAATGGATTGATACCACTCCATTGCATGGAATTATTTGATAGATAATACTGATCATTTTTTGAAAGTTCAGACGGAATGCACTTTTGCTTTTATTGATTTATTTTATTGGCTGTGCTGCAAGGCACGTAGGATCTTAGTTCCCTGACCAGGGACTGACTTGCCCTTGGCAGTGAAAGCATAGAGTCCTAACCACTGGACCACCAGGAAATGTTAGTCATAAAAAAGAATGAAATAATGTCATCTGCAGCAACATGGATGGAACTAGAGATTGTCATAATGCATGACGTAAATCAGAAAAAGATAAATATCGAATGATACTGCTTATATGTGGACTCTAAAAGAAAGGGTAGAAATGAACATATTTACAAAAAAGAACTAGAGTCACAGATGTAGAAAACAAATTTATGATTACTGAGGGGAAAAGAGGGGAGGGATACATTGGGAGACTGGGATTGGCATACACACACTACTGTATGTAAAATAGATAAACAATGGCTACCGTATAGCGCAGGGAACTCTTCTTGTTACTGTGTAATGACTTATATAGGAAAGAAATTTTTAAAAAATGGATAGGGGACTTCCCTGGTTGTCCAGTGGTTAAAACTCCATGCTTCCAATTCTAGGCATTGGATCCCTCGTCTGGGAACTAAGCATTTCGATCTCTGGTCTGGGGACTATGATCCCACATGGTATGTGGCCCAGCCAAAAAATAAGTAAAAGATAAAAAAGAGTGAGTATGTGTATGTATAACTGATTCACCTTGCTGTACAGCAAAAACTAACACAACATTTTAAATCAACTATAGTCCAATAAAAATTATTTTTAAAAAAAGTTTGGAAGGAAACAAAAACTATCTCCTAATGTTGTCCTGCTTTTCATTTGCAAGAACAATACTTGAATATTTGTCAAAAAAAGTTGAGTTTATGAAATAATCAGATACATTTAAAAACCTCTACCTTCCCATGGGCTAAAGTGAATGCTAGGGGCAGGAAGCCAATACCTTGTAAGCAGAACTTGGCCTTTGGCTTTGAAGTCATAAACTTCAAGGATGTGTTGCTTGTTGGAGTGATATTGCTGTGGCAACAGTCTTCATTTGCAGCCCAGGCCTTCGTGGTTCATAGCAACTCTCTCTCTCCAGCAGAATTAAAAGATACAGAACCCTTGCTTACTTAATAGTTTTTGGTAACAAGCTCTTAACTTAAAATTTTTTTTAATTTTAGTATTATTTTGGTTAGTTTGGCTCCCTACAAAAAGTGGCTACTATGGGCTATTGATGCGGCTCTTTTTCTCAAAGTCAGTTTCTTGGCGATCTTTCACGTAGATGAGATCGAGTGTGGTTTTCAACTCAGCTTGCAAACCACCGAGTTGACAGTCTCAGTCTTGGTTGCTGAGTCAACATATCTTTTTATTCATTCACAGAAATGAGCAGCTCCATTACATGTAGCTCTGATGTAGCTCTGAGTTAGTCACAACAGGTAGTCAAAGGTTAAGGTAGCGTTGGAACGAGACTGTGTTCTAACCCTGACTTCTCTGTTCCTTAAATGTGGCAATGTGTGTGTGTGGTGGAAAAATATTGGCTCTGCATGTGACCTGTCTGGGTTCCATCTCAGTTCTGCCCCATGCTAGCTAAGTGATCCTGAACCAATTACTTATCCTTCATGTTTTGGGGTCCTTATTTGCAAAACAGGGATAACTTCAAAGGTTCTTGTGAGGATTAAAGGAGTAAATAGAGAAAAAGCTAGACCATTGGCTTAGAGTAATACTACTATTAACACTTGGCTGTTACCTGAACTTCTCTCAGCTTCTGTTTCTTTCCCATTAGGACAGTAACAATAATTCTTACCTCCTACGATTGGTAAGAGGCTACATAAAGTATTTAATGTGCTGAAACACAACCCATCTGCAATGCAAGAAGCAACCTCTATTTGCCATTATTAAGACTGTGCATGTGTGCTCAGTCATGTCCAACTATTTGCCCCCCCAAGGACTACAGCCCACCAGGTTCCTCTGTCTGTGAAATTTTCCAGGCAAGAATTCTGGAGTCGGTTGCCATTTCCTTCTCCAAGGGATCATCCCAACCCAGAGACTGAACCCAGGTCTCCTATGTCTCCTTTATTGGCAGGTGGATTCTTCACCACTGCACACTTGGAAATTACAAAACATTTATTTATCAATAGTTGAAATCTGTTTAAATTCAATGCTGATAGGCTCACAAGAGAGGAACAGAGAAAATGATATACCATGAAGATGTACCATCTTAGTGAAGGTGAGGGATAGAATGTATAGGTAGAGTTTTTGCCTTAAGATACAGTGATAGGATATCATGTAAGAATTTGAAAAAAATAAAGTGAAGGTAGCTCTTCTTGGAGAACAAGCAAATTCCTAGAGCTAAAGATTGAGGGCAGAAGGAGAAGGGGATGACAGAGGATGAGATGGTTGGATGGCATCACTGACTCAATGGACATGGGTTTGGGTGAACTCCGGGAGTTGGTGATGGACAGGGAGGCCTGGCGTGCTGCAGTTCATGGGGTCGCAAAGAGTCGGACATGACTGAGCGACTGAACGGAAACCTATTTGAGCTTTGTGTACCTGCCTCAAAACAAGACATTTATCTTAGCATGCATGAAAGGTAGCAAAGAGATTTGGTACGGGAGTTGTGATGCTTGGTTGTGGGTCCTCACTTGCCCAAGGGGCACAAATAAAGTTCAGGGGTCTGTGGATTTGGATGAGGAAAATCACATCTTTCATTTTCACTAATCTCTAATGGAAACTTAGCCTTCAATTTTGAATTTAAAATTTCACGAAGCATAGCCAAAGAAACAGTCCTGTGGTATTTCACTGAAAGAAATTAGTTATTTCCATATCACATTAAGGTTCTTGCTGATATCCCCAAATACCACTTATGCTCATGGTGAATCTGAAATTATGACAGTAATGTGATCATGAAGAAGCCCATGTATTATATCACAAATCGGTTTTAAATATTTGGTAGTATATTTCGATACGATTGGTCTCCTTTGAAATCCTTTGTATTATATTTACAAACTCAAGAGCATTATTCTGTGGAGTCCTGCAAGCATTGGGGCTACAAGATGAAAGGTTAAGTCTTTGGTAAGAGCATGGGCTCTGGAGTCAGACAGCTGAGTTTGACCCCTTTTTCAGCTCCTTTGCAGCGAGGGGACATTGGGCGGTCTACCTAGCTTTCTTGGTGCCCTTAGGATGAAGGCTATTGTGAAGTATAACTGAAGGAACTATGTAAATATAAAACTGCCTTGCAGGTAGTAAACCCTCAGGAAATGTGAGCCATTTGCAGAAAAGCAATTGTGGGAAAAGAAAACTGTACAGCTTCAGTTGGGGTTTATAGATGAGCACAATTTCCCGAGGAAGAGAGAGAGAAGTAGAATTTTAGGTCATGAAGAAATAGGCAGGCTCTGAGACTGGAGTAATTCATTCATTCCCTCATTCCCTCATGCATTCACTCACTCACTCATTCAATAAAGGTTTCTTAACTGCCTACTACATGCATCTCAACACTTTCACTATTACTTGTGCACCTTAAGCAAGTGTAGAAATAGAGCTCACACACCCTACATCATTTAAAGGTGGCAGGTCCAGCCAGTGTTAAATGTGTTCTGTTTTCCTACTTCAACAGAGAAATCTTCAGACTTAACAAAATAAAAAAGGTATTGCTTTTATGTGACAAAAGTGGGGAAAATATCAAAGATGACTGGGTTTTATTTCTATGGATACCAGTGTTCTTTGATGGCCTGGAAATGTTTGAATGGGCCATAAAGACATATAATTCATAAATTAGTATATACTTGGTGCATAAAATTTATTTTTCTTGCCTTCATTTTCATTTGTTATAGTTGAGATTTTGTGTTTTGATGACAGCACCTTGACTTAAAGGATTAAAAAATGCAATATAATTGCACTTGAATTATAACGTATGTGTGTAATGTAAAATATATATGTGAGTATGAAGAATTTTTAAGTTAAATTTTTTTTCACGTTTGTTTTAAAGTTCTTTTTTGGACTTCCCTGGTGGCACAGTGGATGGGAGTCTGCCTGCAAATGCAGGGGACCTGGGTTCAATCCCTGGTCCAGTAAGATCTCACATTGGTGGAACAAATATGTCTGTGCTCCATAGCTACTAAACCCTCGCTCTAGAGCCCAGAAGCCAAAACTACTGAAGCCTGTGCACCCTAGAGCCTGTGCTCTGCAACATGAAAATCCATCACAAAGATAAGCCTGAACACTGCAATGAAGAATAGCCACTGCTGGCAGGAGTTGGATAAAGCCCAAGCAGAGCAATGAAGACCAGCCAACAGTAAATACATAAGTAAAATTTTTTAAGTCATTTTTCTTCTAAAAGTTTCAAAATTATCTATTAAAACAGGATACTTGTTAAAAGTCAAATATCTAAAATTGTTTAAATATATCTAACCTTTTTACTTTGTGAAATTCAATTAAATTTTATTAAATACTTTTATAAAAAGTAAAAACGTCTGCCATTCTGAGATTCAGTGTCCTAGTATATTCCTGTAAGGAACCAATATTACAGTTCTCATGCTACTTACTACATAGATGGAGATTTGAGTGATATGATATTGCAAAGCCTTCTTCAGATTTCTTGTGCAACTACTTTTTAAAATACATTTCTTTGTTTAAAAAATTTTAAGTTAATTAATTAATTTGGCTGCCCAGGTCTTGGTTGCAGCATGCTGGATCTAGTTCCCTGGCCAGGGATTGAACCCAGGCCCCCTGCATTGTGGCCGAGGATGAGATGGTTAGATAGCATCACTGACTCAGTGAACATGAGTTTGAGCAAACCCCAGGAGATAGTGAAGGACAGGGAAGCCTGGCATGCTGCAGTTCATGGGTTTCAAAGAGTCAGACATGACTTAGTGACTCAACGATGAACAGCAGCAACAACCCCTGCTTTTGGAGCATCGAGTCTTAGCCACTGGACCACCAGGGAAGTCCCTTGTGCAATTATTTTGAATTCCATGGTAATTCACAAGGAATTTGAGAACCACAAATGGGAACATAAATCGTGTCAAGATCATAGATACTTGGGACTTCTGGGAAGTTATTTGTTGTTGTTGTTCAGTCACTAAGTTGTGTCTGACTCTTTGTGACCCCATGGACTGCAGCATGCCAGACTTCTCTATCCTTCACCATCTCCTGGAGTTTGCTCAAACTCATGTCCATTGAATTGGTGATGCCATCCAACCGTCTCATCCTCTGTCATCCCCTTCTCCTGCCTTCAATCTTTTCCAGCATCAGGGTCTTTTCCAATGAGTTGGCTCTTTGCATCAGGTGGACAACGTATCTGAGTTTCAGCTTCAGCATCAGTCTTTCCAATGAATATTCAGGGTTGATTTCCTTCCAGATCAACTGGTTTGATCTCCTTGCTGTACAAGAAGCTCTCAAAAGTCTTCTCCAGCACCACAGTTTGAAAGCATCAATTCTTTGGTGCTCAGCCTTCTTTCTAGTTCAACTCTCACATATGTATATAACTACTGGAAAAACGATAGCTTTGACTAGATGGATAGCTTTGTCAGCAAAGTGATGTCTCTGCTTTTTATTTCACAAAGTATTCTTGCATAATCTGTTATTATTCAAGAGTGTGTTGCAGCGTAGGTCTCTGAGGAGGATTTGACTAATTGATTTGCCTTTCCCAGTCCTTGTACCTCAGTGGCTCACACTCCCCAAGGTGGGGCTGCTCTGCTGGAGAGCAGCACAGCACAGAGACTGTGTCACCTTGGGTTTCAGGATGGAGAGAAGAGCTGTGGGGATGTGTTTACCTGGGGCCAGACAGTATTATCTCCGAGGGCGGTAGGGCCATTGGGACCATTATGCTTTCCCTACGCCAGCATGAAGCGCCAGAACTCCAGCCACCGAGGCACTGTGTGTTCATTGTGTCTGTTGGATCTGTGGGCCCTGCCCTGGACAGAACAGATTTTATGCAACAGTGTGTTTAGCTTGATGTGTCTCTTCTGAGTATCTGGACATATGCAATGCAGGCCTTTATTTGCCCTCTTGTCCTGGGCGCTACAGTGTTGGAGGTGGTCTGAAGTTGGAGGCACAGATCTACGGGTCACTCACAGAGACCTGGCTATCACACAGAGAAAGCATGAAGAGGCAGGAAAAGCCAGCATATTTGATGGCTGCTGACATCCCACTTTTCTTTACAATATGTGCTTCCTTCTTTGCTCCACTCTGCTTTCTTCCTCTGATTTCCCAATCACTTTCTCTTTTCCATTTCCTTTTTAGTTGACCCATTCCCACGTGTCAGAACTCCTATTGGCATCACGAGCCTCGACTATCCCTAACAGAGACTGTTCCCTGAGCTGGATGGATAGATGCTTGGGGGAGGGGTGGGGACACTGAACCTTGAAAAAATCCACCTTTGGGGAAATAGGGGCTTCTCTGGTAGCTCAGCTGGTAAAGAATCTGACTGCAATTTAGGAGACCCCAGTTCGATCCCTGGGCTGGGAAGATCCCCTGGAGGAGGGAACGGCTACCCACTCCAGTATTCTGGACTGGAGAATTCCATGGACTGTATAGTCCATGGGGTCGAAAAGGGTTGGACATGACTGAGCGACTTTCCCTTTCACTTTGGGGAAATAACAAGTGCAGACAGTGAATAATCTATGGTTGAGATTACTTCTAATATGTGTACTGGCAGGACAGGACCATATTTTATAGGAAGCTTGTTTTGAGGGTCTATTTCTCTTTCTCAAAGTATTGTATTTTATCTTATTTAGAGTAGTTGAACCTTCATGCTGTTTAGCCTCAAACTATACTCACTTGAGATATTCAATCTTAGATCTGCAACCAATCAAATTAAAACAAAATCTCTGCCCTGGCTTAGAATGAGATGTTTAGAATATGATGAAACAAATATTATTGCTAAAGTTGTTAGTGTTGATACTCTGTTGGGGTTATCTCTGATTTAGTTTGGGAAGGCTTTTTGAAAGAGATGATTCTTTTGTTATTGCCTTGAACAGTTTAGAAGGCTAAAATAAATAAAGCAATGTGATATGTATTTTAAGGCAAGTGAAAATTGTACTAAAAGAGTATTACATCTTTGGCTAGCTTAAACATTATAAGCATCTAGCTAGCAACAGAATTGCTTTAGCCTCCTATCATTATTTTATCAAACAAGAATGCAGTAATGTGAACATTATCAACCTCTTGACACACCCATATGAAGCTGTCTGTACAGTCTTCGGTAGACTAATTCTGAAGAGGCTGATTTTGTTTAACTGTAGGCTGGTAAAACTAATCTTGAGAATCTTTTGAGCTCAGTAAAAACTCTTATGTCATTGGCCAAGATTCAAAAAGTGAGCTAATTCCTGTGCTAGGAAACAACACATAATCACTTTCAGGGGAGGTAATACCTCTGCCCACAGAATATCCAAAATGTAAATTAGCAAGCAGAATTGAGTTAAATAAAAATATAGTCCAGTTAAATGTCAGACTGTCGTGTTAAACCCAGAACCCCACATATAAATGAGGTTAGGCTGTGACGTTGCAAGTGTTAGGAAATTATCAGCAGTGAAATTTCTACATTGTGATGCTCCTACATTTGGCCAACTCTGCTGAAGTTGGTGGAGGAGCTCCCACAGTTATCACAGGGAGAATGGCTCTCAGATGATGCTCAGAATCCAGGAATAAATTCATAGATAGCCCAGGCATTTTTCTTCTTCTCTCTTGCCACTTGCCCTGGTTGCTTTACTGATCATTGCTATGGGAGGCTAGGGGGAGAAATTTTTGTAACAATAAGTCTTATAATCACAGTTACTCCTTTCTTGAGAACTATGTGCCAGGCATTGAACTAAGCACTTCATATTCACTGTTTCATTTAATCCTCTCTAAATGAAGATGGGTACAAGGATCCTGTATCTGTAAGGTGTGGTTGGAAAAGCTGAGATTTAGGGAGGTTCTCAGCCTTTTGGCTAAGGTTAAGTGTAGTGTGGGGGCTTCCCAGGTGGCACAGTGGCAAAGAATCTACCTGCCAACGCAGGAGACACAAGAGACGTGGGTTTGATCCATGGGTCAGGAATATCCCTTGGAGGAGGAAATGGCAACCCAGTCCAGTATTCTTGCCTGAGAAATCCCATGAACAAAAGAGCCTTTCGGGCTATAGTCCATGCAGTTGCAAAGAGTCAGACATGACTGACTCTGTCAAGAAACAAGTTTCCCCAAGAAACTTGCCCAAATTTGCATGACCATCAAGATAGCAAAACCTAGATTTGATCCAGATCACCCTGACAAGAAAGCCTGGACACTTAACCACGTGCTATACTCTACTATTCCCCTTTCATGGGGTGTGGGTGAGGTTGATAAAATTGGGGCATGAGTAACAAATCAAAACCACAGTGAGATATTTGACACCTACTTGGATGGCTATAATAAAAAATTTTGTTGTTGTTGAAAGAGAAAAACCCACAGAAAACCAAGAAGTGGTAGCAAGGATGTGGAGAATTTGAAACCCTTATTCATTGCTGGTGGGAATGTAAAATGCTGCGGCTGCTGTGGGAAACAGCCTGCTAATCCCTCAAAAAGTGAAACAGAATGACCACACAATGGAGCAATTCCACACTCAAGAGAAGTGAAAACATGTTCATATGAAACTTTGTACAATGATCTTCATAGCAGCATTATTTGTAACAGTGAAAAAGTGGAAATGACTCAAATGTCCATCAACTGATGAATGGATCAACAAAATGTGGTAAACCTACAGAATGAAATAGAATTAAGCCCTGAAAAAGGAAGAGAATACTGATACATGCTGCATCACAGGAGAACCTTGACAATACTATACTAAGTGAAAGCAGTCCAACACCAAAGACCAGCTAGCATATGATTTTATGTATAAATATATGAAATGTCCAGAACTGGCAAATTCATTGAAACAGAAAGTAGATTAGTGGCTACCAGGGGCTGGGGGAAAGAGGATTGAGGAGTGATACTAATGGATATACAGAGCTTCCTTTTGGACTAACAAAAATGTTCTGAAATGATATACTGGTGAAGGCTGCACGATATAGTGAATATTCTAAACTCCACTGAAATGTACACATTTAAACAGGTGTAATTTATGTACAGTTTCAAAGGTTGACTATATATATATATATATATTTAAACAACTTCAGATCAGATCTGGAAAGTCCTTGAATACTGGACTACAGAGTCCAGGTTTTCTTTTGTACACAACAGGAAGCCATGAACATTTCTAAGGAGGTTGATGGCATAATAGGAGTTGTGGAGACATGTAAGGGGCTTCTCTGGTGGCTCAGATAGTAAAGAATCCACTTGCAATGCGGGAGACCTGGGTTTGAAAGATCCCCTGAAAGAGGGCATGTATTACGCACACATGCGTGCATGCTAAGTCACTTCAGTCAGGTATGACTCTTTGCAACCCTATGGACCCCATAGTGTGCCAGCCTCCTCTGTTCATGGAATTCTCCAGGCAAAAATACTGGAGTGTGTTGCCATTCCTCCTCTAGGGGATCTTCTTGACCTAGGGACGGAAACTGTTTGGATCTGATAGAAAAACATCTGTCTTACTGGAAATCAGTCTTCCTCTTAGTTCCCTTACTTGTCTTCCTGAGGGCTGCTAGCTGGACTCAGTGTTTTAGCATTTTGAAAACATCCTCCTCTTCTTCCTGCTCCTCCTCCTCTCCTGATCCTCTTATTCTTTTTTTTTTTTTAATTTGAAATAACGATTTTATAAAATCCTTCACGGGCTTCCCAAGTGACTCAGTGGTAAAGAATCCGCCTGTCAGGGTGGGAAAAATGGGTTTGATTCCTGGGTCAAGAAGATCCCCTGGAGAAGAGAATGGTAACCCACTCCAGCATTCTTGCCTGGAAAACTCCATGGACAAAGGAGCCTGGCAGGCTACGGTCCATAGGGTCACAAAGAGTCAGATATGACTTATCGACCAAACAACAATAACAACAAAAACCCTCATGGATCACAGCTTCACCCAGTGAAGTCCCCAGCCACATAAATTCTGTTTCCTTTGTCTCCAATTCCCCTCCATTTCTTTCTCCTTCTTCCATCTCACCCACGCAGCAGTCAAAAGGGAGTCGAATTGTCCTTGGTTCAACCTGCTGATAATTTGGCCAGACTCATTGCTCCAATGTTCTTTTGCATAATGCCCTCCTCCTCCTCATATCAACTCTTAGGGATCATTTGCAGCTTAGTTACTTCTCTGATGCCTGGATCATCAGCTGCAGTAAATAAATTATAGCTAGAGCATCACTAGTACTATAGTGATTAACCCTGTTATTATAGGGTTAAGGGGTAGTAATTGACAGGAGTGCTGATCTTTCTTTAGAAGTGGGTTTCTTCCCTCAAATATGTTGGTGGTGGTTTACCTGCTAAGTCGTGTCCAGCTCTTGCAACCCTATGGACTATAGCCAGCCAGGCTCCTCTGTCCATGGGATTCTCCAGGCAAGAATACTGGAGTGGGTTGCTATTTCCTTCTCCAGGGAATCTTCCCAAACCAGGAATCGAAACTGGGTCTCCTACATTGGCATGTTCTTTACCAACTGAGCTACAAGGGAAGCCCATTGAGGGCTTCAAATACTTTGAGGATGCCTTAAAAGCTTTGGCACGGAGAACCACTTTCAAGTGACAAAAATGAGTTTGCCAAAGTCATCTGAAACAAACAAACAAAAATGCCCTAACAGTAGGGGGCTGCTTTTAGTTTGAATTGCGTTATCAAGTCGGGACAGACACTCTAGGAGACTTTAAGGTCACCAAATACCAAGTGAGCTATTATACATCAGAGCTGTCTCTGGGGATTTCCCATGAGGCCCCGCCCCCCTGAGTCACCAAACTCCCCTCTTTGACCTGCAGCTCTTCTCAGCTGCAGATCTCACTGCTCTGAAGACCAAGGAGGAGCAAACTTCTTCAGCAGCCCTGGAATCTCCAGGTTTGTCCATTTGGGGAGATGGTTGGGGGTGGAGAGGAGGAACCGAGTAGGGATGAGGATGGAAACTTTGTTCCCTTTATACGTTTCTAGACTTTCTTCCCTTCTGATTTCTAATGACTTTCACTCCACAGCCCATTAAATAAAGACCAGGAACCTGGCCTCTAGAGATTGCTGGACTCTAGTTTTATGACTGCAAATCTCAAAATGAACAAATACATAACTATTAAGAAAGTGTGATAGTGAGTTCAACATTTTAGCAATTAGGTGTTGTAATTCCACATACTGTTTGGACAAAGGAGGAATTTTAATAATGAGGTGTCTTCTCATGGAGCTGAACTTTCGGATTCTCTTTTTAAGGACTGTTATTTCAGTGACAGTACGCCACTGCCATTGTTGAAATCTAGATGCTAATGCTGAATATCTATGAAAGTCCCCAAAAGTTCTTGCTATTGTTATTTCTGCATTTTGGCAAAGCATGTTGGAAAGTGCACTCATAGACTTTAGCAAATCTGCACAAAGCTGTGTGTTTAATCATGCAGGTCTTATCATAGAAGTTTCTATGAATTCACTACCTTTTCTGTGGTATTCTATCATTAATTGCTCTTGAGAACCCCTGAGTTGTGATCTTGTAGAAATGCACAGGTAATAAATAGGTGAACTGTTGATAACTATGAAAGGAGAAACCACCTCATCCTTGAAACTTTTTACTTTCTAGAGTGGGTATTTGTGAAACCAGCTACTTTGATTAAAATTCTGTTGGACTCTGCTTGGCTAATAAATCTCTGCAAGATTTCATCATGGGAAATGGCTATTACAACATAGTGGCTACTGTGCTATTGGTCATGAATCTTGAGAGGACACGATCATTGCAAGATTTCTGTAACTGTTCAGCAGGTAAGAACCAAATTATCACGTGTGCTTCATCTGTTGCAAACATGGTTTGGTTAGTCTGGTAGTCAGAGCTAATTAGCTCTGTTTTAATGATCCTTTAAAAAATTAAACTATAGTTGATTTATAATATTGCATTAGTTTCAGTGTGTTAGCTGCTCAGTCATGTCCGATTCTACCTCATAGACTGTAGTCCGCCAGGCTCCTCTGTCCGTGAAATTCTCTAGGCAAGAATAAGGAGTGGGTAGCTATTCCCTTCTCCAGGGAATCTTCCATGATTCACACACACACACACACACACACACACACACACACACACATATGTCTGTGCTTGTGCATGCTAAGTTGCTTCAGTCATGTCCAACTCTTTGTGACCCCATGGACTGTAGCCCACCAGGCTCCTCTGTCCATGGGATTCTCTAGGCAAGAATACTGGAGTAGGTTGACGTGCCCTCCTCCAGGGGATCTTTGTGTATATATATATATATACATATACATATTGCAGTGTATCTATTAATCCCAAACTCCTAATTTATCCCTCCCCTCCATTAATATCTTTTATTCATTCATTTACAAATATTTCTTGGATGCTGCATCTTAGCTGTGTGAACATAGCCTTCTCACTTAATCTCTCGTGTCTCAGCTTTGTCATGTAGGGGTGACATGAGCACCTATCATAGGACTGATTGCTGGAAGGACTGTATGATGGGCTTAGATCAGTGCACGGTACAGGAAAAGACCTCAACAAATAGCTTGGTGTATGAGGACAAGTATTCAGACTGGGGGTGCAACAAGGAATAAGCAAGTGGCTTAGCAGAGTGGGAAAAGGCTGCTGCTGCTGCTGCTGCTGAGTCGCTTCAGTCATGTCCGACTCTGCGCGACCCTACAGACGGCAGCCCATCAGGCTTCCCCATCCCTGGGATTCTCCAGGCAAGAACAATGGAGTGGGTTGCCATTTCCTTCTCCAGTGCATGAAAGTGAAAAGTGAAAGTGAAGTTGCTCAGTCGTGTCCGACTCAGCGACCCCATGGACTGTAGCCTACCAGGCTCCTCCGTCCATGGGATTTTCCAGGCAAGAGTACTGGAGTGGGTCGCCATTGCCTTCTCGGAGGGAAAAGGCCGACACATTTAAATGTTAGTGTGCCAATAAAGGACATTGATCTCCCCCTTAATCCAGTCATATTGGTCTCCCAGATCGATCAAGAGAAACTCTGTTTTATTCAATAGATTAAAACAACTTTTTCTGTTGATTTTTTTGTTGCTATATCTATACTTCACTGTTTTTAATTCTATGATTACACTTAAGGAAACCTTGCAGGTGGATGTTTTGAGGTTTTCTTTGGCTGTATTGTGTCTTCATTGCTGTGTGGGCTTTCCTCTAGTTGTGACAAGCAGGGTCTACTCTCGAGTTGTGGTGCGTATTCTTCTCATTGTGATGGCTTCTCTTTTTGCAGAGCATGAGCTCTAGGGTACTTGGGTTTCAATACTTGTGGCTCATTGGGCTCTAGAGCACAGGCCCAATAGTTGTGACTCACAGGCTTATTGCTCCCAGGCTCGTGGGATCTTCCCAGATCAGGGCTCATACCCATATCTCCTGCATTGGAAGGTGGATTCTTTATCACTGAGCCACCAGGGAAGCCCTAAATGGATAATTTAAAACAGTCGATCAACAAATAAAGTGTGTTGCTATGTTACCTAGAAATCGAATCTTTATTTCATATTCTGGTTTTCTTGTGAACTTCATAATACTTCAGGTGATGACTGTCCATTGAAAAACATGAACAGCTCTTATCTTCCCTTTTTAGGTACTTTCTGTGGGAAAAGCAATCCAGAGCTCTGCATTTCTTGTCCTTTAAACAGTTTCTCCAGCACAAGTGGACAGAAGTCCTGTGACATATGCAGAAAGTGTGAAGGTATGATTAAAAAATGTAGTCTTTATGCCGATATGTGTTGGAAAGACAAGTTTTTATTCCCTAGTGTATTAATCTTGCTTGAAAGTCTGAAGTGTCAGGTCGACTGATTCCTCTGCCAATAGGCAGGGTCCAGTAAAATAATTTACTGTAAGAGCCAACACTGGTGGATTGAGCTTTTTGAATATTAGAGGAAACATTCATTGGACAAGAGAGAATTTTTTTAATAGCAGAACGTAAAATGTCTTCTTTAGTTATTTAAAAGTAAGCTTTGTACTCTGAGGTCATTGTTTGTTCAGTCACTAAGTCGAGACTAACTCTTATCTGACCCATAGACTGTAGCCCACCAGGCTCCTCTGTCCATGAGATTTCCCAGACAAGAATACTGGAGTGGGTTGCCATTTCCTTTTGCAAGGGATCTTCCCAACCCAGGGATTGAACCCGAGTCTCCTGCATTGCAGGACGATTCTTCACCGCTGAGCCACCAGGAAAGCCCCTGAGGTCATTAAGGAACGTTATAAGTAGAACGAGCATAGTTTTTATTGCAGAACATGAATTTGCTTCCTGCTTTTGGAGGTCAAGGGTCGGTGTAACCCTGATGGACTTTGTAGGTATTTTCAGGATCAAGAAGCCATGTTCCTCCACCAGCAATGCAGAGTGTGAATGCATTCCGGGATTCCACTGCGAAGGGGCAGGATGTTCCATGTGTGAAAAGGACTGTAAACAAGGTCAAGAATTAACAAATGAGGGTAAGTTTCCTCTTGTAGGGTGCAAATTTGTTATCTAGACTTACATCATTCGCTTAGTTCATGGTCCTTTGATTATAAAACAGATTTGTAGAACCTTTAAGTAATAAATAATGAACCATGGAGTCACATATCTGATATTTGCAAAATTACTTTTAGGTCAATGAAACTAATTTGAGATGACAACATTTTTCACCAGAACCATGCTTTTTCATGCATATACAATACCATACATATAATTAGAATAAAACCTTTAGTCACATTAGGGTTTCATTTCAAGAAAAACTGTTGAACAATTTGTGTAGATTGTATTAAGCTAATAACTTTATTACAGGATTATATTTATCATATACTGCTCAAGAAGAATTGTTTATCACTAATGAAATTCAGGAAGAATTGTTGGATAATCAGCACAGATCATATTAAATTAATGACTTTATTGTTATGAAATCATGTTCATCTCAGGGAAAGTTTAAAATGATAAAAATGCTTCCTTTTATTATTCCTTCAATTTTTATAAAAGGTTGTAAAGACTGCTCTTTTGGGACATTTAATGATCGGGAACATGGCATCTGTCGACCTTGGACAGAGTATGTATCATTTCTTTTTGCTTAAAAGTAAAGTGTCTGGGTTAACTTTTCCAACTGATGCTTTAAAATTTTTTAGTTAATTAATTATTTTAATGGAGGATAATTGCTTTACAATGTTGTGTTGTTTTCTGCCATGCATCAACATGATTCAGCCATAGGTATGCATATGTTCCCTCCCTCTTGAACTTCCCTCTCACTCACTGATGCTTTTTTAAACCTGTCAAGTGTAAATATTGAGTAACTGTGCAAATAGGCAGCATGGGAATGGTATGAGGTCATTGTGACTGGTTTGCCAAAATGGGCATTTTCTCCAGGAGTAATGCCCAGAACAGCTACGTCAGATTTGCAGTGGAACTTAGTTACTGTCTGCCCCAAGGGTTCTTCTGTCTCCCTCCAATCTCTTTGCTGCCTCTAATATTTCCTTATTGACCAGTCCATCTTCAAGTGCTCGTGCCAGCACTGATAATGATATAGAAGAGGGTAAAGTATGTTTCCTTTCCTCAGAATGATTAACATAGACTTGGGCAAATAAGACCACCCCAGGCAGTCAAACAGCCAACAGTGTGTTTTGTATGCCTTTGTTCTTTTTGCATTGTATTTTCTTACAAGATCATTTTTATTATTATTTTACATTTACATTCTTATTGTGTTTTACAAAAGTGTTGATTTATAGCACATTAGAAAGTTTTGTTTTTTATTTTTGTTTTTTGTCTTTTGACACAAATAGTTCTGAGCAGTGAAGTGACTCTGTGTGGAAAGTGGGACTGAACTGGCTTTGGGGAATGGGTGGGTTCATGTTAGGTAAAGGACAGGGGAGAGACACAGGACAATGATGATGATGGTGATGATGACCACAATCATGTGCTTACTTGTTCAGTCATGCCCGACTCTTTGCGATCCCATAGGCTGTAGCCCACTGGGTCATCTATTCATGGGGATTCTCCAGGCAAGAATACTGGAGTGGGTTGCCATGCCCTCCTCCAGGGGATCTTCCCAACCCAGGGATTGAACCTGGGTCTCTTGCATTGTAGGCAGATTCTCTCTGATCTGTCATATGCCAACACATCATGGGGTTAGGAGATCCTAACCCTATGAAGGAGACCCAGGGTTCGATCCCTGGGTTAGGAAGATCCCTTCAAGAAGGGAATGGCTACCCACTCCAGTATTCTTGCCTGGGAAATCCCATGGACAGAGGAGCCTGGCTGGCTACAGTCCATGGGGTCGCAAAGAGTCAGACATGACTGAGCAACCATCACACACACTACTACTACAAACCTATGCTAAGCTGTCTGTCCTTTCTGTGTGCCAGAGATGCTCAAACACACTTAAGAAGGTGGAGGTGACAGACAAACCATGCAACAGCCTGATGTAGGCTATCATGGGCCAGGTTCTCCAGACGGGAAGGAAGCAGAAGCCAGTTAGGCAGGTAGCATGAGATGGACTGTGGAGAGCCACGAAAGCCAAGTGAACACTGGGAGAAGCCCGACGCTCAGTGAAGTTTTCAAAATATCCTTGCTTTGCCTATAAACCCAGATCCACGTACCCTTGTCACCAGAACTGCTCAATCAAGTAGAAAATGTCAGTCTTTTAAAAGTAGAATGATCTGTACCTGAATTAATTATTTGAACTCTTTTCATTGGACTCTCTAAGCTGTTCTTTGAATGGAAAGGCTGTCCTTGTAAACGGGACGAAGGAAAGTGACGTAGTGTGTGGACCACCGTCATCTGACTTCTCTCCAGGTGCATCCTCCACCATCGTGCCTGCCCCTGGGAGAGAGCCAGGTAGCTGGTTTGTTGCTGTTAAATAAGTGAATGTATCATGGCCATTCTGGTTGGCATCTAAATTACCCCAATGTCCTGATGTCTTGCATATCAATCTATAGCAGGCACATCTGACACACCTTCTTTCTCTTACCCTGGCTTCAAGAGACCCATCTCTTTCATCAGTGTTTATTATTTAGTCTGGGTTACATATATTAATGAGCAGAGCAAGGTGAGATTGGATCCAAATAGACACTAACCCCTTTGAACTTGCCAAATAACGATAGTGATAGAGTCCCATGCTTCCTATATCCTAGAAGGCCAAATCGGTTAATTTTGTGGGTCTCTAGAAAATTACTGGGCTTCCCTAGTGGCTCAGCGGTAAAGAATCCATCTGCCAATGCAGGAAACGTGGGTTCAATCCCTGGGCCAGGAAGATCCCCTGGAGAAGGAAATGGCAACCCACTCTAGTATTCTTGCCTGGAGAATTCCATGGACAGAGGAGCCTGGTGGACTACAGTCCATGGGGTCGAAAAAGAGCTGGACACGACTTAGTCACTAAAAATCAACAACAAAGGAACATTATTAAGGTTTTTTGTTTTTTGTTTTTTTTTTAAGTTTTCTTAACAAGCAAGCAGGCAAATTTACTAAAAGAGCTGGTGGGAGATGCCTGAAGCACCTCTTCTCATGGTGAAGAGTTTAAAAATGCAAGTTTACATCAGCACATTTGGAAAATTATATTTTTGCCTCAGTTTTCCTTTTGCTCTTTTTTGTTTTGCAAGCTTTAAACTTTTTATTTTGTATTGGCTATTTTGTTAATAGCCAATTAACAGTGTTGTGGTAGTTTCAGGTGAACATTTAAGGGATTTAGCCATACATGTATACATGTATCCATTCTCCTCCACACTCACCTCCCATCCAGGCTGCCATGTAACATTGAGTAGATTTCTATGTGCTATGTAGTAGGACATACAGCAGTACATACACAACCTTCCCCAATTCCCTAACTATCCCTTCCCCCCATTCTTCTCCCCACAACCATAAGTTCGTTATCTGAGTCTGCGAGTCTCTTTCTGTTTTGTAAGTAAGTCCATTTGTATCGTCTCTTTTAGATTCCACATATGAGGGATGTCAGATGATATTTCTCCTTTTGGTCTTTTTCTACAGGTCTCACCTCCCAGATCGTCATCTTCTTCCTTGCCCTGACATCAGCTGCCATGCTGTGCCTGGCGTCCTTCGTGGTTCTCCGTTTCTCTGTGATTAAGCAGGGCAGAAAGAAGCTCCTGTATATATTCAAACAACGTAAGATGAATGTAAAAGTGTGAGATATCAGCTTTCTGAGGCTAGACGTTTTGCAGTAGAAATAAAAAGATTTTTTTTTTTAATTACAGAAGTTAGGTCAGTATAGCACAGTGATTATCAAGCAGGACAATTTGGTCCCAAGGGGACACTCAGCAGTGTCAGGAGACAGGTTTGATGGTCAAAGTCTAAGAGGTGGTGGAGCGGGTGCTGTGCTCTGGTATCTAGTGAGTGGAGGTCAGCAATGCTGCTAAAATCCTATATGCACAAGACGGCCCCACAACAAAGAGTGACCCAGCCCCAGAGGTCCATGGCTGAGGTGGAGAAAGCTCAGTGATGGCAGAACATAGCCCAAAGGTTCTGGAAAAATTGCCACTTTAAGTATGCTGCAGCCTTCGACAACTCTGTGTATGTGTGTGTGTGTCCACTCAATAGTGAATACAGGACACTGAAAAGAGGAATCAAAAATAACATTGCCCCATCTAGCATGACTTCTCTGGCTGGTAAATGACCTTGACCTGAGCTAGACCCACAGCTAGAAGAGAGCCTAGAGAACTAAAAGAGAGTTTGAAGTGGTTTTAATGGGATGAGTTATTAGGACACTGATCTGGATTAAATGAGAATTTCAATGATGGATTCCACTCACTACACAAGACACTATTTCTATAAGGAACTCAGCAAGTGTCTAGCACAGAGTCAATATTCACTAAACAAAAGCTATTAATATTTATTCCAAAAGGCATATAGATGGAGGCAATTTGCATTTTTGACTTTGTGAAGGACAGAACCTTAGATGACAGGAAAGACTTACTAAGAGGAATTCATATACAAGAGGGTCACTCCGAGAGCTCTGTAATGTAGCCCTGCTGCTGCTGCTAAGTCGCTTCAGTCGTGTCTGACTCTGTGCGACCCCATAGACGGCAGCCCACCAGGCTCCCCCGTCCCTGGGATTCTCCAGGCAAGAACACTGGAGTGGGTTGCCATTTCCTTCTCTAGTAATGTAGCCCAGGCCATCATAATATGATTAGAGAGTGCCTACTTGTAAGTTGCTAAAAATATAGGAGGATAATTGCTTTATACTCTTGCATCGATTTCTGCTATACAAAAACATGAATCAGCCATAGGTATAACATGTCTCCTCCCTCTTGAACCTCCCTCCCACTCCCCACTCCCTCCTTCCCCTCTCAGGTTCCTTGTGTTACAAGCAACTTTCCACTAGCTATCTGTTTTACATAGGATAATGTATATGTTTGGAGTAGGAAATGACAACCCACTTCAGTATTCTTGCCTGGAAAATTCCATGGACAGAGGAGCCTGGCAGGTACAGTCCAGGATCGCAAAGAGTTGGACAGACTGAGCAGCTAAGCACTCACATATGCAATGCATATGTGTTAGTATATAGTATTTGTTTTTCTCTTTCTGACTTACTTCTGTATAACAGGCTCTAGGTTCATCCACTTAATAGAACAGACTCAAATAAAACAATTATCTTCCAATTAAGAATAATTTTTTTTCTTAAAAAAGGCAAAGACCCTGGAGACAAAATATCAGTAATAATGACATAAAGTCCTGCATTATCTCAAGAAAATGTCAAAAATATGTATAATTTTTTTTTTAATATAGGAGGGAAAGAACTAGTAAAGTCTTATCTAAAGATGCAATACACTGATTTGTATAAAGGTTCTTTTCGGAAACAATACAAAATCTTTTCAACATTTTGAAATACACAGAAAAAAATGCATGCATGTAAAGTTTGCATGTATTTGAGCTAAGTTGCTTCAGCTGTGTCAGACTTTGTGCAATGCTATGGACTGCAACCTGGCAGGCTCCTCTGTTTAACAAACTGTAAAATGAACACCTGTGTCACCCTACTCATGTCAAGAAACAGAACACACTCTGCTCCCCGGAAGTCCTTCTTGTGTTCCTTCCAGATTAAAAACCCTCTCTCTGCTAGTGCTAACCACATCTAGATTCTTACGGTGTTCACTTCCTCGCTCTTATTTATAGTTTTGCTACCCAAGAACATGGTTTCATTTGGCTGCTTGTGAACTTCAGACCAGTGGAATCACACTCTATCTGTTCTATATTTTCCTTCCCCCTTTCACTCAACATTGTATCTTTATGATTCATCCATGTGTGGCATTTATCTTGAGTTGATTTCCATTGTTAAATGTTCTTCTATTGAAGGACTGTATCACAGTTTGTTTATCCATTCTAATATTCCTGGACAATTGGGTTTTTTCCGATTTGGGGCTCTTACAGAGAATAATATTTGGATATTTTTGTCTATGTATCTCAGTGTACATAGCACGTTTCTTTCTTTCCTTTTTTAAACCTAGGAATAAAGGTGCTGGAATATGTATCTTGGTCCTTCAGTTCAGTTGCTCAGTCATGTCCAACTCTTTGCGACCCCATGGACTGCAGCACACCAGGCTTCCCTGTCTATCACCAACTTGTTCAAACTCATATCCACTTGGTCCATAGTACTAGATTTATAAAACTTTTTGAGAGTGATAGGAGTCCAATTAGCAGCGTATGAGAATTCTTTTTGCACCAGTCCCTGCTAACACTTAGCATTATCAGACTTCTTAATTTTTATCTGTCTGATGGGTGTGTAGTAGTGTCTCGTGGTTTTAATTTGCATTTCCCTGATTACTGGTGAGATTGAACATCTTTTCATGTTATGTTTGGTCACTAGGATTTCCTCTCCTGCAAATCACCTGATCTTTTGAGCCTTTTCCCATTGGGTTGTTTGTCCTTTTCTTACTAATCTATAGGAATTTTTTAGTCTACTGTTTATGGTCTGCAAATACATTTTCCGACCCTGTGGTTTGTTCTTTGATTCTCTTTTTGAGGTCTTAACCTCTGATTTAAACCTTTAAATTCTCACCAAAACTTCTGATTTAAACAATTATCCGTCCCAGCTTTACCCCAAACTGCAATAAAGGTCGTTATAAAATGGTTTTCAAAAGTATTTATGAGTAATTAGGGAGTTTCAATGGAACTGTCATCAATTTAAAAAAATTTTAGGTTATTTTTTAAAACTTTCTATTTTGAAATAGAGATTCACAGGAAGTTGTAAAGACAGTACAGAAAAGTCATACGTGCCATTCATGGGGTTACATCATATTTAACTATCTGGTAGCTCAGCTGGTAAAGAATCCTCCTGCAATGCTGGAGACCCTAGAGATCCCCTAGAGAAGGGATAGGATACCCACTCCAGTATTCTTGGGCTTCCCTGCTGGCTCAGATGGTAAAGAATCCGCCTGCAATGCCGGAGACCTGAGTTCAATCCCTTGGTTGGGAAGATCCCCTGGCAGGGGACATGGCAACCCACTCCAGTATTCTTGCCTGGAGAATCCCCATGGACAGAGGAGCCTGGCGGGTTAGAGTCCATAGTGTCGCAGAGTCGGACATGACCGAGTGACTAAGCACAGCACAGCACACAGCACATAATATGAAAACCAGGCAGTTGACTGGCACACTGCGTGTGCTTAGTTCATGTGCATGTGTACGCTCAGTTGCTCGGCTGTGTCTCTTTGTGACCCCCAGGGACTGTAACCCACCGGGCTCCTCTGTCCATGGGATTCTCTCAGCAAGAATACTGGAGTGGGTTGCCATTGTTTCCTCCAGGGGATCTTCCTGACCCAGGGATCGAACCCACATCTCCTGCATCTCCTGCTGGCAGGTGAATTCTTTACCATGAGCCACCTGTGTTTAGTGTATGTCATTTTATCACCCTTGTAGATTGGTGAAACCAGCAGCACAATCAAAATGCAGAACTATTCCATGACTATTACATTAGCACTGTTATGAATAATCATGTACAGGACTTGTGTGGACATAAGCGTACATATCTTGAAGATAAATGCCCAGGAGTGCAATTACTGGGTCATATGATAAGTATGTGTTCATTTTTTAAAGAAACTGCTAAACACTTTTCCACAGGAGTTGTACCATTTAACATTCCACCAGCAAGGTGTGAGAGATCCAGTTTTTCCTCATCTTTGTCAGCATTTTGTATTGTTGCAATTTTTAATTTCAGTTGTTTGAATAGATATGCACTAAGATCTCAATGTGGGCTTAATTTGCCTTTCCCTAAAGGCTGAACATTTTTCATGCACTTATTTTCCATCTGTCAGTCTTCTTCAGTGAAATGTTCCTTCATGTCTTTTACCCATTTTCTAATTAGATTGCCTATCTTTTGACATTTGAGCTGTTTTTTAAAGTTCCAAGATATGAGTCTTTTATCAGATATGAGGTTTGTAAATATTTTCTCCAGTCTGTCACTTGCCTTTTCATCCTCTTCACATGATCTTCTGCAGAGAAAAAGTTTTTAATTTTGATGAGGTCCAACTGGCCACTTTTTAAATTTATGGGATTATATCTAAGAACTCTTTATTAAGTCCTAGATCTCAAAGATTTAGACTTTCTCCTATGTCATGTGCTAAATGTTTTGCATTTAAGTATACATTTCGTTTTGAGTTAAGTTCTATATAAGGTGTGAGAGTTTCAGGTCAATATTTTAAAATCATTATTATTTTTGCCTATGGGTGGCCAATGGCTTCAGCACCATTTATTGAAAAGATTATTCTGCTTCCATTGAAATAATATTGCATTTGTATAAAAACTCAGTTGGCCGTGCTTGTGTGAGGACTATTTCTGGTTTCTCTCTTCTCTTCCATCGGTCTGTGTGTTTTTCCTTCTGCCAATACCACACAGTCTTGGTTACTGTAGCTGTGAAAAAGTCTTGAAATTAGGTATAGGGTAGACTGAGTCCTCCCACATTATTCTTCTCTTTCAAGATTGTTTTGACTATTCTAGTTCATGTAGAGAATTTTAGGATAATCTTCTCTCTATCTACAAAAAGTCAGCTGGGATTCTGATAGCAATTGTGTTAAATCTGTACATCAGTTCAGGAGGAATTGAGATCTTTCCTATGTTAACTATTCCAATCCCTGAACACAGTGTGTCTCTCCATTTATGTATATTTTCTTTGATTACTTTCATCAGTGCTTTGTAGTTTTCAGCATACAAGTCCTGCACATGTTTTTTAAATTTAGGCCTTAATATTTAAATTTTACAATTGCAAATGATATTGTATCTTAAATTTTGTTTTTTGACATGTTCATTGCTAGTATATAGAAATACAGTTGGTTTTTTTGTACTTTGAGTTTTGTCCTGTGATTTTGCTGAACTTGCTTACTAGTTCTAGGGTATTTTGTAGATTTCTTGGGATTTTTTATGTAGATTGAAGTGTCATCTGTAAAAAAAAAAAAAAGTTTTGTCTTTTTTCATTTCCAGTCTATATGCCTTTTATTTCTTTTCTTGCCTTATTGTGCTAATTAGAATGTCCAGGACTATGTTGAATCATAGTGGTCAAAGTGGATATCATTGCCTGCAAAAAAAACCTCAGGGCAAAAGTATATAGTCTTTCATAAAGTATGCTGTGAGTTACAGATTTTTAGTAGATATTCTTTATTAAATTGAGAAAGTGCTCTGAAGGTTTTTTTTAAATCATGAATTAGTGCTAAATTTTGACAGGTGCTTTTTTGGTATCAATTGATTTGATTATGTGATTTTTCTTCTTTAGCCTGTTGAGATGGTGAATTCTATGGATTGATTTTTGAATTTCAAACTAACCTTACATCCCTGGATTAAAGTCCACTTAGTTATAGTATATAATTATTTTTATATATGTCTGAATTCTCTTGATTAATATTTTGTTAAGAATTTTTGCAGCTATATTCATGAAGAATATTGACCTGTGGTTTTCTTTTCTTGTACTGTCTTTGTCTGGTTTTGGTATCAAGGTAATATTGACTTCCTCAAGTAAGTTGGGGCTTATTCCCAACTTATTCTGTTTTCTGGAAGAGGTTGTGTAGAACTGGTGTTAGTTCTTCTTTAAATAGCTTTGTCTCGTGAAGCTATCTGAACATGGAGCTTTCTTTTTGAGGCTTCTTAATTACAAATTCAATTTCCTTAATAGGCCACTGAAGTTGTTTAATTTATATTGAGTGAATTATGATAGTTTATGTTTTTTGAGGACTTGGTCCATTTCATCAAAGTTGTCAAATTTATGTGCTTAAGTTACTTATACTACTCCCTTATATCCTTTTGTTGTATACAGGTCGGTAGTGATATCACCTACTGATACTGGTAATGTGTGCCATTCTCCTTTTTTCTGAATAAGTTTTGGTAGAGATTTCTCAATTTTATTGATCTTTTCAAAGAACCATCTCTTTGTTTCATTGATTTTCTTTGTTGTTGTTCTATTTTCAATTTCACCAATTTCTGCTTTTACCTTTATTATCTCCTTTTTTCTGCTTGCCTTGGATTTATTTTGTTATTTTTCTATTTAGATGGTAGTTATGTTATTGGTTTGAGAGTTTTCCTCTTTCTATTATAAGAACTTCCTATTATAAGAACTTCCTATTATAAGTATCCTCAGTACTAAATTAGCTGTGTCCACACATTTTGATATGTTGTTTTCCATTTTCTTTCAGTTCAGTGTATTTTTTTGTGTTTCTCTTGATTATTTAATAGTGTGGTTTTTAGTTTCCTAGTATTTGGTGATTTTTTTGTTTTCTTTCTGTTGTTGATGTCTATTTTGATTCCATTATAGTAAGAGGACACCCTCTGTGTGATTTCTTTTAAATTTGCTGAAGTTTGATTCGTGGTCCAGGTCATGGTCTGTCTTGATCTTTTTTCTATTATTGTTGTTCAGTCACTCAGTTGTGTCCAACTCTTTGTGACCCCATGGACTGCAACCCTCTAGGTTCCCCGTTCTTTGCCATCTCCTGGAGCTTGCTCAAACTCATGTCCATTGACTTGGTGATGCCATCCAGCCATCTCATTCTCTGTTGTCCCCTTCTCCTCCTGCCTTCAATATTTCCCAGCATCAGGGTCTTTTCCAATGAGTCTGTTCTTGGCATCAGGTGGCCAAAGTATTGGAGTTTCAGCTTCAGCATCAGTCCTTCCAATGAACATTTAGGATTGACTGGTTTGATCTTCTTGCAGTCCAAAGGACTTTCAAGAGTTTTCTCCAACCATCACAGTTCAAAAGCATCAATTCTTCGGTGCTCAGCCTTCTTTATAGTCCAACTCTCACATCCATAATGACCTCTGGAAAAACCATAGCTTTGACTATACAGACTTTTGTCAGCAAAGTAATATCTCTGCTTTTTAATGTGTCATCTAGATGTCAGCTTTTCTCCCAGGTAGCATCTTTTTAATTTAATGGCTGCAGTCACCATCTGCAGTGATTTTGGAGCACAAGAAAATAAAGTCTGTCACTGTTTCCATTGTTTCCCCATCTATTTGCCATGAAGTGGTGGGACCAGATACCATGATCTTTGTTTTTTGAATGTTGAGTTTTGAGCCAGCTTTTCCACTTTCCTCTTTCACCTTCTTCAAGAGGCTCTTTAGTTCCTTTTTGCTTTCTGCCTTAAGGGTGGTGCCATCTGCATATCTGAGGTTATTGATATTCCTGGCAATCTTGATCCTGGCTTGTGCTGCATCAAGCCTGGCATTTCTCATGATGTACTCTGCATATAAGTTAAATAAGCAGAATGACAATATACAGCCTTGATGTCCTCCTTTAGACACTTGAAAAGGTAGATAGACTGTCCTATAAATATAAATTTAATCCTATTGATTGATAATGTTGCTGAATTCTTCTATATCATTTCTGATTTCCTGTCAAGTTGTTCTATCAACTCTTGGAAGAATGCCATTTAATTCTTCGAATATAATTGTGAATTTGTATATTTCTCTTTTCAGTTTTATCAGTTTTGCTTCACCTATTTTGTAGCTCTGTTGCTTGTTGTATACATATTTAGTACTGCCATGCTTTCTTGGTGAATTGACTCTTAATTATGTAAGCTCCCTCTCTGTGTCTGGTAGTTTTCTTTGTTCTGAAGTCTACTTTATCTGATAGTAATATAGCCACCCTTGCTTTTTAAAAATTTATAATATACATGGTGTATCTTTTTGCATCTTTTTACTTTCAACCTTCCTACATTTTTATATCTGAAATAAATTTCTTATAAATAACATATAATGGTCACACTACTAATTTCTGTCATCTTTTGATTGGTATATTTTTAAAATGTACATTTAATATAATTACTTATATGTTAGGACTAAAGATGTTATTTTATTTTGTTTTCTGTTTTCTTTCCCTGGCTTTCATTAGAAATTCACTGTCGTTTTTGGCTCTTCCCCTCTAAGTGATGTGTTACTTCCCTCTGGCTGCTTTCAAGATTTCTTTTTGTTTCCAGAACTTAAACTGAAATGTGCCTTGGTGTGGATTTCCTTGGATAGTCCTGTTCAGGATTCACTTAGCTTCCTGCATCTGTAGATTTAAGCCTTTTTCTAGATTTGGCAAATTTTCAGCCATTATTTCTTCAAATACTTTTTCAGCCCTACTCCCTTTATCTTCTTCAAGGACCCCAGTGACATCAATATTAGTTTGTTGTTTTTTTTTCCCCCATTAGTCCCACATGTCCCTGAAGCTCTGTTCACTTTTTCCCCAGTCTTTTCTCTCTGTTCAGATGCGGTAATGATTCTTTCCTTTCCTTCTTCTCCATTCTTGTGCTGAACCCATTCACTGATATTTTAAGTTTTGGTTATTGTAATTTTTCAGTTCTAAAATTGCCACCTGATTCTTTTCTAAGATCTTGTATTTATTTTTCATTTGTTTCCAGTGTGTTCCCAATTGCTTTTTGATGGCTACTTTAATATCCTTGCCAGATAACTCTAATATCTACATCACCTAGACCTCCTCAGGATGGTATCCTTGTTATTGCTAGACATGTGTGGCGGTTCGGGCTCCCCATTAAGCCTCTACTCATAAGACTCTGGCTAGGTTGAGGGACTTTGTTCCTGCTCCCCACATGGCTTCCACTGATAATAAGTGGATGGGATTGGGGGTGACCTTGATACTGTGAGTGGTGATGAAGTCCTAACTCTCCACTAGGACTCCTCTGATGCCCACACCCTAATAGGTATGGGCCAGTGAGCCTTGATAGCACTTGGTAAGAGTGTAAGTCTAAGTGCTCTACTGGGTCTTAGTGGTGGGCTTAGGTGTGGGACCACTTTTATTAGTCCACTTTTACAGTTCCCAGTCCAGGGCATATGAAGCAGAAAGAATACTCAGGGAACTTAAGGCCATAGCTCCTTGGGTTCCAAGATCCTTAACTGGTCTACTTTCTTGCCACCTTTCAGGTTCTTCTTATGTTTGTTACATAAAAGGTCCAGCATTTCCAGCAATACTTAGCAGGAAGAATAGAAGAAAGTATGATTACTCTGTCTTTCCAGAATCAAATTTTCATTTAAAAATTAATCTTTGATGCTATTTCTAAAGGAAAAAGACATCTCATTGGGAATCCTGGGTATCTTGACAATTTTTTAAAGACCTTGGAGATGGTGTGCTTGTTGAGCTTTGATTATTTTTTTACAGTTAAGAAGCATATAAAGTTGGGATAGGGCCTTTTGCTTTGTCAGGGTATAAAAATATACCTACATATATATTTTTATATATATTTTAACTGATACTATATTATGTATAGTATTTATATATATATATATATATATATATATTATAATATTTAACTGATATACCTATATATATGGGCTTCCCTGTGGCTCAGTGGTAAAGAATCTGCCTGCCAGTTCAGGAGATATAGGTTCAGTCCTTGAGTTGGGAAGTTCTCCTGGAGAAGGAAATGATAACCCATTCCAGTATTCTTGCCAGGGAAATCTCATGGACAGAGGAGCCTGGCAGGCTATAATCCATGGGGTTGCAAAGAGTCGGACATAACATGTATATATATATATTTATATGTGTATATATATATATTGATGGACTTGGGTGTGAGGCCACAGTCATATATGTGTGTGTGTGTTAGCTATATATAAATTTTAATATATATTTTAGAATTTCAAGTTAATCAGCAATAGCACAAATAACTTTACACTAACATGTAAATGAAAATCTGGAAGCGAGTGCATAAATCAGTTCTTTACTTACTGATTGATGGAAGCAGTAGGAGTATATTTAACATCTCAGAGCCATAAGCATTTCATTCAAAAGAAACCATCTAATGTGTAATCTAAGTAACCCTCAAGACTAAAACATGTGCTGCTGAATTGAAACTGCAATCATGTTTGGCATATGACTAATTTTATGCTATAATGACTCATGCTCAAGACTGTTTTTAGTTTTTGTGGACACTAAAGAAACTAGTTTGTTCAGGACCAATAAAACAGTACTAGGTAAAAAGGAAAAAAATCTTAAATAATCCTGAAAATTTTTATATTTGCTATAACCTCTCTGGCTGATGAGTTTGTTCAAACTAAAGCTGAGAATGTTTGCTGTTTAGAGATATTCTGCAAATGGGATTTATGGAAAATGGATGTTAAATGATTAAAACAGACAATGAAAGATAACTCTTTTAAATTACCTTTTAGCATTTATGAGACCAGTACAAACAGCCCAAGAGGAAGATGCCTGCAGCTGCCGATTTCCAGAAGAAGAGGAAGGAGAGTGTGAACTGTGAAGATGTGTTGGGACTCTCTTGAGAAGAATCGCAGGAGAAATATAAAGGATCCCACTATTATACTTTCTAAAACATCATTCCAGATCACACCCAGGATTACCCCAACAAACTTTTCCTAAATGCTAGTGAATTGGCCTTTGAAGATGTACCACTTTTAACAGAACAGAAAAATGGGACAGAACTGGTGGTGAAGGGGGCATTTTGTACGTACTGCTTAAGAGGTTCAGGCTAGTTTTCTTGAAACCGAGAGAAGTATATTTTAAATTTAATCATGGAATCCAATGGTGCAGCTAAAATGATAATCAAAATCAGTTCTATTTTTTTCTGGTGCTCATATGACGTGTGTCAATAAGCCGTAAGATGCAGACAATATCCCCGACCAGATTTTCCACTGGTTCAAGCATCCTCAACAAGGGCCTCCTCCACTGTCAGGAGAGAGAATGATGACAATCATCATCATGGCCCAAGTTCGGGGTCAAGAGCAAAAAAATGAAAAAAAAAAAAAAAAAAAGACAGACCTTGGGACTTCCCTGGTGGTGTAGCAGTCAAGACTCCATACTCCCAATGCAGAGGGCACAGGTTTGATCACTGGTTGGGGAGCTAAGATTCCCTCATGCTGTGTGATGCAGTCAAAAACAAACAAAAAGGGAAAAAAAGAAAAAAAAAGCAGACCTTGATGAAGAGTTCTGAAAAGAGTTCATGGGTATCCTGTGGTCCTCTCCATCTTCACATCTTCTGCCTTTGTCCTACTCCCCTCTGAGTCACAACTTACTTTTTTATATTCTTAAAAAACTTTAACCATAATATTTGATACACATAAACTAGGAGACCCATGAACACATCACCCAACCAAGCAAGAGTTGCCAAACTCCCATGGGCCAAATCTGAGATGCCATGTGCCTTCATATGGTTTTGCATGTATAAATAGTTAAAAGCAAATCAAAATAAGAATATTATCTCATGACACATAAAATTAGCTGAAACTCAAATTTTGGAGTCTCTAAGTAGGTTTTTTGGGAAAACACAAGCCACCCGCAGGTGCCCTTTGCATTACAACAACAGAGTTGAGTAGTTGTGACAGAGACTGCATGGCTCACAAAGCCTAGAATATTTAATAACTGACATATAGGTCAAAGTCAGGATCAGAGCATCCATCCTTGTGCTCCTTCCCTCCTTCATCTCCTATCCACCTCCCCACCCCAAACCCAGAAACTTCTCCCAGGAATGTTGTCTATCATTTTCCTGCCTTTAAAAGACTCATTTATCACATAATTATGTACCCCACAACTAGTTTACTTACTTTTGTTTGTTATTGACCTTTATGAAAATGGTATTATGCTATATGGAAACTTACTGTGCTTTAACCACTGGAAAGTATATTTATAAGACTCACTCATGTTATTTTGTGTAGCTAGAATGCTTTCATTTTGACTGCTATATAGTCTTGCAAATATACTATTATTTATCAAATCCACTCTAAACTACAGGACATTTGGGTTGTTTCCAGGTTTTTTTTTTTTTAATAATTATGGAAAACATTGCTATGAATGTTCTTTTGTGTGTTTCCCATTGATGAGTGTCTCTAGGGAAACTTCCTTATAGTAAGAATTTCTGGATCTTAAGGCATTTGAATGTTCAACTTTATGAGCTAGTACCCGTATCAGTAAGGATGTGCTAAATTACGCAGAAAGAACAAGTGACCCCACCTCCAAAGTCTTAATGGGTCACAACCACACAGAAGAGGTACGCTTCTGGCTGTCATGATATGCCCACTGCAGGCTGGCTGTGACTCTGTCCCATGTTATCTCACTCTGGGATTTAGATGTATAAGTCCCAGAGCACCTTCTCCTTGGAACACTGGCCAGCTCATGGCAAAGGAACACAGGTCACTTTGCTCATATTTAGTTGACTAGATTCTAACTGTAAGAAAAAGTCATGCAGCCGACTATGGGTAACTACAGGGCGGAAAGTATAATCTTCACACAGGGAGGGGCAGCAAATATTTCTGAGCAATAAAGCGTCTTCTGCAGGACTGAACTGCTTTTCACCGCGGTTGTTCTAATTTGTGCTCCTGTCAGCAGTGTACGAGCACCCCATTACATTTCACCCTTGCCACCCTCGGGTATTTTCAGAGTCTTAATTTTGCCAACCCAGGGAGTTTAGGATGGCATCTTACCATTCTCTTATTTGGCATTTCCTTCATTACTAATGGGTATCTTGTCACATTTTTACACCAATTTTTTTTCTTTTTTGAGAAATGCTAAGTTGTCGTTTTATTATTGATTCATACAAGTTCTTTACATAGTCTTGATAATCTTCCATTACTTATATGTTTATAAATACCTGCTTTATTTGCAATTTTTTCTCTTTTTGTAGTGTCTCTCTTTGTCTTGTCTGTAATAAGAGGCAAAGTTCTTAATTTAATATGGCTAAATTTACAACTCTTTTACTAGTTAACATTTCTTTGGCGTCCTGGTTAAAGAAATCTTTTGCTCCGCCAATAGCATAAAGATCTTTCCCCACATTTTATTGTAAAAGTTTTAAGTTTTGTTTCTTATATTTAATTCTAATCAATCAGGAAAAATTTTTGTGAATGCTATGAGTAATGATCCAATTTTGAGTTTTTTATATGGATAACCATCAGTCCCAGTATCAATTAATCAATAGGCCATTTGTTTCCTTATGGATCTGTAGTACACCTCTGTCATTTCCTAAATTTCCCTCTATCTATGAGTGTTTTCTGGGATCTCTGTTCTATTCCATTGGCCAATTTGTCTGTCCTGTGCCCCTACACACTGTCTTTGTTACATTGTTTAATAATAGCCCTTGAACTTGGCAGGACAAGTCTTTGATGTTCTTCAATAAAGTTTCATAAAATTTCTCTATAAATTGTACAGCTTTTGTTAGACTTATCTCTTAATTCATTGTTGTTGCTTTTTAAATGACTTTGTTATCGGAGTAGAGAGATATCATTGATTTTCTTATATTACTTTCTAACCAGTCTCTTTCCGAAACTTTCCTATTATTTTTAGGAGTATGTATGTGGATTCTTTCAAGTTTTCTATATAGACATGTTATTTGTGATAATAATAGTTTCTTCCTTTTCTAGTCTTTTATATTTTATTTCATTTGCTTGATGTGCTGCTTGGCTTCATGCCAGGACCTCCAGTACAGTGTAATAGTCTTTTTAAAGTCTTATTTATAGGGGATACTTTCAGGGTATTATTATTTCTTTGGTAAATATACTCGATCAGATTGAGGAAGTTCCCTTCTATTCCTGGTTTGTGAAGAGGGCTAGTTTCCATTTTATAATCGGGAAAGGGTGTTGAATTACATCAAATGACTTTTCTGGAAAGAAAAAAGGCATTTGATTATAGATAACTCAGCCAATGGTTCTGTCATGTTGATTTGGATCAAAACTTCAGTCACATTCCAAGAAAATTTCTGCCTGAAAGAAATTTAATGCAGCAACAGGTATAATAATAGGTATTCCTTCTTCCTCCTTAAAATATGCTTTGGTGTATGATGTAATAAAGGTGGCACTTGTGGTAAAGAATCCACCTGCCAATACAGGAGACACAAGAGATGCAGGTTCGACTCCTGGTTGGGAAGATCCCCTGGAAAAGGAAATGGCACCCTACTGCAGTATTCTTGCCTGGAGAATCCCATAGACAAAGGAGCTTGGCAAAGAGTCAGATACAACTGAATCCAGCACACAGCAAAGAATATGTGTTCGGAAAACATTTGCTATTTTAATTTAAGTCAAGGAAGTACCTTCCATTAGCTTTTTCTTTACTATTTTGGTAAGAGTTTGTTGTTTATAGTAAAAGACTGTAATGTTTGTGGAGGATTTTCTGAAACTTTCTAGGAAATCTCATCAAACCCATGAAAAAGTAACAATGGGCATGATTAGTCTTCCAGAACAAGAACATTTGAGATTTGATTTGGACACTTTGACCAACTCTGAATGGCTCATAGGCAGTCTCTGGCCGTTAATTTTGGGAACCTGACGAGGATGCTTCAGGCAAGAGTCCTGTTAACCCGGTATTCTGGCAAGAATAAGAGAACAGTCATTGGTGGTACAATCCTTTGAAAATAAGAGGCAGGGACACCCTGGAAATCCAGTTGTTAAGTCTCCATGCTTCCACAGCAGGGAACATGGGTTTGATTCCTGGTCAGGGAACTAAGATCCCACATGTTGTGCAGTGTGGCCAAAAGATATAAATGAACAAAGTGGTATAAAATAAGAGGCAAAGCAAAGCTGAGGGATTTTACCAGTGCTGCTTCAGAACAGAGTTAGGTGTAATCTTTTTATCTCTCTTCCAAACTGCAACGCTAAATTCCAGCATGGCTTTCACTCTCCACTTTGGCGCCTTTGTGTTTAATTCTCTGTTGCCTATTATTCATAAACACAAAGGGACTGATCATGCTCCGCAGGCTTGGGTCACCCAAGATACCTCATCTGTCCTAGATTGTAAACACAGAAAATCCACAATTTATTCTACTTATCTGACCTAGGCTGTGTTTATTACACAGACTGTACCACAGTTTTATCATAGTATATTTTGGCATAAAGTCTAAATGGTATAAATGAAAAACACAGGAACTTGGGGGTATGAGTCATCTTTCCCCCTAAATGACAGTTAACGAAGAATGAAAATCAAGACAGAACTTAGTGATCCCCTTTTGGGACAGAACTTAGTGATCACCTTTGGGGATTAATTTAGGAAATCCACTAGTTAAGTTGAATAGAAGTTGCTCTGGTCCAAAGAAATTAACCTATTTAGGGATGGACAAGTTGGAAACAGTCTTCCAAGTGTTTCAAAACAAGCCTTGGTGACTTCTGAAGCAAATTTTGATTTTCTCCTCTGGTGGCAGGTGTCAGTCTGATGGAAACTTCTGATATGAGGGGCACTGGGTGGCTCTAATGTGTGCCTCCCTCCTCTGCAGAGCAGAGCTTTCCACTGTGGGTGGGTGTACACCCAGACCACAGAGGGTGTGAGTTATGTGCGGTCTGTGTGTGGCAGGGCCAGCAGCTCAATCATTACGTATGTTTTTTTAAAAGGGCTCTATAAAAAGCATAAAATAAAAAGGACTCTATAATAAAACATAGCTTTCACAGGAAAAAGGAATACCTAAGAAAATTCCTAGTTTAAAAAATGTCTATACCCCTTGCAATGTCAAATCATAAAGGCTAATAGTAAATTGATGTGATATTCTTTTTTATTATTTTTTTTAATTGGAGGTTAATTACTTTACAATATTGTATTGGTTTTGCCACACATCAACATGAATCCACCACAGGTGTACACGTGTTCCCCATCCCGAATCCCCTTATCTTTAGTCATGGTGAGCAGGGGCTACTCTTCATTGTGGTACACAGGCTTCTCATTTCGGTGGCTTCTCTCGTTGCAGAGCACAGGCTCTAGGGCACGTGGGCTTCGGTAGTCGCAGCTCACAGGCTCTAGAGCAGGCACAGGGTCAGTTATTGTGGAGCACGGGCTTAGTTGCTCTGAGGCACGTGGGATCTTCCCAGACCAGGACTCAAACCTGTGTCCTCTACCTTGGCAGGCAGATTCCTAACCACTGGACCACCAGGGAAGTCCCTGACGTGCTATTCTTTGTAAACACCAGAAACAGACTTTAGTACCAAGCTACGTGAAAGATTTTGAGTCTGGGATTTCTTTGGCTCCAACAACTTACTTTTTATTCACATATAAAGATGAATGCCATTTTTTTTAATATCAATATTGATTTGGATAACTTTGTTTCAAATTAAGTCACTGAACCTTTCAAACAACATGCCTTTTACAAATTCATGGAAGTGGCTGATTCTGACAAACCCAGGGAAGGGACGACTGTGAAATACAAGGGCCTCTTCGTTGGACCTGCATCCTCCAGATGCTCTGATCAGCCCCATGCTAGGACACCAAGACAACAGACCCACCTCCCTCTTGTCAGCTTTGAGTCCAGGGGACTGACTAACACAGTGTTACCAGGACTTATTACATGCTAGGAACAGAGCAGGAACTAGGAGGGGAGAATGCAGCCTTCCTGGAGCCTCCAGGTATGTCAAGAGACAGCTGTGTGCTAGGGAGCCTGAATGCTTGGCGGGGAAGCATACACATAGCAAGGGTGGAGGGAGGGCTTCCTTGGGGGAGGGTGAGGACAAATGGGAAGAATAGGTGATATCTACTCAGGTTGTGTGTTTTCCAGAAGGAGCAAGGTGCCCAGGCAAACAGGAGGGAGGGTCAGGGTCAGGGGATGGGCAGAGGAGGTGAAGGAAGCTGCAGGTTGTTGTCCGGTCACCAAGTTGTGTCAGACACTTTGCGACCCCACACCAGGCCTTCCCGTCCCTCACCACCTCCCTGAGTTTGCCCAAGTTCATGTTCATTGAATTAGTGATCCAACTAATCTCATCCAACCATCTCATCCTCTGTTGCCCTCTTCTCCTTCTGCCTTCAATCTTTCCAGCATCAGGGTCTTTTCCGATGAGTCGGCTCTTCGCGTCAGATAGCCAAAGTATTGGAGCTTCAGCATCAGTCCTTCCAGTGAGTATTCAGGGTTAATTTCCTTTAGGATTGACTGGTTTGATCCCCTTGCTGTCCAAGGGACTCTCAAGAGTCTTCTCCAGCACCATAGTTCGAAAGCATCAATTCTTTCATGCTCTGCGTTCTTTAAAGTCCAACTCTCACATCCATACACGACTGCTGGGAAGACCACAGCCTTGACTATATGGACCTTTGTCGGAAAAGTGATGTCTTTGCTTTTTACTATGCGGTCTAGGTTTGTCCTAGCCTCCCTTCCAAGAAGCAATCATCTTCTAATTTCACGGCTGCAATCACTATCTGCAGTGATTTTAGAGCCCAAGAAGAGGAAATCTGTCACTGCCTCCACATTTTCCCCTTCTATTTGCCATGAAGTGATGGGACCAGATGCCATGATCTTTGTTTTTTTAATACTGAGTTTTAATCCAGCTCTTTCACTCTGCTATTTCGCCCTCATCAAGATTCTCTTTTGTTCCTCTTCACTTTCTGCCGTTAGAGTGGTATCATCTGCATATCTGAGATTGTTGATATTTCTCCCAGCAATCTTGATTCCAACTTGTAACTCGTTCAGACCAGCTTTTTGCGTGATGTGCTCTGCATATAAGTTTAATAAGCAGAGTGATAATAAACAGTCTTGTCGTACTCCTTTCTCAATCCTAAACCAGTCAGTTGTTCCATGTCTGGTTCTATTTCTTCTTGACCCACATACAGGTTTCTCAGGAGACAGGTAAGATGGTCTGGCATTCCCATCTCTTTAAGAGTTTTCCACAGTTTGTTATGATCCACATAGTTAAAGGCTTTAGTGCAGTCAATGAAACAGAAGTAGATGCTATTCTGGAATTCCCTTGCTTTCTCTATGATCCAGCGAATGTTGGGCAATTTGATCTCTGATTCCTCTGCCTTTTCTAAACCCACCTTGTACATCTGGAACTTCTCAATTCAAGTACTTCTGAAGTCTAGCTTGAAGGATTTTGAGCATCACCTTACTAGCATGGGAAGTGAGTGCAATTGTCTGGTAGTTTAAATATTCTTTAGTACTGCTCTTCTTGGGAATTAGGATGAAGATTGACTTTTTCCAGGTCTGTGGCCACTGCTGAGTTTTCCAAATTTGCTGACATATTGGGTGCAGCACTTTAATAGCATCATCTTTTAGGATTTTAAATAGCTCAGCTGGAATTCTATCACCTCCACTAGCTTTGTTTGTAGTGATGCTTCCTAAGGCCCACTTGATTTCACATTCCAGAATGTCTGGCTCTAGGTGAGTGGCCACACTATAGTGGTTATCCAGGTCTTTAAGGTCTTTTTGTACAGTTCTTCTCTGTATTCTTTCCACCTCTTCTTGATCTCTTCTACTTCTGTTAGGTCTTTACCATTCTAAGCTGCAGGTTAGCAGGGACCACATACTCAGATCTTAGAACCTAAGTTAAGAAGCTCAGATTTTCAACTTTGGACACTGACAAGGGAGCCAGGGAAGGGACCTGATGTGCTTTGCATTTTAGAAAGATCTCCTTGACTACAGTAAGGAAAATGAATTAAAGAGATCAGGAACTCTTCCAGGAGGGAGACTCATCTGGCTGGGGGAGGTCAGGAATGAGGCCCTGATTCCTGGCTTGGGCAGTTAGGAGGACAGTGGTACCATCAGCAGAAGCAAGAAACCCTGGAGGAGGAAGAGGAAAGTCAGCCCTGGACCCTTTAGGATACCTCAGTGGAGGGGCCAAAGGATGGGTGGAAGTGGGTGAGGAGATGGAGGACAGGCAGAGGCCAGGATGACCTGGCAGAGGCTCAGGGCAGGGTCTCCAGGATCAAGAAGATGATGGCAGACTCAGGGTGACCCAAGGTCACCAAGATGCCATGACAGTTGACAATGAAACATGCACTGGGTTTAGCCACAAGGTATTAACCTTAATGAGAGGCTTTCAGGGGAAAGCCAGACTATGGGAATCTGGGAATTCATGGTGAGTGACAGCAGGTGAACTCAAACCTGTCAAAAGTTAGTGAAAAAAAGGTGTTGGGGGTGAGAACTGGGGAGCCACATGGAGTCGTGGGGTCTTGGGATAAAACAGGGATGCCCAGTTAAATTTGAACTTTAGAGAAGCAATGAATAATTTCTCATTATAATAGGTCCCACTATCTGGGACATCTTTTAGCAAAAATTTTCTGTGGTTTATTTGAAATTCAGATTTACCTGGGTGTCTTTTTTTCTCCTTCTTGTTTTGGCCACACTGAGGGGCTTGTGGGATTTTAGTTCCCTGACCAGGGATTGAAAGTGAGACCTTGCAGTGAGAGCTCAGATGGACCACCAGGGAATGCCCATGGGTGTTCCGTATTTTTGTTGCTAAATTTGGCAAACCTCATTAAAGCAGAGTATTTGGTTCTCTTTCAGTGGAAGAGACTTGAGCAAGGTGCAGATGTTAAGGACAGAGTCTAGAATGGGAATCAGGTAGGGGCACCCTGATGGGTGGAGAGGGCGTGGCTGGAGCACAGGTAATGAGGGGGGAGGTATCCAGCGGGGCCGGGCAAATGCAGATGCTGGTAGCTCTCTGGGCTCCATGGAGGGAGAGGGGGTTGCCTGCTACCAAGGTCTCTGGGATCCTCTGCCAGCACTGGGTTGGTGAGGCATGTATGGAAGGCTGGAGGATGGGAGATAAAGAGCCCATTTGATTGGAGGCTTGGAGAGCTCATTTCAGGTACAGCTTCACCCTGCAGGGGCAGCAGTCCAGCTCCACCAGGGCTGAGGTTCCTGTAAAGGCTCCAAAGAGGGGGAGTGGACTTCCTCCCACCCTCACACTCATCCTGCCTGCCACCCCGGGGTTTTCCAGGAGAAACAGAGGTCAGCGGGAGAAGGAAACTGATGTTGGCAAGAGTTGCAAAAAGATTCCAAGTTCCAGTTGTACAAATTAACTATGTACTTACTATTATATAAAGGCCATTCCAATACATCATTCAATCTTTCTGAAGACAGGTTACCAGAAACACTCAGACTAGTGGGTGATGTTAGGGCACCAGTAGCTACAGTGTCCTGCAAAACAAGCTTTTGTGGTGCATGGAATTTCGAGAAGGAAATAAACCTGTAAGGAGGGAAATGGATATCAGCAAAGGGAAGATGTCAACTGAAAAACTGCTTCCTTCCTCCCTCCCCACTTTCACCTCCCACCCCACCGTGCACCCCAGCTTTATGGGATAAGAGGAACTCAGAATCTTAATACCAGAAAATGGCTTTGACCATGACAGAGACTGGGCTGTATAGGCTGTTGTATAAATTGTAACCTGGAGAGAATTCACTGTCACCAATCATCCTCACCACCTAACATCACCTTGTATATGTCTTTCTTTATTGTATGCCTACCACTGACTCTCTGCTGTGATCCTTGGAAAGTGTCTGTGACTGTGGGTTGAATGAATGAGTGAATGAATGACATCAAGGAGGCACACTAGTAGCCAGCCATTTATCGAACGAGTGGCAAGAAAATATTCCTGCAACACCAACTCTCTTCACTTATTGTAAGAAATCCTGCCAAAATTCCTACCTTTTGCCCAGTGAAGCCAGGTTGGGGGAGCTGCTCACTATGGTTCCTGAGAACTCTAAGACTGGCAGTGGTGTATTTTCTTTGAGCTTTGATCACGATTGCTACTCATACCATCAGGGAGAGGGATTTGCATGACAGCTGTTGTTTAGTTACTAAGTCGTGTCTGACTCTTGGGACCCCACGGACTCTAGCCTGCCAGGTTCCTTGGTGCGTGGGATTTCCCAGGCAAGAATACTGGGGTGGGTTGCCATTTCCTTCTCCAGGGGATCGTCCTGACCCAGGGATTGAACCTGCATCTCCTGCGTTGGCAGGTGAATTCTTTTCCATTGGCTGAGCACCATATAAGTGTTCTTTTCCACTTTGGGATAATTGGGGGGAAACTTAAAAGATTTTACCTTCCATTTGAGAGGCACACCATTCCCTTTGCATTCTGACTTTGCTTCTCTTCAGAGGATCTGAGACTTGGATGGGATTTCAGTTTCTGCTCTTGGTGTTGGCAGGATCCTGGGAAATAAACAGTTTACCCCAGTGTGGAAGAGACAACTTAACCTGTCAAACACAGAGAGCTGAGATGAGGTGGCATTAGATGAACACAGGCTCGCATACTTGTTCTGTCGTTAAGTCGTGTCCAACTGTTTGCGACCACGTGGACTACAGCACACCAGGCTTCTCTGTCCTTCACTATCTCCCAGGTATTGCTCAAATTCATGTCCATTGAGTCAGCAATGCTATCTAACCATCTCTATGCATGCACGCATGCTAAGTCACTTCAGTCGTGTCTGACTCTTTGTGACTCTATGGACTGTAGCCTGCCAGGCTCCCCTGGTCCATGAGATTCACCTGGCAAGAACACTAGAGTAGATTGCCATGCCCTCCTCCAGGGGATCTTCCCGACCCAGGGATTGAACCTGAGTCTCTTATGTCTCCTGTATTGGCAGACAGGTTCTTTACCACCACCGTGACCTGAGAAGCCTAACCATCTCTAAGAAATCCCAAATTGTGCTCTTTCGAGATTTCTTTTCACTATTATTAAAGAAATGTACAGCAAACCAGAATCTTTGGTGAACTCTCCCATCTGATACACCTAATAGACAGCTTGAGGCCATACAGTATCTGGGTTCAGTTCATGGGCATTGGACTCAGCCAGTTTGAGGTTTGATCCCTGTCGCCATCCCTTTTGTCTGAGTCAACATAATCCTCTAACGAGGATAATGGTTTCCTCCTGCCTAAAATGTCATGGGACAGTTGCATAGATGACATAAATATGACATTTATCACCATCCCCTTTGCAAATCAAGCACTCAAGGAACGATCTTACGTTCTTCTTAAATAAGCATGAACAGCACATTAAGCTGTGCTCAGTGCAATAGCACCTCTCTTGAGCAATTTAGCATTCCTGATTGCAGTCAATGCCAATAACTCAGTGTAATTATAATCAGACATCCTGCAGTCATGGTGTTTCCAAATATAGACACTGACTGGTCTGGTCCTCAGAGGTCCCAAGAAATCAATCCTAGCAAAACTGTCCAAAGTGGAGTTGCCTGCTCACCTCCTGTGCAACTTGGCCGTCTGATAACCACTGCTGTTTTCCAATTCTTCCTCCTTCACTGAAACAAATACAGGAGTATTTACATGCACTTCCCTCTACTGTAAAACATTCCATTTATTAAACTTTACAAGTGAATTCTGAGTATATGTTTGACAGTGAAACAGTGTTTCCTTATTTTAAAAGACAAAATCCTGCATGGCTTGTGTGCTGTGTCACTCAGTCGTGTCCGACTTTTTGCGACCCCATGGACTGTAGCCCGCCAGGCTTCTCTGTCCATAGGATTCTCCAGACAAGAATACTGGAGTGGGTTGCCATGCCCTCCTCCAAGGGATTTTCCCAACCCAGGGGATCTTCGAACCTGGGCCTCCCACATTGCAGGCAGGTTCTTTACGGTATGAGCCACCCGGGAAGCCCACATGGCTTGTGTAACAAATACATGTTTGGTGCTTGAAATTACCCCACGCTCTGCTTATTCCTGTCTTGCAAGAACACTGTTTGAAGAACATGTTTTTATTTTTATTTTTTGAAGAACATGTTTTTAAAACTGGAATTCTTCTTCTGGCATACAGATCTCAAATATGAGGCATTCCTGAAATAAATTTAAATGTTCACAGAGAATACTATGGAAAAATCATTCTCTATTAGAATTTTTAGATATCAATGATTAAGTTTAATAATTTTTAATATACAAGTTTTATTTTTTATATTTTTTAAAGTTTTTTTAATGTGGATCATTTTTAAAGTTTTTATTGGATTTGTTACAATATTGCTTCAGTTTCACGTTTTGGTTTTTTGGCCTCAATGTATGTGAAATCTTAGGTCCCTGACCAGGGATCGAACCTGCACCCGCTGCATTGGAAGGTGTCATCTTAACCACTGGACCACCAGGGAAGTCCCTGAGATACAAAATTTTAAATAAAGATACAGAATAAGAGTGTTAAAACAACCTCAAATGTAACTGCTTAAGTTGCTACAATAATGAGTAAAAACAAATTTGTTTTCAATAATACATTTTCAATGATATTTTTTAAGGAAGCAGTTAACATTTATTTTCTATTTTAACACATGTTCCAAATTGATTAAAACAACGAATCAAAATATTTAGCATTTTAAAATAAAATAAAAACATTTGGGAATAGGTGTCTAGATTCATCCATGTTGCTGTAAATGGAGAGATGGTCTCTCTCTCTCTCTTTTTTTTTTTTTTTTTTTGCTGAGTAATATTCCATTCCAGTAACATTCCATTGGAATACTCCATTTCATTCCCATGTGGCTCAGTGGTAAAGAATCCGCCTGTCAAGCAGGAAATGTGGGTTTGACCCCTGGGTCAGGAAGATCCCCTGAAGATGGAAATAGCAACCCACTCCAGTATTCTTGCCTGGGGAATTCCTTGCACAGAGGCGCCTGGCGGCTTATAGTCCATGGGGTCACAAACAGTTGGACGTGATTTAGCAACTGAACAATATTCCACTGGTCCATCCATTGATGGATGCTTGGGTTGCTTTCCTATCTTGGCAATTGTAAATAAAGCTGCAGTGAACATTGGAGAGCAGATATCTTTTCAAATTAGCATTTTTGTTTTCTTCAGGTAAATACCAAGAAGTGAAATTGCTGGATCATATGGCAGTTCTATTTTCAATTTCTTGAGGAACCTCTGTGCTGTTTTCCACAGTGGCTGCACCAATTTACATTCCCACCAGCAGTGCACGAGGGTTCCCTCCTCCCCACAGCCTTGCCAGTACTTGGTATTTGTTCTTTTTAATGATGGTCGTTCTGACAGGTGTGCAGTGATACCTTATTGTGGTTTTTACTTGGGTTTCCTGATAATGAGTGATGTTGAACATATTTTCATGTGTCTACTGGACATCTCTATGTCTTCTGTAGAAAAATACCTATTCAGGTCCTTTGCCTGAATTTTTTGAGTTTTTTTGATGTTGAGTTGAATGAGTTCTCTGTATATTTTGGGTATTAACCCCTTATTGGATATATTGTTTGCAAATTAGTCCTCCCATTCAATAGGCTGCCTTTTCCTTTTGTGGATAGTTTTCTTTCCTGTGCAAAATTTTTTTAGTTTGATGTAGTCTTACTTATCTATATTTGCTCTGTTTCCCTCTGCCTGAGAGATATAACAAAAAATTTTGCTAAGACTGATGTCAGGGAGTGTTCTCCCTATGTTTTCTGCTAGGAATTGTATGGTTTCAGATTTTACATTAAATTTTTAATCCATTTTGAGTTTATTTTTGCATATGATGTGAGAAAGTAGTCCAGTTTCATTCTTTTGCATATAACTATCCAGTTTTCCCAAAATCATTTATGAAAGAGTTTGTCTTTTCCCCATTATATATTCTTGCCTCTTTTGTTTCAGATCAATTGCCGACATAGGTATGAGTTTATTTCTGGGCTCTGTATTCTGTTCCAATCATCTATGTGTCTGTTTTAGTGCCAGTAACATATGGCTTTGATTATAGTCATCTTGTAGTATAGTTTGAAATCAGGGAGGATGATACCTCCAACTTTCTTCTTCTTTCTCAACATTGCTTTGGCTATTCAAGGTCTTTGCATTTCCACACAAATTTTGCATTGAATTTATAAATTGCTTTGGGTGGTACAGTCATTTTAACAATATTAATTCTTCCAATCAGTAAGAAAGGTAAAACTTTCCATTTGTTTGTATTGTCTTCAGTTTATTTCATCAGTGTCTGATAATTTTCTGAGTACAAGTCTTTTCAGTTCAGTTCAGTCCCTCAGTCATGTCTGACTTTTTGTGACCCCATGGACTGCAGCACACCAGGCTTCCCTGTCCATCACTGATTCCTGGAGCTTGCTCAAACTCATGTCCATCAAGTCGGTGATTCCATCCAACCATCTCATCCTCTGTTGTTCCCTTCTCCTCCTGACTTCAATCTTTCCAAGCATCAGGGTCTTTTCTAAGGAGTCAGTTCTTCGCATCAGGTGGTCAAAGTATTGGAACTTCAGCTTCATCCTCAGTCCTTTTGATGAATATTCAGAACTGATTTTGTTTAGGATTGTCTGGTTTGATCTCTTTGCAGTTCAAGGGACCCTCAAGAGCCTCTCCAACATCACAGTTCAAAAGCATCAATTCTTTGGCACTCAGCTTTCTTTACAGTCCAACTCTCACACTGGAAAAACCATAGCTTTGACTAGACAGACCTTTGTCGGCAAGGTAACGTCTGTGCTTTTTATTAGGCTGCTAGGTTGCTCATAGCTTTTCTTCCAAGAAGCAAGTCTTAATTTCATGGCCACGGTCACCATCAGCAGTGATTTTGGAGCCCAAGAAAATAAAGTCTGTCACTGTTTCCATTGTTTCCCCATTTATTTGTCATGAAGTGATGGGACTGGATGCCATGATCTTAGTTTTCTGAATGTTGAGTTTCAAGCCAGATTTTTCACTCTCCTCTTTCACCTTCATCAAGAGGCTCTTTAGTTCTTCTTCACTTTCTGCCATAAGGGTGGTGTCATCTGTATATTGAGGTTATTGATATTTCTCCTGGCAACCTTGATTCCAGCTTGTACTTCATCTAGCCTGGCATTTCTCATGAGGTACTCTGCATATAAGTCACATAAGCAGGGTGACAATATTCAGCCTTGATGTACTCCTTTCCCAATTTTGAACCAGTCCATTGTTCCATGTCCAGTTCTAACAATTCTTTCACTTCCTTGGCTAAGTTCATTCCCAGGTATTTTATTCTTTTTAATGCAGTTGTAAATGAGACAGTTTTCTAAATTTCTCTTTCTGTTATTGTTGGTATATAGAAATGCAACATATTTCTGTATGTTAATTTGTATTCTGAAACTTCAGTAAATTTATTTGTTCTAATAGTTTTTGATGCTGTCTTTAGTATTTTCTATCTATAATATCATGTCATCTGCAAACAGTGACAATTTTGCTTCTTCCTTTTCAATTTGATTTATTTCTTCTTCTTGTCTGATTTCTATGGGTAAGACTCCCAGTACTTTGTTGCTGTTCTTCTTTATTATTTTATTTATTTTGGCTGCTCTGGGTCTTTACTGCTTTTTGTGCAGGCTTTCTCCAGTTGAGCTGAGCAGGAGCTACTCTTCATTGTGGTGCGCGAGCCTCTCACTGCACTGACTTCTTTTGCTGGTGAGCACGGGCTCTAGGTTTGCAGGCTTCAGTAGTTTGTGGAACACATGCTCAGTAGTTGTGGCTCATGGGCTTATTTCCCAGAGGCATGTGGGATCTTCCAGGACCAGAGATCGAAACTGTGTCCTCTGAATTGACAGGTGGATTCTTAACCACTAAGCCAGCAGGGAACCCCAAGACTTCCAATATTTTGTTGAACAAAAGTAGCCAGAGTGGGTATCCTTGCTTGTTCCTGATCTCAAAGGAAATGCTTTCAGCTTTTCACACTTGAGTATGATGTTGGCTGTAGGTTTATCATGCATGTGTATGCTTAGTCGTGTCCAACTCTTTGTGACCCACTGGACTGTAGCCTGCGAGGCTCCTCTGTCCATGGGACTTTCCAGACAAGAATGCTGGAGTGAGTTGCCATGTCCTCCTCCAGGGGATCTTCCCAATCCAGTCCCACATCTCCTGCATTGCAGGAGGTTTCTTTCTAAGCCACTGGGGAAGCCAGGTTTATCAAATATAGCCCTTATTATGTTGAGGTTTTTATCCTCTATATCCACTTGTCAAGAGTTTTTATCATAAATGGATGTTGAATTTTGTCAAAACCTTTTTCTGCCTCTATTGAGATGATCATATGATTTTCACTCTTCAATTTGTTAATGTGATATATCACACTGATTGATTGGCAGATACTGAGTCATTCTTGCATATCTAGGATAAATCCCATTTGATCGTGGTGTATGATCCTTTAAATGTATTGTTGAATTTGGTTTGCTAATATTTTCTTAAGATTTGTGTTATTAAATTTATTGAGAATTGTTTTGTGGCCCAGCATGTAATTTATCCTGAAGAATGTTCCATGTGCACCTGAAAAAAATGTGTATTCTTCTGCTTTTGGATGGAATGTTCTGTATATTATATCTATTAAGTCTACCTGATCTAATGCGTCATTTAAGGCCACTGTTTCCTTATTGGTTTTCTGTCTGGATGATCTGTCCATTGATGTAGGTGGGGTGTCAAAGTTCCCTACTTTTATTGTATTACTATCAATCTCTCCCTTTATGTCTGTTAATATTTGCTGTATGTATTTAGATGCTTCTATACTGGGTGCATATACACCTAAAATTGTTACATCTTCTTGTTGGATTGATCCTTTGATCATTATGTAATGTCTTCCTTTGTCTTTTGTTTGTTTGAAATTCTGTTTTGTCTGGTGTAAGTATTGCTACCCCAGCCTTTTCTTTCCATTTGCATGGAATGTATTTTTCCATTCTCTCATTTTCAGTCTGTATGTGTCTTTAGATTTGAAATGAGTCTCTTGAGGCAGCACATATATGGGTCTGAGGTAGTAGATAGACTGGGCTCCCAGTTGGCTGATTTACAATCAGCCAGCCTCCTCTTTGCATTTCCTGAGATAAGAGATAGGTGGGTTCCAGCTAAGAAATTTACAGTCAGCCTCCGTTTGCTCTTAGTGAAAGTGAGTTGCTCAGTTGTATCCAACTCTCTGTGACCCCCATGGACTATACAGTCTATGGAATTCTTCAGGGCACAATACTGGAGTGGGTAACTTTTCCCTTCTTCAGGGGATCTTCCAAACCCAGGGATGGAGCCCAGGTCTCCTGCAATGCAGGCAGATTTTTTGCCAGCTGAGCCACAAGGGAAGTCCTTAATAGAAGTAACAATATAAACAAGGTAGTCTTTGTCTCTTGTAAACACCTCAAGGGAATGATCATGGCAAGGACACAGAGAGGCAAAAACCCTGTCTGAGTAAAAGATAATGGAGACACTACATATGTACATAAAGGCTCCTTGGAATAAAAAAGTCAGAGGATAATTCCAGACCATAATGAGTCTTGCTTGTCCCAGAAGCCTTTACTTCGAGATCCTTCTTAGCTAAGATGTGCACACCCCAGGAGAGGGTCCTGAGACAAATTAACCAGAGAGGGACAAAGCAAGATGCTTGGCCTGAGGGAAGACTAAGACTGGAAAAACTGCCCCCTGTTAAAGGATTTAAATTCCCAAAGGCATGACTCTCTGAGCTCACCCATGAGTCTTTCTGCCTGTACTTTTCTTTTCAGTAAACTTCTTACTTTACTCTTTTCCTTTGGCCTCCTCACCTGAATTCTTGACTAGGCAGGCAAAGACTAGGGACCTTAACCCTAACTGCTAGCTCCTGTGATCCAGTGGTTAGGATTCCAGATCTAAGACCTTGCTTTCAGCTACCGCTTACTGCTGTTTGCTTCCAGCAGTTTGTTACCACTTACTGCCATGTGCATCCAAAATCAGGTCTAGATTTTTTTATCTATTCGGCCACTCTATGTCTTTTGATCAGAATGTTTATTCCATTTACATTTTTAAGCTTTAAGTATAGTTGATTTACAATGTTTTAGGTGTACAACAGAGTGATTCAGTTTTATACATATATGTAACTGAATCTATATATAGATTTTTTTTTTCTTTCATAGTTTTCATATCTCTACTTGTGGTTTTTTCTTTTCCACCCAGAGAAATCCCTTTACCATTTTTTTTTGTAAAGCCAGTTTAGTGGTGCTGAACTTTTCTAGATTTTGCTTATCTGTAAGACTCTTTATCTTTCCTTCAAATATGAATAAAAACCTTGCCAGTAGAGTTCTTGGTCATAGGTTTTTTCCTTTCATCACTTTGATATAGCATATCATTTCCTTCATGCCTGCAGGGTTTCTTCCCTTGCATGTAAGTAGCTACTTTTCTCTTGCTGCTTTTAAGATTCTTCTTTATCTTTAATTTTTGTCATTTTAATTATAGTGTGTCTTGGTTTGGATTTCTTTGGGTTCATCTTGTTTGGGATTCCTGTGTTTTCTGTGTCTGGATGTTTTGTCTTCTTTCTCAGATTAGTAAACGTTTCTTCTAATAAATTCTCTGCCTCTTTCTGTTTCTTCTTTTTCTAGGAGCCCTATTATGTGAATTTTAGCTGGTTCCTGGCCTGATTTGGCCTTCAAAGACAGATGTACTGGGGGCTCATCTTCCCAGATTGAGGAGTTAAATGTGGAGCTCAGATTCCTCACTGTTCGGGGAGGTTCTCTGCAATTATGATCATTTGCCCATGTGTCAGTTGCCTGTCTAGGTATGGCAATCATAAGTAAACTGTTTTCTCGAGTTTTATGAGTTGTTATTGCAAATTATTAAACTTGAGGGAGGAGTCATGGGGTTCCCTCAATTTATAGCTCATCAATCAGAAATACTGAAGGAACTTGTGATAGGCATTGGAAGAGAGGCAGTCTTATGGGACTGAGCCCTTGGCTTATGAGGTCTATTCTAACACCAGTATTTAGTGCCAGATACGAATTGAATTGTAGGACTTCAGGTTAGTGAATTAGTTGGTGTGGAGGGAAAAGAAACAAAAATACATACATCTGATGTCAGAAATCAGAGTAAAGTGGTTTGACTACAGAGTCAAGTGATTTTCTTCTTCCCCTCCCAAGCCTTACTCTCCATGCCCTGTGTATCAAGTCTTAATCAGACCCAGTTTCCCAACCCCCTACAGTCTTCCACTGAGTCCTCTGGAACCCAAAGTCATTGTCACAAAACCCCCTGAGTGCAGTCTTCCTGGTCCTGCCTAGTGGTCCTCTGGCTGACCACCCAGAACCCTGTGCCCTCTGCAGAATCAAAGTCTAGGGGCTGGACTCGAGTTAGAGTCGCCTCTAGGACTCTTCCTTTCTTGTAACAAACATTTTAGCATCAGGCTCAGTAGCTTCCTCCCCACCATTAGCCCATTAACATTGTATTTTCTCGTCCACTCCCCCAGCCACACCACACGGCATGTGGGATCTTAGTTTCCCAGCCAGAGGTCAATCCCATGCCCTCTGCAGTGGGAACATAGGTTCTTAACTACTGGACCATCAGGGAAGTCCTAAGCATTGTATTCTTATTATAAACTATCCATGACCCATCTAAAGTTGACCTCCTTTCTCCTAACACCTCATTCACCACTCCTCTTGTCAAGGCTAGAGGGAACTTGTCTTTTCCAATAACTGCACCATCTTAAAAAATTCTGGTTTTAAGCATCCCCCCAACCTGTGGCTGCACCATTCAGTTCCAGCTTACATTCTCTACTACTGACAACCTCAAATTCTTCATCAGCCTGTAATCTGCAGATTGGATCACATTTTCCTGTCTAGCAGCCCATTATATTTTTCGTAGTTGTTTTTGAATCGAAGTATAGTTGATTTACAATGTTGTGTTAGTTTTGAGTGTATAGCAAAGTGATTCATATATATAATATATATGGTTGGTGATGGACAGGGAGGCCTGGCATGCTGCAATTCATGGGGTCGCAAAGAGTCAGACACGACTGAATGACTGAACTGAACTGATATGTACATATATTCATTTTCAGATTTTTCCCTTATAGTTATTCCTTGGGCTATATAATAGAATCCATTTTTATATAGTAGTGTGTATATGTTAATCCCCAGCTCCTAATTTTTAAAATTTATTTTCATTTTTATATTTTTAAATTTTAAATTTGTATCATTTATTTTTATTTTTAAATTAAAAATGTTTTTGGCCACGCCACATGGCATGGAGGGTCTTACTCCCTAACCCAGAACTGAACCTGTGGAAGTGCAGATTTTTAACCACTGGATCACCAGGGAAGTCCCTCAAACTTCCAACTTATGACCCTCTCTTCCCCTTTGGTAGCCATGAGTTTGTTTTCTGTGTCTGTGGATCTATTTCTGTTTTGTTTGTAAGTTTATTTGTATAACTTTTTAAAAAGATTCCACATATAAGTGATACCAAATAATAGTTGCCTTTCTCTGTCTTAGCAGCCCATTCTTGCTTTTTCTTCCCCCAGCTTAGATTCTATGATGTACTGTCCCTCCAGTCCCTTTCTCCTAACAAGCTCACTGGAAAATCTCACCCCAATTGAATTCCGCTCCCTGATTGCACTCCAGAAGCTGGCGGGGCTGGAGAAAAGCTCAATGAGATGCCTGCTTTCTCATCACACGTCCCACCGGAGACCTCCAGGTTTCCTCATCATGACCCATTGCCCTACATTTCCCTGGTCAGGTGGCTTTCTGCCATGTCCAGATGACCATCTTGAATTTTCCCCTCTCTTCTCAAATTTCAATAACCTCTGCTTGCTTCCCTGTCTGATGATAACCCTTTTATTTCATTGAAAAAAGCAGGAAACCTCAAAACAGAATTTTGGCTGGCTGAATAATGGCCTCTCAAAGCTATCCACACCCTGACCCCCAGACCTCTGACTGTGGCGCCTTACATGGCATGTGTTACCTCCATGGTGGAATTAAAGTAAGGATCTTGCAGTAGCAGGATTATACTGTGATTACATAGGGAACACTCCAAAAACGAGGGCAATTTCCCTATTTTAGGGTTATCTGATTAGCGACCTCGGTTCCATTTGTGGGGGATATCTTTAGAATTCTGCCCACCACATCACCCCTGCCTGCATCGCCCTTGTTTTGTTTCATTTTCCATCAAAGCACTTAACATCATTGAACATAAACACACACATAAGTATTAGAACATATACCTTATGTGTTATGTGTGATGTGCTATGCTTAGTCACTCAGTCATGTCTGACTCTTTTGCAACCCCACAGACTGTAGCCCACCAGCCTCCTTTGTCCATGGGATTCTCCAGGCAAGAATACTGGAGTGGGTTGCCATGCCCTCCTCCAGGGGATCTTCCCAACCCAGGGATCAAATGCAAGTCTCCCATACTGGAGGCAGATTCTTTATCATCTGAGCCACCAGGGAAGTCCTATATGTTATATACACACACTCAAATAAATACCATATATTGGACCATTAAGAAGGCTGGAGAATCGATACTTTCAAATAGTGGTGCTGGAGAAGATTCTTGAGAGTCCCTTGGACAGCAAGGAGATCAAACCAATCAACCTTCAAGGAGATCAACCTTGAATATTCACTGGAAGGACTGATGCTGAAGCTGAAACTCCAATACTGTCACCACCTGATGTGAAAAAAGACCCCGATGCTGGGAAAGATTGAAAGCAAAAGGAGAAGAGGGCAGCAGAGGATGAGACGGTTAGATAGCATCACTGACTATGCTGAGTGAATAGTCACAGATGAATGAATAGAACAGACAGGAGTCTGAACAAACTTCTGAAGACAGTGAAGGACAGGGGAGCCTGTGTGCTGCAGTCCACGGGATCACAAAGGCTTGGACACAACTTAGCAACTGAACAACAACAAACTACATGATGGCATGCCGGGGTCCAGCCCCGGTGGAGTCAGGGGTTTCGAAGGGGAGACGGCTTCGGCGATCAGGATACAATAGAATTAAAGATAAAAAGAGTGGTTAAATAAGGATAGCTCAGTGAGAAAACTCAGTGAAGAAAAGAGGCTGAGTAACTTGGTTTACATGGAAAGCTAATAAAATTCCAAAATAAGGAATTTACGTCACCTACATAGGCCACAGGTGTCCTACCATTCTCCCGAAGGAGAGGAGACACTAAGGCCTCCTGGGTCAGATCTTAGAAGCCCAGGCATAATTAGTAGGCTTGAGGAGTCTCCACACTCCAATTCAGCCAGAAGGCGAGAGAAAGAACGACATGGGGAGACCAAGTTTCGGTGAACAAGGCCCGCACTTTATTTTCCAAAGTAGTTTTTATACCTTAAGTTGTGCATAGAGGATAATGGGGGAAGGGGTAGAGTTAGCAGTAAGCCAGGCTTTCTTCCTGCAAACTTAATCATATGCAAAAGTTTAAGTGAATTACATCATCTTCTGGCCAGGGGGCCTGTCAACATTTTAAGATCCTTTCTTCAGAAAACTTATTTTTCTCTAAAGGTGATTATTCTAAAGTCAGGCACCACCCTGCAAAAGCATTAGATAAAGTTGCATTCCTATAGGGCAAAGGTGTGGTGGGCTATAACAAGAAAAGAATTAACTCAAGGGTCCAAGGTTACAAACATTAAAGCTACTACTTACATTCCTATACACCAACTATATTAATCAATACACTGCCAGGGACACAGTAGGTAAGGGATATGGAAACTTAGCAGCAAACATTGGCCCAACAAGTGAAACCCCCTTCACCAATACAATTTCTAATCAATCTTTTAACTGCTCAAAGGAATCTGTATTTAGACAGTTTAGAACATCTCATGCCTCTCACGGTTGGGAGGCTGTGAACAATCACATGTGGCCGGAATAAACTTCAGAGGCGTTTGTAAGTTGAAACACTCTTATCATGCCCAGGAACTTTATCAACTGGAGCTCTAAGTTAACTCTTTTCCAGAGAGAGGTGGTGGGGGACAGCCCCCCATAAAGTCAGAGCTGTAGGTAAGAGCACAAAGCAGTAAAGTAAGCAGACTCTGGTTTTGCGGGTAGATGCTCAAGAATTTCCAGGGGGACTCCTGAGGCTCGATCCCGTCTTTGCGTATGCCGAGCCTCCTTCCTCATGACCTTTGCCACGGGCGGAGTTCCTCACGCTGGATCCCGGCATCAGCAGATAATAGGCTTTACTCAAAGTCTTTTGACTTTAATGTTAATCACTCGCTTAAAAAAAAAAAAAAAAAAAAAAAAACAACTTTCATAGCACATCTAGATGGGGGTCTGACCAAAGCCTGGTTACAACAGCCTAACCAAACTGGCATATAAAATTAACTATCACAGAGGTACTTAACTGTGTTGGCAATGTTTATTTCCTAAACCAGGTGGTGGAAATACAGGTATTTATCAAATTATTCTTTAAACCATATTTCTATATCTAAAATACTGCATGGCCTTCCCTGGTGGCTCAGATGGTAAAGAATCCGCCAGCAATGGGGGAAACCTAAGTTTGATCTCTGCATTGGGAAGATCCCCTGGAGGAAGGCATGGCAACCCACTCCAGTATTCTTGTCTGGAGAATCCCCTTGGACAGAGGAGCCATGGCTACCATCCATGGGGTCCCAAAGAGTCAGATACGACTGAGCGACTAAGTACAGCACAGAAAATACTGCATATAGAAATTTAAGAGTAAGTAGTAAACACAATAATAAGAATGCATTCTTGAAGTACTAGAATAGAAACAGTTACACATTATACACATTCTGTAAAAAGCCTAAAATAAAAATTTCTATAGAGCCATAAAGTTTAAATTATAATGAAATTGATCCAAACAGATTCTAATATAAATTTGGGGGAAGTTTTACTCCAAGATTTGAACTTTAAAAATCACAGAAACTTAGAGCCTATTACACAGAGTGAAATAAATCATAAAGAGTAAAACAAATATAGTATACTAATGCATATATATGGAACCTAGACAGATGTACTGATGAACCTATTTGCAGGGCAGCAATGGAGATGCAGACATAGAAAACAGACTTGCGGACACGCTGGGGGAAGGAGAAGATGGGACGAATGGAGAGAGTAGCATGGGAACATGTACACTACCGTATGGAAAATAGATGGCCAATGGGAATTCGCTATATGACTCTTGGAGCTCAGACCATCCTCTGTGACAACCTAGAGGGGTGGGATGTGGTGGGAGGTGGGAAGGAGCTTCAAGACGGGGGGACAGATGTATACCTAAGGCTGATTCATGTTGATGTATGGCAGAAACCAGCACAACATTGTAAAGCAATTATCCTCCAATTAAAAGTAAATTAAGATGTATTTTTAAAAAGTAAAAACAAAACATCACAAAACCCTAAAATTCTAACTTCAGTAGTTTGTGCGCAGCAAACTTTTTTCACCTAACTCTTGTGTGAAAAGTGTATCAAATGGATAATAAAACACATGGCTCATTTTACAAATTTGGGGTACTAGTCAAGGAGAATAAGGAATAAGTTTGTTTGGAGGTTTTTTTTTTTTTGGTTCTTGGGTCAGAGATTAGCCTACTCAGATTCTAAAAGACTGTGGCTCGTTTTCTCCCTCCCCCCCGCCCCCGCTCCCTCCCTCCGTCCTTTTTTCTTCCTTTTCTCCCTCCCTTTTCCCTTTTCTCTTTCTATACTAAAGATGTCACCCAAATATAAATATAATAACATGTGTTCTTGCAAACCTTGATCTTTTAGATTTCATCTAAAAAAAAGTCAATCAACCGGAAAGAGCAAAATCCCTCTACCACCAGAGGGCAGTAAATACCACTCGATGCAGTCCTCTGGGGTGTGCTCAAAGAGTGTTGGATGGAAAAGGAACAAAATATTGAATTCCTGCCTCTCCTTCTGTGGATGGAAAGAAGCTGGCTTGTTTGAGACCATGGAGCTAGTTGCCATAGTCTGTTAACCTCAGAGGTTGCCAGGCCCCTAAACTGAATGAATTTGTAATAGTGTTATTTCAAATTGAATGAATGAGAATGAAATAGTGTTAGTGTGTGTGTGTGTGTGTTAGTCACTCAGTTGTGTTCGACTCCGCAACGCCATGGGTAGCCCACCAGGGTCCTCTGTCCATGGGATTCTTCAGGCAAGAATATTGGAGTGGATTGCCATCCCCTCCTCCAGGGGATCTTCCCAATCCAGGGATCGAACCCAGGTTTCCTGCAATGAAGACAGATTCTTTACCATCTGAGCCACCAGGGAATGAGATAGGAGGTAACTTATTAGGGATACTCTTCTCCAATAATTTAGTCTAATGATTGTGTACAACTCACCAGAAGAAAGAAAACATGTGCTCATGGACAGGATATAAGAATAGAGGAAAAGCAATGCTGAACAAGGCCATTTTAGGGCACATATGACCTAATGTGGAGAAGGCAATGGCACCCCACTCTAATACACTTGCCTGGAAAATCCCATGGACGGAGGAGCCTGGTAGGCTGCAGTCCATGGGGTCACTAGGAGTTGGACACAAATCAGCGACTTCACTTTCACTTTTCACTTTCATGCATTGGAGAAGGAAATGGCAACCCACTCCAGAGTTCTTGCCTGGAGAATCCCAGGGATGGGGGAGCCTGGTGGGCTGCCGTCTCTGGGGTCCCACAGAGTCAGACACGACTGAAGAGACTTAGCAGCAGCAGCAGCAGCAGCAGCATGACCTAATGTTAATAGAAATGATTTCCAGGGCCTTTACCAAAGTGGTAAATTTGTTGGGACTTACCCCTAGCTCCAGGCTTCCCGCCTGCCAATACAGGAGATGCAGGAGATGTGGGTTTGATTCATGGTTAGGGAAGATCCCCTGGAGGAGGACATGGCAACCCTCCCCAGTATTTATGCCTGGAGAATCCCATGGACAGAGGAGTTTGGCAGGGTGCAAACACTAAGAGTTGGACATGACTGAAGCGACTTAGCATGCACCCTTACCTCCAGCAAAAACCCTCTTCCCTGACCAGTTGGCTGGACCCCTTCAGAAGAGGAGCGTCTAACCTGGAGCCCAAAGAGACTGGAAGATACTTTCTTTCATTTAAAAAGCACTGGTAAGAGTGGGGTAGAGGTACATGTTAGTTCTATCAGGACAAAACTTACATGAAAAAGTCAGGTCTTTATAACCCCCATATGGAGGGCATCAGTGAGAGCCTGAGACACAAAGGCTCCCAGCCTGATCCCAGCTGCAGCTGTTGGACCAGGTGGAGGACGGTTGCCATCTGCAGTCCTCTCAACCCAAAAGACAGAGCCCCATGGCCTTGCCCCCGCCTCCCCAGGTCTCTCCCATCTCATCTCTCACTTCTTCCTCTCATCCCCTCTGCTCTAGGATCACTGACTTTCTGTTCCTTGAACCCACTCAACACTTTCCTGCTTTAGGGCACTTGAATTTGCTGTTTGTTCTGCCTGGAATGCTTTTCAACCAGACCTAACCCCAAAGGGCTCAGCCTCATACATTCAACTATCTGCTGGACGTGTCACCCATTACAGGGTCCTCACAGATGCGTCACGCTCATAATATTCCAACCTCGTCATGCATTCTTGCTTTGTGTGTGACAGTCCTGCATTGACCCTGGTTCCTCCACTATGATGGCTGAAAAGTTACTTAGCTTCTCTAGGTCTGTTCCCTCATTTATAAAATGAAGACAATAGCACCTACATTACAGGCTTTTTGTGAGGATTTAAATGAAATTTTACATCTAAATCATGTAGCACAGGGCCTGATCCATAGTATATATTGGGTTAGTCAAAAAGTTCATTCAGGTTTTTCTGTAACATGTTATAGAAAACCTGAATGAACTTTTTGGCCAGCCTGATACCTCAATGAATGGCTACCTTCACAGTAAATTATAGCGTGATGTTACTGTTGTTTAGTGGCTAAGTTGTGTCTGACTGTTTGCAACACCCTAGACTGCAGCACACCAGGCTCCTCTGTCTTTCACTATCTCCTGGAGTTTGCTCAGATTCACGTCCATTGAGTTGGTGATGCTATCTAATCATCTCAACCTCTGCTGCCCCCTTCTCCTGTTGACGTCAGTCCTTCCCAGCATCAGGGTCTTTTCCAATGAGTCGGCTCTTCGCATCAGGTGGCCAAAGTATTTGAGCTTCAGCTTCAGCATCAGTCCTTACAATGAATATTCAGGGATGATCTTCGTTGTGGTGTGTGGATCTTTAGTTGTGGCATGTGGGATTGACCAGGGATTAAACCTGGGACCCCTGCATGGGGAGTGAGAAGTCTCAGCTGTTGGGCCACCAGGAAATTGCCTGCAATATTACTTTTGAAAACTCAAATACTAATTATGGATGAAGTGAAAACACAGTTTGGAGGCTTAATTCACACATTAAAGTTCAAATAAAGTCTTTATCAGATAAATTAAAGGCTTTAAATATCTTTATTTAAATATCTTTATTAAATAGAAGATTCCACTCAGCACTTGTGATATTTCCCTTGGAAAGGGGTCTCAGAATAAACTGAAATTAGGAAAGATGGCATTTCCCCACCCTCACCTCACTTTCCACCTATTGTCTGGATGACAGAAACACAGAATGTCATTTAACTCAAGCACTGATATAAAAATCTCTGCTGCCTCTGACATTTAGCATCTTAAGCACTGGCCCAGAAAAACAGAGCATCCTCTGATGTACATTCAACTCTTTTAGTTCAGTTACAAAACATAATTCCTGAATGAACTCTAATGATTCTTGAATAATCAATGGGAGTTGGTTAAAAAGAACAAAATAATGCCCTTGAAGCAACATGGATGGACCTACAGATTATCATACTAAATGAAGTAAGTCAGAAAGAGAGAGACAAATACCATGTGATACCACTTATATGTAGAATATTAAAAATAATACAAATAAGTTTATTTACAAAACAAAAACAGACTCATGGGCATAGAAAATAAACTTATTGTTACCAAAGAGCAAAAAAATGGGGTGAGGGGGATAAATTAGAAGTAAGGGATTAACAGATACATACTACTATAAAACAGATAAGCAGCCAGGACCTACTGCATAACACAGGGAACTATATTCAATATCGTGTAATAACCTATAATGGATAATAATCTGAAAAAAATACATAGGTATAATGATCAACGGAGAAGGCAATGGCACCCCACTCCAGTACTTTTCCCTAGAAAATCCCATGGACGGAGGAGCCTGGTGGACTGCAGTCCATGGGGTCGCTAGAGTCGGACACGACTGAGCGACTTCACTTTCACTTTTCACTTTCATGCACTGGAGAAGGAAATGGCAACACACTCCAGTGTTCTTGCCTGGAGAATCCCATGGACGGGGAAGCCTGGTGGGCTGCTGTCTATGGGGTCGCACAGAGTCGGACACGACTGAAGCGACTTAGTAGCAGCAGCAGCATAATCAAATTGGGTTCCATCCCTGGGTCAGGAAGATCCCCTGGAGGAGGAAATGAATCAGTTTTCTGTACACCTGAAACTAACACAGTATTGTAAATCAATTATATATCAGTAAACATATACACTTTTTATTTTAAAAATTTTTTAAATTGAAGTATAGTTGATTTACAATGTTGTGTTACTGCTGTATAACAAAGTGATTCAGATATACATATATATACATTCTTTTTAAATATTCTTTTCCATTATGATAAACCATTATGGTTTATCATTGCATATTGATTATAGTTTTCTATACAGTAGGACCTTGTTTATCCATTCTGTATACAAAATCTTACTTCTATTAACCCCAACCTCACTTCATCCCTCCCCCAACCCCCTCCTCACTGGCAACTACTAGTCTGTTCTCTATGCCCATGATTCTGTTTCTTTTTCATAAATTATCAAATAATTTATGAAATTCAAATGATAATTTGATTAATTGTTTCACATTTTAGGTTCTACATATAAGTAATGGCATTTGTCTTCCTCTTTCTGACTTATTTCACTTAGTATGTAATCTCTAAATCCATCCATGTTGCTGCTAATGGCATTATTTCATTCTTTTTTAACCAACCCTCCTGTTCTGTTCTTTTTCTTCAAGATTGCTTTGATGATTCTGATCATTTATGGTTTCATATGAATTTTAGAACTATTTCTTCTGGCTCTGTGAAAAATGTCATGGGTAATTTGATAGAGATCACATTAAATATGTAGATTTCTTTGGGTAGTATGTAAATTTTTCCCCCTCAAGTGCTCTTTATAGTTAAAAAAAAAAAACCCTTGGCACCACCATCATTATCACACCTAACACTGGTTGAGCACATTGCTGTACTAACACTTTTAATCCCCACACCAAACCTAGGGGTAAGCAGTGTACTCATCCCCAATTTGCTAATGAAGGAACAGAGAAGCAGAAGGAAGAAAAATGTCCAGAGGCAAGGTGGGATTCCCTTCCTGAATGTCTGCCCTGAGCCTAATGGATCAAACCTCAAAATGTTAGCAAATAGAGCCTCTGCCCCTTCAACCTTCCCCAGCTAATTGTCACCTCAATTATTCCTCAGTCCCAGAGGTGATTCCCAGACACCCAACCATCATCTGGACACAATTCAGTTGGTCAAAAGTCATGCCTATGAAGCAGGGCACTCAAAGTTGGTGCTGTGGGACAACCCAGAGGGATGGGGTGGGGAGGGAAGTGGGAGGGGGTTCAGGATGGGGGAACACACGTATACCCGTGACTGACTCATGTCAATATATGGCAAAAACCACCACGATATTGTAAAGCAATTAGCCTCCAATTAAAATATATAAATTAATTTTTTTAAAGTCATGCCTAAATCTCTCACTTAACAAGTGGTCTAGTGCGGCAGAAGCACAGCACTTTTCGCCCGCTTCATCTTAGACATTGAGTCTTGGATGAGACGGCAGGGGGACTTTTAGCAGCCGGGTCGTCCTGTTGGCTCTGGCAGCTGATGCAAACCTTGGCGTAGAGACAGCACTAAGAATGGAGAAGGAATGAAGAGAGGAGTACAGACTTTTTCGGGAAGAGCTACCTCAACCCCGTTATTGAAAGAACAGAAGAGCGGTGACTCAGAGATGATGCATCAAAGGCCAAGGCTGGTTCCTATGGGTGGGGGTGGGGGCAGGGAACAGAACCTGCTGGAGGGTGGGGAGAAGACAGCGGAGACTGCTGAGTGCTTTTCCGGAATTGCTGCATTTTAGAGGAAAGTGTTGTCTCTGTGAAAGGGAATTGTGAGCTGGAAGTGTGGTTTAGGTGAAAAAAGTTATTGAAGACACAGATGTGGATCATAAATATAGATGTATAAGTTAAACTTCAAGGCTAGCCTGACAAAGCAAGTAATGAATCCAAGAGTCAGGACTGTTTCGCTCTTCATTTGATGGAGAGAAGCAACTGTTTAACATTTGAAGTCTTTAAATGTGCTCATTTCCTCATTGATCCTCTAAATTCCTAGGCCCCTTATGCTTGAGCCAGGGCAAGAATTCTCAGCATCTTCTTTCTACACGTCCACTTTAGGTTCCTCATGGCAGATCATTTCTGCTTTTGAGCCTAGCTGCAGTTAAACCTATAAAATGTCAATCTAAATGGTTTCATGTTAAAAGAAAAATGATCACCAATGAATATCCCAAGTTCACTTCTAATCTAATCTGTTTTAAATTTCAGGTATTTTTAAAGTAATGTGTTTATTGCTGCAGATAAAGTTAATGCTTCAACTTGATGCTATGAGTGATCACATTCATTATCAGGAAGAAGAATTTTGTCCTTCTGCTCCGCCAATCTCTGCTTTAGCAACCAGATTGTAAGTATGTCCCCAAGCCCAAAGGTAACGTAGAAGTCCCTCTGGACACTGGCACCTGCTATGTGAGACCCTACGCTATGGTGAGAAACACTTTATAGGGCGTTGCCATTATGAAAGGCCACTGCAGGGCCCCACAAATGGAAAAGGCCACTCCAGCAACTTAATTCCATTATGGAATCTCTTAAGAACCGGAAAAAAACAGAATGACGATTTTTGTGATATTGCCATGGTCATGTTGACGGAATCATACCACCTGCTACTTGGCAGTCAAGAACAGGGACAGCTCAGAGAGAAAGAAATAAAAGCTGAAATACAGCCTGTAAGAATGGCCAAATCTGGACTTTAAAGCTGCAGAAGAGTTACTGTGTAATATAATGGCTGTATTGATGAACTGAAGCCCAAAGTGAGAGAAGGGCAAGAAAAATTGTGCTCTAGGGTTAATGCCCGGCTTCCCTGGTGGCTCTGTGGTGAAGAATGCGCCTGCCAATGCAGGAGATGCAAGAGACGCAGGTTCGATTCCTGGGTCAGGAAGATGCCCCAGAAAAGGAAATGGCAATGACTCCATTATTCCTGCATGGGAAATCCTAAGAGGAGCCTGGCGGGCTATAGTCCATGGGGTCGCCAAAAAGTCTGACATGACTGAGCCACTAAGCAACAACAACACAGGGTTAATGCCGAAATTTGAAGACTGGATTGTGTTTGGCAGCTGTGAGTAGGTCCTTTATGAAATGTCAGTTCTTTTGCCACCTGGCACCACCTGCTCCCAAGTCCTTCAGAAACGTCTGCCTTTTAATGGAAACCTGTAACTCGAAAATGCTGATTCCTCTAGATCTTTAAGAAAGCAAATACTACTGCTTTTGTTTTCTCAAAGGTAGAATGTTCAATAACTGCCTCTGTGCTGTGTTCAAGGCGAGACCAGTCCACTGTGGCTGGGTTGGTTTCCTCAGGGTTCTCACACATGTGATAGTTCTACATGGGCTTTAGGAGTGCTGGTGGTAGTGCATGGGTTTGTTAAAAAATGGAGGATGAAAAGAAAGGAAAACTGTTCCAGTTAAAAAAACTTAATGACTTTTAAAAATGATTTCTAAGAAATATTTATGTATTTGGTTGCAATCGGTCTTGGCTGTGTCATTCAGGCTCTCTAGTTGTGACACAGGCTTCAGAGCAAGCAGCCTCAGTAGTGGCAGCATGTGGGCTTAGCTGCTTCATGGCACGTGGGATCTTAGTTCCCTGACCAGGGATCAAACTTGCGTCCCCTGCATTGCAAGGTGGATTCTTAACCTCTGGACCACCAGAGAAGTTCTTTTATCTACTTTTGAATCTAATAAAACTTAAATCTGTCAGCAATATCGATTTTGAGCCTATTGTATGAAGAAGGCTGACCTAGATTTTGCAAGATTTCTTCTCTCTGGAGTTTAAAAGCTAGAGCAGCCACTATATTATATATAGCTATTCTGGCAATATTCCAGGGACAAAGGAAAAGAGAAAGTAAAGAGCCAGAGAGAACCCACGGAAAAAGCAATTCCAGGGCACTCATTGGAGGCTGATCCTGTATGGATTGGTTACTAGGGCTGTGTAACAAACAGCCCCAAAATGTGATGGCATAAAACAATCATTTTAATATATTCATGGATTACATGTCCTAGGAATCAGTCTCTGCCCACTACTTCCTGCTGGTTTACATAGCATGCTTTTAAGGAGTGAGGATTCAAATGGGTTCACAGGTAACTTGATTTTGGAAAACTGTGGAGGTTTACAGAAGGAACTGTATTTGAGCAGCTGTTCTCAGTGCAACATTCAAATCTGTAGAAACACACCAAGGCTCATTGGATGAACATTTAGAATATTAGTAAATTGCTTGGAGATTCCCAAAGTTCTACTTTAGAGGATCAGACCATGTGACTGTGTGTTGTTATCATTATTTTGTGTACTGTGTCCAAAGTTACTTTTTATTTTTTTCTAGTTTTTTTTTATTTTTAATTGGAGGATAATTGCATTACAAAGTTGTATTGGTCTCTGCCATACAACAACAATCAGTCATAAGTATAAAAAGTTACAAATTAAACAGAGTGAAGTAAGTCAGAAAGAGAAAGAAAAATATTGTATATAAATGCAAACTAGAAAAACATCTACTTCTGCTTCATTGACTATGCTAAAGCCGTTAACCGTGTGGATCACAACAAACTGGAAAATTCTTCAAGAGATGGGAAAGCAGACCACTTTACCTGTATCCTGAGAAATCTGTATGCAGGTGAAGAAGCAACAGTTAGAACTAGACATGGAACAATGGACTGGTTCAAAATTGGGAAAGGAGTAAGTCAAGGCTGTATATTGTCACCCTGCTTATTTAACTTCTACGCAGAGCACATCATGTGAAATGCCAGGCTGAATGAAGCACAAGCTGGAATCAAGATTGCCGGGAGAAATACCAATAACCTCAGATATGCAGATGACACCACTCTTATAGCAAAAAGCGAAGAACTAAAGAGCCTCTTGATGAAGGTGAAAGAGGAGAGTGAAAAAGCTGGCTTAAATTCAACATTCAAAAAATGAAGATTATAGCATCCAGTCCCATCACTTCATGGCAAATAGATGGGGAAACAATGGAAACAGTGACAGACTTTATTTTCTTGGGCTCTAAAATCACCGCAGATGGTGACTGCAGCCATGAAATGAAAAGATACTTTCTCCTTGGAAATGACCAATATAGACAGCATATTAAAAAGCAGAGACATTATTTTGCTGACAAAGGTCCATGTAGTCAAAGCTATGGTTTTTCCAGTAGTCATGTATGGATGTGAGAGTTGGACCATAAAGAAGGATGAGCAACAAAGAATTGATGCTTTTGAACTGTGGTGTTGGAGAAGACTCTTGAGAGTCCCTTAGAATGCCAAGAAATCAAACCAGTCCATCCTAAAGGAAATCAGTCCTGAATATTCATTGGAAGAACTTATGCTGAAGCTGAAGCTCCAATACTTTGGCCACCTGATACAAAGAGCCACCTCATTGGAAAAGACCCTGATGCTGGAAAAGACTGAGGGCAGGAGGAGAAGGGGACGACAGAAGATGAGATGGTTGGATGGCATCACCTACTCAATGGATATGAGTTTGAGCAAGCTCCGAGAGATGTTGAAGGACAGAAAAGCTTGGCATGGTGCAGTCCATGGGGAAGCAAAAAGTTGGACACGACTGAGTAATTGAACAACAGCAACAACAATTATCCTCTAAGAAAGATAAAAAATAAAAATTAAAAAAAGCAAAAATACCCATTAGTAAAACAAAACAAACAAAAAAAGTGTTCATGCTTTTTGTAAAGTGTTTGTTCTAAGCACATTAAATGTCTTTCGAGGGTTAAAAAATATAACATGCTCATGGATTACGGAATTCAGACAAGGGTGACTTGTCCCTGCTCCACAAAGCCTTGACCTTTAGCTGGAGAAATCTGGTGCCTGGAAGCAATGCAATTGCTGAGGTTAGACTCACCTCAGAATCACCTTCACTGCCATGCTGCGCTGGCACCTGGTGGTCTGCGGAAACCCAGCTGGGGCTGTCAGTGAGAATCCCTATGCATGGCTCTCCTTGTGGTCTGGGTTTCTCATGATACAGTGGCTTCAGGGCAGTAGCTGCTTACACAGTGACTTAGGTCTCCAGAGGTGAGTGTCCCGGTGCAGGATTACCTTTTATGACCCAACTACAGAAATCACACAGGGTCTCTTCCCCACATTACGTCTGTTGCAAGTCACAAGGTGGAGGAATTTTGTTTTATTTTGGATGCACCGAGTCTCTGTTGTGGTGTGCAGGCTTCTCCAGTTGTGGCACGCGGGCTTAGCTGCAGCATATGGGATCTTAGTTCCCCAACCAAGGATCAAACCTGGGCCCCTGCGTTGGGAGTGCAGAGTTTCAGGGAAATCCAAGTAGTGTTTGTTTGTTTTTAATAAGGTATTCCTTAAAAAAAATTTTTTTAATTATTTATTTTTGTCTGGGATGGATCTTCGATGCTCTTTGCATGGGCCTTCACCAGTTGCAGAGAGTGGGGTTACTCTTCTGTATGGTATGCGGGCTTCTCCTGTTTCGGAGCACAGACTTCAGGCGCACAGGCGTCAGTAGTAGCAGCAGGCAGGGTCTAGGCACGCAGGCTCAGTAGTAGGGTTAGGGTTAGGGTTAGAGTTAGAGTTTGCCCAGCTCTGGAGCTTCAGCTCAGTAGCTGTGGTTCATGGGTTTAGTTGCCACGTGGCATGTGGTATCTTCCCAGGCCAGGGATTGAACCCTGGCCCCTGCACTGGGAGTGCAGGGTCTTAACCACTGTGCCACCAGGGAAGTCCCTAGATGCTGTCTTGTTCACGCAGTTTGTTCATACAGTTGGCTCTTGAGATTTCTAAAGGGGAAGCAAAAGAAGGGATCTGGTGATCTCTTAGCTACTTATTCTTCATCTCTACTGCTTTGATCTATGGAGAAAGCCAAGGAGTTAGGCAAGATATTGCTTGATCAAAAGATTTGAAAGGTGTGTTTTGGACTAGAGATGAGTAGAGCAAGGGGATGCCTGGTTTAAGGTCAGTGACAATATAATTTTGCCAAAGTGACAGGACAAAAGGGGGCTTCTGCAGAGAAGCCTTTCCTGTAGAGAGCTCTCTCCTGTCAAAAACTGCTTATGAGAGGGACCACCCACCCCCTCACAAGATACATCAGACCCCAGAACCTGAGCTGCTACCACAATTCTATACTGAATTCTATATTTTCAATCCAAGTAAAACAAGTTCTAGTGGTCATGATTCTTAGAAAGAAATAATGTCTTGACTTTCCTAGTGATCCAATGGTTAAGAATCTGTCTGCCAAAGAAGGGGACATGGGTTGATTCCCTGGTCCAGGAAGATTCCACGTGGCACAGGACAACCAAGCCCATGTACCACAACTACTAAACCCATGTGCCCTGGAGGCCCTGCTCCGCAGCAAGAGCAGCCACCACGATGAGAAGGCTACCCGCAACTAGAGACCTTCGTCACTGCAAATAGAGAAAGCCTGCCTGCGGCAATGAAGACCCAGCACAACCAAACAACAGCAGCAAAAGATAGATTAATTAATTAAAAAAAGAAACAATGTTTCAGAATATAAATGATAGTTTATTGATGTGTGCCATACTAACCGTGGTAAAGAAGAGGAAGAAAGAGAATAAAGCCCAATAAGATCAACTTCATAATAGGTTTAGCTCATCTTTCAGTAAAATGTATATAAAAGAATTCAGTCATAGATCAGTTTGAAGGACATTCTTTGAACTGTAAGACCTGCCGACGCTGAGAAACTTCCAGTCTCAATGACTAGGAAAGAATCCATCAAATTCCCTCAGATACAACCTAACCTTTCAAATCAATGAAAATGGCTTTCCCTCTAAAAACTTCGGCCTTCCCAAATTAACAGAACTAATCTACCTACAGAGAGATCCAGAGGGTGACCCTCCAATCCTAACACTCACGTGGTAAAGACTTTAAGACAGATCTCACGTAAGAGTAGAAGTTGTATTTAATGCAAATGGAATCTCCCACTGTAATGTAATTACACTCTACTGCCGGCAAAATGCTTTCTTTAAAATGCAATTCAGTTCACACTGATTAAGTTATACTGCCCCATATATTTAAGCCAACAAGATGAGTACAGGATACAGACTAACCATGATATCAACCTTGTGAAGGTCAAAAGAATGACAGACACACTCTCCAGGCTTAGTTTTTAGCAAAAAATTGTTTTAGCAAAAAATTGTTCATGTAAGGAAAATATTTCCTTGCATGCTTCTAACTGAGGGCCTGAATCTGGTCTACAGTTCGCCGAAAGAGGTTGAAGTTGTGTGTGGTCTCTTCATCGGTGTTTTGAATGCAAATGTTACTATTTAAAGATCGGCCTAAAGTGTGACATTGAGACATCTATGAAGAAAAAAGGAGGAAAAGAACAATTTTTAGCCTAATTTGTGTTATTATTTAGACAGAGTTTCAACTTCAGTGACAAGTCCTCCTTCTTTAAAAATCTTTTCATTTTATATTAGAGTATAATTGATTAACAATGTTGTGTTAGTTTCCAGTCTACAGGAAAGTGATTCAGTTACATATACAAGTATCTATTCTTTTTGAAGGAGGAGGAAATGGCAACCCACTCCAGTGTTCTTGCCTAGAGGATCCCGTGGACAGTGGAGCCTGGTGGGCTGCTGTCCATGGGGTCGCACAGAGTTGGACACGACTGAAGTGACTTAGTAGCAGCAGCAGCATTCTTTTTAAAATTATTTTCCAATTTAGGTTGTTACATAATATTGAGCAGAGTTCTCTGTGCTATACAGTAGGTCTTTGTTGGTTATCTATTTTAAATGTAGCAGTGTGTATTGGTCAATCCCCAAATACCTAATTATCCCTCCCCTTCTTCCCCACCCCTCTGCCCTCCCCCCACCGCCCATAACCCTAAGTGTGTTCTCTAAGTCTGTGAGTCTGATCCTGTTTTGTAAATAAATCCATTTGTATCATTTTTTTTTTAGATTTCCCATATTTTTTTCTTTTTCTGACTGACTTCACTCAGTATGGTCATCTCTAGGTCCATTCACGTTGCTGCAAATGGCGTTATTTCATTCTTTTTAATAGCTGGGTAGTATTCCATTGTATATATGTATCACATCTTCTTTGTCCATTCCTCTGTCCACTGACATTTAGGTTGCTTCCATATCTTGGCTACTGTGAATAGTACTGCAATGAACATTGGGGTACTTGTATCCCTTTGAACCATAGCAACCCATCTGGAAGGGAGGAAATCAAAGTATAAAGAGCAACTACTTGGGACCTCTGAGAAGTAAATGATAGATGAACTGGTAGGGAAATCAAACTTGAAGGAGAGGTGGAAGACTTTCTGATTCTCCCCTCCCCCTTTTCTTTCTGGTTTTGGGCCAAGGGAAGCCCCAGTCATAGAATAGGTCAACTCTTTTTTGGGGGGAGTCAAAGAACCAAGAAAAGGGGCCTATATGAACCACAGCATAGAAGAATTCTTGTTTTGTTTTTCCTTTCTCTCTCTTTTTTTTCTCCAGGCCCTGCCCTGAGACCCCCAGCAGCAGACCTATAAAGTGCCAAGGAAAAGCAGCTGGATTTCTAGCCGAAGGACTGAGAAAGGGACCCATGGGAATCAGCAGAGAGAGAAGAGAGTTGGGGAAGGGATCGTCTAAGTCTATGTATGAATAAATGCTTGCCCTTGAACACAAATATATATATATAGTTGCTGTTTGTTCATGAAGTTATGGCTGATTCTTTGTGACTCCTTTGACTGTAGACTGCCAGGCTCCTCTGTCCATGGAATTTTTCCAGGCAAGAATACTGGAGTGGGTTGCCATTTCCTTATCCACAGAATCTTCCCAACTCAGGGATCGAACCTGTGTCTTCTGCATTGGCAGGTGGATTCTCTACCACTGATCCACCAGGGAAGCCCTGTATCACTTTGCTGTACTCTTGAAACTAGCACAGCATTGTACATCAGTTATACTTCAATAAGAAACAAATACCTCCCAGCTCTCCCCGCAACAAACAACAAACAAATGAAATAGAAATCCCACAGATAGAGTCAGTTTATAGCACCAATAATATACTCCTACTCCCAAGTGAAAAAATTTAGATCTGCACAAAATCTGTATGTAGGCATTCACAGCAGTGTTACTCATAATCACCAGAGACTGCTCTTCCAATAGCGAATGAATAAACAAATTGTGGAACACAAGTAAATGTAATACTTCAAGATAATGAAAAAACTGAAATATTGACTCAGATGAATCTCAAATGCTTTATGCTGAATGAAAGAAGCCAGACCCGAAAAGTTCTGTGCTGCATGATTCTATTTAGTGGATATTCATGCAAAGGCACACTTTAGGGATGGGAAAGGGATTTCCAGGATGTGGGTGGGAAGAAGCACTGACCACAAAGGGTCAGTATGAAGGGATCCAGACGTGTGAGTAGAACCATTCTGCACCTTGATTATGGTGGTGGTTACATAACTATCAAATTGTCAAATCTCATAGAACTGTACAGCAAAAATCGTTCACTGCATACTAATTCAAAATCAGAGAAATGAAAAAACATAAAGAACTTCACATTTATCCGAGTGCAATCTGAGCTATCAGTCCAGTTTCTAAAGATGGTGGGGATTGCAAAAGAGAAGTTTTAAATCAACAAGGATATGGGAGAAAATTCCCTTTCATCATTGCTTTATTCTGATAAAATAAAGAAGGGAAATAAATGTTCTGTATCATATTATTAAAATACTAACACAGTCAACAACTGTCAATGGATTTTTTTTAAAAGAAGAGGATAGGGACTTCCCTGGTGGTCCATTGGTTAAAACGACAGGCTTCCAATGGAGGGGACATGGGTTTGATCCCTGGTCGGGGAACTAAGATTCCACATGCTGCCAGGAGAGGCAAAAAAAAAGGCAGAATAAAATAGGATATTTCCTTTTAGAACAAAAATATTCATGAGGTCAATAAAGTGATGTCAAGTTTCCTTAAATAACATGCATCATGGATTTCTCCCTCCAGAATGCACTAAACTTTGGATCGTTCTGGCATTTTTTTTCCCCCTTAATTTCAGGAGGGGTACTGAAATCCCTACATTCATTCCCTGTGCCTGAAATAAAAATATAAAAAGCAAAATATAGGTCAAGTGCAGAAATAAAATTTCCTTATTGTCATACAACTCCATCTTCAGCAGGGAACGACAAACATTCAAAGCATATTTTAGCTGTTTTCTTTGAATATCATACTGTTGTTGGAGCAGCATTTTGTTTTGAAATCTATAGACTAGATCGATGTGCATCTGTTCAGGGGAGTGTCCTGTGTATAAGGCTTCCCAGCAGGAATGACCATGAATTGGTCTGCAACTGTGTCCGATTGTGTGTGAAAACATAAGCCCATTAAATGGCTCAGAACATTAAGAACAAATATTTCTCAATACTTTGTAAATGGGAATATTTGTAAGTACTGCTGCTGCTGCTGCTGCTGCTAAGTCACTTCAGTGCAACCCCACAGACAGCAGCCCACAAGGCTCCTCCATCCCTAGAGTTCTCCAGGCAAGAATACTGGAGTGGGTTGCCATTTCCTTCTCCAAAGCATGCTTGCATGCTCAGTCGCTTCAGTCATGTCTGACTCTGTGCAACCCCACGGACAGAAGCCCACCAGGCTCCTCTGTCCACGGGATTCTCTAGGCAAGAATACTGGAGTGGGTTGCCATGTCCTTCTCCATTGTAAGTACTGAATATTTTAAAAAACATGTTATAACAATGTCTTTTCAATGCCAAACAAAACCATACAATTTTCTTCAGCCATTTCTCAAAAAGAATTTTTATTCCCATGTGGTGACTCAAAATCTTAATTAGGTGCAAAAACACAACTAAATATCAAGTATAAAAATTCTTTCATAAGGTAAAAATACATCCTCCTGTAATTCAAACTGTGAAATTAATCCATTTTATTAACCTTCAATTATAGGAGCCATAGAGTATGCTTATGACCATACTTAACTTCTATTAACAAAATCCAGAAATGGGCTTCAGAATTAACTTTCTAAATAATACTGATTTAATTCCTTTTAAAAAAGTTTATTTGTGATAAAACTGTGGAGTTGTTTAAAATCTGACATAAGGAAGCCCTATTAGAACCCATTTCTTTTATTTTGGGCATTCTTGTAAATGACAAGTCTGTTCAAAGCCCTTAATCTGATCCAGCATTGACTGATCCAGCTTCGGTTTGGATCCTATGAATTAACATTGAAATAATTTCTGCTACATTTATTTAAAATTAACACTAGCTTGAAACCATCTTGAGCATCTCTGTCTGAGCTGGATACAGCTACCTAGAAATGGCAAAAAAAAAAAAAAAACTTTCTTTTTTCAATTTGATAAATATTAGCTATTGGTGTCACAGGTGGCATCAGTGGTTAAAGAAGCCTCCTGTCAATGCAAGAGATTTAGAGACGTGGGTTTGATCCCTGGGTCAGGAAGATCCCCTGGAGGAGGGCATGATAACCCACTCCAGTATTCTTGCCTGGAGAAGCCCATGGACAGAGAAGCCCAGGCTACAGTCACAAAGAGTCATATATGAGTGAAGCAACTCAGCATACATGCACACACAGCAACTGGTGTTATTTGGGGCAAACTGCGATCTGTTTCAGAGAAGGCAATGGCACCCCACTCCAGTACTCTTGCCTGGAAAATCCATGGACGGAGGAGCCTGGAAGGCTGCAGGGGTCTGGAAGGCTGGAAGGGGTCGAGAAGAGTCGGACACGACTGAGCAACTTCACTTTCACTTTTTACTTTCATGCATTGGAGAAGGAAATGGCAACCCACTCCAGTATTCTTGCCTGGAGAATCCCAGGGATGCGGAAGCCTGGTGGGCTGCCATCTATGGGGTCGCACAGAGTTGGACAGGACTGAAGCGACTTAGCAGCAGCAGCAGCAGCGGCGGCAGCAGCCATCTGTTTCCTCAGTCTGGAGGAACTCAGATGAGTTTGGAGTATGTGATCCAGACCATAGGAAAGGGTAGAGGTTTGAAAGACTCTGGTTCCCAGAGAGCCAACGTGGGCACGAAGCACTCAGTGTCAAACCTGCGCAGGGAGAGCTCGGCCCGCAGAAACAGAGACTTAACACCTGTGCACCTTATACTTCAGAACAGGTGCGGGGCAGGTGACTCCTGATGGCCTGAGAGACTAGATCCCTTGATCTCAGGGATGGAACATGAAACTGGGGCCCATCCAGCCTCACCAGTCAGGGGCTGTGATTTCAACGTATCATCCCCAGCTCTGGCCTGACAAGCCCCCTGAGTTCCTAACCAGGTGTCTTTTTCTGCCCACACAGTCCTGGGAGGCCTTGTTCAGCCTTGACTTGGTGCACCTGGCTCCTTCCCACCACCAAGACCACGCTCCCTTCCAGCCCTGCATTCAGTTCAGTTCAATCACTCAGTCATGTCTGACTCTTTGTGACCCCATGGACTGTAGCAGTTCCAGTCCGGGCTTCCCTGTCCATTACCAACTCCAGAAGCTTGCTCAAACTCATGTCCATTGAGTTGGTGATTCCACCCAACCATCTCCTCCTCTGTCGGCCCCTTCTCCTCCTGCCCTCAATCTTTCCCAGCATCAGAGTCTTTTCTAATGAGTTGGCTCTTTGAATCAGGTGGCCAAATACTGGAACTTCAGCTTCAGCATCAGTCCTTCGAATGAATACTCAGGACTAATCTCCTTTAGGATGAACTGGTTTGATCTTGCAGATCAAGGAACTCTCAAGGGTCTTCTCCAACACCACAGTTCTTAAAGCATCAATTCTTCGGCACTCAGCTTTCTTTATAGTCCAACTCTTATATCCATACATGACTACTGGAAAAACCATAGCTTTGGTTAGATGGACCTGTGTTGGCAAAGTAATGTCTCTGCTTTTTAATATGCTGTCTAGATTTGTCATAGTTTTTCTTCCAAGGAGCAAGCACCTTTTCATTTCATGGCTGCAGTCACCATCTGAAGTGATTTTGGAGCCCAAGAAAATAAATTCTCTCACTGTTTCCATCTATTTGCCATGAAGTAATGGGACCAGATGCCACGATCTTGGTTTTTTTTTGAATATTGAGTTTTAAGCCAGCCTTTTCGCTCTCCTCTTTCACTTTCATCAAGAAGTTCTTTAGTTCGCTTTCTGCCATAAGGGTGGTGTCATCTGCATATCTGAGGTTACTGATATTTCTCCCAGCAATCTTGATTCCAGCTTGTGTTTCATCCAGCCCAGAATTGCGCATGATGTACTCTGCATATAAGTTAAATAAGCAGGGTGACAGTATACAGCCTTGACTTACTCCTTTCCCAATTTGGAACCAGTCTGTTGTTCCATGTCCAGTTCTAACTGTTGCTTTTTGACATGTATACAAATTTCTCAGGAGGCAGGAAGGTGGTCTGAAATTTCCATCTCTTGAAGAATTTTCCAGTTTGTTGTGATCCACACAGTCAAAGGCTTTGGTGTAGTCAATAGAGATGAAGTAGATATCTTTCTGGAACTCTCTTGCTTTTTCGATGATCCAGTGGATGTTGGCAATTTGATCTCTGGTTCCTATGCCTTTTCTAAATCCAACTTGAATATCTGGAAGTTCTCAGTTCATGTACTGTTGAAGCCTGGCTTGGAGGATTTTGAGCAGTAATTTTCTAGCCTGTGGGATGAGTGCAATTGTGTGGTAGTTTGAACATTCTTTGACATTGTCTTTCTTTGGAATTGGAATGAAAACTGACCTTTTCCAGACCTATGACCACTGCGGTATTGGCCCCACCTCTTTCACCTGGGCTATGCCTCTCATCATACCATGCACCACTAACAGATCCTGCTGAGCCCTGGCCCCTTGGCCCAGTTGGGTCACTGCCCTCACCCCACCACTCCAGATGCTCCCTAGACCTGGCCAGGTTTTGCCAGGCTCCACTACACTCACATACATCAACACGCCTCCAGACCGGCCCATTCCAGGCACTGCCCCACCCTGGCCTGAAGAACTCCCGTGCCAAGGCGTTGGCTGCTGGTGCAGGTGGTGGCACCCTCCTGTGGACCCCGAGTCTCCCTTCCCAGCTCTGCTCCCAAGGTTGCTCTATGCCTTGTTTCTCCTGCACTTCCAGGACAAGAAGACCTCGTCCTTAGCAAGACTTGAGGGAAACCCAGTCTCACACCACCAGTGTCGGCTTCCCTGACCCCCTGGCCCAGCCCAGGTGTTAACCAAACGCCTGACAAAGGGACTGCCTGGGATGTGGACACACGGACAAGGAGGAAGCAGAAAGAAAAACTTACCTTTGGGAAACTTTCCAAAGATATTCATTTTCTGAAGAAAAATGATGTACAAACCCATAAAAGCTGGTGGTAGATGGATGGATGAAAATGTGAAACTTAAATAAAATAACTGACAAATTATTAAAGCAGACTAAAATTTAATTGGGAATAGTCTCCTAAGAAACCTGTATATAGGTCAAGAAGAAACAGTTAGAACCTGACATGGAACAAGTGACTGAATCAAAAGGAGTCCATCAAGACTGTATATTGTCACCAGCTTATTTAATTTACATGCAGAATACATCATGTGAACTGCTGGGCTGATGAAACACAAACTGGAATCAAGATTGCCAAGAGAAATATCAACAACCTTAGATATGCAGATGATACCACTCTTATGGCAGAAAGCCAAGAGGAACTAAAGAAAGAGCCTCTTGATGAGGGTGAAAGAGGGGAGTGAAAAAGCTGGCTTAATAGTCAACATTCAAAAAACAAAGACCATGGCATCCAGTCTCATCACATCATGGCAAATAGATGGGGAAACAATGGAAACAGTGAGAGACTTTATTTTCTTTCTCTCCAAAATCACTGTGAATGGTGACTGCAGCCGTAAAATTAAAAGACCCTTGCTTCTTGAAAGAAAAACTATGACAAACCTGGACACCCTACTGAAAGGCAGAGACATCACTTTGCTAACAAAGGTCTGTATAGTCAAAGCTATGTTTTTCCAGTAGTGACATACAGATGTGAGAGTTGGACCATAAGGCTGAGCCCCGAAGAACTGATGCTTTCGAATTGTGGTGCTGGAGAAGACTCTTGAGAGTCCCTAGGACTGCAAGGAGATCAAACCAGTCCATTCTAAAGGAAATCAACCCTGAATATTCACTGGAAGTACTGATGCTGAAGCTCCAATACATTGGCCACCTGATGAGAAGGGTCAATGCATTAGAAAAGACCCTGATGCTGGGAAAGACTGAAGGCGAAAGGAGAAAGGGGCAGCAGAGGATGAGATGATTAGATAACATCACTGACTCAATGAACATGAATCTGAGTGAACTCCAGGAGATAGTGAAGGATAGGGAGAGCCTGGCTTGCTGGGCAAAGAGTTGGACATGTCTTAATGACTCAACAACAACAATAATAAGTGGAGAAATTACAATTGGTGACAAACAAGCTATGGTGAGTGGAGCCATAGAACAGTCTGAAGAGACAAAAGGAAGGTTATCTTTTATTAGGTTTTAGGAGGAACTAGTGGAGGTTTGCTTTGAATAACAGTTCACTGGAGAAAAACAAACAATTTGAGATTGTGAGGGTTTCTCATTGGCTGCAATTGGACTGGGGCAGGGAGGGATCTTCTTTCCTTTTCTTTAACAAGAGATGAAATTCCTATGTGAAAATATCCTTTCTTATCAAAATAACTCTTCTTCTGTCTTTCTTTTGGTTATGTGGTTTGCCATGAGTTGGTACCCATATGAGAGCTCTTCATTCAGGGCTTCCTGACTCCATTTCAAATGAGGTGAATGAATGGATGAATGGTGAGTGGGTGGATAGATGGATTAATGGGTGGGTGGGTGGATGAATGGTAGATAAGTGGATGGTCAATGAATGGATGGTGGATGAGTGGATGGTGGATGGATGGTGGATGAGTGGATGGTGAAGAGATAAATAGATGAAGTGTAGATATACGTTTGGAATGTTGGATGAGTAGGTGGATGGAAAGATGAATAGAGGTAGATGGATAGGTGGTGGATGGGTAGATGGACGGATGGGTGGGCAGATGGGTGGATGGATGGCAGATGGATGGGTGAGTGGATGAATGGGTGGGTAAATGAATGGATAGATGATGGGTAGGTGGGTGGATTGATGGTTGAAGTGTATATGGTTTGATGGTTTGATGGGTGGATGGATGATGGATAGATGGTGGGTGGCAGCTATTCCTAATTGTCTTTTAAAATTTTTTATTTATTTTTAATCAAAGGATAATTGCTTTATAGAATTTTGTTGTTTTCTGTCAAACATCAACATGAATCAGCCATAGGTACACATATGTCCCTTCTGTCTTGAACCTCCCTTCCAGCTCCCTCCCCATCCCACCCCTCCAGGTTTATACAGAGCCCCTGTTTGAGTTCCCTCCATCACACAGAAAATTCCCATTGGCTGTCTGTTTTACATACAGTAATGTAAGTTTCCAAGTTACTCTCCATACATCTCACCCTCTCCTCCCCTTCCCCCATGTCTTTTCTCCATGCTGCCATGCAAATAACTTCGTTGGTACCATCTTTCTATATTCCATATATATGTGTTAGTATATGATATTTATCTTTCTCTTTGCAACTTACTTCACTCTGTATAGTAGGCTCTAGGTTCATCCACCTCACTAGAACTGACTCAAATGCGTTCCTTTTTATGACTAATATTCCATTGTGTATATGTACCACAACTTCTTTATTCATTCATGTGTCGACAGACATCTAGGTTGCTTCCATGTCCTAGCTATTGTAACTAGTGCTACAATGAACATTGGGATACATGCGTCTTTTTCAATTTTGGTTTCCTCAGGGTATATGCCTAGGAGTGTGATTGCTGGGTCATATCCTAATTGTCTTTTGAAGAGTGGCCCCAGAGATCAGTGGAGCATACCATTGGGGATAAAAAAGGTGTGTTTTGGCCAGTCATGTCTTTATCATACAGATATGTGCTTTAACTAATAGCCAACAAATATTTATTGAGCACCTGCTGTGCTCCAGGCAGTGAGAATACAGGAATGAACAAAATAGACAGCCCTGCCTTTTTATGGAGCTTACAGACACTAAATAAACCAGAAGTGAATAAAGCCCCCTGTTGGAGGGCTGTGGAGAAAAGCCATCGTGGGCTGAGGGGCACAGGAGGTGACGGAGGGTCCTCAGACAGCCTTTGTTGAAATGCATTCCTGCTTGTAAACCACTGAGTGTCCATTATGGAGAGAGCAACCGTATTACATGTTGAAAGAATCGAGTACATGGATGAACGGCAGGAAGAAATGGACCATGGGGTAGCCTGGCCCTCACAGCTAGGCGTTGGTGTTCTTCCATTGAACACTGATGATTTCATGGGACACCATCAGACAAGGGTACCCTGTGTCCATGCTGGACCAAAGCAAAAACAAGAGCACTCCAAAGTCACATCCCCTCAGACAAAAGCAGGAATATTATGGGAACCACAAAAATGGCCCCATGTCTCTTATCCTGACTAATATAATGGATGGCGGCTGCTTTTCCAGTTATGAGTTAGTCTCCCAATCTTCTGGATAAGAATTAATAAAACGTCTGGATTTCCCCAGTGGTACAGTGGATAAGACTCCACCTTCCAGTGCAGGGGACAGCAGCTCAGTCCCTAGTCTGGGAGATCTCACGAGCCTCGGAGCAACTAAGCCTGTGCACCACAACTGACACCTGGGCGCCGTGGAGCTGGGGCTCCACAAGAGAAGCCACCACAGTGAGAAGCCTGCGCGCCACGAGGAAGAGCAGCCTCTGCTTGCTGCACCTAGGGGAAGCCTGTGCTCAGCACTGAAGACCCAGCACAGCCAAAAACAAATACGTGTGAGTTAGTAAGATATCCAAGCACAAATTCATCACTGCTTCTTGACAGCATCCAACCCCACGCAAAGCCTTGCCTCCTTGGACACCACCTCCCCATCACCCAACTCAAATCCTTAAAGTCCTTTCCAATTCCTCTTGTTTCTCATGATGTAGGCTTCTACGGAACAGCTAAAATAACCCAACGTTTTCTGGCTGCAGGTGTGTTCTTGTTGATTGTTGGAAAGAAGACATTGACAGTCAAGAAGCAATCAAAATGAAATTATTTGAACTGAAACAATAATTCAGTATTCTGTGGTTTTTGAAACTTGAGAGATCCTCTCCTGGCCCCAACTCCCTACCGTTTTTACACTGGAGGACCTGGATAACCTAAATTCTCTGATTTCAGGAAACACAAGGAGAACTCTGGAAATCAAAGTTTAGTTACTGCTCCAGGGAACAAGAGGGCTTTCTTGACTGAAAAATCCAGTACCCCTGTGAATCAGGGATTCTGATGACTTGTGCAAAATTTGGTTTTAATGATTAGATTTGAAATGTAATGGAAGTATGAACAGTATAGCTAGCCTTCCAGTATACATGAGTTAAGGATGGAAAGTAAAAATAATAATCATTAAATAAAGTCACCCAGTTGACCCAGCTCATTTTAGCACCAATTCTCTTCATCAACCCATCATCTGTGAATCTTTTCTGAACTTTTCATTTCTGTTCAACTTTACACCCTGCTCTCAGCCATGATTAATATTCTCCAGCTGAAATTCTCCTCTAATATCAGAAATATGACAAAAATGCTGGCGGAGGCCCTTTGGGCATCATTCAGGTGACACTTGAGTCATTCTCCTGAACCTCTCTGAAATGAGCTTCTTGTGTAATTGGATGAATCAAATCAATAAATGGAGCGGATATTTATCCATCACCCTTCCTCTTCCGCCATCACTTGTGGGGTGTGACGCATGCCCTAGTGGATTAAATCCAGACCCAGGGTGTCAGAACTTTGGCAGCTCATCCTTCTTTGAGAAATGGTTTTCTAGGTCACAGGCTGGAGATGGACGTCTCTGAAAGAAAAATGATGCCTGAAAGAGAAACACCAGCCCATCTGTCACTGCCCAGAAGGTCCCACAGAAATTCATCATTTTTCAGGCAAACGCATGGACTTGTTTTTCAAAGTACTTTACAAAAACATCTAGGCCTGTTGGATTGTGCTCTTGTCATTGGGAATATAGCCATTTTCTCATGTGGTCACCCCCGTTGCAGGGTAGGGGTGGGAAAGTCATACTAGTCCAATTCCATTAAGCCAGTTCTCTTGGGTACCCTGCAGTGGAGGGACTCCTGAGGCCCAGGGCTCCCCTAGAAAGAGATTGTCCACATACTCCCCACCTTCCAGCAATGTCAGGAGTGGGACATTCGAGGGGTGTTACATATAGAGAACCGGCTCAGCCAGATCTGGGTTCCCATGACAGGCACAGTGCTGACCAGTTGGGAACTTGGGCAGCCTCACTTCCATTATCTGAAAAGCAGGAGAGTCACTGTGGCTCTGTACCTCCTTCCTGGACACCTGGCCATGTGCTGCCCACAATTCACAGAGCCTGGGACACCAGCATAAACCTTGGCATCATTTTTATTATCCCACTTTTAGAGAAAGTGCCAAGCTTCCCTAGTCTGTTTGTGGAGATGTGGGCTTGCTGACTGTCACTGGGAGGCTTGTCCCCAAGCCTGGGGACTCTGCTGGGCTGGCTAGGCCTTGGCTTGCCCCAGAGCAATGTCCACACTCCCATGATGGAGCCAGGCACTCACATGCTGCTTCAACAGATGCTGGTGGATAATGTAAGATTGCGTCCTCTGAGTCTGGAAATTAGATGTACAAAGTTCAATATAATCCTCCTGCAACTGGATGGGGCTTCATTACTGGGCTTGATAAAAATGTGTGCCCACAAGGGAGAACCAGCTCCCCATCTGCAGTGAATCAGTTGAGGGTATTAACATAGTCAGTCTGCTGTCAAAGTAGAGATGGGTACACATTAGTTGATGCTCAATCAGAAGCGTGCATGTGTGTGCAGTCACTCCAATTGTGTCCAACTCTGTGACCCCATGGACTGTAGCCCACCAGGCTCCTCTGTCCATGGAATTCTCCTGGCAGGAATACTGGAGTGGGTTGTCATGCCCTCCTCCAGGGGACCTTCCTGGTCCAGGGAGCAAACCCACAATTCCTGCATTTCAGGCAGATTCTTTACCACTGAGCCATTGGGGAAGCCCCAGTCTGGAAGACTGCTTTGTTAATAAACCCACTAGAACACAAAAAAGCATGAGGAAGATTACTCTTAGGAGACTAGTTGGCAGGTCTATAAATTTGTTTTCAGATTGTGGAAGCTATTGTACTGAGAAGAAGAAAATTTTGGACAGCTGGGTTATTTTGTGCTAATTTCTCTTCTAAATTTTTTTCCCGGGTATGATTCAATACATCTTTCCTATAATCAACCAATATCCACTTGTGTTAAGTTCTTCATATTTTGAGAGTCTCCCCATTTTTTCACAACAGGAATTGATGATGTGTTTTGAACTTCATCTGATCATTGCTGCCAGAACTCTGATTCTGTGTCAGGCACTGTCATCAGCCCTGAAGATGAAGATGACTGTGGGATTCGATGGGATGACACATGAAAGCTCTGGCAGGTGTCCGGCATGGTTGACCAATACCTTCCATACATGTCTAGGATGCTCTGGACTGGGTTGTTTAAACAACAGATGCTTATTTACAGTTCTGGAGGCTGGAAATTTAAGAAGGATGCCAGTTTGGCCAGGTTCAGATGAGGGCTCTTTTCCTGATTTGCAGGCAGCCACCTTCCTGCTGTGTCCTTACATGATAGAAGGAGATCATCTCTCCCATGTTTCTTTTCAGAAGGGCACTAATTGCATTCATGAGAGGTCCATTCTCATGACCTAATCACCTCCCCGAAAGGTCCCACCTCCCAACACCATCACCTTGGAGGTTAGGGCTTCAAAATATGAATTTTGGGCACAAGTGTTCATGTCACAGGTGGGTACATTACTTGATACATCTTTTTCCCCCGGGCTCCCCAAGGAGGGGAGCAAGCACAGGGAGCCTTCAGGCTGGGTCTTAGGGATGAGTTTGATGTCTACAAGGCAAAGAGCATCATGAGCAAAGAAGAAACTTCAGAGATGCAGAACGGTGTCCATCCAGAAGTCAGTCCTAAGTAGCTCACTCTGTGGGGAGGTGGTCCCAAGAGTTGGGCTAAAACCAGATTAGGAGAGGGCTGGAGCCTCCCTTGTAAGGGAAGGAGTGGACTTTCTCCTGAGAGCCCTATCCCACAAGCATTTGGCTTTCTGATTCTGTTCCTTTGCTCCTGGTGCTCCACAATGGCCAGAAATTCCTGCTGGGGGGCTGAATGGAAGCACTTCCAAACCAGCCCCAAGTCTGATTTCCTGTCCACTCTGAGCTGAGAAGGGCTCTGGAGGCAGAAGTCTTCTACAATGAGCAAGCAGACGGTGGCCAGTGTGGTAAGTGGGAAGATTGCAATAGTTCCTCTACTGAGAAGTGGGGTTTCTCTCTGCTCTTGTTACAGGTTGAATTGTGTACCACCTCCCCACCCCCCATATTTATAAGTTGAAGTCCTAAATCCAGGACCTTAGAATGTGATGTGTTTGGAGCCAGAGCCTTTAAAAAGATGGCTAAATGAGGTCATATGGGTGGGTTTGAATCCAGTGGGATGTGTGTCCTTACAAGAAGAGATTAGGACACAGACCCACACAGAGGAAAGGCCTTGTGAAGACACGGGGAGAAGGTGGGTGTCTACATGCCAAGGAGGGAGGCCTCAGACATAACCGTCTCTGTGGACAACTTGGTCTTGAACTTCCAGCCTCCAGGACTGTGATGCAATAAATTTCTGTTGTGTAAACGCCCCAGCAAATTATTACAGGACCCTTTGAAGGTAGGCTGGGTAGGCTTAGGTGAAAGGAATTTGGTGTAAGTGACCTTAAGGGCTTCCAAGTCAGGTCGAGGTCTCAAGAGCCCCAAAGCTTTCACTCTTGCCCTTGTGCTGCCCTGAGACACCTCATACTGCCCTGAGACACTGTGTGAAGGCTTCAGGACCAGGTGGATGAGCAGGTGGAGAGGGAGGCCTGGCTGCCAGCCAGTACCAGCCCCCAGCCAGGTGGGTGAGGTCCTCTTAGAAGCCAGGGCAATGTGAGTGACCAGAACAATACCAGCAGATTCCTCACCCTCTGTGAACAATGCAGTCCAAATTGCTGACCCCCATACTCAGGAGCCACCACTTCATGGGAAATAGATGGGGAAACAGTGGAAACAGTGTCAGACTTTATTTTTCTGGGCTCCAAAATCACTACAGATGGTGACTGCAGCCATGAAATTAAAAGACGCTTACTCCTTGGAAGGAAAGTTACGACCAACCTAGATAGCATATTCAAAAGCAGAGACATTACTTTGCCAACAAAGGTCCGTCTAGTCAAGGCTATGGTTTTTCCTGTGGTTATGTATGGATGTAAGAGTTGGACTGTGAAGAAGGCTGAGTGCCAAAGAATTGATGCTTTTGAACTGTGGTGTTGGAGAAGACTCTTGAAGAGTCCCTTGGACTGCAAGGAGATCCAACCAGTCCATTCTGAAGGAGATCAGCCCTGGGATTTCTTTGGAAGGAATGATGCTAAAGCTGAAACTCCAGTACTTTGGCCACCTCATGAGAAGAGTTGACTCATTGGAAAAGACTCTGATGCTAGGAGGGATTGGGGGCAGGAGGAGAAGGGGACGACAGAGAATAAGATGGCTGGATGGCATCACTGACTTGATGGACATGAATCTGAGTGAACTCCGGGAGTTGGTGATGGACAGGGAGGCCTGGCGTGCTGCTATTCATGGGGTCGCAAAGAGTCGGACACGACTGAGTGACTGATCTGGTCTGATCTGATCTGATACTCAGGAGCCAATACAACGGTGTTGTCTTAAGCTGTTAAATTTTGGGGTGATTTCTTGCACAGTAACAAATGAATGAGACAATAAGCTTCCACTGGGATAATAAACACAGAACTCATGTACCAGGTGAAAGGATTTCCAAAAATTCACTCATTCAGCACATCGTGTTTGAGACCCAGTGTGTGCCAGCCTCTGTTCTAGGGACTTAGGATACATTGGTGAGCAAAACAGAGTTCTTGCCTTCATAATATCACTAATAAATAGAATAAGTAAATAAGATATGGTTAGTGAAAACACATTAAAGAGCCTGGGTAAGGGGATAGGAGATACAGGGGGAGGAAACGGCAGGGTTTCATTTTATTCAAAGATTGTCAGGCAGGACCCATGAGCAGAGGCAAAGTTGTTGTTGTTGTTGTTGTTGTTTTGGCTACACTTGGTTTTTGTTGTGCACAGGTTTTCTCCAGTTGCAGCAAGCAGGGTTACTGTCTAGTTAAGGTTCAAGGGCTCAGTAGTTGCAGCTCATGGCCTCTAGATGAGGGGGCTCAGTGATTGTGGCCCACAGGCTTAGCTGCCCTGTGGCACGTGGAATCTTCCCATGGACTAGAGATTGAACCCATGTTCCCTGCATTGGCAGGCAGATTCTCAAGCTCTGGACCACTAGAGAAGTCCAGATGTTTTTAATAATATCTTTAAAATCAGGCATAGGAACTGTTTTCTTTCTTCTGTTTTGAAAAAAATGCTTTTCTTTTTTTTTAAAGAGCTGTTACTATTCTGTTTATTTTTGGCTGGGCTGGGTCTTCACTGCTGCACAGGCTTTTCTCTAGTTGTAGCGAACAGGGGCTGCTCTAGTTGCAGAGTCAGGCTTCTCACTGTGGTGGTTTTTCTTGTTGTGGAGCACGGGCTCTCGGGCACACGGGTTCGGAAGTTGTGGTTCCCCAGCTCTAGGGTGCAGGCTCAATAGTTGTGGTGCCTCGGCTGTGTTGCATGTGGGATCTTCCTGGATCAGGGATGGAGCCCGTGTCCCTGGCATTGGCAGGCAAATTCTTATCCACTGAGCCACCAGGGACGTCCTCTATTTAAAAAAAAAAATATTTATTTGGCTCTGTGTGGTCTCAGTTTTGGCATGTAGAGTCTTAGTTCCCCAACCAAAGATCAAACTCACATCCCTTGCTTTGCAAGGTGGTCACTTAACAACTGGACCACCAGGGAAGTCCCAGACTCAACCTTGGTGAATGAGCTGGCCATGTAGATATCTGGGGTGAGCATTCCAGGCAGAGGGAGCAGCCAGTGCCAATTCCCCGAGGTAGAAGCCTGCTTGGAGGACAGTGAGCAAGGCAGCGAGAGGACCATAGAAGAGGAGGGATGGCCCACTGAGCCACTGTAAAGACTTTTCTCAGAATGGAGTTTTGGTTTTTTTTTTTTAATAATAATAAACCAGTATTTGGGTGAGTGATACCCAGGGGAAGCCTGAAGTCCAGAACTGGCTGCTTACCACCAAGAAGAACTGAACAACTCTTCTTGCTGTCAAAAGCTCTCCACACTCACAAACCTGCTGGGAGCTGTGCACAGTCATGCCCATGGGTCCTCCTGATTCTATCCTGGTCCCCAGGAAGGGGGCTTTGTGTGGTCAGTAGAGGTGGGATGGGGCAGTGGTCAGGCACCAGGCGCTCTGCTTTGCGGCCTAGGTCACCATGTGAAGACACCATGTGAGGTCATTGTCACCAAGAAGACCACCTGTGACACTGACCTTCTCTAACCATTTGTCTCCTGACCTTGGGACCTTATCGGCTGCTGCTGTTTCTCTTCCCGCCCCCTCCCCCCCCGCCCCCCCCCCAACACAGCAAGATTCCTTCAAAGAGCTCCTCATTCATGGGCTCTGCTTCTTTCCCCTCATTCTCACTTGAACCCACTCCTATTGTCGTTGCAACCCTCTAAGCCACCAAAACTGCTCCAGTCAAAATTGTTAGACCTTCTGTGTTGCTCCCTGGATCCCCTAGTCATTCCTCATCTGCCGTCTTTGATGTGGTCTATCCCTCCCTCCTTCTAGAAATGCTGACTTCATCAGGCCTCTTCCTTGATCTCTTCTCCCTTGCTCCCCCTGCCCCCCGTGGACCCTCTGCTAGCTCCTCCAGTCTCCCCGTGTGGCTCCTGGCCCCATCCCCTCCTCTCTTTCCTCCACCTTCATTTCCTTGGTGATTCATGCACCTGATGCCTTTGGATACCGTCTGATGACCCCCATATTTCACCTGCAGCCCAGGTCTTCCTCCTGGACCCCATGTGCACCCAGACACCCTCCTGTCCTCTTCTCTGGGAGTCTACGAAGTACTGTCAAATTAACATATCCAAATCACTCTGGACATCCCCTGCAGACCTGTTCCTGCATTTTAATTGCAGGTGATGTCACCTTCCAGGTTCTCAGGCCAATAAGTTTGGGGTCATCCTCGACGTATCGTCTCACCTCCACTTCACCAGCAAATCTCGTTGGCTCTTCCTTCAAAATAGCTGCAGAGTCTGTTCTTTCTCACCATCCCTAGTTCCCGTCTCTACTGAGTGGTCCCCACACCACTTTTACCCTGTCCCCCTTGCAGTCTCCTTCCCACACAGTGGCCAGGGTAAGCCTTTTAAAAAGTAATTCACAGGGACTTCCCTGGTGGTACCGTGGTTAAGAACCTGCCTTGCGATGAAGGAGATGAGGGTTCAGTCCTTAATCAGGGAACTAAGATTCCACATGTGGCCGAGCAAATAAATCTACCTGCCACAACTAGAGAATCAGAGCACCGCCTCAGAAGGTCTTGTGTGATGCAACATAGACCCTGCCTGTGTGCAGCAACTAAGACCCGAAGCAGCCAAATAAATAAACAAAATAATTACATTGTCCCATATTTTTGCTCCAAATGAGTTTCCTGTTCTACTCACTTTAACGAGGGGCTTCCCTGGTGGCTCAGATGGTAAAAGTGCAGGAGCCTGCAATGCAGGAGACTGAGATTTGATCCCTGGGTTGGGAAGATCCCCAGAGAAGGGAATGGCTACCACTCCATCCTGCCTGGAGAACCCCATGGACAGAGCAGCCTGGCAGGCTACAGTCCATGGGGTCGAAAGCAGTAGGATACAACTGAAGACTAAATACTTTCACTCACTTTAAAACAGCAAGTCTTTAAGAGCCTAGATCTGTCCTACCATTTTCTGTCCTCAACTCCCACTTTCTCCCCCTTGACTGCTCTGCTTGAGCACTGAAGTCCTGTGTGTGGCTCAGACAGGTGTAGCCCAGTCCTACCCCAGGGCCCTTCCCTATTCCCATGGCCTGGAACATTGTTGTTCTCAGATGGCCACATGATATGCGGCTCATGCCTTCCATGCTGACTACCTGTACAGAGCACATCTATATATAGTCAACATCACCCTCCAAAGTGTACTTCCTTTTTGATGGCACTTGTCATCACCTGGTGTAAACTGAGGCTTTGTCTATTTTTATATCACCAGTATCTTGACCAGTACCTGGCACATCCTAGGTGCTCAATAAATATTGTTGAATGAACAAGGGAATGACATGACTCCCTTGTTTAAAGCCCTCATTGTGTCCTCATGGTTATTAAAGTGAAGTGAAGTGAAAGTCACTCAGTCCTCTCCGACTCTTTGTGACCCCATGGGTTATACAGTCCATGGAGTTCTCTAGGCCAGAATACTGGAGTGGGTAACCGTTCCCTTCTCCAGGGGATCTTCCTAACCCAGGAATTGAACCCAGGTCTCCTGCATTGCAGGTGGATTCTTTACCAGCTGAGCAACAAAGAAAAACCAAGAATGCTGGAGTGGGTAGCCTATCCCTTCTCCAGCAGATCCTCCCAACCCAGGAATAGAACCAGGGTCTCCTGCGTTGCAGGAGGATTTTTTACCAACAGAGCTATCAGGATTACTAAAGGATAATCCAGATTTATTGATGTGGTGATGCGATCCAATCCTGTTGATCTCTCTAGTCTTTGCTAGCTGTGTCCAGGTTTTGAAAACATGTGAGGCACATCCTCTAGGCCCTGGTTGAGGCTGGTCTCTCACCTGTGCCTTGCTCACCTCTCCTGCAAAGCCCTCCTGATTCTCCTGGGAGGCCTTTGATTCCCACAGTTTATTGTTGTGGAATTGACAAGCGAGGCATTCAGTAACTGTATATAAGAAATGGTTGCATGCATGCACGTATGCTCAGTCGCTCAGTTGTGCCCTACTCTTTGCGACCCCATGGACTATAGCCTGCCTGGCTCCTCTATACATGGGATTTTTTTTTTTTTTTTAACAGGCAAGAATACTGGAGTGTTTTGCCATTTCCTCCTCCAGGAGATTTCCCCACCCAGGGACAGAACCTGCATTTCTTGCATCTCCTGCATTGGCTGGCAGATTCTTTACCACCATGCCACTTGGGAATATAAATTCTTGTTGCTGATGTTCAGTCACTAAATCATGTCTGACTCTGGACCCCGTGGACTGCAGCACATCAGGCTTCCCTGTCCTTCACTGTCTCCTGGAGTTTGCTCAAATTCATGTCCACTGAGTCAGAGATACAAATTAAACCTACAACTAACATAGATGAGGGTAAATATAGAATTTTAATTAGAATAAAATTAATCTATCTCTGAGCATATGACACATTTTTTTAACTTTTTCTTGCTGTTTTTATTATTACTATTTGGCCGCACCTCGAGGCATATAGGATTTTAGTTCCCCAACCAGGGATTGAGTCCATGCCCCTGCATTGAAAGCATGACGTCATAACTGCTGGACAACCAGGCAAGTCCTGACCTATGATTTGCACATAAATAGAAATAAGAGTGGACCCCATGACATCTGAAACATCAGATGGATGTCTGATTCTGAACTTCCACAAACCAACATTGGCCTAAAAAACAGCATGATATAGCAGTATTTGAAGGGCACAAGCACATTCCTATTGGATCATCCTAAATTAGGAGTTAGTCATCGCCAAGAAAGAACTGAACAGGCTTGAAACTTTTGGCAAAGTCACTTCCCATCAATTTCTCCTCATTGAGCTCTCACAACTGGGGACAATCGCTATAAATACTACATTCAAAAGTTCTGCTCACATTATAAAAAGGTAAAGATGGAGCAGAGAGGGTCAACTTAGATCAGCTTCAAAACAAGGACTAAAAGGAGGTTTTTGACTTGGTGCTCCATGGGCCCAAGTCACCCAAAAAATGTTCTATTAATTGTTTGCTTCTACATGACACAAAAGCAATATCCTTCTGGTTAACAAAGGGGATTTGCAACTAATAGAAGCAGTCCCACTCGTGATGGTCAAACCAGTCAATACTAAAGGAAATCAACCCTAAATATTCATTGGAAGGACTGATGCTGAAGCTGACGCTCCAATCCTTTGGCCACTTGATGTGAAGAGCTGACTCATTGGAAAAGACCCTGATGCTGGGAAAGATTGAGGGCAGGAGGAGAAGGGAGTGACAAAGGATGAGATGGTTGGATGGTGTCACTGACTCAATGGACATGAGTTTGAGCAAGCTCTGGGAGATAATGAAGGACAGGAAAGCCTGATGTGCAGCAGTCCAAGGGGTCACAAAGAGTCAGACACGACTTAGCGACTGAACAACAACAACAACATGGGTTATGAAAGGTGGTTGTCGTTCATACGTGTTCATGACTGTGAAGTCGTGATGCCCAGCACAGGGACTGTTAGGACTGAGTGACGTGCTTGGGACATTTCTGGGACAAGGTGACATTGTCATTGACAGTCTGTTGAAGGAAAGAGGCTAATTTTCTTTTAAGCTTAAGCTTGAGTAGTAACTTAATTAGGCCAGGCTGTAAAAATCATCACTAATAACTGTCAGAAGTACCCCTGAGTCACCAGAGAATGACAAGCTTGGCAGACAGCCTCCTCCACAGCAGAGAGGAGCAGTCTGGTGTTTCCCCGTCTCTAAAAGCCCTCAAGGGTGCCAACAAGCCCCTAGTCTCAGCCTGAATGCTTCTCATCTCTTGGAAGGAATTTACTCCATGGGTTCCTACATATACACACACAGGCATGTAAGCACACACACACCATGCGTATATACTGTGTAATACATATACACTATGTAATACATATGTACTGTATATACTTTTTACATACATATTTTACATCTATGTGCAAAATAGCATTTTAAGAAAAGAAAAAAATCTTGTACCCTCACACAACTACTTTGAATTTTATATTATATATTTTTATATAAATTTCTTATCCAGAGTCACCTTTTTACATAGTGTCAATCATCTTATATTTGAATTCTTTAAACTGGGAAAGGACATCAAGGCTGTATTTTGTCACCCTGCTTATTTAACTTACAGGCAGAGTATATCATGCAAAATGCCAAGCTGGATGAAGCAGTAGCTGGAATCAAGACTGTCAGGAGAAATATCAATAACTTCAGATATACAGATGATACCACCCTTATGACAGAAAGTGAAGAAGAACTAAAGAGCTTCTTGATGAAGGTGAAAGAGGAGAGTGAAAAAGCTGGCTTACAACTCAGCATTCAAAAACTGAAGATCATGGCATCCGGTCCCATCACTTCATGGCAAGTAGATGGGGGAAACAGTGGAAACAGTGACAGACTTTATTTTTCTGGGCTCCAAAATCACTGCAGATGGTGACTGAAGCCATGAAATTAAAAAGATGCTTGCTCCTTGGAAGAAAAGTTAGGACAAACCTAGACTCAGAGGCTTAGTTGTGTCTGACTCTTTGTGACCCCATGAACTATACAGTCCATGGAATTCTCTAGGCCAGAATACTGGAGTGGGTAACCTTTCCCTTCTCCAGGGGATCTTCCAAACCCAGGGATCAAACCCAGGTCTCCCATATTGCAGGTGGATTCTTTACCAGCTGAGCCACAAGGGAAGCCCACAAACCTAGACACCATATTAAAAAACAGAGACATTACTTGGCCGACAAACGTCTGTCTAGTCAAAGCTTTGGTTTTTCCAATAGTCATGTATGGATGTGAGAGTTGGACCATAAAGAAAGCTGAACACCAAAGAATTGATGCTTTTGAACTGTGGTGTTAGAGAAGACTCTTGAGAGTCCCTTGGACTGCAAGGAGATCAAACCAGTCAATCCTAAAGGAAATCAGTCCTGAATATTCATTAGAAGGACTGATGCTGAAGCTGTAGCTCCAATACTTTGGCCACCTGATGCAAAGAACTGACTCACTGGGAAAGACCCCGATTGCTGGGAAAGATTGAAGGCAGGAGGAGAAGGGGATGACAGAGGATGAAATGGTTGGATGGCATCACTGACTCAATGGACATGAGTTTGATCAAGCTCCGGGAGTTGGTGATGGACAGGGAAGCCTGGCATGCTGCAGTCCATGGGATAACAAAGAGTCGGACACAACTGAGCGACTGAACAACAATATTACTGTATTGCCCAATTCCTATAATCTTTTAGTTACTATTTTAATGATTACTAAAATCTCATGTTTATAACCTCTTTTGGCTACTAACTCAGTCACTTGTGTTGGGCATTTGGGCCAGAAATGGGGGCATGCAGGTTGAGTTATGGGGCTTCCCTGGTGGCTCAGTGGTAGAGAACCTACCTGCCAACACAGGAGAAGCAGATTCGATTCCTGGGTCGGGAAGATCATCTGGAAGAGGAAATGGCAACCCACTCCAGTCTTCTTACCTGGGAGACCCCATGGCTCCCAGAGAAGCCTGGAGGGCTATAGTCCATGGGGTTGCAAAAGAGTTGGACACAACTTAGTGACTGAACAACAACAGGTTGAGTTATGCTGTGGATATGTTTGCTTTGAAAAAGCAAACAAAAGTCCTAGCATTAGCTAGGATTTTGTTTTAGTTCTTGAGTTTTTTTTTTTTTTTTTAAGATTTTAATTAGTTGCCAAGGGGAAATCATGGATAACCCTTAAAATCAGATTTATAACATTCAAGCTTGGCCCCTAGCAGCTGCAGTCCACCCTCCATTAGAGAGAACACATGTTCTCCACTTTGTTGCAGATACCACCACTCCCTGTCGTCATTCTCTAAGCCAGCATCGCTCATCTACATTATCACATCTTGATTCCTAGATGCACTTGAGTTTGCAACCTTTGGTTTAATCTCTTTCCCACTCTAGGCAATTGTTTGCTTCTGTTGTATTATTTCCTTAGGGTATATCTCTGAAATAAGCTTCATGGGTACAATTACATTTTTACTCTTGCTATAATATACTCCATTTGGGATGTCTGTTAAGGTCACTGTCCTCTTTTTTGGGAATAACTGTCCTAGATCCTCTCCTGTAAGGGAGCTCAGCAAAAGCCCAGCTTTCCCACCGTCCCCCACCCAGGGAGATTCTGCTTCCTGCTACTGCAAAGTTCTTTCTCATTCTGGAAGCTACCCTGTGACTTCCAAATACACTTTATTTTCTTAAGCTGGATCTAAGTGGTTTCTGGTGGCCCCATTCTACATGTTGGTTTCTTTTTTAAAATACTTTATTTATTTAGTTAGTTATGCTGGGCCTTGGTAGCAGCATGTAGAATCTTTAGTTTCGGCATGCAAACTCTTAGTTGCCACATGTGGAATTTAGTTCCCTGACCAGGGATCAAACCTGGGCCCCATGCATTGGGAGCATGGAGTCTTAGCCACTGGACCAACAGGGAAGACCCTGAAATGTGCCCATTTTAAGTGTACAGTTTGATGAGTTTAGATCAATGTATGTATCCATGTAACCATTGCCTTGATCAAGATACAGAACAGTGTCATAGCCCCCAGAAGTTCCCTGGTCTCCTTAAGTCTATCTTCCATCTCCCACTGAACTCTTATTTTGTTTTGTTTTAAAAACTAATCTCTTGGTCAAATTCCTATTTTTAAAATTTATTTTTAATTGGAGGATAATTGCTTTACAATGTTGTGCTGGTTTCTGCTGTACAACAGCAGAATCAACTATAAGTATACCTATTTTTTGATGCCACGGATTTGTTTTTACCTGTTCTAGAACTTCATTTAAATGGAATCATGCAACATGTACTCTTCTGGGTCTGGCTTATTTCACTCGGCATAGTTTTTGAGATTCATCCGCCTTGTCTTTATCAGTAGTTCCTTTGCATTGCTGAGTGGCAGTCCATCGTGTGATGTTGTTGTCTCAATCGTGGCCGACTGTGCAATCCCATAGACTGTAGCCCACCAGGTTCCTCTGTTCATGGAATTTTCTAGGCCAAAATACTGGAGTGGGTTGCCATTTTCTCCTCCAGGGGATCTTCCTCACCCAGGGATTGAACCCGAGTCTCCTGCATTGCCCGTGGATTCTTAACCGTGTGAACCACCAGGGAAGCTTATGGTGTGATGTGGCACAGTTTATTTAACCAGGCTCCAATTGACAGACATGTGAGTTATTTACAGGTATTAACAGCAGTGAACACTCGTATACAAGCGTCTGTTGAATGTATGTTTTCATGTCACTTAGGCGTACACTTTGGACAGGGATTTCTGGGTTGCGTAGTTTGTGCTCAGACGCTCAGTTATGTTGACTCTGTGCGACGCCATGGACTGCAGCCCACCAGGCTCCCCTGTCCATGGAATTCTCCAGGCAAGAATACTGGAGTGAGTTGCCATTTCCTCCTCCAGGGGATCTTCCCAACCCAGGGACTGAACCAGAGTCTCTTGAGTCTTCCTGCACTAGCAGGAGGATTATTTACCAGGTGGATTATTCCGCCACCCGGAAAGCCCTGTTTCATAATGTAGTACATGTTTGACTTCAGAAAGTCTCAAGTTGTTTTCCCGAGAGATTGCACCATTTTACATTCCAGTCCCTTATATGAGAGGCCCACGCTCTGTACCTTTGTAACACTTGGAATTATCGATCTTTTCGATTGCAGGAGTTGTGGTGGGTATGTAGTTGCATGTCATTGTGATTTTAATTTGCATTTCTCTTATAACTAATGATGCTGCTTTTTTCAAGTCCTAATTAGCAGCCTGAATAGAATATCTTCTCATGTGAAGAATCTATTCATTTTGATTATCCTTTTATTTGGGTTGCTGGCTTTTTGAGTTGTGGCTGTTTATACCATCTGGGAGAAGTCTTTGGTCTGGCATAGGTTTTGTGAATATGTTCTTGCAGCTGTGGCTGGCATTTTCATTTTCCTAATAGTATCTTTCAAAGAGCAGATGTTTCTAATTTTGATGATGTCCAACTCATCCATTTTTTTTCTAATATGGCTGGTGTCATGTCTAGGAAATATTTGCCTGCCTTCAGTTTGTGAAGGTGTTCATGTGTTCTTTTCTCTAGTAATTCCTTAGTTTTAACCTTATGTTCAGGTCAATACAGGGTTTGGGGCTTTAAAAAAATTTTTTTATTTATTTGGCTGTGCTGGGTCTTCGTTGTGAAACGTGGGATCTGTGATCTTTGTTGCAACATGTGGGGTCTAGTTCCCTGACCAGAGATCAGACATGGGCCCCCTGCATTGGGAGCTCCAGGTCTTAGCTACTAGACCCCAGAGAAGTCCCCAATACAGAGTTTTGAGCAAAGAGTTGGTATGACATAATGTATGTGTTAATAGCATCATTGAGCTGTTTTGAGATGAGACTGGTGGGCTGAATTTAGCCTTGAGGACGTTAGCAAGGAGGATACGGTGATGATTCAAGCTGAGAGCAGCCAGGCAAAGTGGGGCTTCTGTGAAATACTGGGAATATAGGCGAGGTTTTCAGGCTTTTTCTTCATCTTCCTTAATGAATAATATCCAACTCTAAGGAAAATTATTTCCCTTCTCTGAAGACCCCTGTGCTTGTAGTTTAACATGAGACCAAGTGTATGTATAGAACTTGCCTTGAGATTGAATTTTTGCTGTGAATTTATCTTCATTTTTTAAAAGTAAATAATCTGTTTTGACTTTAATTTCATGCCTTGTCATTCCTCAGGCATTGTTGTTCAGTCACTAAGTTGTGTCAGACTCTTTGTAGCCCTATGGATTGCAGTACACCAGGCTTCCTGGTCCTTCATTATCTCCCTGAGCTTGCTCAAACTCATGTCCATTGAGTCAGTGATGGCATCCAACCATCTCATCCTTTGTCTCCCCCTTCTCCTCTTGCCTCCAATCTTTCCCAGCATCAGGGTCTTTTCCAATGAGGTGGCTGTTTGCCTCAGGTGGCCAAAGTATTGGAGCTTCAGCTTCAGCATCAGTCCTCCCAATGAATACTTAGGGTTGATTTCCTTTAGGAAATCTTCAGGCATGAAGCCCCAAAGAAAATATGACAGTTCATCTATTCATTCACAAAAGATTAAAAAAGAAAATCAACACATTTCACGCAGTGCTCCACAATACTTCTGCTGGGTAAGACTCATAAATCCATGTCCCTGTCTTGGACACTTCAACTCCTGTCTGATCCTTTCTTTAACTAGAGATTTATTGCTCTCAATTACTCCTTTTTGCCAGATTTATAAACGTAACTGTTCTTTATTTAATACCTATTTTGTACACTAGGCAACAAGACAGTAAATTTATTGTCTATGAGTTGCTACTTTGAAAAATTACATCAATGCAGAGTGATTGCTTTTCAGCCTTCCTAGCCAATAAATTCATTTCTTTTTTTTTTTTGTAGGGGATGATATGAGGTCATAGGATAATATATATAATCGCTGATTACAGAATTAGAAGAAGCAAGTTGCAGGCAACTGCTCTAACACTGGACTCTACCCCCTAGAAGGAGCAAGTTGGAAGAAGCTAAGAAGGAAGACTTCTATCTCCTGCCAATCATGTATAAGCTGGTCTCCTGCTGTTTGCTTTTCATAGGATCCTTAAATCCGCTCCTGTCTCTTCCTGTCCTTGACTCCAGGCAAGAGTCCCTGCAGCTCTTAGGTAAGATGATTTTTTTCCCCTTATGTTAGTCTTGAACAAGTCTTCAAGGGTCTTAAATGCAAAGTTAAAGATGAAAATTCTCTCTTAAAGGAGTCTTGTTAATAGTCCCAGCTATGAAAAGAATTCTGAGGATTCTTAAGGCATGTCTCAGAGTCAAGAATGGATACAGTTTTTTCCTTTCTAAAATATAAAAGTAGAAGGGGAACATTGCTTATTTAACGTGACTTCTGTAATTCTGAGTTATTTTGGTCAGTCTTTTTTTTCTGTTTTGAAAATAGCACTAAATTTAAAACACCATTGCTTTTAGTCTTTATTTTAAGTGAACTGGTTGTTCCAATTATAGATTAAAGTATTTTGATTTTATCTTATATTATTTTAAGTTAAAAGGCAATCATCTGACATGTGTTACATGAAAAAAAAATGTTTTTTAAAATATAAAAAAGTAACCAGCTGGGACTAGAGTAGACACAGATTTCCAAGTTCATTTTATCTTTTCCTTCTGGTTTATGTTTCATTCAGTTCAATTCTAAGTTGAATTTTTTAAAGTGTGTCAATCAAGGAGATACTTATTGTGCTTTTAGCTCTTCATTTAACTTAAGAAATGAAAAGGTTGGGGAAAAAAAGAAAAGAAAAAGTTGATGTTTGGGGATTGTGTTCATAAACATTTTAACTGGATTTTAACTTGTCTTTAATTGTGGATACTTTTAGACATTTTTTTAAATAAAGGAAATAAAACTCTGGTAAGCCAGTAATTTTATAATTTCTAGTCCATAAGTTTCTCCAAAGCAGCTTTCTTTTTTTTTTTTTTTTATTGATAATTTAAATTTTATTTTATTTTTAAACTTTACATAATTGTATTAGTTTTGCCAAAGCAGCTTTCTGATAATAGTCAAGCACTAATTCGTGCACAATTAATCACTTTCCAGAGTCACTGATCTCAGAAGTGGCAGTCATCTTAATGGTTAAAATGAGCATTAACTTTATCGAATCTCTGCTATGAAAAAAAAAAAAAAACTTTGAAAAGCATAAGGTGAAACGAAGAATGAATATTCAGATATTACTGACATCCTCAAAAAATTACATGTCATTATTATGATTTTTTAAAAACTTGAGTGAGTGTAGCATCCCCTTTCCAATTCTTAATAGGTGGCAGCTTATCTTAGCATTTTTGCCTGAATTTTTTCCTACTTACTTGTTTCTCCATAAATGATCCTTCCCTGGTGGCTGAGCAATGCAAGAGACTCTGGTTCAATCCCTGGGTTGGGAAGGTCCCCTGGAAAAAGAAATGGCAATCTGCTCCAGTATTCTTGCTTGAAAAATTCCATGGACAGAGGAGTCTGGTGGGTCGCAGAAGAATCGGACATGACTTGGCAACTGTAAACAAACAACAAAACAAATGATCCTTCATGACAAAAATATTGATATGTAGCCAAACTTTGTAGACTTTCATTAACATTCTTCAGAAGTACCATGAAGCCTTCATGATGGCTTGCTTTTTATTCTGCAATCAAGGTTGGAGCTGAGGGTTTGAAAGCCTTAGTGAAGCAGGCACTCCCTGCTTCACTGCTTTTACAGGACTCCCTGGGGGCTCTAATCACCACAAGGCAGAAACCTGCCAAGAGAACAATCTGGGCCCAGTATCACTCACCAGCCCTCACACTCACCTTTCGCACACCTGACACAAACTTACCATGCATCTTCTATGCTACCAAGCTGACCAAATTACACGCTGAAAATGTTGCTATCAACTTGTTCAAAGAATATTGTAAAGCTGACTTGTTTCTGATCATTGTATCTAAATCTTAGAGGCCAGAGAAGAGGTGATGTTATCCTATTTGCTTTAGGTGTGTGTGAGTGAGTCACTCAGTTGTGTCCAACTGTTTGTCATCACCATGGATATTAGCCCACCAGTCTCCTCTGTCCATGGGATTCTCCAGGCAAGAGTACTGGAGTGGTCACCATTCCCTTCTCCAGGGGATCTTCCTGACCCAGGGATCAAGCCTGGGTCTTCTGCATTGCAGGCAGATTCTTTATTGTCTGAACCACCAGGTCGGAAGAACATAAACAAGCCCGTCTTTGAGAAAACCACTCCTTTACTTTTCCTCTCACTCCAATTTCGCCACCCCTATATCTAAAAGCAAAAGGCAAATGATAGCAGTAGGTAAACAGAGATGAAGAAGAATCACTTTGTAAGTGGAAATGGTTTTTCACTGATCCTGTGGCTCAGCCCAATCCTTTTTTTTTTTTTTTTGATTTTTAACATTTTAAATTTCTTTACTTTTTGGATCACATGGGATCTTAGTTCCCCGACCAGGCATTGAACCCACACCCTCTGCAGTGGAAGTGTGAAGTCTTAAGCACTAGACCACCAGGGAAGTCCCAGCCTTACCTTCTTATTCAGGGTGGTGAGCATCCAGCAAGGCTGTGCAGGCAGGAGGAGTCAGGATGAGAACCATGCCTCATGATTTCCTGTTCTGCTGGCTTGCAAATTGGACTGTAGCGTTCCCACTTCTCTGTTAAAATACTGCTAATGACAAACCATGAACTCAGTATTTGAAATCTGTCTAGTATTAGCTTCCTGTTCCTGGTGCATGCTCATGCTCAGTCACTCAGTTGTGTCCCACTCTTTGTGACCCCATGAGCCTCCTCTGTCCATGGGATTTCCCAGGCAACAATACTGGAGTGGGTTGCCATTTCCTCCTCCAGGGGATCTTCTCAACCCAGGGATTGAACCTGTTTCTCCCGCATTACAGGCAAATTCTTAACCACTGAGCCCCCTGGGAAGCCCCTCCCTGTCCCTGGTACCTCCCTAAAGACAATGGGGAACAGAACTGAAGCAGGAGCTGTCACTAATATCAATCATTGCTCTGTGTAGCACCTGAAGATGTCAGATCAACTCTGGATGAGCTGGAAAGAGCGTCTCTTCTGCAGATGCTGCCAGAGATGTCAGGCGCAGAGACAGGAGAGGGTCTTAGGAACACAGGTAAAATGACTCGTGTTTACAGGCTGTCTGATTTCTTTGCTACTGAATTTACTCTGAGTGATCACACTCTCCCCTCCTGCATACAGTCTTCCTCTGCCATCTTCTGTCTCCTTTTTCTCAGCAACTCCTTGCAAGCATCCTTCTCTGCTTGGCCCCTCAGCATATTTGTTCTCTGTATGATTTGGGGGGTGGGAGGCAAGGGGAGGGAAGAAGAGCATTATCCCAGTTTTCAATAAGTACAATTTACAATGCTGGCTTCCCTCTTAGATGAGTTAATCTATCTGTATCTCAAATCCTTAAACCAGTACACAGGAATGATTAAAAAACAAAATTCCCATCGCATGGGGTTATTGAGAAGATTCAATGAGGAAATGCAAGTAAAATGTTCATCACAAACACAAAATAACCCATGTCAGCTTTTACTGTTTTCTCAGTGACAGCGTTCCTCCTAGCACAGATACAAATGCTCAGAACATTCTGGAGTCTTTTAATAAATTTGGTTTTGTAGAAAGAAATTCATGTGTGATAAAGTATTGTTGACAAACTACTGAACTGCTAACTCACTGAGGAAGATGCAGTGCCCTTTGTGAACTCTGGGGGCTAGAAAAGAGCCAGGTGCTTGCCTGTCCTCCATCAAATAAATATCACTGCGGTGTGAAGAAAGGAAAACCAGAAACTAGACATGATTTAGTAATATTCTATTTTGTGTGTTTTAAATAAGACAAAGATAAAATGGAAATAATAGATCTGATGATGAATGGTTTCAAAATACTGTTTTCCAGATCCCATTACCAACATTTTTTACCCAAGAGGAAACATGAGAAAGGTAAGTAGGTCCTATATGAGAGTTAGGATAAAAAAGGTGAACATTTCTATGCCTTGACTTTAGAGGAGCCTCAGTAGGAACCAGTCAAGCCTTCTCAGTACAAATCTTAACACCCAGTATTATTTCAAAGCATTATTTTTTTCCCAAATTTTGATCCATGTAAAATGGGGATACAACAAGAACTTACCTAGTGTTCATCTCTGATAAATGATGATAACAAGTTTTAGAGAATCAAAAATAGATAAAGCCCTTGCCCTCAAGCCTGTCATCCACTTGCGCTGTGTCACTGATTATCTTCACTGGGTCCAAGGACCAGCAGTGCTGGTGTCACACGGAAGCTTGTGAGAAACGCAGACTCACCCCACCCCTCACACCTACTGAATCAAAATCTGCATCTTAACAGGATTCCCCCACGTGGTTTGTATGCACAGTAAAGTTTGAAAAGCACTGTCATATAATATCTAAATGGAAGAAAGGCATGGTCGAAACATTGAGAGGGAATATGTGTGGTAAAGGAGAATATGAAGGAGATAATTTTGGGTGCAAAAGGCAGACTACAATAGGACATGATTAATGGAAATATTAAATGGTTAGAAATGGTGCACAATTAATGGAGGACCTTAACTGCTAAAAGAGAAATCGGTTTTGATCATTATCAACCCCTCAAACTAAACTGAGCTCAGTTGTTCAGTCATGTCTGACTCTTTGGAACCCCATGAGCTGTAGCCCTGCCAGGCTAGTCTGTCCATGGGATTTCCCAGGCAAGAATACTGGAGTAGGGTACCATTTTCTTTCCAGGGAATCTTGCTGGCCTAAGGATCAAACCTGCGTCACTTGCGTTTCCTGGACTGGCAAGTGAATTTTTTACCACTAGCCCCACCTGGAAAGCCCCAAGCTAAATTAGTGTTTCCTAAAGGATTTTCTGTAAGGTCCTTTGAATTACCCTGTAGCTCTTTTGGTAAAGAACCTGCCTGCAATACAGGAGACCGGGGTTCAATTTCTGGGTCAGGAAGATCCCCAGGAGAAGAAAATGGCAACCCACTTCAGTATTCTTGCCTGGAGAATCCCATGGGTAGAGGAGCCTGGTGGGCTACAGTCTATGGGGTCGTAAGAGTCAGACACAACTTAGCGACTAAACCACCAAAGGATTTTCTGTGAATATCAGTCCCATAGAGTCAGTCTACAGGGCTGCCCTGCATTCTAACCCCTCTCCTGTCCTGGCAATTCTTTGCGTATAAAGCCTCCAGGAAACGAGATAAATGTATTTAATTTTAATCAAGAATTTCCCAAATATTTTGACCAGAAACATCTTCTTTTGGTGTAGTGCCCACTAACCTCCTTGTAAAAATATACCATGAAAGCCCTCAATTCTGAAGATGGCATACACTGCCTGAGGTTCCCAGGTAGGGTAGACCACACAGAAGGGGAGGGTGTGGCTCCTATTACATTAAAAGTTATCACTCAGATATTTATATTCTTCTGAATAGAAAGATTATGGTGAAAGACTCTAAAATCATAAAGGTGATTAGTAGAGATGCTCATAAAATCCTAGAATAAAAAGAAAACTAAAGGTCCATGATTAAAGTTAATTTCAAGACAAATAAAAGACTTGATTTACACAGAAGACATTAAATGTACAGAACATGTTACTGAGAGATGAAATAGAAACAGGTAAATGAAGGTTTAGGAAAATTCATGGCAATCACGAGGCTAAATAGACTGGATGGACCACAGGCTGGGCACAAGGAGACCTTTCAGAGTCTACATACTGGGTGCTCACTGCAATTCTATCCCATGAAACAGCAAGAAAACCCTTTTTAAAACCCTTTTAAAGGTCCTGTATCTGAGTAAGTTTCATTTGTGTGTGTGTATGGCACTCAATTAATTGATAACCTATTTTTTTAATTTCAGGCCTTCTCTGGGCAAGATCCTAAGCTTTTCCTGAGTGACCTTTTGTCCAGAATTAGGAAACAATCTAAGAAACGTGGACCTTCCTCTGAATGCTTCTGGAAATACTGTGTCTGAAGCAAAATGACCCTCTACTAGTTACCTCCAAGACGACCATCTGAGAAAATGTAAAATAAAGATGCTTGATTTGAAAGCAGTATAGATGAAAAACTAGGCAAGCTAGACCCTGTTCATTATTATTTGGAAAATAAATCCTCTATGTTTTGCAGATACTATGAGTGGTTGTTTTACTTAAAAACGTATCCTGAAAAACAAACAAACAAAAAAAGTACCCTGAAAATCTATACTTTTTCTTTTTAAAAATAATTTTATTTATTTTTGGCTGTTCTGGATCTTCGTTGCTGTGCAGGCTTTTCTCTAGTTGACGTGAGCGGGGCTGCTCTCTAGTCGTGTTGCACAGGCTTGTCACTGTGGTGGCTTCTCTTGTTGCAGAACACGGACTCTGGGGCACACGGGCTTCAGCTGTGGCTCCCGGGCTCTGGAGCACAGGTTCAGTAGCTGTGGCACGTAGGCTTAGCTTCTCCGTGGTATGAGGGATCTTCCTGGATCAGGGATCAATCCCAGTCCCCTGCATTGACAGGTGAATTCTTTACCACTGAGCTACCAGGGAAGCCCCTATATTTTTTTCTTTCTTTCAATTTATCCTTCAAGAATTATCCAAAAGTTTAAAAGTAAATGAATAAATGAACAGAAGCAAATACGAAGAAGAAAAAGTCATAACTGCAAATTTTACTTAAATAGTAAAACTCCAAATCATTTGAACTACATTATCTTAGCAATGATGTCCTCTCAACCCTTACAAATAACAATGTAAGTTATTACTTAAAAAAAAATCCGTATCTAAGCTTGGAAAAAGATCTACAGTGAAGGATGCTGAAAGATAAGGGCTGGAAACAGTCTGAATTTTCCTTAGTTTCTGATGGAAAATGTCCACACGCTCAGATCCCCTCTCCTTAGCTGGCCTGAGAATTGAACTGGTGAAAACTTTAATCTCTGAACACTGAAGTCTGTTCGATCTCAGTTGCTGTGAGTTCAGGCAAGGATCACAATACTGGAAAAAATATCTTCATAATCTGTTTCTTAGAGAAGAAAGCGGAGGTGGGATTTAAATTGTGGAATGGAAGAAATAGCCTGATATGCTAAATTTTTAAAACCACGTGTGTGTGCACATACTAACTTATCCTCTTAATACATTATATCCTCTTAATATATTGACGTAGCTCATCTCTGTATAGAGTATGGAGCATGAGAACCGAATGGCCCATGCTCATGGCAGGAGTGCTTCTCCTGGGAAACCGGGGTTCCCTTTCTTTGCTCTGCCAACCATACCCCCAACTCACAAGGAACGAAGGGTCAGGTCTGCGCCAAATAACCACTGATGGTACTGATCTTACCAACAGCCATCCAGAATCTCTTTTAAATGCAGGTCTGATAAATCTTCCCTTCCCTTATTTAAGGCATCAAGAACATATTGGCAGGGCATGTTGTTTTCAACTTGAAGGATAGATGTGTCATCTCAGGACCAGGCTGGCTGGGAGGATACAGTAGCATCGCTTGATGCTGAAGTTCAACTGAATTCAATCCCCTAACACAGCACTCTGGCACCACAGGCTACAAGAAGTTTATGACGCCAGGAAGAGGTCAGGGTGGATTTCATCATTGCAGTAGAACCCGAAACCCCTCCTGTTTTGTGGCAGACACATGGCGACTGCTCTTGCTGCACGGGCTCTGGAGTCAGGTCCCTGTGGCCACACAGCTGTGAGCTCTCAAGCAGGTCATCCAACCCCCACCACCCCCGTGTCCTTCTCCGTCAAATGCGAGCAGTGATGCTCAGTATTTCATGGGTGGTTGCGAACATTAAATGAGATAATTCACAGGGAAGCACCAGAACAGTCCCTGTGGGCAGAGCACACACTCCATCAACACTGAGCTCTCTTCCCTTCCTGGGTTGTTTTTCTGTGTGTGTGTGACCGGAGGTGCAGGTGGTTTGAAAGGGGTGATGTTTAACGAATCCTGTTGGCTTCAGGGTCCTGATTTATATTTTAATTCTGAGACTGTTACCGCTGGGTTCCACAGTCAGGTTTTGTGAAACACAGGTTCACTGTACAGAATCTGAAAGAGTAACTTTGATAGCTAAATTTTATAAATTAGGTGTTAAAATACAACTGCACTCATTTCACATGCTAGCAAGGTAGTGCTCAAAATCTTTCAAGTTAGGTGTCAGCAGTATGTGAACCAAGAACTTCCAGATGTACAAGCTGGATTTAGAAAAAATAGGGGAACCAGAGATCAAATTGCCAACACTTGTTGGATGAAAGAGAAAGCAAAGGGATTCCAGAAAAACATCTACTTCTGTTTCACTGCCTATGCTAAAGCCTTTGACTGTGTGGATCACAACAAATTGTGGAAAATTATTAGAGATGGGACTACCAAACCACCTTACCTGTCTGCTGACCACCTGTCAAACGTAACAGTTAGAACTGGACATGGAACAACAGATTGGTTCAAAATTGGGAAAGGAGTATGTCAAGGCTGTATATTGTCACCCTGCTTATTTAAATTATATGCAGAGTACATCATGTGAAATGCTGGCCTCAGTGAATCACAAGCTGGAACCAAGGTTGCTGGGAGAAAGATCAACAACCTCCAATATGCAGATGATACCACTCTAATGGCAGAAAGTGAAGAGAAACTAAAAAGCCTCTTGATAAAAGTCAAAGAGGAGAGTGAAAAAGCTGGCTTAAAGCTCAACATTCAAAAAACTAAGTCTTAGTCTCATCACTTCATGGCAAATAGAAGGGGAAAAAGTGGAGCAGTGAGAGATTTCCTTTTATTGCGCTCCAAAACACTGCGGACAGTGACTATAGCCATGAAATTAAAAGATACTTGCTCCTTGGAAGGAAAGCTATGACAAACCCTGATACTGTATTAAAAAGCAGAGACATTACTTTGCTGCCAAAGTCCATGGAGTGAAAGCTATGGCTTTCCAGTAGTCATGTATGGATGTGAGAGTTGGACCATAAAGGCTGAGTGCCAAAGAATTGATGCTTTTGAATTGTGGTGCTGGAGATGACTCTTGAGGGTCCCTTGGACAGCAAGAAGATCAAACCAGTCAACCCTAAAGGAAATCAACCCTGAACATTCATTGGAAAGACTGATGCTGAAGATGAAGCGCCAATACTTTGGTGACCTGATGCAAACAGCCGACTCACTGGAAAAGACCCTGATGCTGGGAAAGATTGATGGCAGGAGGGGAAGTGGGTGACAGGGGATGAGATGGTTGGATGGCATCACTGACTCGACGGACATGCGTTTGAGCAAACTCCAGGAGATAGTGAAAGCCCAGTTCTTAAAGGAGGACCAAGTGCCATGTTGTCATTGGGAAGGAGCTCAGACGCAGAGATGACACGGACATGTGTGCAGAATGACCCTAACGTGAGCAGTCTGCAGTGTGTTTCAAACTCAGGAAATACTTCTCAATAATATAAGTGATTTATGTATTTGGGGCAAAGGTTTGTTCATGCAGTGCAAGAAAACTTCTCAAGCTTTACATGTACACCGTTTATTGTTTTTAAAAAAGACACCAGATTAAAATATTAATAACCATTAAAAACAGGGAAATCCACACAATGATAAACTTAGCTGATTCAAAATTTCCATTTGGATTAAATTTACCTTTCGAGTTATGATGAAGTTGCACTTAATTGTAAAATGATTCCATTCACACAGCATGTGTTGTTCATAAATTCTGACCTCTTATCCAACAAAACACAGCCTTTTGGTAACATTTATGTAACCATGGAAACCTGTAGTACACATTTTTATTACTGATTTCTACAGGCATCAATACAAAAAGTTACTAAACTTGAATGACAGTTTACAGTTGGGTGGAGCCCCTGTGGTGGGGAGAGGCCGGCACTGTTGAGCCTTCTCTGCTCATCCCCAGAAGCAGAAGCATCATGGTCATTTCTAAATATACCAGCTCAGCTATTTACCAAAACACCAAAACTATAACTGGTTTTATAGCTCTGCTTACAACAAGCACCAATTTTAAATTGAGCCTAAATGTGTAGTAAGGCAAAGAAACAGTTAACTGTCAAGAAAACAAACATCCAGAAAGAAATCTGAAAGAGGGCTTGGACTAAAAAAGTGCATACGCACATGCAGAATAGTCCTCTGACTGCTCCGTGTCATTTCTGATTTACACAAGTTAAAACGGTCATCAGCACAGAAGGCTGCAGTGATTCTATCCATGACAATATCCAGGCTGGTTCACTGTTTAAAATTTGATTTTTCACCAAGGGCAAAAATATCACACAACTTAACCAAAGCAATGAGGGCTTCAGAGATCATTTAACAATCAAGATGGAGCAGAACACGAGAGTTCTCTAAGCCTAAGATAGGAATATGGGCATGAAACGGCTTCAAGTGAGAACATTCTAGAAAAGTCACAGTCATCATTTCAAAGGGGTTCTGACAGTTAAAGAAAGAAATGCCTTCTGGAAACTACAGCCAGCCCCTGTGATCGAGGTGGGAAGAATCGGGGAGGGTAGAGAACTCTGGATGCAGAACCCACGGGTACAGAGAGCTGGCGAACCTTCCTGTTATAGAAGGGACGTTGAGTGTCCATAGATTTTAGTATCTGCGGCGGTCCTATAACCAACTCCCTGCAGATACCAAGGGCCAACTCTTCTACTTTAGAAAGTAAATCTATGAGGGCTTGAGTCTCAGTATCATGGATAGAAAGGTCGATTCTCCTGATTATGATCATATGATTATAGTATTTTATAAAAAGCTATAAGAAAGGAAGAAGCATTTTCCTAAAAAACACAACAACAAAAGCAGAAAAGTAAGTTAGTTTGTTGCATGTTATTTAAATGAGAAAAGGTTACTGGGGTCTTCATTTTCTTCTATTCCCGGTTCTGACCTGCACGGGTGTGAATAAGACACCATTTCAGATTTAAGAAGGAATCATCAACTCTCTAAGAAGAGAGCTGACTTATCAAGTGAACAACTCATGTGCTACTCAGGAGAACGATTATAGCAGGCCCAGGAAGCCCTGATTTGTGGCAAACTGGGCACCCCCCTTGGCTAGGGCCCTCCCAGAGATCCCTCACCCCTACTTAAGGGCAACACTCACCTTTATTTAGGGGCAAAGAGAAGACAGTGGCCATGAGACCTCTTGCAGGGATGGAGAGACCTCCTTTTGCATAAATTGGTTGAAAAAGAGAAAGAGTGAATTGTTAGTTTTGATAGGACAACATTTAAACACACACATATAAGAACTTATATAACTTTAAAAATGTTTACAATCATTTTAAAATGTAAAAACAGATGAGTCAGAAGATGATTGAGCTAGAAGCTCTTTTGTTTTTAACATTACACATGCAAAAGCTAATTTACACCCTTCAAGGAATAAGCCCACAGTAAGCTGATCGATTTAAAAATATATATATTTATTTATTTTATTTATGGCTGTGTTGGGTCTTGGTTGCTGCATGGGCTCTTCTCCAGTCATGGTGAGTGGGGGCTACTCTCTAGCTGCGGCGTGTGGGCTTCTCATTGTGGTGGCTTCTCTCGGTGCGCAGCACAGGCTCTAGGGCATGTGGACTTCAGGTGTTGTGGCTCCTGGCCTCTAGAGCACAGGCTCAATAGTTGTGGCACACACGCTTAGTTGCTCCACAGCATATGGGATCTTCCTGGATCAGGGATCAAACCCATGTCTCCTGCACTGGCAGGTGAATTCTTCACCACTGAGCCACCAGGGAAGCCCAAGCTGATCTGTGTTTAAGAGAAGACTTTCAGGATTTCAGTGGAAGGCAGAAAATCAAAAGGAAAAGCATCTATAAGAATGAACGTCAAAGTTCAACCCTAAAAACCAGGAATTTCCAGGATACCAACGAGCTAATATGTTTTCATACTGGTAAATGCTGGAGTGGCCTGTGTTGTGAGAACTCTGGAATGTTGGCACTTAACTGTGGAGGCACATGTCACCATGTGAAGACCAGGCAAGGGCAACGTGCTTATGGAGACTGTCGGGAAAGGTACGTGACCTCTAGTAGGGACTTCTTCAAGTCTCTACTGTGGGGCAGGAGATGATTCAATGTAACAACAGAACAAAACCAATGAGGCTAATGTTTGGGCTTTTTCTTGCTATACTCCTAACTACAATTTATTTGGGGTGACACCTGCAATGAAGTGTACACATACCTTTTTAGAGGCCATCCAGTCTCATTAGAGGACAGCTAATAAACTAGAAGAGTCTATTCGCCAGTTTAAACACATTGGGAAAAAGGAGGAGTGAAAGAGTCTATATACAATGTCTGCTTCAGGAAAAAGATGTCTGCTAAAAAATCAAGAAGGGAAAGCCTTAACATTCAATGACAGCTTCTTGGTCCCTTAAGCTGCAAGGGTTCACAGAGAATCACAGGGAGGAGGAGCAGCCCTACAGGTCTGGAGAGGCAGTGCAGGTCCTTCTTCAGAGTCACTCGGCTGCTGCTTCTGTTGGATCCGGACCATGGTGTCTACAGTATCACCAGCTGAGTCTCTGTGTCCGCAGGTGACACAGCCCTCCCAAGGAGAACAAGAGTAGGTAGGTTAGTTGATGTCAAGTCATCTGCAAAGTTCTAAAGTCAGTAAAATGCCGGCCTAGCAACCTATGTCTAATTCCCCCACATAATTTATTTAATAAGACTATCTATTATTTATTTATACTATATTTAACTATTTATTTAATTTAACTAATTTATTTAACTATATTTATTTAATAAGACGATTATACTTCATTCTTCATTATTAGAAGGTAAATGATGGTAATCATTTAAATACTTTTGCTTGAATTGTTCTGGGGCTCATTCTTCATATACTCTACCCACAGAAATCCTACCTCTGGCATGAATCCAACATATTGAGTTTGAACTCTTCTCAAATGTGCATGTGTACTTGACATGCAAATCTTATACTCTCCTCTCCAGTCAAGCATGGATCAAACCACGTGTGTTTATTCCTAATTGACCCATAACATTCCAACTGGTGGAAGAAAAAACCACTTGGAGCCAAAAAGACCTGTATTTAAAATCCGATGAACTGTGTGAACTTACACAGCTGTGTCTCAGTTTATGCAGGGGGCTTGGCTCCTGAGGCTGTGAAAATCTATGGATGCTCACGTCCTTACATAAAATGACGTAGTCCAGTCAGCACTAGAGGGTTCCACATCCTTACCGGGACTGAAATTTGATCCGTGATATACAAGGCCTCACTTTGTTGCTATTGGTAAAGTTGGGGTAATAACACCTCCCACAGAGGAAGTTGTGAGAAGTAAGGTTTCCAGTGGAATAATGCAATGCATGGTGGGCCTTCTGTATCTGCATGCTCCACATCCACAGATTCGACCAACCACAGATCCAAAACATTTGGGGATAAAAATTCCAGAAAGTTCTAAAAGGCACAACTTGAATTTGCCATGCACTGGCAACTATTTACATAGCATGCACGTTGAATTTACAAGTATAAACAGCATTTACAGTGGATTAGGTATTATAAGTAATCTGAAGATGATTTAGGATGTATGGGAGGATTACATAGTGACGTAAAGTGAAAGTGTTGGTCACTCAGTTGTGTCTGACTCTCTGTGACCCCAGGAACTACAGCCCACCAGGCTCCTCTGTCCATGGACTTCTCCAGGCAAGAATACTGGAGTGGATCTTCTCTAGGGGATCTTCCTGACCCAGAGATTGAACCCAGATCTCCTGCACTGCAGGGGGATTCTTTACTGTCTGAACCCCTAGGGAAGCCTCAAGAGAATGTGCACAGGTTACATGCACATATTATGCTGTTTCACATGAGGGGCTTGAACATTCGTGGATTTTGGAAGCCGCTGGAGTCCTGAAACCAATCCCCTGCAGAAGCCAAGGGACAAGGATACAGCCAGAGCCCAGAACACTGCCCAGCACAAAGCCATCAGCACATGACAGCTGTCATTGCTGTGCTTACCTGGGTGTCTATTTCCTGAGGGATCGTCTGGCGCTGAATCCAAGAATGCACGTTGGCTATCTCCTCCCTTTGCCCTGGAGAAAACTGTGGCTGCTGCCATCTCATGCTTTCCAGCTTCTCTACGTCTTCTTTCAGTACAATTTCTTTAACCCTGAAAACAAGGGGACAAACAAAAGCTTCACAGTCCTAAATAAGGCACAGGGTTCTTATCTTGTCATCCAAGACCAACACTTCATTTTGGTTTGTAATATACTTCAAATCTCTCATTAAAGTATGACTTCATATCTCACATTGAAAAAACACAAACTGACTCATTTGTCACGTTGGTAAAGCTAGACCTCTTCTTCTTGATGGAAAGCACCTGCATAGAGTTTTAATGAGTCATATGGAAGAAACAGGTTTCCTTTAGGTCTTCTCTTCTTTTAGAATGAGAAAAAAAAGCCCAGACTCTAAAAATAGTTCATGTACCTGTGAGCCATCTTGGAAAGCCCTGCCTCTCTTTGTTTTCACCTTATGACATATAACATTTGTATCCACTTCCACCACAACCATTGTTTTAAGAAATCACTCACCATTTGACTTCAAATCAATGAATTTGAAAATACATATCTCTGAGGATATGTATAAAAATGTTAAAATCACTTTGTATTAAAAAACACAAGAAACCCCAGAACACTTATATAAAGGGGGGTCTTCCAACGGGCTTCTTACCTCCCAGGCACCTGATGCATCATTAGAATGCGGCCAGGTGTCTGCTTTATCATTCTCCAGATGGACTCTTCAGCTAACTTAGGAAATGGTTCTTTTTTCTGTACGTCCTAAGATTGCTGCCCATCTTGAGAGATTTCTGAAGAATCATCACTAGGAGCAGAGTTTATACTGCTGTCACTGCTTCCTATCAAAAGTCAACAACAACAAAGAAAGCCAAATTAGGAAATACCCATCAGGGGCTGATCTGCCAAGCTGATCCTCAGTCTTCACAGACCTGGGAGACTAGCTGGTAGTGTCCTTCACCACCCAGCCCAGCGTCATCCCAGGTCACCTCGGCCTTCCCGTTCCTCCATCTTTCCAAGATCTCCTTCTCAGTCTTCCTGAACTATCCGCTCCTCAAGGTCATACTGCCTTTCTCATCATCACCCATAACTGCTGCATCTCAGCTCCACTTTCTCCTTTGCTTGTTCAATTGTTCCAACTACAAATCTGGAACAGAGCTTTAGTCATTCTGCTTAGAGCCCAAAGCCTATCACTCAGTAACACTCTGCCATACCTGAGTCTTTTTCCCTTTAATTTCCCACAATATCAAAATGTCAACTCTGATAAAGCTACTTATTAATTCCATTCTTATCTGAATCCAAGTTGCCAAAAGCATAGAGCAAGTCACACGGAACAGGGTACATTGGTTCTGCAGTAAATTCATCATCACCCAAGGACCATCAGAAAGCCTGTAATCCTGGTACAGTTCTCTGGTCAGTGCACTGTTTCGAGCAGGATTATCTTCTGATCCCTATTTCCTTCCTCAGTCTCACTTATAAGGAAAGAAAAGGAAGCCATGAGAAATGAAATTCATTACCCTGATGCCAAACACAGATTTACTCATATGTGCATTCTCTCTTCATTGCCCTCCTATTAAAACAGAGAAGCCACCCATCCATGCCAAGGCCCATCCCTTTACAGCTGCTATGGAGCCTCATAGATCATTCCTTTCCTGTCCTGCATCTAATTCTTCCGGGTCCTTCTCATTTACTTCGGAACAATTAAAACAAAACAAAGTACCTAATTTTTTAAAAATAAGTGTATGGATAAATATAAAAGACATTTTTCCTCATTAGAAAAAATCTCTTTGAAAGGTAATTAAAGCCAAAAACAGCAACATTTTTACTGTAGGACTTGTAATACATGTTGAAATAAAATGTATGACACATTTTACTTAGCACAAAAGACAAGTGGACGAAATGGAAGTACTCTGTTTTAAAGTTCTAAGACAAAAAGTGAAAGAACAGTGTAAACTGTGATAAGTAGAAGACATATGTATAAATCCTACAGCAATGACTAAAATAATTTTTTTAAAGGAAAAAAAAAAAAAAAAGAATAGCCGAGAAGTCAACAATGGAGAGAAAATGGAACTTTAGGGCTTCCCTGGTGGCTGAGACGGTAAAGAATCCGCCTGTAATGCATGAGACCCAGGTTTTTTCCCTCAGTTGGGAAAACCCCCGGAGAGGGAACGGCTACCCACTCCAGCATTCTTGCCTGGAGAACTCCATGGACAGAGGAGCCTGGAGGGCTACAGTCCATGGGGTCACAAAGAGCTGGTGTGACTGAGTGACTAACACTTTCATGTTCCTTCTATACTCATTTTAGAGAGTTTTTAAAATCACAGATATTGAATCTTGTCAAATGCTTTTACTACATCTATTGAGATGATTTTTATCCTTCATCCTGTTAGCTACATTATTTCACCCTGATTGATCTATAGATGCTGAAACATCTTTCCTTCCCTGGAATAAATCCCACTTGGTCATAATGTGGTGGTGGTGGTGGTTCAGTCACTAAGTCGTGTCCGACTCTTGTGATCCCATGGACTGTATAGCCTGCCAGGCTCCTCTGTCCATGGGATTCTCCAGGCAAGAATACTGGAGTGATCATAATAAATGATCCTTTAAATGTATTTGCTAATATATGGCTCAGCTGGTAAAGAATCTGCCTGCAATGCAGGAGACCTGGGTTAGATCCCTGGGTTGGGAAGATCCCCTGGAGAAGGAAAAGGCTACCCACTCCAGTATTCTGGTCTGGAGAATTCCATGTATGTCCATGGGGTCACAAAGAGTCAGACATGACTGAGCGACTTTCACACTTGAGGATTAATGTTCATCAGAGATAACTGGCCTGTAATTTTCTTTGTGTATGTGTGCTGTCCTTGTCTGGTTTTGGCATCAGGTAATGACAACCTTGTAAAATGAGCTGGAAAATGTTTCCCCCTCTTCAATTATTTGGAAGAGTTTGAAAAGTAGAGGTATTAAACCTTCTTTGAATGCTTGGCATAGAATTCACCTGAGAAGTTGTCTGGCCCTTTATTTCTGTTTTTTGCAACATCTTCAATGATTGTTTTATTCTCTTTACTAGTGATTGGTTTACTTGACTGGTCTGATGGTAGTGGGTTACCATCTCTTCATGATTTAGTCCTAGCAGGTTATGTGATTCTAAGAATTTCTCCATTTCTTCTAGGCTGTCCAGGTAATTGGCATATAGCTGTTCATAGTATTCTCATCTAATCCTTTGTATTTCTGTAGTATCACTGCATTTCTCCTCTTTCACTTCTGGTTTTATTTATCAGAGCTTTGTCCTTTTTTTCTTCTTAGTAAGCCTAGCTAAAGGTTTGTCAATTTTATCTCAATTTCATTTCTTCCCTCTCTGATCTTTATGCCCTTCCTCCTAATGACTTTGGGCTTCATCTAGTCTTCTTTTTCTAGTTCTTTTGGGTGTAAAGTTAGACTGTTTGATATTTTTCTTGTTTCCCGAGGTAGGCTTGGATTGCTATAAACCGTCCTCTTAGTACTGTTTTTCCTGCATCCCATAGGTTTTGATATGTTATATTTTCACTTGTCTTCAGGTAATTTTTAATGTCTCCTTTGATTTCTTGACTTAATAGTTGTTCAGTAACATGTTGTTTGTGCTCAAGTCACTCAGTTATGTCTGACTCTTTGCAATGGACTGCAGACCTCCAGGCTCATCTGTCCATGGGATTCTCCAGGCAAGAACACTGGAGTGGGCTGCCATTTCCTCCTCCAGGGGATCTTCGGACCCAGGGATCAAACCTGTGTCTGCCAGCATCTCCTGCATTGCAGGCAGATTCTTTACCTACTGAGCCACCTCAGTCTCCACATATTTGTGAGTTTTTCAGCTGTCTTCTCATAGTTAATTCCTACTTTCATACCACTGTAATTGGGGGAAAAAGGCAGGATACGATTTCCATCTTCTTTAATGCCTTGTGACTTGAACTATCCCTGAGAAAGTTCTATATGGACTTGAGAAGAATGTGTATTCTACTGCATTTGAGTTGACCACATACATCCATCAATACATCCTTGCTGTCTGGATGATCTATTCATTGATGTAAGTGGAGTTTTAAAGTCCCCCTGGTAGCTCAAATGGTAAAGAATATGCCTGAAATGCATGAAACCCAGGTTCGATCCCTGGGTCGGGAAGATCCCTTGGAAAAGGAAATGGCTACCCACTCCAGTAATCTTGCCTGGAGAATCCCATGGACAGAGGAGCCTGGTGGGCTACAGTCCATGGGGTTGCAAAGAGTGCTCCTATGGTAGGTGCATAAGTATTAATAACTGTTATGTCTTCCTGATGACTCATCCCCTTTATCATTATATAACGTCCATCTTTGTCTCTCATCACCTTTTTTTGAAGTCTACTTTGTCCGATACAAGTATGGCCACACAACTCTCTTTTGGGTGCCATCTGCTTGGAGGACCATTTTCCATCCTTTCTTTTGCGTCTGTTTTTCTGTTGAGCTGGGACAGGTCTCTTGGAGGCAGCATATAGTTGAGTCTTGCTTTGTAGTACTCCAACCACGCTGTGTCTTTTGATTGACAAATTCATTTACCCATATGGTGATTATTGGCAAATGGGGATTTAGTACGGCCTATTAATCTTTTGTTTTCTGCGTGCTCTCTTCCCCCATTGTTTCTTTTTCCTTGTGTTTCTGTCTGCCATTTTGGTTTGGTGGTTTTCTATAATGTTTTTCTCCATTTCCTCTCTTTTTTTTTTGGTTTCAGATTTCTGCTCTGGATTTTTGTGGTTACCATGAGGTTTTCATAAAATACCTCATAAATAAAATAGCCCTTTGTATGCTGATAGCATCTCATCTTCACTTACCTATATGGGTCTGTCCTTTTCCTCTTCCCCTTTCATGGGGGAAGTTGTCTTAAATGATCCCCTTTCATGTTATGAGTCTGTTACCCAACTGAAGTAGCTTTAGTTGTTTTTACTGCTTTCCTTCCTTTTAACTTTTATGCTCTAACAATGTGTCTAAAAATCTATTCTGACTGAGTTGGGATTTTCTGATTCTATTTATACCTCACTCAAGGTTTTGTGTACTTTGGCCTTTTCGTTTCAGGCAGAAGAGCTTCTTTGAACATTTCTTGTAAGGCAGGTCTAGCGGTGATAAACTTCCTCAACTCTTGTTTGTCTGGGAAAGTATTTCTCTTTCATATCTGAAGGACAGCTTTGCTGGATAGTCTTAGCTGACAGTTCTTATATTTCAGTATTTTGAGAATGTCATTCCACTTCCTCTTGGCCTACAGAGTTCCTGTTGAGAAAACTGCTGACAGCCAAATGGGGGTTCCTTTGTAAGTTATTATCCTTTGCCCATTAGTTGCCTTTAAAATTCTTTGCCATTGACTTTTGACAGTTTTAATATAATGTGTCTTGGAAAAGAAAGTATTTTTTCATTGAAGTAATTAGGTATTCTCTTAGCTTCATGGACTTTTATTAATACATTCAGTTCCTCTCCCATGTTTGGGAAGTCCCAGCTATTATTTCTTTATATTCTCTATTTATCATTAATTTTTGCCATTTTAATTGCAACGTACCTTGGTGTGGTTCTCTTTAGGTAGATTCTGTTTGGGACTCTTTTCTTCCTGGACTTGTATATGTTTCCTTTCCCAGTAACCTGGGACGAGGTTAAAATGGGCTATTTTCAGCTATTATGTCCTCAAGTATATTCTGTAATCCTTTTTCTCTCCCTTTTTCCTCTGTAACCTCTATAATGTGAATATTAGTATTCCTGGGAGATGTCTCAGATGTCTCAGACTGTCCTTACATCTTTTTATTCTGTTTTCTATTCAGCTTCAGTGATTACTACTACTCTGTTGTCCACCTCACTGGCCTAGTCCCCCTGTATCATTTAGTTTACTATTGATTCCTTCTGGTGTTATTTTTTCATTTCAGTTATTGTATTCTTCATCTTTGTTTGGTTGTTCTTTATATTTTCTAATTCTTTGTTAAAAACTTTGAATTTTTCTGTTTATCCATTTTTCTTCCAGTTCTCTGACCATCTTTACAGTCATTATCTTGAACTTTTCCTGGGTAGATTGATTATCTCCATTTCACTTAGCTCTTCTGGGGTTTAAATCTTGTTCCTTTGCTTGGAGCATGTTTCTATGTTGCCTCATTTTGCCGAAATTGCTGTTTTCATGTCTATGTATCTGGAAGGTTGATTACGTTTCCTGATCTTGGAGAAGTCGCCTTTTGTAGGAGATGTCCTGGTGTCTCAGAAGCACACTCCCCTCTGGTCATGAGAGCTGTATGCTTGCTCTAGGACTGACCCATAGGTGAGCTGCTGGGATCCTTCTGTTGTGGTAGGCTAGCTACCATGGGTGGTCTGGTAGGCTTGTTTATCCCCCCGTCTGGTTGGTTCCTAGGCCTTGTCTTTTGCCAAGGCTGCAAGGACCACAAGGCACCTGGACAGCACCAAGGGGCTGAGATGGGTGCACTGGGGTGAGTGCTGATTCACTGGTGGGTGGAGTCAGTGTCCGGGAGATCCTGCCAGCCCGCTGGCAGGCAGAGATGTGTCCTGGAGTCTGGCTGTAGGACCCAGGGGTCCCAGAGCTAATGTCATACTGCCAGTGGGTGGGGCTGGTACCTGACACAGCTGGCTGCAGGGTCCAGGGTATCCTGAAGCTTGTGCTGGCCTGCTGGTGGACAGGGCCAGGGCCCAGCTGGTCCTAATGTTGGTGCTGGCCTGCTCACATGAGACCTAGGTCCACAGGCTGCAGGACTGCCTCTCTCCTGCACTGGTGCTTGTCTGCTGGTGGGTGAGGCTGGGCCTGCAGCTAGAGCAGGCTTGCTGGTGGCTGAGGCAGGAGATTCTGGGTCTGGTGCCTGCTGCTGGTGGGAGAAGCTGGATCCCAGGGTCTCTGTGTGTAGGGTCCTGGGTGTCCCAGGTCTAGTACCTGCACACGGGTGTGTGGGGCCTGGCCCTTGGCCCCTTGGTGGGCAGTCATGTTCAGGGAAAGGTGTGAACTTAGGGGTCTTAAGGCAGCCTGTCTGCTCTTGGGTGGGGCTGTGTCCCTGCCCAGTTAGTTGCTTGGCCTGAAATGTCCCAGCACTGGTGCCTAAGGCCAGTGGATATGGGTGAGGCTGGGTTTGGAGGCCAATATGCTAGAGGGAAGATTCCAAAATGGCACTAGCCAGCAAGGGAGTCCATGTGGTAGAATGAGTGCCCCCAAGCGGCTGCCACCAGTGCTTATATCCTTGAGGGTGAGCTCCCATTAACTGGCTCCTGCCTCTGGGGAGCTTCCTGGTGGCTCAGATTGTACAGAATCTGCCAACAATGCAGGGAATCCGGGTTTGATCCCTGGGTCAGGAAGATCCCCTAGAGAAGGGACTGGCTTCCTAGGGGACTCTCCAACTTCAGCCTGTGGGTCTGATCCAGGCTCCTTCCAGATTATTGCTTCTGCCCTGGGTCCTATAGTATGTGAAAGTCTGTGTGCACCTTTTAAGAGTGGGGTCTCTCTTTCCCACACCCCTCTGACAAAGTCAAACATTCTGAGAGCTCATCTTCCTGGAGAAGGATGCCCAGGCTGTGGGGATCAACATGGGGATCAGACCCCATGCTCATTGGGGACAGCCTTGCAATTGCGATTACTCTTTCATTCATGGGTCACCCACTGAGGAATATGGGTCTTGACTATACTGTGACTCCCACCACCTACCAGTCTCATGGTTCCTTCTTTATATCATTAGTTGTAGAAGATCTTTATTTTTTTGAAAAAAAATTTTTTTGGCTGCACTAGGCCTTCACTGCTGCCTGCGGGCTTTCTCTAGTTGTTGACAATGGGGGCTACTCTCTGGTTGTGGTGCACAGGCTTCTCATTGCAGAGGCTTCTCTTGTTGCAGAGCTCAGGCTCTAAGAGCGTGTGGGATCAGTAGTAGCAGCTCGTGGGCTTTAGAGCACGGGCTCAGTAGCCGTGGCTTCCAGACTCAGCTGCCCCTCAGCATGTGGAATCTTCCTGGACCAGGGATTGAACCTGTGTCCCATACATTGGCAGGTGGATTGATTCTTCACCACTAGACCACCAGCGATGTCCAACAGAAGATGTAGATTCTGATCTTTTTTATTTATAGGTGTTCTGGAAACAGCTGCAATTTTAGTTTGCCTGTGGAAGGAGGTGAGCTCACCTCATACATAAAAAGTAACTTAAAATGGACCACAGACTTAGCTATAAAAGCTTAACCTGTAGAATTTCCAAGAGAAAACAGTAGGCCATCTTAGTGACTTCAAGTCAGGCATGAATGTCTTTAAAAAGACACAAGAAGCACAACCTATAAAAGAAAATGTTGATGAACTGAACCTCATCAAAACATTTGCTCTTCAAAATGAAGATGAAGATAAAAAACTGAACAAAGAGACAAGCCACACACAGGGAAGAAAAACGAGTGTTTGATAATAGACTTGTATCCAGAATACACACAGAAATCTTACTACTCAATAAAAAAAACTAACAAGCCCCCCACAAATGGGCAACAGATATGAACACATCTGGATGGCAAATAAGTAGACAAGAAGACAGCCAACACCATGAATCAATAGTCAAATGCAAACTAAAACCACAGTGAGTTTTTCAGTGCACATCTACGTGAATGGCTAAAATTTAAATGATGGACAATGTCCGGTGTTGGCCCGGACATGTTGTAAACTGGAGTTTTTATATGTGGCTGACAGTGATGCAAACAGTATAGCCACTTTGGAAAACAGTCTGCAGTTTCTTATAAAGTTAACTATAAACTTACCATGTGACCTAGCAATTTCATTCCTAGGTATTTAACCAAGAAAAATGACAACATATGTCTACAAAAAGACTCACACTTACATGTTCACAGCAGTGTTCTTCTTAATAGCCCCAAACTGGAAACAACTGAATAAACCATCAACTGGTGAATGGCTATTCATACAATGCAATTCCACTTGGCAATAAAAAGGAGCAAATTACTGATATGCACAACATGAATGAATCTCAACAGCTCTTTGCTAACTCAAGAGAACCCTGACACAGAAGACTGCACACTGGATGATTCGATCTATGTGAAATTACAGAAAGAGCAGCGTTAAAGTGACAGAAAGTGGATCAGTGCCTGCCAAGAGCCAGAGGATCAGGGACAGGCTCTGACTGCAGAGAATCAAAGAACGTTTCCAGGTGGTGGAAACATTCTGTATGGTGACTGTGGTGGTGGTTACACTGCTGTAAATCCTTGTCAGAATTCTTATTTTGTACCCCTAAATGCGGTGAATTTATTGTATATAAATATACCCCAATACAGCTTACAAAAAGAAAAAAAAATATTTTACTTTCACACCACGGCCAACACCTGAAAGCCCATTAAACAGTGACCTCCTAACCATGGGGTATGAAGAATATGTCATTTTGAGCTACTACCTGATGCTGCAGAGCCCGTTCCTGATGGAGACACCAAGTGCAGTGATGCTATGGATGGTTTCTTGGTAGTAAAACCATCTATCTTAGTCCCACTGCTGCCACGGACACCCTGCTAGAAAGTAAGAACACAAGGAAAGAGACCGAACATCTCAAGCATCATATTATAGAATAACTGGCAGATCTTCAACTTCACATGTTAAACAGAAAAAAAAAAAAGTACATATCAATACATAACTGAGAAGTAAAACATTTTCAGCCTGTCCCCAAGAGCCTGGTCAAAGTTCCTTTGCATATAATGTTAAAGATACGGCTTGTGTGTGTGTGTGTATATATGTATATACACACACACAAGTGAAGTGAAGTGAAGTGACTCAGTCGTGTCTGATTCTTTGTGACCCCATGGACGGTAGCCTAGCAGGCTCTTCCATCCATGGGATTTTCCAGGCAAGAATACTGGAGTGGGTTGCCATTTTCTTCTCCAGGAGATCTTCCCGACCCAGGGATTGAAACCGGGTCTCCCGCATTATAAGCAGATGCTTTACTGTCTGAGCCGCCAGAAAAGGGATCTAGTTCACTGACCCAGGATCGAACCCAGACCTCTGGTACTAGAAGCACGGAACCTCAGCCTCTTGACCACCAGGGAAGTTCACTACTGCTTTCTGAGCACTTTCCAGGGCTTCTGTGGTGTCTGATAGTAAAGAATCTGCCTGCAATGCAGAAGACCCGGGTTCAATCCCTGGCTCAGGAAGATCCCTGATTCTTGACCTAGATCATCAGATTCTGAACATTTGTTAAAAATGGTTATGCCTTGAAGTGAGGACTGAAGAAAACCTTAGTGAAAATACTTATGCTTGCCTTGGATCCTATATCTAAGTATAGGAAAGTCTTGCCCTGAAGTTTAAACTGACAAGTCTGAGAAGGCCTTTTTACCTAAAGAGATGAAAAGTTAAAGTGACAAAATTTTTTCATATAAAATTGATATGTATCCGTATAAAACTATAAACTGCCTACTTTACTGATAAATAATGACAGAGAGGAGCTCTCCCCATACAGACCTGCTATCCTACAATTATGTCTGAAAAAGGAAAACTGTTCAATTTATGTCTTGTCAGTATGGCTTGCTCCTAATCTAAATAGTCCCTAACCCCAGTGGTAAGAGAACACATTTTTTCTAGGTAATGAACATTTAAGTTTAATGCCTAGATATCAAATTTTAAAGCAGAGGGGAAATCCAGTTCACAAATAAAGTTTGAAAGATAGCACTCGGGGGAAAACCTAGCGAAGTATGTAAGAATTCAGGACATAGAAAATCCTTTCACTGCAGCTTTTTAAATAGAGTCAGGAGGGAATACCGTGTGTTTCTGTAGAACAAAGTCTTAACCTCAGCTGTAATGACGGTTACCCTCAGCTGTAATGCAGACCAGGTCATTCGTCTTGAGCTTCAGCACAAAAACCTTAATTTTAATAAGAGGACGCACAGTTACTTTCTCGTTCGTGTGTTGGAAGTTAGCATCACTTACACACACAGTTTCTGGGGATGCACAGGATCGGGGCCTGTCCTCCTGCAGGAGGTCAAGCTGGAGCATGGAGCTGCTCCCTGAGTTAATGAGGGGGTGTCCTTCATTCCGTGTCTCCCACTTCTCCTCTCTGCTCCTTGGGTTGACGGTTGAAGATGGTGGGCCTGGGTTTGGAGCCACTGCTGATACCGAAGAGAGTATTTCGGAAGAGGGTGCTGCTCCCAAGAAGGGATATGGGGAGAATGACAGTGATGAGAGGGGAGAGAGAGAGAGGGGTCATGCAGGAAGATGTTCACAAAAATGCAGAAGTAAGCAGAAGGCAGAGCTGGGAAACACTGCAGGCTGCTAGGCAAAGGTGGCTCAGGCAGCCTTGGTAGTACAGTTATCGAAACTTCGTGTTCTCTGCCAAGGGAGGTTGTGGCTAGGAGGGGAAGAGCTGGGATGAGGCCAGGGGCTGGGCTGGGAACCATCACTGTAGCTGGGAGCGAGGGGCCAGAGGCATGGGGACAGGAGGCGGAGGAGGGGCACCAGGGCTGTCCATCCGGGTGGGGACAGAAGTGATCCTTGGCGCTGCTGCCATCCGACCACACAAGAGGCTTCTTACGCTTGTGTTTCCCCTTTTTGCAACCAGCTGATCGTGTCGGCCTGGAAGCAGAACCTCCTGCAGGATAAAGAGGGAGACCAGTTACAGAAAACTAACCCAGAACAGAAGGACTCCATTGACAGGTAGTTGTAAGCACATTATAAGGAATAAACATTGGTCAATAATAACCATGTCCACTACAGGAATGACAGAAAGTAGACATAGAAAGATGGACGAGATCCTGGATACAAGCTGTTGCTATAAAGTAAACCCCATTTCAGCATCTCTCAGCCATTTTCTTACAAGCAAACATCCTACACTTCATTCTACATCTTCCAGGACTCATGTATGATTCCTAAACTTGGTAACTCTGTTGCTAAATGGAATATATATATATATTTATTTAATTTATTTGTAATCAGAGGATAATTGCTTTACAATGTTGCATTGGTATCTGCTGTACAACAATGCGAATCAGCCATAAGTATATGTATATCCCCTCCTTCTTGAACCCCCTCCCACACTCCCACCGCACCCCTCTAGGCTGTCGCAGAGCACTGGGCTGAGCCCCCTGTGCTATCCAGCAGCTTCCCACTAGCTGTCTGTTTCACACCTGGTGGTGTATATGCTTCAGCGCTACCCTCTCTCCCTCCCTCCCTCCGTCCCACGTCCACAAGTCTGTATGTATTCATCTGCACTGCTGCCCTGCAAATATGTTCATCAGTACCATTTTCCTAGGTTTATATGGAATATATTTTTTAAATTTAACTACCTTGAACATACAAGTATTTAGCTTTGCTTCTGCTTTCCTGCTGAAGATAGGAGCTATAGGGTGACGACAGAATCTTCTCCAGGAATTTATCTACATAGCTCTGCTCTTCCTTCTGTGTGTGGGCTGACAGCACAGCCTTTGTGAGCCCTGAGTGTTTAAACGCTTCTGCGGCCAGCGGAGCTGGGTGTGTGCTGAGAGTCCAGGGCTCACAGGCCAGCGGTCTGTGCTCTGCTGGAGTCAAATTCCGCTGAAGTGGAAGAAGACAGATTTAATTTTAACTCCAACTGGTTATTTTGCATTTATTTACTTTCACTAATTTAACTGCCTTTCAATAAATTTTTACAATCATTACAATGGCTGGAACATAAAAGCTCCATCAATTCAGCGGGTACATTTTTATTTTTCAGCCTTGTTTTACACTCTTTGCATACTTATATATACATTTTGGGCTTCCCTTGTGGCTCAGCTGGTAAAGAATCTGCCTGCTATGTGGGAGACTTGGGTTTGATCCCTGTATTGGAAAGAACCCCTGAAGAAGGGAATGACTACCCACTCCAATATTCTGGCCTGGAGACTTCCATGGACTGTACAGTCCATGGGGTCACAAAAAGTTGGACACGACTGAGTGACTCTCACTTACTTACTTACATACATTTTAGAGTTGTAATGCTCAATGTGCACACATTTATTTAGATCCTGCTTTCATTGTAAATATTTTTTATCTCCATGAATTCTTTGAAAAATTGTTATCTCTGGATTAATCTTTTAATATGTAATATAAATATGTGGTTTAAAAATTAACATGTGTTAGACATTTAGTAGCTTCTCCCCAACCTTGTGTAACACCTGCCTAGTTCTCATTTATTCTCCCCACAGAAAACCTTTTATTTGCTTATTTATCTACTTTCTTTAAGCATCTGTAAATAAGTACAGATATAGACTCTTATCCCTCTTCCTCATTTTTACCCAAAAGGCATATAATCTTGTACACTAAGCTGCAGTGTGTTTTTTCATTTAACAATATCCCTTTTATCAGTACATCATGTAGGATTCCACTTTACGTGCATGCATGCCACATGCTGTTGCTTCAGTTGTGTCTGACTTTTTGGGACCCCATGGACTGTGGCCGGCCAGCCTCCTCTGTCCAGAGGATTCCCAGTCAAGAATACAGGAGTGGATTGCCATATCCTTCTCCAGGGATCTTCCCAACCCAGGGATCAAACACATGTCTCCTGCACTGGCAGGTGGACGCTTTACTGATGAGCCACAGGGATGCCCATAACCACCTGTAGACAAATGCTGGGTTGCTTCTAAACATTACTTCTTCCAGGTACAAGAGATTTTACAGCAGACTCTGGTGGCCCTCCCAGCCTCCATTCCCCCTCTCCTCTGCTATGTGGTACTGAGGTGTGGGTAGGCTTGGTCCCACTACACTTCCAGAAATGGGCTCTGACTAGTCTAAGTCAACACACTGGACAGAGGGCTACGATGGACGAGCAGGGACTGGACTGACCTTCCCACCTGAAATAACTAGGAAGGCACAACATATGTGAAACAATAATTTCTGAGACACAAAACATCCTACGGGATTGGAAACAAGGTGAACCTCAGGCCTGCCTAGCTACTGCCTTGAGAGTGAGGAACAAGGTGGGCTCCCTGAGGGCAGAGACAGAGCCGAGAGAATGGGGAGGTCACAGTGGCTGGAGTTCAGGAAGATGAGTGGAGGGGACAGCCACACGAGAGGCCTCCAGACAGCTGTAGGGAACCCCCAAGTCCTCAGCAGTTCATTCATGGGAGGAAAAAAATCACCTGAAAGGATCAGACTGAAGCTCACAGCAGGTGGAGAACAGGGCTCAGTCCCGTCAGCCAGACTAGAAGATCTCATAACCCATATGCACTGGGTAGAACACTCTTAGGGGTCTTGCCTCAGTAGCAGAGAAGAACTAGACCTCCCTGCACCGCTCTGTTCCTGTCTAAGCAATTTTAAAAGCAAAGCCTGAGAAGATCCATCTGTTTCCATGAGGCTAAACTGGGCCCCAGAATAAAGCTCAACAATGTTAATAGGAATATTCAGCACCCATTCACAGTATCTGCTATCCTGTCAAAGGCTACTTGGCATGCGAAGAAGCAGGAACATACAGCCCACAAAAAGGAGAAAAATTAATCATGCAAAATCAACCCTGGGCTGGGAGAGAATTAGAACTGGAAGATAGAACATTAACAGTTATAATGTATTTCATACAGTCACAGGGAAGATATTTTAAATATGCTATATAAAGACATGGAAGATATTACAAAGACTCAAATAGAACTTCTAGAAATGAAAACTATAATATGTGAGATGGAAAAGCTACTGACTGGAAATAATGACAGATTTTACAATAGAAAACACTAGTGAACCTGAAGACACAGCAATAGAGACTGTCTCCAAATGAAACAAAGACCTAAAAAATGAAAAAGTTTAAATGAACAGAGCATCAGTGGACTGTGACACAACTTCAAGCAGCCTATATACATGGAACTTGAGTCCCAGAAAGAGGGGAAACAGAAAAAATATTTTAAAAATAAGGGAAGAAGTTTTTTCAGTTTGATGGAAACAATAAACCTATAAGTCCAAGAAGCCGAATAAACTCCAAGTATAAAAAACATGAAGAACACTACATCCTGGAACGTCAAAATCAGACCATCGAAATCAGTGACGAGTAGAAAAGCTTACGTTCAGCCAGAAGCTGCACATATATGCAAACAATACAGATGACAGAAGACTTCCTGTCAGAAACGATGCCAATGAGGACTCAGTAGAGCAGCATCTTTAAGGTACTGAGAGATAAACAGTCACCCTAGAATTCTCCGATCTGTTAAAATGTGTTTAAAACATGAACGTGAAATAAAGACACTTTCAGATGTACAAAAATGTGAAGGATTCATCACTGGTAGACCTGTACTACAAGAGACATAAAAGGAATGCCTTAGGCAGAAGAAGGATGATACCAGATAAATCTACATAAAGGAATGAGAAACACTGAGAGATGAATAAAGGGATAAACACTTAAATTTCTTTAAAAGATAATAATTACACAAAATAATAACAACATAGGGTGGGATTTCTAACACATGTAGAAACATATGCCAACAGACAAAGACCAAGGTGGGTAAATGGAAGTATAGTATTTTAAGTTTTTTATACATGAAGTGGTATAATATCTCTAGAAGACAGACTGTGAAAAATTAAATGCATACACCATAAACTCTAAAGCAACTACTAAAATAAACACCACTTTAAATACCAAGACATACATAGGTTAAAAGTAAAAGGTTAGAAAACAATATCAGATTATAAAAAAAAAAGCTAGAGTGAATATATTAATATAGACAAAGTATACTTTAGAGGAAAGAAAATACAAGAGATAAAGAAAGACATTTCACAATGATAAAAGGATCAATTAATCAAAAGGACAAAACAATTCTAAACAAGACCCTGATGCTGGGAAAGATTGAGGGCAGGAAGAGAAGGGGGTGACAGAGGATGAGATGGTTGAATGGCATCACTGACTCAATGGACATGAGTTTGAGCAAACTCTGGGAGATGGTGGAGGACAGGGAAGCCTGGCGTGCAGCAGCCCATGGGGTCGCAAAGAGTCAGACACAGCTTAGTGACTGAACAACAACAACACGCACAAATTAAGACAATTTCAAAATGCACAAAGCAAAGACCAATCAAACAGCAATGAGAAATAGACAAACCCACAATTATGGCCAGAGGCTTCAACACCCCTTCTGAAGTACAACAAGTATTCAGAAAATCAGTGGACAGAGAATAACTGAACAAACTATCAACCAACCTGACCTAGTTTATACACTGATAGAATATTCAACCCAACAGAGGCAAAATAAACATCCTTTTCAAGTGAATACAGAACATTTACCAAGATAGACCATATTGTAGACCATAAAACTAGTCTCAATAAATTTAAGAGTTCAAGTTTTGTATTTTCTCTGATCACAATGGGATTAAATTAGAAATCAATAAAGAAGTATGGAATATCTCTAAATGCTTCCTAATATATGATGATACATATGAAAATATAAAATATTTCAAAGAAAATATTAAAAGGAATATTAGGCAGCATTTGAACATGATGAAAATGAAACAAAATACATCAAAATGTGTGAAATGCAGCTGAGAGTAAAAGGAAAGTTTACACTCAAATCCACTAAGGAAGAAAACTGTCTGAAATTAATGACTTCAGCTTCCATCTTAAGAAACTCAAAACACAAGAGTAAGGTAAAACAAAAATAAGCAGGAATTGCCCTGGTGGTCCAGTGGTTAAGACTCTGCACACCCAACGCCAGAGGTCTGGGTCAATCCCTGGTCAGGGAATTACAGAATTGATATTATTTTTTCCTTAAATGTTTGCTCAAACTCACTAGTGAAGCCATTTGGGCTTGGAGTTTTCTTGTTGGAGAAGTTTTTTATCAACAAATTCAGTTTTTTAAATAGATATGAGGCTATTCAGGCTTTCTACCTCTTGAGTGACTTTAGTGTGTATCTCTCAAACAATTGGTCAATTTTGTCTAAGTTGTCAAGTTTATTGGGAAAACTTGTTTATAATGTTCAGTTGTTATTCTTTTGATATCTAGCGATGGTAGGATCTCTAGGGATGTTTCCTCTATCATTTCTGAAATTGATAACTTATATCTTCCCTTTTTTTTCCTGATCAGGCTTACTAGAGTTTGATCAATTTCATTGCTCTTTGCAAAGAACCAGCTTAAAAATTTATTATTTTTCTCTATTATTTTTCTGTTTTCTACTTAAAAGATTTTTACTCTGATCTTTATTTCCTTTCTTCTGCTTCATTTTTTAAAATTTGGCTGCACTGGGTGTCCCAACACATCATCAGAATATGGTGTAAACCCAAGGAATATGGGCTTCCCAGAAAGCAAAAGACAGATGCAGCTTAAGACATTTGGGCTCTGATTCTGCTTTCTCTCCTTAGAATAAAGAGGTGGACCTGCAGATGCTAAGACTGGTGTAAGATCAGGAGAAATAATTATCAGTAAATACTGATTATTCCTTAAATGAAAACATACAGATTTCAATATGAATTCTTTCAAAGTAGTATTAACATAAGACCAAAATATACAAAGTCTAGTGGTGCAGTCAAAAAAAGAGGTTTCTGTATCAGGTAAGACCCCACCTTGCATGGACTGACGGTGTCACTGACTGCTCCGTACCCACGTGGGTATCCGAAGCATTAAGAACACATACACTAAAAGATATGCGTCTGCTCTCATCCTGAGGCACTAGTTCAATTCCAGTAAAAGTCTACCTGTGACTAATTAGAAATAATAGAAAAATATATAGAAATAAACTAATCTCACAATAGCCGTGTCTTTCTCTGGTCTTTTCCCACCATCCACCGTCCACTTGTCAATATAATGCTCTCCGTCTCAAAGGGTGGCATGAGGATTAAGAGAATTAATTTATATGAAGAACTAAGGGCAGGGGATGGTATACAGTAACAGCTCAGCACATGTTCACTTATATTCCACTGAAGACTAGGAAAGATAAGTTAGACACAATCTGAAACCTGACTGAACATGTTTATCACCATTTCCTTACCTACCAAATCCTTATGAAGAATGCAAAAGTCAAAAGGGCAGGTGAGAGCAAAATAGAATAAAAAGGAGACATCAGAATAATTTACTAAGTCACTATGTTAAAGGAAGAGAGCTTCAAACATACACTCCTCATTTATAAGAACAATACAAAAATTTGAGTGTGTTTATATGTATAATCCACCTAGTCACCGCTGGAGTCCAAATTCAAAATGAACACACTCTTTCAAGGTCAGCAACAAAGTGACCCAAGGCAGTCTCAACAATAATTGCATTAATAATGGTGAAGACTAATTGATGGCTTACTACTAGAGACCAGGTACTATCCTAGGAGCTTCACACGTGTCAGAAGAGTTGACTGGCCAATGACATAACTAGCAGATACAGTCCAAAATATACTGACCATTATAAACGTGATGATATTTCCAAAAACACTTTACCTGAAAAAAAAAAATCCATCTTAAACATCTTTACTAAGTAAATGGTATTAAAGACTTGTTCTTACAATGGTTGTATTTAACGTTGAGTGTTTTCTGAAGTAAAGGCTACCATGGTACCTGAGTCTGGTGGTGGGATGTCGACAAGGACACTGCTGGAGCTGCCCTGGCTTGTGTCCAGGCTCAGAGTCACTGTGCTCAGGGTCCACGGAGCTCCTACTTCAGCGTCTGTGGACTGCCCATTAGTGGCCATTTCTGATGCAGGTACAGCTGGGATCTGAGAAACAGCTGGTGATATCATAGTGAAAAGAAAAATTCCCAACAGGAAATTCATATTAAAAACCTGAAGAGTTAATAGACATTTATACCCGATAAGTTAAAATCTACTGGTCATGTAGAGGCAATATGAAACTAGGATTGTTTGTGATTGCAATGAAATAATTAAGGGCAAAAGATGAAAGAAAATCAGGGCTTCCCTGGTGGCTCATTGGTTAAGAATCGACCTACCAATGCAGGGGACACGGGTTCGATCCCTGGTCTGGGAAGATCCCACATGCCGCAGAGCAACTAAGCCCGTGAGCCACAACTACTGAGCCTGCGAGCCCTAGAGCCCATGAGCTGCAGGTACTGAAGCCCACATGCCTGGAGCCTGCACTCCGCAACAAGAGAAGCCACTGCAATGAGAGCCCAAGCGCTGCAACAGAGAAGCCCCTGCTCGTCTCGACTAGAGAATGCCCACGAGCGCAAGGAAGAACCAGTGCAGCCTGAAGTAATAAGACAAATAAATTATTTAAAATGCTTAAAAAAAAAAAAGATGAAAAACAAACAGAGAGGGGTGGCTCTCTTGATCTAACTATGGAAGACACCCTTCTCACCTCGCAGTGCCTGGATGTCATCTGCTCTGTGGCTTTGTCTGTCCTCTTCTGAGGATGAGGAAGTTGTATTTGTAGAGGAGATACACTTCCTCTTCAAAGCTGGGATGTGGTAGCTCTTCAGGTACCTGCATATTAATAATTCGGCCATGTATTCCTACCTGCCCCCAATGTGGGCACCTCTCACCTCTCTGCTTTCCTTATGCCATTTCTGTTTGGGATATTTCACTGTCTTCTTTGGCTGAAGTCTTCCCTGACCATCTGGGCCCCCATCAAGGGATTCTTATATATTCCCTTCTATGGTCTTGCATTGATTTTCACAACTTAATTCTTATGAGCACAGGTCTTGTCTTCTCAACTATATTCAAAGAAGGGAAGCATCTTCTAACTTTCTGGATCCCCTGAACTGTTCAATTTATTATGAATTGTAGGTGGCATGTATCTATTGATCTATAGTGAAATATCAAGACAATAGCTGGTGAAAAATCAAGACAACAGCTATTAAAAACGATATAAAGGCTCCATAGTGACAACACACACTTCTGGAAAAACTAACACATTATCAAAACTTGTGTCTCATACCTGATAACACTATCAATACAGTTTATCTGCTGATAGGATGGGCTATGCTGAACCTTTCTCAAATCCTCACAGGGCTCAGTATACATGCTATTATTTTTCACTGTCTGTAAGGAAGAAGAGGTCTTCTGCTCATCTGAAATAGAATGAAAGGATGTTCAATTAAAAATATATTCTTGAGAACATGTACTTATTTAGCAAAATTAAATCATGATATTTTAGGATAGATATACGGTACTTTAGAATAGACATGATCAATATTATATAGCTATTAAAAATGAGCTCAGATCTAAATGAGCAGATATAGAAAGATATCACACAGAACAATTACATGAACAACTGCATTTTTACCTTTTAAAAAAGGAGTGAAATAAATGTTTCAGGCAAAGATTATCAAGGAACAAACAGGTGAAAGGTGAAAGGCTGATGGGGACTTTTACAATGTTACCACCTCTACAACTGATGGATCCTGGTATCACTAAGCAGGGGGTGACAGACACAGTGCGTTCTTATGTGTGGTGACAGAAAGTGCGTGGCACTGCCTGTGCTGAATTGGTATCCAAGAGAACATTCTATGATGACAGAATGGTATTTTATCTATACTGTCCAACCTGGTAGCCAGTAACACCACATCCAGCAACCAAGCACTTGAAGTGTGGCTACAACAAAAGAGGAACTACATATTACATTTTATTTATTTGTAACTTATTTGTATTTAAATTGCAAAATGTGGCTGCTGCTGCTGCTAAGTCGCTTCAGTTGCATCCGACTCTGTGCGACCCCATACCCGGCAGCCCACCAGGCTCCCCGTCCCTGGGATTCTCCAGGCAAGAACACTGGAATGGGTTGCCATTTCCTTCTCCGATGCATGAAAGTGAAAAGTGAAAGTGAAGTCACTCAGTCGTGTCTGACTCTTAGCGGCCCCATAGACGAAAGCCTACCAGGCTCCTCCGTCCATGGGATTTCCCAGGCAAGAGTACTGGAGTGGGGTGCCAGTGGTTACCAAATCGGATAGCAGAGGTATAGAGAGAGAAAAAAGACCACAGGCTGGAGCACTGAAGAACTTTCTGTAGAGAAGACACAGCCAGTAGAGGAGTCTTATCCAACCACTGATTAATTCTCTGTATCTATGAGCTTTTTTTTTTTTTTTTAGATTCCACATATAAGTGAAACCATATGCCGTGTGTCTTTCTCTGACTTATTTCACACAGCACAGTTCTCCTAAAGTCCTTTTGCTGTCACAAGGGAAGAATTTCATTCTTTTTATGGCCAAATAGTACTCCATTCTCTATATATACCAGTTGCTTTATCCATTCATCCATGGATGCACACTTAGGTTGTTTCAATGTCTTGGTTATTGGGAATAATTCTGCAATGAACATAGTGAAGCATGTATCTTTTCAAATTAGTGTTTTCATTTTCCTCAGATAAATACTCATAAATGAGACTGCTGGATTATATGGTAGTTTCATTTTTAATTTTTTGAGGAACTGCCATACTTTTTTCCACAGTGGCTGCATCAGTTTACATTCCCATCAATAGTATAAAAGGGTTCCCTTTCCTCCAGGTCCTCACCAACACTTGCTATTTCTTGTCCTTTTGATGGCCATTCTGATGGGTGTGAGGTGACATTTCATTGTGGTTTCGATATGCTGTGGTCTCCAACTATAGCTGTGGATTTGTTTATTTCTCCTTGAAGTTTTTATCAATTTTTGCTTCATATTACATATTTTGAAGCTCTGGCGTTAGGTGCATCAACAGGCTTGTTTTATGTTCTCAGAGAATCAACTTCCTGGTCTTTATGCAATATTGCTCTGAAAGCCTCGTTCTAAAGGCCACTGTGTCTGACCTTAGTACAGTGCTTTCCAGTTTTCTCTGGACTCCTGTTAGCATGGCATATCTTTTCTAACTTTTTACTTTTATCCTATGTTTTTAATATTCAAAATGGGTTTTGTTGACAATATACAGATGCATCTTGCTCTTCCATCCAATTTGACAGTTTGTCTTTTCACTGGTATATTGAGATCATTCACATTTGATGTGATCAATGCTGTTGGATTAAAATGTACCCGCCTTTTAAAAATTTTAATTGGAGGATAATTATAATATTGTGATGGTTTTTGCCATACCTCTTGCTAGTTGTTTTCCATTTGTTCCATCTGGGTTTTTTGGTTTGTTTCTTTTTTCTTCGTTTTCTGTCTCACTTGGGTTAAGTGTTTTAAATTACATTTTACCAAGTCCACTGATATTATTTATACTTCTTTAAAATTTTTTACTAATAATTACCCTGAAGTTTACAAACATATTGTAAGAAGTTAGTTTCTATCTCATCAATATACTCCAAATAATAAAATTTGGAAGGAATTTTACAACAGTATATTCCCAATACCTAGCTCCTGTTCTTTGTAGTATTTTTTACACACATTATAAATGCAAAATACTCTTTTTGCTTTAGTCAGTTATCTTTTAGAGTAACTAAAAATAAGCAAAAAATAATAAGTATTTTATCCTAAGTGCCTAAGTATTAGTCACTCAGGCATATCTGATGCCATGTGACCCCATGGACTGTAACCAGCCAGGCTCCTCCATCCACGGACTTCTCCAGGCAAAACTGCTAGAGTGGGTAGCCATTCCCTTCTCCAGGGGAGCACCCTGACATGCGGACACATTACATAAGACAGCAGGGACTGGGCATGGCTTCCCTTCCACTACATCAGAGTCAATCTAATTAAGCTTTAGGCCAGGCTAAAGGTCTACTGTTGCTATGACTTCGTTCAGTGTATGACAGCTTTCAGATCCCTCCAGGGTCACTCTGCTTCAGGTGGTGGCTGGTCCCCTGAGAGCTCCTCTTTTCCAACGTCTGTTCCACTCTCAGGTCTTGGGCTTCCCTTTGCACCGTGCCTCAGAGAAAGTCCGTCTCTTGCAGGTAACAAGATTCAGTCGGTTATGGGATCCAGCACTTACTTCACTTCATGTAAGCGTGTGCCTCTCCTCAGATTACAGGCCTGCTGGCTGTCCTGTAGCCTCAGCACTCTGCTGGGTTCAAGAAAGATCATGAACTTAACGCCTGTCTGGGCTTTTTCCCTGTTAAGTTTGGAATGAGTTAGTTCAGTTTATGAGTCATCTTTCATCTGGGCTTTGTGTCACCCTTGCAGTGGAACATTCAATTTCCCCTAATTTCCCCAGTTCTCTGGCAGCAGGTCATCAATCGGTATGTACAGCTGATGAAGGGACTTTACGTGTCTCTGTTGTTCCTTGTCCTGCCATACTACATTTAAAAGTTTCCCTTCTTAAGTGTGTGTGAGTGCTCAGTTGTGTCTGACTCTCTGCGATCCCATGGACTGTAGCCCGCCAGGCTCCCCTGTCCATGGGGTTTCCCAGGCCAGAATGGTAGAGTGGATTGCCAATTCCTTCTTCAGGGGACCTTCCTTCTCCCAGGGATTGAACCCATGTCTCTTGTGTCTCCTGCATGGGCAGGTGGATTCTTACCACTGTGCCACCTGGGATGCCCTATTATTCTTTCTTATTCTTTCCTAAAGCATGACCTGCCTTTATAAAACGGGTCAACATGTATACTTAAAACCCTGTGTTCTTGTGCACTGCAGCACCCCGTATATAAAACATGTATGCAATGACCACTTAGTATTTTCCTTTTCATTGGTGTATGTCTCTACTCAATTTCTAATACTTAAATTATAACATTTTCCATCTTTAAGTTGTATTCCTGTTCTCTTGAGTAATAAAGATTTTTTTTTTAAACTAGCTCTTTAAACTTGTAGGTCTTAAAATGTTAATAAAATCAAGATGCCCAAGTAATATCAGTTCTCTGAGGTTATTTCAAATGGCAACAGATTTTTCCCCAAAGTCACATCCCAGGTGTGCTCACTAAATATAACACATATGTTAGAAAATGTAAGTTTCTAATAGCAGCATAAGTACACAGAGTTACCTATAGCTTAAATTTTATAAAATGATGAATGAAGTACTGATGTCTGCTTAGATATACAGCTTCAAATAACAGTACTGGTGGTATTGCCACACCAATGGTAGATAGTAAGAAACTGGATAAAGCAGGAGCTTACAAAGAATTTCTACTCTGAGAAAAAATTCCAGAGGCCAGGACACAAAAATCTCATGAACATGAGATCAGAGGTCAAGGCAGCAGCAGGCAGCATTACCTGGATCAGACGATGAAGAACACATTTAGAGAATTTAGATTTAAAATCTCCCCCAAAGAATTTTCTCTGCCAGGACATGAGATAATGATAAAGAGCAAAAAAAGATATTTAAGATAAATCCTTTTGTGGAGGAGATCTGATGGTGTCAAGCAACAAAAAGAGTTGTCCTTTCTATCTTGTGCCCTTACGTCTACAGCAAAAGAAACAAACGGAAACATGAAACCTTCTGTCAAGGTGAAGAAAAAGTACAAAAACCCAAAGTAAAGGACTTGCTGTATCCAGAGGGCATCCTATGGGCTCCCAGTGATACCACTTCTAGGAGCCACAGTTTGATATTTTTGTTGTGGAAATCATGTCAAGTCCCAAAAAACACAGCTACTATATTATTACTGACTTCAGATAAGATTTCACCCTATTCTGTAAAACACCCATTTGACAATGGTAGAGACCATCAGTAACATTTAGGTGACCAAAATCTACAGTAGCTTCCAACATTATATTAATATTTGAGGAGAAAAATTAGAAGAGAAATTTATGTAAGTAAAGAAGTTATGAAACTCATACATATGTGAAGTGAGGTGAAGTGAAAGTCACTCAGTTATATCTGACTTTTTGTGACCACATGGACTGTAGCCTGCCAGGCTCTCCTGTCCATGATATTCTCCAGGCAAGAATACTGGAGTGGGTAGCTGTTCCCTTCTCCAGGGGATCTTTCCAACCCAGGGCTCAAACCCAAGTCTCCCAGATTCTTTACCATCTGAGCCACCAGGGAAGCTCATGTGTGTGTGTGTGTCTGTGTGTGTCTGTGTGTGTATAGATATAGATATATCAGTTTCAGTTGAGTCGCTCAGTCATGTCCGACTCTTTGCAACCCAATGAACTGCAGCATGCCAGGCCTCCCTGTCCATCACCAACTCCCAGAGTTCACCCAAACTCATGTCCATTGATCGGTGATGCCATCCAATCATCTCATCCCCTGTCATCCCCTTCTCCTCCTGCCCACAATCTTCCCCAGAATCAGGGTCTTCTCATGACTCAGCTCTTTGCGTCAGGTAGCCAAAGTATTGGAGTCTCAGCTTCAACATCGGTCCTTCCAATGAACACCCAGGACTGATCTCCTTTAGGATGGACTGGTTGAATCTCCTTGCAGTCCAAGGGACTCTCAAGAGTCTTCTCCAACACCACAGTTCAAAAGCATCAATTCTTTGGCACTCAACTTTCTTTATAGTCCAACTCTCACATCCATACATCACCACTGGAAAAACCATAGCCTTGACTAGATGGACCTTTGTTGACAAAGTAATGTCTCTACTTTTTAATATGCTGTCTAGGTTGGTCATAATTTTCCTTCCAAGGAGTAAGTGTCTTTTAATTTCGTGGCTGCAATCACCATCTGCAGTGATTTTGGAGCCCAAAAAAATAAAGTCAGCCACTGTTTCCACTGTTTCCCCATCTATTTGCTATGAAGTGATGGGACCAGATGCCATGATCTTCGTTTTCTGAAATGTTGAGCTTTAAGCCAACTTTTTTACTCTCCTCTTTCACTTTCATCAAGAGGCTCTTGAGTTCTTCTTCACTTTCTGCCATAAGGGTGGTGTCATCTGCATACCTGGGGTTACTGATATTTCTCCCAGATATCTTGATTCCAGCTTGTGCTTCCTCCAGCCCAGAGTTTCTAATGATGTACTCTGCATAGAAGTTAAATAAACAGGGTGACAATATACAGCCTTGACGTACTCCTTTTCCTATTTGGAACCAGTCTGTTGTTCCATGTCCAGTTCTAACTGTTGCTTCCTGACGTGCATACAGGTTTCTCAAGAGGCAGGTCAGGTGGTCTGGTATTCCCATCTCTTTCAGAATTTTCCACAGTTGATTGTGATCCACACAGTCAAAGGCTTTGGCATAGTCAAGAAAGCAGAAATAGATGTTTTTCTGGAACTCTTTTGCGTTATTGATGATCTAGTGGATGTTGGCAATTTGACCTCTGGTTCCTCTGCCTTTCCTAAAACCACCTTGAACATCTGGAAGTTCATGGTTCACGTATTGCTGAACGCTGGCTTGGAGAATTTTGAGCATTACTTTACTAGCGTGTGAGATGAGTGCAATTGTGCGGTAGTTTGAGCATTCTTTGGCATTGCCTTTCTTTGGGATTGGAATGAAAACTGACCTTTTCCAGTCCCGTGGCCACTGCTGAGTTTTCCAAATTTGCTGACGTAGTGAGTGCAGCACTTTCACAGCATCATCTTTTAGGATTTGAAATAGCTCAACTGGAATTTCATCACCTCCACTAGCTTTGTTCATAGTGATGCTTCCTAAGGCCCACTTGACTTCACATTCCAGGATGTCTGGCTCTAGGTGAGTGATCACACCATCATGATTATCTGGGTCATGAAGATCTTTTTTGTACAGTTCTTCTGTGTATTCTTGCCACCTCTTCTTAGTATCTTCTGCTTCTGTTAGGTCCATACCATTTCTGTCCTTTATCGAGCCCATCTTTGCATGAAATGTTCCCTTGGTATCTCTAATTTTCTTGAAGAGATCTCTAGTCTTTCCCATTCTATTGTTTTCCTCTATTTCTTTGCATTGATCACTGAGGAAGGCTTTCTTATCTCTCCTTGCTATTGTCCGGAACTCTGCATTCAGATGTTTATATCTTTCCTTTTCTCCTTTGATTTTTGCTTCTCTTCTTTTCACAGCTATTTGTAAGGTCTCTGCAGACAGCCACTTTGCCTTTTTGCATTTCTTTTTCTTGAGGATGGTCTTGATCCCTGTCTCCTGTACAATGTCATGAACCTCCGTCCATAGTTCATCAGGCACTCCATCTATCAGATCTAGTCCCTTAAATCTATTTCTCACTTCCATTGTATAATCATAAGGAATTTGATTTAGGTCATACTTGAATGGTCTAGTGGTTTTCTCCACTTTCTTCAATTTAAGTCTGAATTTGGCAATAAGGAGTTTATGATCTGAGGCACAGTCAGCTCCTGGTCTTGTTTTTGCTGACTGTATAGAGCTTCTCCATCTTTGGCTGCAAAGAATATAATCAATCTGATTTCGGTGTTGGCCGTCTGATGATGTCCACGTGTAGAGTCCTCTTGTGTTGTTGGAAGAGGATGTTTGCTATGACCAGTGTGTTCTCCTGTCAAAACTCTATTAGCCTTTGCCCTGCTTCATTCCGTACTCCAAGGCCAAATTTGCCTGTTACCCCAGGTATTTTCTTGACTTCCTACTTTTGCGTTCCAGTCCCCTATAATGAAAAGGACATCTTTTTTGGGTGTTAATTCTAGAAGGTCTTGTAGGTCTTCATAGAAACGTTCAACTTCAGCTTTTCCAGCATTATTGGTCAGGGCATAGACTTGGATTACCATGATATTGAATGGTTTGCCTTGGAAATGAACAGAGATCATTCTATCGTTTTTGAGATTGCATCCAAATACAGCATTTAGGACTCTTTTGTTGACTATGATGGCTACTCCATTTCTTCTGAGAGATTGCTGCCCATAGTAGTAGATACAATGGTCCTCTGAGTTAAATTCACCCATTCCGGTCCATTTTAGTTTGCTGATTCCTAGAATGTCAACATTCACTCTTGCCATCTCCTGTTTGACCACTTCCAATATCCCTTGATTCATGGACCTAACATTCCAGGTTCCTATGCAATATTATAACATCAGACCTTGCTTCTATCACCAGTCACAAGCACAACTGGGTGTTGTTTTTGCTCTGGCTCCATCCCTTCATTCTTTCTGGAGTTATTTCTCCACTGATCTCCAGTAGCATATTGGGCACCTACAGATCTGGGGAGTTCATCTTTCAGTGTCCTATCTTTTTGCCTTTTCATACTGCTCATGGGGTTCTTAAGGCAAGAATACTGAAGTGGTTTGCCATTCCCTTCTCCAGTGGACCTATAATGCACACAGACTAACTTCTTAAAATAATGTCAACTATCATGATTGATCCAATTCTTCTGAAATGTTCCTTACCTCATATTGAGAAAAGAAAAGCATGTAAGCAAGAAAAAGACCAAGTTTTTCATTCAATTTAGGTCACTGACATTCTCCATTTGTTTGAAATGATAGGAAGGGATTATCATTTTAATAATATTTGATTATCTGAAATCCATTCTAAAATTAACAAGTTTGGTTTATAAATTGCTCATACAGAGGAACTGTGGTGCTGGAGAGTCCCTTGGATTCAAGGAGATCAAACCAGTTAATCTTAAAGGAAATCAACCCTGAGTATTCACTGTAAGGACTGATGTTGAAGCTGAAGCTCCAATACATTGGACACCTGGTGTAAAGAGACAACTCACTGGAAAAGACCCTGATACTGGTAAAGATTGATGGCAGGGGAAGAAGGGGACGAGAGGGGACAAGATAGTTGGGTGGCATCACCAGAGTGTAGTCCATGAGGTCACAAAGAGTCAGATGTGATTTAGAGACTGAACAACATAGAGAGGAAATCAACAAATCAGTTGGAATTAGCAGAAACGTCAATTCTTTAGTAGAAGTGTTCTGTGACTACATTCTAACACCATTTAACTTTCAGGATAGTATGTGCTGCTGCTGTTGTCATTATTATGATTATTATTACTTTTGTCATCTGGGTATATAAACGTGAATAGCAACACGCAGGGGTCATGGCTTCATGAGAGCGGGGAACTGCCCTGATGACTTACCCCAGGCTGTCCTGAGCGGGTTCCCGACACTGGCTTGTTTGCTGACTTGGCCCTTGACTCCATGTAGAGCTGCTGACCTAGATTCTTGATCTTGTTCACACTGGCACAGATATGCTGCAAAGTCAACTTAGGGCAAAGAGTGATGAACAATGTTCAAAGATTGTAACAATGTATATCAAGAGATACATAAACCAAATACATGTAACTCTTGGTTCTCTGAGGACAGAGTAACTGAAATCACCATAACAGCACTAGTTCAGTCTTCCGCTGACCACAGCACACGGGTGCCAAGGAGGCTTTGCATCAACCTGTCCACAACATGCTAATTTTTAATTCTGTTTTATTTTATTTATTTTTTTTGGTCGCACCCTGTGGCATGTGGGACCTTAGTTCCCAAACCAGGGATTGAACCCATGCCCTCTGCAGTGAAAGTGCTGAGTCTTAACCACTGGACCACCAGGGAAGCCCCCAGGCTAATTTTTAGAAAGCACACAAGTAGCCTAAATGCCACCTTCTTAAAGGTGGGATTTTCTTTTTACAGACATTTTTCCCAAACGGAAGTAGATCAGAAGGTCTATGACCAAATCAGGTCTTCAACTCAAGAGCATATACTGAGAAGCCACACATGTCGAGGTACAGAACCGGCGCTGACACGTCACGGGTAACAACACATGGAGAAAAGGATACGTGCTCAGAAGCACACACGTGCCTGCTCACCGGTGCCTTCGGCACCTCATCCACGCCATGCCCGCTGGACTCACTGGAGGACGCGAGGCTGACCTGAGGCTCCTGTGACCCGCTGCTCCCCAGGCTCCCGTAGCCGCTGGACATGCTCCGGTGAACAGGCTGTGAGAGAGAGGGAGGCCCATGCAGCCCCGGGTTACACGGCAAGTTAGAGGGGAGACCTGCATTACCTGCCTCTGTGCTCACCTGCAGTAATCACTAAATTAAGGTGAAAATTTTTGGACTCCTAATGGTGGCGTGTGAAGGGTGATGCTGATGTAGAGGACATTTCTCTCTCATCTCAGTAATTCTCAAGGGCAGAGTTTACTTTTCTAGTCTAGGTGGGTATTTAGAGTACGATTATTTTTTTTAAAAGCCGTGGTTAATAAATTTAACAAAACATGAAAATAAACTCTAACTCTTGATGCTGAGTTTAAAACAGGCAGAACAAACAAAATACCAATACATACCATACTATCCCCCCAAACCTAACAGATACTTCATGAACCCTAGAGATGGCTGGATAGCTTCACTGACTCAATCGACATGAGTTTGAGCAAAGTCTGGGAGACAGTGAAGGACAGGGAAGCCTGGTGTGCTGTAGTCCAGGGGGTTGCAAAGAGTCAGACATGACTTAGCAACTGAGCAACAGAGATTTTATGAACGACATTTTGAAAATTACTGACCAACAGTTTTAGTGGTACCACTGTTGTAGCCAAATGCTCAGGGAAGCTAACTCCCTCAGAAGGACAGCGTGAATGGTGGAATGCAGCTTATTACATCGGCGGGTCCAAGGCAGAGTTTCCTCTTGACCCAGAGACTCTGACCGATTTTTGTGACAACCTTTTATATCCAAAGTGTAGGTACCCAAACCCATATCCCCAAATTCTTAAAACCCACTCTGGACAATGTTATTAAAAGATACAATCAGGTTACAGCCATAAATTCACATTCTAAAGCTATCTGGACATACAGCTTAGCCAACAGCAATAGGTATTATTAAGATTATAGATAGTGATTGATTACTTAGGGGACACTGCATTCCTTCTGGCTCTGGGAGCTCTAGCTAAGTACAGGGTCTGCCTGGTCTGGTTTTTATCTGCCTAAGAGGCCTATTCGGCTGCTGGTATTTTATCTCCATGGCCTCCTAGATATACAGTCCAAAAGTTCGCCGAGTCTGTAAGACGGAGTTCCTTTTCCTTTAAAAACAGAGTCAGTCCAGTGAGGGCAACCTGCTCCTCTCCTCTTTCACCATCAGTAAACACTCAACAAGGTTACTCACTGAATCTCTTGGAGAAATCATTTTGGTACTTGTTTTCAACAGGTAGTTGTTTTTCATACTTTTGCCTCATCTAATGATTAGAGATACTGAGACCCGCCACTCCTCCCCCAACTTTTAAAATTAATTATTTCAAAGAACAGCAAAGCTAAAACACTGGCAGCATTTGAAAGACAAGAATTCTCTCATTTAGAAATAACTTCTTTGTCTAATTGCTTCTTGTGACTCATTATGCTGTCTTCAAAAAGTTCTTACAAAAATGTCCTGTGTATTTAACACAGATAAAGGAAAACAAGATTAATGAAATTTAACTTAAAAACAAAAAGAAGACAAAAATTTCTGGGATGTAGAGGGTAAGGCTAGCAGTTTATTTCTGTGAAATGACTTTACTAAGACTGAATGTTAAAATTAAACACAACTATAAGAATTTTGCGTTTTGTTTTTTTTTTTTAAATCTCTCACTTTACCTGTAAGAGAAGTTTTTGAATTTGTTCTTGCAATTCTGTGATGTCTTTGTCAACATTGCTCATCTTTTTTACTCTGGTGGCAAAAATATCCTTGTTTAGTGGACTCCTACAAAATGCCAAGGGAAAGACTGAGTCAAGCAATTTAAGATTCATTCACAATGAAGTCTAAAGTGATCTTTAATAGAACATTCAAACAATAAAGCTATGTCTTTACAAAGCAACTCTTCAACTCCAAATACAGAAAATATGAAGCTCATATTCTATTTATGGAAGCAGAGAAAATCCAAAGAAACAAGGGAGACGTTAACAGATTTTAGTTCAGTCTCTTCATAGCTCATATCTTTCCAAAATCATTTCAGCATTGTATCTGTATAAATTTAAAACAGTGACAAGTAACCTCCTCAGCTACTACAGCATGTTCAACAACTACTGGTCTCCAAATTTAACATGGACTGAGTAACCTACTGGTTCTGAAACTGAGGGCTTCCTTGGTGGTTCAGACAGTAAAGAATCTGCCTTAGATGAAAGAGACCTGGATTTGATCCCTGGGTCAGGAAGATCCCCTGGGGGAGGAAATGGCAACCCACTCCAGTCTTCTTGCCTGGAGAATCCCATGAACAGAGGAGCCTGGTGGGCTACAGTCCATGGAGTCGCAGAGTCAGACACGACTGAGTAACTAACAATTTCACTTTTCACTTTTTTTCTAAGAAATTTTAAGACCTTGAAAGTGAAAGTGAAAGTGAAGTCGCTCGGTCCTGTCCAACTCTTTTCGACCCCATGGACTGTAGCCTACCAGGCTCCTCCCTCCATGGGATTCTCCAGGCAAGAATACTGCAGTGGGTTGCCATTTCCTTCTCCATTTAAGACCTTAAGTTTGTCAAACAACATTCAATGCTTAATGTATCTAATCACTCGAGCTATGTAATAAAGATGATTCTGCTCCCATCCTCACGGTGAACATGTGGCTGTCACAAAACCTTCAGTCTTTATATTCAAATTCTAGAGCATCTGAAATCTACTAGCTGAACAGCAACTAAGAGAAGGAACTGACGATGACTCGGGACCCCTCTATGCGACAAGAAGTAGCCTTGCTTCATGACATACATCAAGAATATGCCACATTTTCTAAACTCTCACAATATGTGAGCGCCACTGGAACTGCTCCACCACTTCTCCCTCCTCCTGTCCCATGCACCATGAGCCTGAGTGTCATCCAGAGGTGTCTGGGCTGCTGGTCAAGTGTAAGTTTGAGTGAAAATAGGACGTCCGACTTCGTGCAATGAGACTGGGATATTCCCGGTGGGGACCCTTCCTACAAAACTGAGCTGCACATTTAATCACCAATTACATCACTCAAAGGATTTACATGAGAGGATTCTCTGCTGGTCTAGCCATGAGGACTCAGAGCTTTCACTGCCAAGGGCTCAGGTTCAATCCCTGGTCAAGGAACTAAGGATTCCTCGGTGGCTCAGTGGTAAAGAATCTGTCTGCAATGTAAGAGATGCAGGAGATTCAGGTTTGATCCCTGGGTTGGGAAGATCCCCTGGAGGAGAGCATGGCAACCCACTCCAGTACTCTTGCCTGGAGAATCCCATGGACAGAGGAGCCTGGTGGGCTACAGCCCATAGGATTGCTAAGAGCCAGATATGACTGAGCATGCACATGTAAGGAACTAAGATCAACTAAGATACCACAAACTGCATCACTCAGCCAAAAAAAATGATTCACGTCACAAGAGCGACACCACTTTCAACAAATGCTATCAACTCAGCAGGAAGAGTTGGCTGCGGTGCTTGTCAGGAAATTGGTTGAAGGCTAAGGAAGGAAGTTTGATTTTCATCTCCTCTTTGCAACTTCCTCCCTCAGAGATCGGTGAGAAAGTGACTCTCACCGAATGTGGATTTTTTTTTTTTCTGTAATGTGAGAGGTAATAAGCACCTAGCCTTCCTCCCCACAGAGCTGCTTAATATCAAAAAGATAATTAAGGTTAGGGTCCCTCACTGAACGCTCTCACAGCCCCCCTCCCACCTCAACTGTCACCTTTCCAAAACTCTACTCGTGTGTCACAGCACATGAGTAGTTTCTGCTTTCCCGTGCGCGCTGGGCTACATGGAGGCAAGAGAATGTCTGCTCTGTTTACAGCCTCATCCTTAGGGTCCAGCACAACGCCTGACTCAGCAGGTACTGCATTAATACTTATTGAAGGAATAAATGCATTAAAGTAACTACACAAACACAACAGATAATTATTATTCTGTGAGAGGTCAATACCTACTAGACTCTGAATGCTTTCCCTCACATAACCCTGCATGTGGAGACGCAAATATTGGTATAATCTTAAAAAAGCACTGAAAACACTGTAAGTATTAATATGTCAATTTATTCCACATATTTTTAAGATTGTTTTTTGATGTGGACCATTTTTAACGTCTTAATGCATTTATCACAATATTGTTTCTGTTTTATGTGTTGACTTTTTAGCCTCAAGGTATGTGGGGTCTTAGCTACCCAACTGAGGATCACACCTGCACCCCTGCAATGGAACTTGAATTTTTAACCACTGGACCACCAGGAAAGTCCCTACTCCATACATATGTTTTTTTTTTTTTTAAGTAATTTTTTTCTCTTTCCTTTTTTTAAATTACAAAAGTATGGTATTTACAGAAGACTTGGAAAATAGAGGAGAGTTACATATAGCTCCTATATATACATATATATACATTATTTTTTTAAAGTAGATAAATTAAGATTTTTAGTTGGGGTTTCAATATCAAAGGGTTTCCATGGTGGCTCAGATGGTAAAGAACCCGCCTACAATGTAGGAGACCTGGGTTCGATTCCTGGGTTGGGAAGATCCCCTGGAGAAGGAAATGACTACCCACTCCAGTATTCTTGCCTGAAGAATTTCATGGACTGAGGAACCTGGCTACCTATAGTCCATGGGGGTCACAAAGAGTCAGGCACAACTGAGTGACTAACACAAACACACTCAATAACAAACTCTCAAAAACTAGTAGAATGAATATATAGAGAAGTAGAAGGATATAGTAAACTGTGAACCAATTCAACATAATTAAGATTTATACAATTTTCACACAACAGTAGGATCCAAATTATATTCAAGCTCCCATAGAGTCTAAACTAGGAGACACTGGAACATATCCAGGGACATAAAACAAGGTGCAAAAATTTCATGGTCTAAAGGTACTGAAATCCTACAGAGTCTGTTCTCTTATCACTATAGAACTACGCTAGAAATCAGTATCAAAAGATATCTAAAAATAACACATATTTTCAAGTGCATTGTGACATGTACCAAGAGAGATTTTTGACTTATTAGCCATTGAAAGCCCCTATTCCATACATTTTTTAATCAAAGAATGGAAAGGATAGTTGGAGAAAAAATCTAGGACATTCCTCTGGTGCTGATGGGGAGGTGCTCAGACCAGTCAACAGACACCCAAATGGACATCTCATCAGAAGAAGTGGGGTTTCCTATATTCTTTCTAAGCAACCATCTAATTTTATCTTCATTTCCCAACAGGTTTCCCTATTGGGCTGATCAACATGAATAGCTCTTCCTTGGCAGTCATATTAGCTACCTTAATTATCAGATTAGTCTTCTACCACAAATCAGCCTCATGAGTCAGGGATGCAGGGAGCCTGATGCTTCCACTAAGGCTGCAGACTCACTCTGGTGAGAGGCTGAACCCTGGAGCACAGTCAGGTCAGAGCAACCTGAGGCCTATCTCACCATGGCCCAGCATCACTCCATCACAATATTAACATAGGATAAAATAAGACTGGGAGATCTACTGTTCTTAGTTTTATGCTTATATCTGCAAAGTTGAATAAAAAAATACAAAAGATAATTTATCAACCTATGGTTTTTCCAGTGGTCATGTACAGATGTGAGACTTAGACCATAAGGAAGGCTGAGTGTTTTAGACCTGATGCTTTCGAACTGTGGTGTTGGAGACTTTCGAGAGTCCCTTGGACTGCAAGGAGATCAAACCAGTCAATCCTAAAGGAAATCAACCCTGAATAGCCACTGGAAGGACAGATACTGAAGCTGAAGTTATAATACTTTGGTCACCTGATGCAAAGAGCTGACTCATTGGAAATGACGCTGATGCCGGGAAAGATTGAAGTCAAAAGGAGAAGGGGACAGCAGAGGATGAGATTATTAGATAGCATCGCCATCTCAACAGAAACTGACAAACCCTGGGAGAAAGTGGAGGACACAGAAGTCTGGCATGCTGCAGTCCATAGGGTTGCTAAGAACTGGACACAACTTAGCGGCTGAAAAAGAACAGCAGCAGCAGCATAATACTGAAGTTCAGTTCAGTCGCTCAGTCATTTCTGACTCTTCGTAACCCCATGACCCACAGCACGCCAGGCCTCCCTGTCCATCACCAACTCCCGGAGTGCACCCAAACTCATGTCCATTGAGTCGGTGATGTCATCCAATCATCTCATCCTCTGTCATCCCCTTCTCCTCCTGCCCTCAATTTTCCCCAGCATCAGGGTCTTTTCAAATGAGTCAGCTCTTCGCATCAGGTGGCCAAACTATTGGAGTCTCAGCTTCAACATCAGTCCTTCCAATGAACACCCAGGACTGATCTCCTTTAGGATGGACTGATTGGATCTCCTTGCAGTCCAAGGGACTCTCAAGAGTCTTCTCCAACACCACAGTACAAAAGCATCAATTCTTCGGCGCTCAGCTTTCTTTATAGCCCAACTCTCACATCCATACATGACTACTGGAAAAACCATAGCCTTGACTAGACGGACCTTTGTTGACAAAGTAATGTCTCTACTTTTTAATATGCTGTCTAGGTTGGTCATGACTTTCCTTCCAAGGAGTAAGTATCTTTTAATTTCGTGGCTACAATCACCATCTGCAGTGATTTTGGAGCCCAAAAAAATAAAGTCAGCCACTGTTTCCACTGTTTCCCCATCTATTTGCTATTAAGTGATATGACTGGATGCCATGATCTTAGTTTTCTGAAGGTTGAGCTTTAAGCCAACTTTTTCACTCTCCACTTTCACTTTCATCAAGAGGCTCTTGAATTCTTCTTCACTTTCTGCCATAAGGGTGGTGGCATATCTGAGGTTCTTGATATTTCTCCCAGAAATCTTGATTCCAGCTTGTGCTTCCTCCAGCCCAGAGTTTCTCATGATGTACTCTGCATAGAAGTTAAATAAGCAGGGTGACAATATACAGCCTTGATATACTCCTTTTCTTATTTGGAACCAGTGTGTTGTTCCATGTCCAGTTCTAACTGTTGCTTCCTGACGTGCATACAGATTTCTCAAGAGGCAGGTCAGGTGGTCTGGTATTCCCATCTCTTTCAGAATTTTCCACAGTTGATTGTGATCCACACAGTCAAAGGCTTTGGCATAGTAAAGAAAGCAGAAATAGACGTTTTTCTGGAACTCTCTTGCTTTTTCGATGATCCAGCAGATGTTGGCAATTTGATCTCCAGATCCTCTGCCTTTTTTAAAACCACCTTGAACATCTGGAAATTCATGGGTCACATATTGCTGAAGGCTGGCTTGGAGAATTTTGAGCATTACTTTACTAGCGTGTGAGATGAACGCAATTGTGCGGGACTTTCCTGGCAGCTCAGACAATAAAGCATCTGCCTACAATGCGGGAGACCCGGTTTCAATCCCTGGGTGGGGAAGATCCTCTGGAGAAGGAAATGGCAACCCACTCCAGTATTCTTGCCTGGAAAATCCCATGGGATCATAAAGAGTCGGACACGACTGAGTGACTTCACTTCACTTCACTTTGAGCATTCTTTGGCATCCCCTTTCTTTGGGATTGGAATGAAAACTGACCTTTTCCAGTCCCGTGGCCACTGCTGAGTTTTCCAAATTTGCTGACATATTGAGTGCAGCACTTTCACAGCATCATCTTCTAGGATTTGAAATAGCTCAACTGGAATTTCATCACCTCCACTAGCTTTGTTCATAGTGATGCTTCCTAAGGCCCACTTGACTTCACATTCCAGGATGTCTGGCTCTAGGTGAGTGATCACACCATCATGATTATCTGGGTCATGAAGATCTTTTTTGTACAGTTCTTCTGTGTATTCTTGCCACCTCTTCTTAATATCTTCTGCTTCTGTTAGGTCCATACCATTTCTGTCCTTTATTGAGAGCATCTTTGCATGAAATGTTCCCTTGGTATTTCTAATTTTCTTAAGAGATCTCTAGTCTTTCCCATTCTATTGTTTTCGTCTATTTCTTCGCACTGATCACTGAGGAAGGCTTTCTTATCTCTCTTTGCTATTCTCTGGAACTCTGCATTCAGATGCTTATATCTTTCCTTTTCTCCTCTGCTTTTCGATTCTCTTCTTTTCACAGCCATTTGTAAGGCCTCCGCAGACAGCCATTTTGCCTTTTTGCATTTCTTTTTCTTGGGGATGGTCTTGATCCCTGTCTCCTGTACAATGTCACGAACCTCCATCCATAGTTCATCAGGCACTCTGTCTATCCGATCTAGTCCCTTAAATCTATTTCTCACTTCCACTGTATAATCATAAGGGATTTGATTTAGGTCATACCTGAATGGTCTAGTGGTTTTCCCCACTTTCTTCAATTTAGTACTGAAGAGTTAGGTATAATTCCCATTCCTAATAGAAACAGACATCAAAGGGAAACTTATGGGCTGGCTGTGAAACCTCCAGGTCAACTTTATATGGACCACAAAGCCCAGGGACCAACAGGACATCAGACTATAAGAACAATGGTCCAGGTTCCTTGGGATTCATTTGTAAGGTTTTTACACAGACAGGAAAGAATAATCAAGCAGGCTTGAATTAGAAGTGCCAGAAGGCAAATAAATATGAAAGAATCTATATTTAAAAAATAAAGATGTAACAAAATTGAGACAAATAAGTGGAATTTGACAGCAGAAGAAAAAAAAATAGAAAAAGAAAAAAATCTTATAGGCTCACTAAAGAGAATGTTAAAGTTGAGAAAAGGAAAAGAAGAGAAAAAAAAAACCCTTACTCCAAATCCACTATCCACACATAATCAAAATTTATATTTTATTTCTTTCTAATCTTCTTTTTCCTATTTCATAGTGTTTGTTTTAAACATAATTAGGCTGTATAAGAATTCTGCAGGCTGCTTTTCCCATCACCTAATATATCAATTTCCCATGATACGTACTTTCTATAAAAATTTTCATTGGATCAATATAATAACATGTCAAACAAATGTTTCAGAACTTCCTTAATGATGACATTTAAGCTATTATTAGTCAATCCTAAAGGAAATCAACTCTGAATATTCATTGGAAGGACTAATGTGAAGCTGAAGCTCCAATATTTTGGCCACCTGATGCAAAGAGCTGACTCACTGGAAAAGATGCTGATGCTAGGAAAGACTGAAGGCAGGAGGAGAAGGGGAAAGCAGAGGATGAGATGATTAGATAGCATCATCGACTCAATGGACAAGAGTGTGAGCAAACTCCAGGAGGGAGTGAAGAAAAGCCTGGTGTGTTGCAGTCCACAGGATCAAAAAGCGTCTGACATGACTTAGCCATTGAACAACAACAATATAAGCTATTACAATTAAATAACATTGCAGAATCTGTCTTTTCTTTACAAAGCTCTCTGCATTTAGACTTATTTCTTTAGCATACTCCCATAATAGAGTTACTAGGCCAAGGAAGTAGAAGTAGAAATATTATAAGGCTCTTAATATTTAAAGGCCAAACTGTCTTCCAGAAGCACTGTCAAAAACCTGTTCTTTGTTGAGTTCGTGTGTCAACTGATTCAAAGAGGAGTCAATGGGCCCAAGAATATTATTTGAAAAAACATTTTTTAGAAAATAGGAAAACTGATTGACTTACATTCGCACTTTATGGTGACTGATGATGAAAGAAACCTTCCGGCTCCATGGGTTCACGAAGCTGGACCAATTGGAGTCCAGTATGACGTAATCCCCATTTTGACAACAAAATCTAATGGGCAGGTGTTCAAAGGGAGGATGGCTTGCACACTTCAAGACTACATAAAACAATAAGACAGAATTTATTTAACATGAATGTTTATTACAAATGCCTCTCTTAAGGCACTTATTTGTAAATGTTTTAAAATATCAAAATAGAAAAAAATACTGTTTCAATGGTTTCAATACACTGTTTTCTTGATTAAAGGTAACACTCTAATGATCAAGGGGCTTTCCAGGCAGCACTAGTCGCACTGCTTGCCAATGCATGAGAGATGGGTTCGATTCCTGGGTCGGGAAGATCACCTGGAGGATCCCCTGGGGGAGGAAATGGCAACCCACTCCAGCACTCCTGCCTGGAAAATTCCATGGGGGTGGTCTGCAGTCCAGGGGGCTGCACAGGACGGAGTGACTGAGCACTTCTAATGATTAGAGGTTGAGAGAAGCTCTAGGGAGAAATGAAATGAAAAATTTAAGGAGATCAGTGGGGAAAAAAAAAAAAAAAAGCCCTCCTGTAAAGAAGCAGGTGCTTACCTTTTTGGTGCATGGCAAGCATCAGAGAGCGATCTTCCGGGTGCAGGTACGCTAGGATGGATGTCCCGATCAGGTCCTGAGGTAGGTAACCCAGGAAAGGCACAGCCCTGAGCACAGACACAGCACAGGCAGCACGTCATTGTGCCAAGCGACTGTTGTGCCTTACACACTCTCAACAGTACTTTTCAGACAAACTCTAAATATGAAGAAAGGTATGCAGAGATGTTCATTACAGCATTTATAAAAGCAGCAAGCAACCCGAGTGCCTATATTGTGGGGAAAGAGTTAACATAATCTAAGAAGCGTTGGTCACCGGAGGTGTTGCATCAGAATCACCTGCCAAACTTCCGAAAGCCAGACTTGCAGGCTCACTGCTTCCTAAATCAGCATTTCTGGGGTGAGACTAGGAGTCTATACTTTTCACAAGTTTCATAGAGGTCTCAGAGGGCTTCCCTGGTGGCTCGGACAGTAAAGAACCCGCCTGCAATGCAGGAGAACTGGGTTTGGTCCTTGGGTCGGGAAGATCCCCTGAAGAAGGGAATGGCAACCCACTCTGGTATTCTTGCCTGGAGAATCCCCATGGACAGAGGAGTGGTGGGCTACAGTCCCTGGGGTCACAAAGAGTCAGACACGACTGAGCAACTAACATTTTTCACTTTTTCAGAGGTCTCTTGAGGCCCTCAATTGCACTGCCTTTTAAAAAGTCTACAAAGATCATATTATAACACAGAAGAATGCTTATGGTGTAAAATGAAGAAAGCAGGCTACAAATTTATACAGAGTATTTAAAAGTATACAAAAACAATGTCTCCCAAACAGTAGTATCAAATAGAGGACCAGTCACAAAGACATTTGTAGGATAAATGTTCATAAGAAAATTCTAATGACCAGACATTCAAGATGACTTAGAAAAAAAACTGACTCTGTAAACATTTTCTATGTGTACAAATTCACAAATAGTTTCTTTTTTTCACGTATATATAAGAAAGAAAGAAAATGAAGTCGCTCAGTTGTGTCCAACTCTTTGCAAGCCCATGGACTGTAGCCTGCCAGGCTCCTCCATCCATGGGATTTTCCAGGCAAGAGTACTGGAGTAGGTTGCCATTTCCTTTTCCAAGGGATCTTCCCAACCCAAGGATCGAACCCAGGTCTTCGGCATTGCAGGCAGACGCTTTACCGTCTGAGCTACCAGGGAAGTTCATGTATATATAATCTTTGTTATTTTTTGCCACATCCTCATGATATTCAGGATCTTAAGTTTCTCAACCAGGGATCGAATCCACACTCCCTGCAGTGGAAGCCTGGAGTCTTAACCATACTTTCTAATGCAATAAACTCAAGCTATTTTTAGAATATCTTTAGCTAAATTTTCTTACCTTATACAGATTATATTATACAAAATAACTCACTATTACTGTTTAGTTTCATAACTAAATGGTAATAAATGGGTAATAAATCCATTTCCGGAAGTTAAAAAAACTTTTTTTTAAGTTTTTTGGTTTTTTTTTTGGCCTCAATGCAGTTTGTGGGATCTTAGTTTCCTGATCGGAGAAGGCAATGGCACCCCACTCCAGTACTCCTGCCTGGCAAATCCCATGGATGGAAGAACCTCATAGGCTGCAGTCCGTGGGGTCACTAAGAGTCGGACATGACTGAAGTGACTTAGCAGCAGCAGCAGTTTCCTGATCAGAGATTGAACCCAGGCTCTCAGCAGTGGAAGTGCTGAGTCCTAACCACTGGATCATCAGGGAATTCCCTGGATGTTAAAAAATTTTTAAAACCAAAATTAATACCTATCATAACTGTGTCCGATTTTTTCACATTTTTGCTTTATGCTCACCTATAATATGATTGATGTATTAGTTCTCAGATTTTCAGATTTCACAAATAAAGTAAAATTTTTACACAAGCGTGGGGGAAGATGAAGGGTATGATCAGGGGATAACAATGTTTCATTTTTCCAAATAAAGGTATAAAAAAAAAACAATAAGCAATGATGACTATCTACTATCACTACTTGTTAAATAACAAAGACTATTTTAATAACTAAAAAAAAGTAGGTAGGACATAAGTTCAAAACAAGTAACAATTCTTTAAATTAAGTAAACTTAGCTTTACAAGAAAAGAAATCTGCCTTATTTTTCTTGCTCCTTTCCCCCTTCACTTCAGACTAATAAAAATTCATCATAAACTGGAAAGCACTTGCCTAGAGCAAGCAATACATGTGCACAGGGCTCATAGGCCAGCGTCTAGGTCTGATTTTGACCATAATTATACACTATGGGGGCTTCCCTGGTGCCGCAGATGGTAAATACAATGCAGGAGACCCGGCTTCGATCCCTGGGTCAAGAAGATCCCCAGGAGAAGGGAATGGCTACCACTCCAATATTCTTGCCTGGAGAATTCCACTGACAGAGGAGCCTGGAGGACTATATATAGTCCATGAGATTGCAAAGAGTTGGACACAATCCGGGGACTAACACTGATATACTATGGGTCCAAGGTTCACTGTCCTCTTGGGCAGCACGGAAAAATAATTCTGACCCACCTAAAGCTTTGAAATAAAACATGATAACTTGTAAATCTTAGAAGTACAACAAGCAAGATATGTTAAAATTTTAGACAACACAAATTTCAAACTGACAAACATCAAATGGGCAAATGGATAGATGTCATTATGTAGATGGATGTTAAACATAAAGTTTTAAATATTTTATTTTCCAAAACAAATTTCTTTTAGGCTTAAAGAAGTACTTACCTTTCATCTATTTCAAGAAAAACACAACCAGGAGTATGTGTTGTGGTAAAAATTCTTTTATCTGCTGGGATTCGAGGAGCTATGAAGAACAGAAAAACTCGTTTTAGAGGCAAATATCTAATTAATTATCCATTTAACATATTAAAAAGGCAACAAACTCTATATGATATGGCAGAAATCTCACTTAAGGGGCAGGCCTTTGAGCAGCCAAATCTAATACTTTTCATTATTAACTACATTTTAAGTAGGTCAAAAGGTAAAACCCATGGGCTTCTCTGGTGGCCCAGTGGTTGCGAATTTGCCTTCTAGTTCAGGGGACACGGGTTTAACCGCTGGTCCAGGAAGAGCCCATATGCTTCAGAGCAACTAAACCCAGGAGCCATAACTACTGAGCCCTCACCTGAGAGCCAGCCCATGTGCTACAACTACTGAAGCCCACTCACCTAGAGCCTATGTTCTGTAGCAAGAAACCACCAGAATGAGAAGCCCCCGCACCGCAACTAGAGAGCAGCCCCGCTTGCCAAAACCAGAGAAAGCCCTCACAGCAACAGAGGCCCAGTGAAGCCAAAAATAATAATTTTTAAAAAGTAATACCTACTCAAGTTAAATACAGAGAGTCTGTGTACACTGAATACTTTATTCATCCCAAGTAATCCAACAGTCAAACCCAGAGTGATTTAGAATTCAGGATGGAAATCTTTTATTATACTTAGAGGTTGCAAAATGTGGTCTACTGGAGAAGGGAATGGCAAACCACTTCAGTATTCTTGCCTTGAGAACCCCATGAACAGTATGAAAAGGCAACAAGATAGGACACTGAAAGATGAACTCCCCAGGTCAGAAGGTGTCCAATCTGCTACTGGAGATCAGTGGAGAAATGACTTCAGAAAGAATGAAGAGACGGAGTCAAAGCAAAAATAACACTAAGTTGTGCTTGCGACTGGTGATAGAGGCAAGGTCCAATGCTGTAAAATTGCACAGGAACCTGGAATGTCAGGTCCATGAATCAAGGCAAATTGGAAGCGGTCAAATAGAAGATGGCAGGAGTGAACGCTGACATTCTAGGAATCAGCGAACTAAAATGGACTGGAATGGGTGAATTTAACTCAGATGACCATTATATCTACTACTGTGGGCAGGAATCCCTTAGAAGAAATGGAGTAGCCATCATAGTCAACAAAGAGTCCGAAATGCAGTACTTGGATGCAGTCTCAAAAATGACAGAATGATCTGTTCGTTTCCAAGGCAAACCATTCAATATCACAGTAATCCAAGTCTATGCCCCAACCAGTAACCTTGAAGAAGCTGAAGTTGAATGGTTCTATGAACATCTACAAGACCTTTTAGAACTAACACCCCAAAAAGATGTCCTTTTTGTTATAGGGGACTGGAATGTAAAAGGAGGAAGTCAAGAAACACCTGGGGTAACAGGCAAATTTGGCTTTGGAATACGGAATGAAGCAGGGCAAAGGCTAATACAGTTTTGCCAAGAGAACGCAATGGTCATAGCAAACACCGTCTTCCAACAACACAAGAGAAGATTCTACACATGGACATCACCAGATGGCTGACACTGAAATCAGATTGACTATATTCTTTGCAGCCAAAGATGGAGAAGCTCTATGTCAGTAAAAACAAGACCAGGAGCTGACTGTGGCTCAGATCATGAACTCCTTATTGCCAAATTCAGACTGAAATTGAAGAAAGTAGGGAAAACCACTAGACCATTCAGGTATGACCTAAATCAAATCCCTTATGATTATACAGTGGAAGTGAGAAATAGATTTAAGGGACTAGATGTGATAAAGTGCTTGATGAACTATGGATGGAGGTTCGTGACATTGTACAGGAGACAGGGATCAAGACCATCTCCATGGAAAAGAAATGGAAAAAAGCAAAATGGCTGTCTGAGGAGGCCTTACAAATGGCTGTGAAAAGGAGAGAAGTGAAAAGCAAAGGAGAAAAGGAAAGATACAAGCATCTGAATGCAGAGTTCCAAAGAATAGCAAGGAGAGATAAGAAAACCTTCCTCAGCGATCAATGCAAAGAAATAGAGGAAAACAACAGAATGGGAAAGACTAGAGATCCTTCAAGAAAATTAAGACTTCACTGGTGGCTCAGATGGTAAAGTGTCTTTCTACAATACGGGAGACCTGGGTTCGATCCCTGGGTCGGGAAGATCCGCTGGAGAAGGAAATGGCAATCCATTCCAGTACTATTGCCTGGAAAATCCCATGGACAGAGGAGCCAGGTAGGCTATAGTCCATGGGGTCGAAAAGAGTTGGACACGACTGAGCGACTTCACTTTCTTTCTTTCAAGAAAATTAGAGATACCAAGGGAACATTTCATGCAAAGATGGGCTCAAAAAAGAAATGGTATGGACCTAACAGAAGCAGAAGATATTAAGAAGAGGTGGCAAGAATACACAGAAGAACTGTACAAAAAAGATCTTCATGACCCAGATAATCATGATGGTGTGATCACTGGCACTAGAGCCAGACATCCTGGAATGTGAAGTCAAGTGGGCCTTAGGAAGCATCACTATGAACAAAGCTAGTGGAGGGGATGAAATTCCAGTTGAGCTATTTCAAATCCTAAAAGATGATGCTGTGAAAGTGCTGCACTCAATATGTTCGCAAATTTGGAAAACTCAGCAGTGGCCACGGGACTGGAAAAGGTCAGTTTTCATTCCAATCCCAAAGAAAGGCAATGCCAAAGAATGCTCAAACTACCGCACAATTGCACTCATCTCACACGCTAGTAAAGTAATGCTCAAAATTCTCCAAGCCAGCCTTCAGCAATACGTGAACCATGAACTTCCAGATGTTCAAGCTGGTTTTAGGAAAGGCAGAGGAACCGGAGATCAAACTGCCAACATCCACTGGATCGTTAAAAACGCAAGAGTTCTAGAAAAACATTTATTTCTGCTTTCTTGACTATGCCAAAGCCTTTGACTGTGTGGATCACAATAAACTGTGGAAAATCCTGAAAGAGATGGGAAGACCAGAGCACCTGACCTGCCTCTTGAGAAATCTGTATGCACGTCAGGAAGCAACAGTTAGAACTGGACATGGAACAACAGACTGGTTCCAAATAGGAAAAGGAGTACGTCAAGGCTATATACTGTCACCCTGCTTATTTAACTTCTATGCAGAGTACATCATTAGAAACCCTGGGCTGGAGGAAGCACAAGCTGGAATCAAGATTTCTGGGAGAAATATCAATAACCTCAGATATGCAGATGACACCACCCTTATGGCAGAAAGTGAAGAAGAACTCAAGAGCCTCTTGATGTAAGTGAAAGAGGAAAGTGAAAAAGTTGGCTTAAAGCTCAACATTCAGAAATTAAGATCATGGCATCCGGTCCCATCACTTCATAGCAAATAGATGGGCAAACAGTGGCTGACTTTATTTTTGGGGGCTCCAAAATCACTGCAGATGCTCATTGCAGCCATGAAATTAAAAGATACTTACTCCTTGGAAGGAAAGTTATGACCAACCTAGACAGCATATTAAAAGCAGAGACATTACTTTGTCAACAAAGGTCTGTCTATTCAAGGCTATGGTTTTTCCAATAGTCATGTATGGATGTGAGAGTTGGACTATAAAGAAAGCTGAGCACCGAAGAATTGATGCTTTTGAACTGTGGTGTTGGAGAAGATGCTTGAGAGTCCCTTGGACTGCAAGGAGATCCAACCAGTCCATCCTAAAGGAGATCAGTCCTGGGTGTTCATTGGAAGGACTGATGTTGAAGCTGAGACTCCAATATTTTGGCCACCTGATGCGAAGAGCTGACTCATTGGAAAAGACCTTGATGTTGGGAAAGACTGAAGGCAGGAGGAGAAGGGGACAACAGGATGAGATGGTTGGATGGCATCACTGACTCAATGTATATGAGTTTGGGTAAACTCCGGGAGTTGGTGATGGACAGGGAGGCCTAGCATGCTGCAGTCCATGGGGTCACAAAGAGTTGGACACAATTGAGCGACTGAACTGAACTGGGAGGTTGCATGTAACTAAGCAAACAAATAGGATGTGAGATTGAGGAGTTAATTCTTAGGTAGATTGACAAGGAGTCTGCCTCTCCCCAGCCCCCAGCACAAGAAAGGAGTCCAGGGCCCTTGAGGAAGAGAAAGGGACAAACATTTTTTTCTACACTGCTTTGTCTAAGTCACATAAGATGTTTTTTCTTCAATTCTGAGTTGTTATGACAACAATTTTTAAGACTAACTTTCTTCAAGCCCAGAGCTAATGATTACACAACAAAGCAACTCTTGTCCCTAAGTCCTGTGATTTGTGTGAATTTTTTTGCACAGGATGATGAATTCCAAAAAAGCATGTGTCACGTTACAAGCAGAATCAACTACAATTTCAAAATATAATGAATGGAAGCTGCTTCTATACTGATATGTGAATTTAGCAATGTAGTTACGCCATCAGAAAACAAACTACACAGTTTACTCAGCGGGGCTTTCAAAACACTTAAAAAACCTAAACGCATTCTTGTGATTTCTCTGTGCAACAGTTTCAGTGCTCCTATGTCACACAAGACAGAAGCAAAAGACCACAGGATGGTCATCAGCAGAGAAAGGATAGAAGTCTGTGTCTGTGGCCAAGTCTATGCTTGGACCCAGTGGCCCTGCTGTCCTTGAAGGAGACGCCAGCACCAGAAGTCAAGGCCGGCAGACAGAGATGTCAGGGAGACCGGGCTCAGGGAACAGGCAGGCTTTCACGGGCTCCTTTCTGATGCACGGACACGTCACACCTGAGCTGAATGCAGATACTCCCGACTTACCTTGGTAACCTGAGTGAACCTTCTCCACCAGCAGGAGACAGCAGGGCTCAGGCTCCGTGAGGGCCAAGCTGCGCATGTGAATCAAGTAGGGGGTGATCCGGAATGGGCAGTAAGGCCGCTGCAGCTCCCCGGCTTCACCTCCACTGAAGAAGCAAAGAGTGGTTAGTGCTGGTCATGAATCGTCCACTTAGTCCAAGGTGAAACAAGGCCAGGGAAAATGTTCAGTAATTTTCAAGGGAGACATGTCCAAGCCTCAAATGTCTAATATTTATTTACTTTTTAAAACTTTTTAGTTTGTAGTTGGGGATAGACAGTTTCAGGTGAACAGCAAAGGGACTTGGCCACACATATACACGTAACCATTCTTCCCCAAACTCCTCTCCCATCCAGGCTGCCACATAACACTGAGCAGCGCTCCCTGTTCTATACAGTAGGACTTTCTTGGTTTATCCATTATAAACAGAGCAGTGTTAAACATATTTATTTTTAAAAGAAGGGAAACGTTAATTTAAATGTACCCAAGGGCAATGATACTTGTTTGTTATTCGATGAGTAAGAGGTTTTCTGGAGACCTGGCTCATCACTCTGAGTGTGAACTGGTCACTGATTCCAGCGTGACTGTCCACTCCTGCTGGGCAGACAGACAGGCAGAGCCGTCCATCTCATTTCATGTGTCTAAACCAAGCATCACGTAACAGGGTCCCTTGGGACCAGTGTCCCCAAGCCAGCCCCCAGGCACCCCCTCCTCCCCTGCCTGGTGCAGGCCTGGCATTCGGCTCAGCATCACCCACAGTGCCTGGTGGGGGCAACAGCACAACCCTCTCTGCCACCCAGCACAGGGGCTCCTGAGGGCGGGGAGGCTCTGCAACGACCCCCAAGATGTTCAGCTGGTTTGATTGCCCAGCTACCAGGAAGAGGTTTCCACCTGGTTCTGACCAAACATCCCAGACTGAGGTTCACGCTCTGTTTCTGCCATCACGCCTCTCCTCTCTGACCATCATGAGCCCGGATGCTCAGGTTGGGTATCTGCTCGCCCAGCAGACCCACCCTCTCTCGTGCTCTCTGCTCTCCTCAAACTCCAGCATCTCCTGCCACTTCTCTGTACTCAGTCCTGACCCTGCTTCCTAGGTCACCGCTCAGAAGAGCGCCCCCTGCTGACACTGACCTGCCAGCACCCGTACTTCTGCTGGTGGCTCTCCTCCCACTTCTGTGAGTGCTTTTCTGGGGTCATCAGGTCTTAGGCTTCTCATCACCACTGATACATCAATGACCTGCGCATCTGTCTCTAGCCCGGCCTTCTCCCCTGAATCCCAGGCTCCTGGATTGACACCTTGCCAGGATCACAGGGCAGAATTCTAGTCAACATTGCACACTCATCCACAACTCACCACATGTTCCCCCCACTCCAACTCTCCAGGCAGCTGCTCATCCTGCAATTTCCTCCACCCCATACATGGCACCTTGAGCCAAAGACCCCACATCTCCTTAACTACTCTCACACCCCAAACTAACCCATCAGTATACAGTTTCTGTAGCTTCCCCTACGGAAACATCCAGAAGATCCACAGTATCTCCACGTCTACCCGCACTGCCTGGTCTGGGACCCACCACCTCCTGGCTATACCACTCCTGCAAACCCCCTGCTCCAACCCCCACCCAGCACAGCACCTATCACAAGCCTTTCATACCATCAACGATATTTCCTTCTAAGAAATGAAAATGCCCTGTCTCTACCCACTGGACATTCCTGAAGCACTGGTGACCCTGTAGCAGCCACTGCCCAAGGACCTGGATCTGGAGAGCAGCCATCTCTGCTGAGCCTGGGATGATAAGTCTGCCACAAAGGAAGTGTCAAAACCACTGAGGACTCGATGGGCCAGGAGCTAACTTCGTTAGCCTAGTTAACCAGCAGCTCCTGCCAGCCACAGAGGAACAACAGGAACACCTGGAGGCTTGACAAGTACCTTACTGTTAGGATGAGACTCTGAAATAACAATGAAGGAAAGGATAAAGAGAGCTGAGATTTGGTTCAAAATAACAGGGAGAGGGGCATGAGGAGGTGGAACAGATGACACAGGCCTGGCCATGGTTAAAGTTATTCATGCCAAATGATCAGTACATGTCAGTTCATTATACTAGTTTTTATATTATTTTGAAAATTCTCGGGAGTTTTAAAAATAATTAAGTGGCTACCCTGAACAAACGTTTCATCCAGGAGTCAGCGTGCCCTATGGTCTCTGCCCCTGCTTCCTTGTCTTCTCCACCCACTCCATCACCATCCTCCCAGGAGCCAGGTGTGCTGTGCCCAGGGCCTCTGTCCTCTCCCGGAATGTCTTCTCTCAAACACGCTGCTTCCTCACCTCCTTCAGGGCTCTGGTCAGTTAGGCCTCTAACTAGAGAAGAGTTCCTTGACCACCATGAATACACTGGCAACCTCTCCACTGCCCGGAATCCCCTTACTCAGCTCACGGTTCTACAAGGAACTTACTACCACTGACACATGTATATTTACACAGCTGTTTACTATTAGCCCCCATCCTATAGAACACAAAGTCCATGAGGGCAGAACTTCGTTTTGATCCTAGAACCACAGTGCTCGGCTCAGAAAAAGCACCTGAAAGGCACCTACCTATCTGTTACTAGAGTAACAAACACATACGACGCTTACTATTTGGCAGGCACTGCTCTCAGATCTTCATGAACAACTCACCAGCGTGTGACAAAGGGAACCAGCATGGGCCTCCTCCTCTACACCATTCCAGGTTACCCCACCCCAAACATTCGAATACTATTAGCCCAGGTCCCCCCAAGTCCATGGAGTGTCTGAATGATCTATTACAAGGATTTTTCTTCTCTAAATATCAAGGCTACTTATTAACAGGAACTTCAACACTAATGTTGGTGATTGCAATGTCATTTTTAAATGTTTTTTTCTTTTACTATGAAGGGCTCTCCCAGCAGCCCAGTGGTAAAGAATCTGCCTGCCAATGCAGCAGACACGGGTTTGATCCCTGGGAAGGGAAGATCCCCTGCAGGAGGAAATGGCAATCCACCCCAGTATTCTTGCCTGGAAAATCCCACAGACAGAAGAGCTGGCAGGCTACAGTCCATGGGGTGGCAAAAGAGTCGGACACGCCTGAGCGATCAAACAACAACAAACATTAACATGTCATAGTAAACTTAAAGGAGAAAAAAAATCACTAATAAATTCTACCAGAAATCAATTACAATTAAACTTTTGATCTCTTTTTTTCTAGTTCTCTGTCTCTGGACCTTTTAGTGAAAGTTGCTCAGTCGTGTCTTAATTCTTTGAGACCCCATGGACTATACAGTCCATGGAATTCTCCAGGCCAGAATCCTGGAGTGGGGTAGCTGTTCCCTTCTCCAAGAGATCTTCCCAACCCAGGGATCGAACCCAGGTCTCCCGCACTGCAGGTGGATTCTTTACCAGCTGAGCCACTAAGGAAGTCTTTAAGTCTTCTCATAAATATACCTATCTTGCTTTAAGGTTGCTCAAAGTTGCAAAAATTAATTTTAAATGTGACTGAAAAACAAAAACCAAACAAAATCAAAAAGGCCCCTAGACAACAGTGGGCTTCAGATCCGAGTGATCTTTCCGGTCTTTTCTCCTATTGCATTCCTATCTACTTTTCTCACGGGTACATGTATCTTCTCAGTCAAAATATAAGAACTCCTTGTAGCAAGAACCAGGTCTTGTCTTTTGTATCCATGGAAGACCTAGCTGAATACAGAAAAATCAAAATAAGTGCTAAATAAAATCAGAGGGGTAAACTTGGAATTTGGGATTAACAGATACAGACGACTAAATATAAAACAGATAAAATAACAAAGACCTCCTACACAGCACAAGGAACTATATTCAATTATCACATAATAACCAGCAATGAAAAAGAATCTGGAAAAGAATATATATGTGAATAGTGGTGCTAGTGGTAAAGAAACCACCTGCTAAGGCAGGAGACACAGGAGATGGGGGTTGGATCCTTGGGTGGGGAAGATCCCGGGAGGAAGGCATGGCAACCCACTCCAGTATTCTTGCCTGGAGAACCCCATTGACAGAGGAGCCTGGCGGGCTACAGTTAGGGTCGCAGAAAGCCAAGCACGACTGGAACAACTTAGCACTAGCATGCACACGTGAACGATGGCACTAGTGGTAAAGAACTCACCTGCCAAGGCAGATCTAAGAGACTTGGGTTTGGTCCCTGGGTCAGGAAGATCCCCTAGAGGAGGGCATGGCAACCCACTCCGTTATCCTTGCCTGGAGAATCCCATGGATGGAGGAGCCTGAAGGGCTACAGTCCACAGGGCTGCAAAGAGTCTGACACAACTGAGGTGACTTAGTATGCACATATATAACTGAATCACTTTGCTGCACACCTGAAACACTAAATCAGCTACTGTTTTTTCATGTGCGTGTGCATGTCTTTGTGACGCCATGGATTGTATGTAGCCCACCAGGCTCCCCTGTCCATGAGATTCTCCAGGCAAGGATACTGGAGTGGGTTGCCATTTCCTACTCCAGGGGATCTTCCCAACCCAGGGATAAGCCATACATCAAGAAAAAAATTAAAATATAATCAGAGCCTAACCAACTGCTCCTGGCCTCAGGGAGCCCCCATACTCACCCTATCCTGCAGAAGAAGGACTTCACCAGTGCCAATTCATACTGTGAGGCCACTAGAAACAAAGATACCCGTCAGTGTCCTGCCCTGGGTGGCTCCCCTCAAACCATCACTAACCAAACAGGACACTCTTTTAAGAGACAGAGCTACTCTTAAGATAGGACTCCTCTCCCCTTTATCAAGATCTCATCCCATCCAGGATTTACCCAGGGCTTTCCTGCTGATCAGCAGCCCTCAGGAGAGGCCCTGAGAGCCACTGATGATGGCCTTTCCCTGTCATCTCCTGCAGTTCTGTCTGTGTTTCTACACCTGCCTGCACTCACTGCTTTAAACGCCAACATAGTCATCCTGTGACACAAGTATTTTGCTGGTGATATTCCACGCCCTGGTAATAGTTTGGACATGTCTCAAAAACTTGGAATTTAGACTACATAGAGCTTTTGGGTGTAGGATATATAATACATTTTTTTCATTGTGTTTTCTTTCCTTGGATAAATTTCCCAGAGCTGTGTACCTAAGCGATATGATCATTTCATGACTCTCATAATATGTTGGCAAAACTAAGTTCCAGAAAGTGGTACCAATTCAGTGTCATTAATAACATTTTCTCGGGATTTCCCTGGTGATCCAGGGGTTGAGAATCCGGCTTCCAATGCAGGGGAGTTGGGTTTGATCCCTGGTCAGGGAAATAAGATTCCATTCACTGCAAATAGATTCACTGCTCTAGAGCCTGTGCTCTGGACTAGAGAGCCTTCAAGCCACAATGAGGACCCAGCACAACGGAAAGACAGAAATAAATTTTTCCCCTCACAACTCTCATGCCAAAGGTTCTGCTTCAGTTTTATAAACTTTTGCATTTGTTTTACTGATTTATAAGGGGGTAATTCAGAAACTTTTAAATTTGCCCACCTTAGGACACAGTAGGAAACTGAGTCTATTCTCAGGTATTGCTGATTACTTTTGTCTGGTGAGTCTCCCTAATTATATATCTTGAACGTTTGTTCACTGGAGTGAACAGTCCTCAGTTATAGAAACCAAGGAAATATTTTTTTAAAATACACTGAAGGAGAATTTACAATGAGAATTCTAAAGACCCAAAATACCAAATATAGTCCAGGCGTTTATATCCCTGAGGGAAGGATAATTAGCAAGAGTCAGAAACTGGACTTCTGAGTAATCAAGAAAAGTGTTTATGACTTTTTAAAAACCTCCAGTTTAAAAGTAAAGGGACTGATGACCAAACTACCATAATTCCTGAAACTGTAAGAGCTGCAGTCCCAGAATCCTGAAACCAGAAGTTCTTACAGAATATCCATGAGAAATAAATGAAAGAACTTGACAAAGTGAGTTGCCCAGATGGCTCAGAGGTAAAGAATCTGCCTGTGATGCAGGAGACACAAAAGACGCGGATTTGATCCCTGGATTGGGAAGATCCCCTGGAGAAGGGAATGGCTACCCACTCCAGTATTCCTGCCTGGAGAATTCCATAACAGAGGAACCTGGCAGGCAACAGTTAAAAGAGTCGCAGAGTCGGACACAACTGAGCACAGTGAGAAAAAGAAGTGAAAAAATAAGGTAAAGAAATTCATTTCTCTAAGATGTCCTGTTGTCTCAACATAAAAACTGTTTCACTCAAGGCTCAAATAAATCATGGAGGAATTAAGGCAAGAGAAGGATGTTTCAAAAACATCCTTAGTTTCCTGATCTGACTTTCAGATCAGATTGGGGAAGCCAGGGTCAGACGGGAGCCGTGCCGTGGGGCCACTTTCAAGTGCTTAGCTTTGTCTGGGGCGAGGTTTCCCGCTTTAAGGTGCAGTCCCAGCGGCCAAGCTGTCAAAGGGGCTCTGGATTCACGTTGCCAAGGTGAAGGCCAGCTCCATACTGACAGGCAGTGTGACACTGGCACCTCTGTGACTGTGGCAGCTCAGAAATGGCTCAGCTCTTGACTGTGGGGGACCTGATTGCCACCCAAATTCCCAGGCCATGCACTGAGGGGCTCTGAGATAGGACTACTCCATCCAGATGCCAGGATCCTCTAGCCTGTGGAGCTTGGACCCCCTTTAGGTGCCTGGCCCAGCTGCTCTCTAAGCTGCACTGCAGCCCAAGCTCCTGTCCCCAGCCCTCCTTTGGCCTTGCTCCTTCCGGCCAGGCCCGTGATGTGGGTTGAGGGCTCCTCTCAACCCCTGTTCCATAACCATAACTGCCCTGCTTCTAAGCAGACACAAATCAACACAGTTACTGTCTCGGTCCACTGGAGAAGTCTTGTGAAGGTTAACTGGGTTACTCCACTAAAGCATCAAGAAGGGATCCTGACAACCAGTAACCACTCAATAGATGACAGCAGTAAAGATAAGCCTTTATGCTGTGGATGCTCCAAACATCCCCAGGGCTTCACTTATCCACTGACTGCTAGGTCCTCTCGGCAACCCTGCATTAACAGGCACGTCAGAAACTAAGATTCTCATTTTACGATGAGAAGCCAGGTGGCCTCCAAGGTTCACGTGTTCGGTCGCTAGGTCATGTCTCTTTGCAACCCCATGAACTGCAGCATGCCAGGCTTCCCCGTCCTTCACCATCTCCCAGAGCCTGCTCAAATTCGTGTCCATTGAGTCGGTGATGCCATCCAACCATCTCATCCTCTGTCACCCCCTTCTCCTTCTGCCTTCAATCTTTCCCAAGATCAGGGTCTTTTCCAATGAGTCGGCTCTTCACATCAGGTGGCCAAAGTATTGGAGCTTCAGCTTCAGCATCAGTCCTTCCAGTGAATATTCAGGACTGATTTCCTGTAGGGTTGACTGGTTTGATTTCCTTGTAGCCCAGAGAACTTTCAAAGAGTCCAAGGTTCATGAACGGACGTAATTCAATTTGAAACTCAGACCTTCAGATTCCAAGGTTAAAATTCCTTGCACATAAAAAATACTGCAACTCTACTGTAAGGTAAACTCACCTGCACTATTTATGCATCAGGCATGTGAATTCAGCTGCTTTCCCCAGGAGTCCTCAAACACAGAACTTCAGCCTATGGGATCTCAAACAGTAGACAGGTGCCCACAGTCACTTCCACACCTGGGCGAGAGTGTGCAAGTTCTTGTTGCTGAAGCTGTATTCTAAAGAAAGAGTGGTCAGCTCCTTCTCAGAGGTCTGTATGACAAACCTAAGTGGAAACATGCTCTAACACTGGGCCAGACCTGACAACCACTGAGTTTATACAGCTTCTTATGTCCTCTTAATGTTCTCTGAATTCAAAGGAAGGGACAGAAGGAGGTAACACGTGCATAAGCCAGGAGCAGTGTGGGGGCTAAAAAATGGCTCTTGGGGAGAGTCTGGATCCTTGGGGTTCCTAAGGCAAAAGCACAGTGTCAGGAGTGAACGAGATGGACACCATCTTTATGGAGCAAGTTAATGTTTAGGGTCTGAAAGACAACAATTTCAGAAACTAGTATGTTTTCACAAGTAGGGAAAATATTAAATAATTAGCAAAGATAAGAAGGTGAAAAAATCAGACAGAGACAGTAGGGCGATACTGAAAGGTAAATGAGAAAAGAGCTGGTGAACAGTCCCACGTGTGGGTTCTGCTCACAGTTGTACCTCAGCACCTAGAACAGCTCTCAGCCCACAGAGACAGCTGCATAAATGTCCCCAGGATGAATACATGACAAACAAAAGCAGAAAAACAAACATGGACAGCTAAAGTTTGATAACACATATTTAGGAAAGAGGAAGAAAAATGAAATCAGTGTTTCTGAATGATAGGAATAGGAAAGAAGGAAAGCTATGACAAATCCAGAGAGCATATTAAAAAGCAGAGGCATTACTTTGCCCACAAACTGTCTATATATTCAAAGCTATGGTTTTTCCAGTAGTCATGTATGGATGTGACAGTTGGACCATAAAGAAGCTGAGTGCTAAAGAACTGATGAGTTTGAATTGTGGTGCTGGAGAAGACTCTTAAGAGTCCCTTAGACTGCAAGGAGATCAAACCAGTCAATCCTAAAGGAAATCAACCCTGAACAGTCACTGAAAGGACTGATGCTGAAGCTCTAATACTTTGGGCACCTGATGTGAAGAGCTGACTCATTGGAAAAGATCCTGATGCTGGAAAAGATTGAAGGCAGGAGGAGAAGGGGATGACAGAGGATGACATGGTTGGATGGCATCACCGACTCAATGGACATTAGTTTGAGCAAACTCCGGGAGATGGTGAAGGACAGGGAAGCCTGGCATGCTGCAGTCCGTGTAGTAACAAAGAGTAGGACATGACTGAGCGACTGAACAACAACAAAACAGGAAAGAAGGAGCTGGAAGAAAAGCAGGGGTGACAGGTGTCTTTTCCAGAGCTTCTACAAAACGTGTACAGAGGACAGAGAGGGTCTGTGGTTAAAAAAAAAAAAAAGCTTGTAAAACTGATCTTCACTGGGCTGGGCAGTGGACTGAAAACCAGAAAAAAGTACAGAAATCTGGATCTGTAGGATGAAGTTCTGGGGATCCACTTCACAACAGTGTGAATGGACTTCATGTTGCTGAACCATACACTCAAAAACAGCTGTTGTTCAGTTGTTAAGTCATGTCTGACTCTGCAATTCCATGGACTGCAGCATGCCAGGCTTCCCTGTCCTTTACCATCTCCTGGAGTTTGTTCAAACTCATGTCCATAAAGTCAGTGATGCCATCCAACCATCTTATCCTCTGCCACCCACTTCTCCTCCTGACTTCAATCTTTCCCAACATCAGGGTCTTTCCTAATGAGTCAGCTCTTACAATGGTAAATTTTGTGAATGTGTTTTTTTACCATAATAAAATAATCAAAATGAGAGAAAAGGGTTTGGGATCAAAAAGAAAGTTGATCTATACTAAAATCTTTAAAAGATGTCTCATGAAAAGTATGAAATAAGATATAAAGGGTAACTTGAGAAAGGATTTTTGTCAGTTCCAGAATAAACATCTACTTCTGCTTTATTGACTATGCCAAAACCTTTGACTGTGTGGATCACAAAAAACTGTGGAAAATTCTTTAAGAGATGGGAATTCCAGACCACCTTACCTGCCTCTTGAGAGTCCCTTGCACTGCAAGGAGATCAAACCAGTCAATTCTAAAGGAAATCAGTCCTGAATATTCATTGGAAGGACTGACGCTGAAGCTGAAACTCCAATACTTTGACCACCTAATGCAAAGAACTGACTCATTGGAAAAGACCCTGATGCTGGGAAAGACTGAGGGCAGGAGGAGAAGGAGAGAACACAGGATGAGATGGTTGGATAGCATCACTGACTTGATGGACATAAGCTGGAACAAGCTCTGGGAATTGGTGATGGACAGGGAAGCCTGGTGTGCTGCAGTCCATGGGGTCACAGAGAGCGACTGAACTGAACTTACCTCCCTCCTGAGAAATCTGTATGCAGATCAAGAAGCAACAGTTAGAACCGGATGTATATTGTCACCCTGTTTATTTAAGTTATATGCAGAATACATCATGCAAAGTGCTGGGCTGGATGAAGCACAAGCTGGAATCAAGACTGCCAGGAGAAGTGTCTATAATCTCAGATATGCAGATGACACCACCGTATGGCAGAAAGCGAAGAGGAACTGAAGAGCCTCTTGATGAAAGTGAAAGAGGACAGTGAAAAAGTTGGCTTAAAACTCAACATTCGAAAACTAATGTGAAGCTAAAGCCCTAATACTTTGGGCACCTGATGTGAAGAACTGACTCACTGGAAAAGACCCTGATACTGGGAAAGACTGAAGGCAGGAGGAGAAGGGGACGACAGAGGATGAGATGGTTGGATGGCATCACCGACTTGATGGACATAAGTGAGCAAGCTTTGGGAGACAGTGAAGGACATGGAAGTCTGGCGTGCTGCAGTCCATGGGGTCATAGAGAATCAGACATGACTGAGTGATTGAACTAACTGAGAAAGGATCAACAAATGCACGGAAGATGACATGAGATAGAAGATGGCAAAGAAAATTTCGAGTAGGAATCCACCCCCCATCCCCCAGTTCAGGCAAAGCAGCATTTCCAAAGGAAAACAAAACTTTTAAGGAGAAGAAAAACTGGAAAGGGATCTAACTTTGAGACGCTTATCTCTAGAGAGAGAGAATGAAGTCAGTGTAAGAGGAAAAACATTGAATTGTATTCACGTGAAGGAAACAGAGCCTTTGTAGCAATTAACCTGCTATATAGCATGCTGTAATCAAACCGTATTTATAGCATATAATCTGTGAAATTAAGTTGACTAAATGAAAGCAAATTTATTGGACCTTTATGTCATTAGAAGCATTTAAAATGTGATTTTCATCACACTTTGCCTTTTAAAAATAAATAAGAAAAACCATATAATTTGCATTGCTGAATAATGCATTCACTTGTGTACTATTTCTGGTAGAATGAAACTGAGCTTAACCAGGTGAGATAAACATCTGAATATTGGTCCCATTACCTCTTTGTGTCCAGTTGTTCCAGAATGGAAGCTGAGCATGGGCAGTGTGCGTGTAGAACACCCTCATGTCTTGGGGGGCAAGCAGTTCAACAAAATGACAAGACTCCAAGAACTCTTTCTTACAATTCAGGATCGAAGGAGCCTGTTCAGAAACATGCACTAACCTTCCAGAGAGAAATGAAAACACTGCCACAAAGGTATCCTATGAAAAACATTCAAAATAAATGCATGGTGTTGAGATATGACTATCAACATTTCCTGAATAAATTTCATCTAGATATCTACTATGATCAATAACTTGAAATGTACACACACATACATCTGGCAAAGGTAACAAAACTCTCCAACATACTTCTTAGTTATCACCGTAAAACCTGCATTTTTCCTTCTGAAGTAAGTTCTGCCAAATGATACACCAGCTCATTCTATACCTATTAAACAGTGAATCCCTGGTGGCTCAGACAGTAAAGAGTCTGCTTGCAATGCAGGAGACCTGGGTTCAATCCTTGGGTCAGGAAGATCCCTTGGAAAAGGGAGTGGAAACCCACTCCAGTATTCTTGCTTGGAGAATTTCATGGAGAATTCCTGGCGGGCTACAGCCCATGGGGTCAGAAAGAGCTGGACACGACTGAGAGTGACTAACAGTTTCACTTTCACACTATATTCTGTGATTCCTTCCTCTTCGAAAACTGTGCTGTATCCCTAACAGGACGGTCTTCCCTTCGCCTGTGCATATCTAGGCTTCAAGATCAAGCTCTAGATTTTCTTGCTCCAAGATGCTGTCTTTGACATACCTTGTAACAATCGTTCCTCTAATTCGTTTCATTAGACATAAACATAATCTACTTATAATCAGCCATGGTTTGTATTGCCTAGCACTGGCATATGTTTTCCTCTCTAGTGTTAATCTGAAGATCTTAAAAGGAAAACGTTTTTCTAAAGCTCTTTTTTTTTTTAAATCTCCATAGCACTTACTACAATACTATAAACACACTAGTTATTAATAGTGAGAGAATCATTTCCTAGGCAGGTTGATAGGAAATCTAGGGGTCCCCAAGGAGAGAGGGGTCTGGAATTCTCAAGGAGGAAGAAAGGACAAACTTTTTTTCTTTCTCCACATTCCTTAGGATTATATAACAATAATGTATCCTGCCTGAGGACAATCTCTGGATTAAGGACAGTCTTTGGATTAAATCTTCTGGCTAATTCTGTTATCTTAAAATGTAAATTATGGGAGTAGGTCTGATGAGGTCTTTACAACCTCCAGACATTCTTTGGATTCATTAGAGAGTATATAACTTCATTGTCAACACTAGCAAGCGGGTACTCTTTCTACCCCCTTCTGATGCCTATGTCAGAAGCTTTCTCTATCTCCTTTATACTTTAATAAAACTTTATTACACAAAAGCTCTGAGCGATCAAGTCTCGTCTCTGGCCCCGGATTGAATTCTTCTCCTCCGGGGGCCAAGAATCCCGATGTATTTGCATGATTCAACAACAACCTTTCAATAGTAAAACAAGCACGTAACATTAGGGATATCTCGTGCTCCAATATTATAAAATCTTCAAGTTACAATTATGCTGTTCAGTTCAGTCACTCAGTCGTGTCCGACTCTTTGCAACCCCATGGACTGTAGCAGGCCAGGCCTCCCTGTCCATCACCAACTCCTGGAGCTTGTTCAAACTCTTGTTCCATCTACTCGGTGATGCCATCCAACCATCTCATCCTCTGTTGTCCCCTTTTCCTCCTGCCCTCAATCCTTCTCAGAATCAGGGTCTTTTCCAATGAGTTGGTTCTTCACATCAGGTGGCCAAAGTATTGGAGCTTTAGCATCGGTCCTTCCAGTGAATATTCAGGACTGATTATGTTGAGGTCTACATAAAAATTGGGCTTCCCAGATGGTGCCAGTGGTAAAGAACCTGACGGCCAATGCAGGAGACATAAGAGATGCAGGTTCAGGACCTGCATCAGGAAGATTCCCTGGAGGAAGGCATGGCAATCCACTCCAGTATTCTTGACTAGAGATCCCCATGGATAGAGGAGCCTGGTGGGCTACAGTCCACGGGGTCACAAAGAGTTGGACATGACTGAAGTGACTTAGCATGCATGCACTATACATAAATTAAGTAATCTCCATCATGTCAGCAAAACATGAACCTCAATTATTCTGTCCACATGAAGAAAAGATAAATACTAAATAACTTTCAAAATTTTACAAAAGATGACATCATCTCAACTCACCTGCTCTATAAAATCCAGTTGTTACAACCTGGGTAGTAGGTACTGGAACTAAGAATGATATAAATAGAAATCAACATTTGGAGATTAGAATACGATGCAGGAAATTACTCTGTAGTGTTGCTTTTTTCTTTTTCTTAATTTGGGAGGACTCAGGGATGCTAGGAGAGAGAGGCACCCCAGAACCGAAGCAAAGCCGACTAACACTCATGTGCTGCTTCCTGTTTTCAGATGTTTTCTTTGTCAAGGGCAGGAGAAACTCAAGATGCCTCATTAGCAGTTTTCTCCAGTTGTTTACCTCAAACTGTGGTTACTGAAATGTTCAGTTGTCACTTTTAAGAATCTACATCAAGATAAGGTCCCTAGGAAAAACCACCCCGGCTAATATGGCAAAGTTCGTGAATTCTTACTGTGTTTTTCCAAGTGTGCTCTGAAGCAATAGCGGCCAGCTCCTCCAGACTGCACAAGGTCACATCAGCTTGAGGTGCTCTGTTCTGTCTGAGAATCTGGAAAGACTCACTGTTTACTAAGAAACACAGGAAAATAGGTAGTCTGTTTCACAACAATATCTTTAGGAAGTCATTTTCATCACGATTACAGTTGGCTAATTTTTTTAGGATAAGGGCACCTCGGAATATTTTCCTTGAAAGATCAGTTTTTTCTTTCACGTAAAACACTGACAGCCGTATAAACTTAAGATTTTGAATTTATGAATTTGGCATGTTCTGGTTCATAGGGAACGAGATAAATTTAAAGTACCAAAACAAGGTACCGAAACCAAAAATTCTCAATATACACAGAGGGGATTTGTATGGTAGAAACATCACTTCAGTATTCAGGAATTATATATCATCTATGAAGCCACACGGAGAAGGCAATGGCACCCCACTCCAGGACTCTTGCCTGGAAAATCCCATGGACGGAGGAGCCTGGTGGGCTGCAGTCCGTGGGGTCGCTAAGAGTCGGACATGACTGAGCGACTTCACTTTCCCTTTTCACTTTCATGCATTGGAGAAGGAAATGGCAACCCACTTCAGTGTTCTTGCCTGGAGAATCCCACCGACGGGGGAGCCTGGTGGGCTGCCGTCTATGGGGTCGCACAGAGTCGGACACGACTGAAGTGACTTAGCAGCAGCAGCAGCAGCATGAAGCCACAGAGGTTTGTGCTACGGAATGTGCATTTTTAAAATCTCTTGGGAAGAAAGTTGTCAAAAGAAAAGTGTTTATAACCATTCCATTTTAATTTGGTAAATTCCTGACATGACATGACTGCATTTTAAAAGTCCAACTATTTTCCCCCCAATAATCATAGAAGACAATATTCCTTTAAAAAGTCAATCTCCAAAATGTGGTTATGCCAAACTCTTACTCTCCCAAAATAAAGCTGCAAAATACTGCAACAAAAATACTAAACTATTACACAAATAGGGCTTCCTGAATGGCTCTGTGGTAAAGAATCCACCTGCCAAGCAGGAGACGCAGATTCGATGCCTGGGTTGGGAAGATCCCCTGGAGATGGGCATGGCAACCCAATCCAGTATTCTTGCCTGGAGAATCCCATGGACAGAGGCGCCTGGCAGAGGCAGTAGGGGTTGCAAAGAGTCAGACACGACTGAAGTGCATGCACACAGTGCTAATCTGAAAAACTAAGATGCCAGTGGCCTCAGTGTAGATTTACTCATCTCACATAGAACAGCATAAAACACTCAAAACATTTCTGTGCCTAAAACCAAGCAGACAACGCTTCTGGCCTGGGTGCCATCTATGAGCAGTGATGTTTGTGCAAGACTGTATTTTCTGGGCAGCCCGTTTACCTTGTACCCTGTGTACACAGAGAAGGGCATAGTTAAGGGCATCCAGTGTGCTTGGTTTACTATGTCTTTCCGATGGGAAGTATTTTTTCATTTCTTGGACAACCGTTCTAAGTTCTTCAGAAACTCTTTCAATCTTGCTGTTCACTGTAAGATCAAAAAAAAAAAATTCTAAATTCACATTTTGGATTACAATAGGTCAGTTTTCATTGAACAGCGTATTTCGGGCCATGCCTGCTTTCTGAGCACTTAACATGAATCAGCTCATTCAGTTCACAGATTTATTATCCCCTTTTTACATGTGGGGAATCACAGGTCAAGAAATTGGTAAACATCAAACCTTTTCTATTGTTTGATTCCCACTTCAGCCTAGAGTCAGCAATTCCCTAAGCACTTTTTATCTACTTAATATAGTTAATTTCCTTTAGTGTCTCCAGGGTATTTCATTCCAAGCTGCTGGAGACTCCCGGTAAACTTTTTCCTAGGCTTACAAACAAAATGCAAAAAGATGGAAGCCCGTCTTTCCCTTCTACTGCCCCAGCAAATAACAACAAACTCATCAGATCATTTCACCTGTTGCTGGTCTGCACCAATTTGCTCCGCAGCTCGCATTTCTGGCTCCATAGCTCAGCAGCATCATTCCCGGGGGCCTCAGGACCACTGGCCTGTGGTCCTTCAAGTTCATGACGCTGATTCCCCCTGGGGTTCTCAGATTTACCACTGGACCTTTGTACATCTTCACAGGGATCCATCTTTCGCCCAGCAGCCCTCAGTCAGTCGCCTGCTCTTTGCTACTTTGCAATCGGCGACCGAACCGTATTTCTCATTGTGGTCCATGCCATCGCCTTAGAAATGTCAGTCATCATTAGCGGGCAATTACTGACCCCGCTCCTCGGGGGCACTTTTCTCCCCAGTATTTCCCTGCAATTTTGGATGTCTCCGCTCACCGGAAATCCACCCTGGAGGGGGAGGGTGGAAATAAAAGTGACAAGTGTCAAGAGAAACACAATTCGATTCCGGAAGCTCGGCTGTAGCTCCTAGGGGTGGGCAGCCCTGGGGGAGACCCCGGCCCCGGCAGCCTCAATAATCGCCGCGCACCCAGGAACAGGACCGAGCAAGGAGCCACTTGAAGCATAAAATTCCCACAGCGCAGGACACGCTTGAGGCGACCGCGGCCGGCGGTCTCCGAGCCCACCCGGCCCCACCCGAGCACTCACCCGCCGCCGCCGGCGATGCTCAGCCCAGCGGCCCCGACCGCGCGCGGTCTTGAGGCCCGCCGCGGGCCCGGCGACCGCCAGCACCACGCCCCCCTCGCGCCACGTGACACGGTTCCGCCCCCGCGGAGCGCGATTGGCCGCCGCCGCCAGCTCTACGGGTCCCCATTGGCCCAGGGGCGGGGTCCGCGCCGGGGAGCCCGGGTTACATAAGGGGAGGCGAGGGAGCGAGGGCAAAGGCTTCAGAGGCCGTTGCGTAACGCCGGGGATTCGGCCTGAGGACCGCCCATGACTAATCCTACTGGTCGGCGCGTAGGCAGGGGGCGGAAGGAACCTGAGGAGGCCCTAGTCCCCGCCCCCTTACGGCGTCGGGGGATGGGCCACGGGGGCCGCCGGAGCGAGCGTGGCAGTGATAGGACGCCGGAGCCACCAATCACGAGGGGGCGGGCCCCGAGCGGCAGGGTGGGCGGGATCGGCCCAGCCTCCACGTGATTGGCAGCTGCACCCCGCTCCAGTATTCTTGCCTGGAAAATCCAGTGGACGGAGGAGCCTGGTAGGCTGCAGTCCATGGGGTCGCTAAAAGTCGGACACGACTGAGCAACTTCACATTCACTTTTCACTTTCCTGCATTGGAGAAGGAAATGGCAACCCACTCCAGTGTTCTTGCCTGGAGAATCCCAGGGACGGCGGAGCCTGGTGGGCTGCCGTCTATGGGGCCGCACCTTAGCTGCAGCAGCAGCAGCAACCAGGAAGCGCCAGGAGGTGTCCGGGAGAGTGGAGCCGGCGGGTTGGGCATCCAGAGGAGGGCCCTGGACGTCCTAGCGCAGCGCTTTCCTTATGTCTTCTCGAGTTCCCGTCGTTTCCATCTTTGTTAACGACCTTCTTTCTCTCACTCCTGCCGACACTGAGCGGCTGGGAGGACCCAGGCCGTGTAGCCGACTGGGAAGATCAAATCTGGTTTTCAGAAGTGGAATTCTCACAAGTTGAAACATTTCCCTCGTCTTCCTAAAGATTTCATTTAGCAACTGGAGAAAGACAAGTGTTTGTAAAAGACACTATTTTGGAAGGGAAAGTGTAGAGAAGCCCTTTAAAAAACACAGAGGGCTCTTTTTAATTGTGTCTCGACTTAGCTGAAGTGTGGAATGCTGTGCAGATATTCTGTGCGTCTCCAGTGCCTGGTACAGAAACCTTCAGTATTGGTTGGATGAATTGAAGCAATTGTGCATAAAAGAGGAGGGTAAAACGGAATGTGGCAGGTCATATTAGGTATTGAATGCATGTGAGCATGTACAGTGACTCAGTCGTGTCCGAATCCGACTCTGTGACCCCACGGGCTGTAGCCCTCCAGGCTTCTCTGTCCTTGGGATTATCCCGGCAATAATACTGGAGTGGGTTGCCACTTTTCCAGGGTATCTTCCCCACCCAGGGATGACCCACCGTCTCCTGTGGCTTCTACATGGGCAGGCAGATTCTTTATCATTAGCACCACCTGGGAAACCTGGGTATTAGATAAACCACCTTATTTTTTCAAATGATATTCACTCTCCTCTGAAGCCTTGTTTTGTTAAACTGCATTTATTCAGCAAATATTTACCGAATGCAAGTCTGGGGATTGCAGGTTTTGATGAAGAACAGAGAGTTGTTTTCTACACATTACGTTTGAGATGTGCGTCATACATCCAAGCAGAGTGGTCAAGTAGGCAATTGGATTTGCCAGCTGGGAGCTTAGGGGAGAAACCAGGGGTGGAGATACAGCTTACATTTAAGGGAGTCATCAGAGTCTCTATGGCGTTCACAGTGGTGGGTGAAACGGTGTCAATGACAGAGTGCAGACAGAGAAAGGCCAAAGACCAAGCGTCAGGGTATAGGGAGATAAGGTCAAGCAAAAAATAAGGAGCCATAGATAAGGTTGAAAGCAAGCCAGGAGTGTGGGGTCCTGGAAGCTCCATAATGAAGCATTTCAAGGAGACAGCTGGCAACTGTATCAAATGCTGGTGACAAGCAGAGTGAGACAAAGGCAGAGAATTTCCTGTTGGCCTTCACCAAGACGATGGATGACCTTGGTTACAGATGTCTCAGTGGTGTGGATTGAAGAAAAAGAGGACGTGTGATGGTGAATACCGGAAGACATAGGAAGGAATTTTGCTGTGAAGAGCTATAGATAAGCATTTGTTGACTGGAGGCAGGGATGCGGGGATCACTATTAAGTGATGGCGTGATCCAGTAGGAGGTGAATGAATCCAGAGAGGTGAATGACACAGAAAGGAAGAGCTGCAGACAAGAGGCAATGGCTGAAGAGAAGTCCTTCCTGCGGTTGGGAGTCCACAGTGTTGCCCAGAGGCAGGGACTTCTGCCAATGGGATTGTCCGTGTGGCAGTACAGAGTCAAGTAGATTTCTAAATGAACTTAGCTATTTAAAGGATGAGGGGAAAAAATATTTCCAAATAATAACTATACCATAATTGGTTTATTTAGTAAATTCTAGTTTTACAAGTTGAATTTTCTGCTACTATGAAAAGCAGCTCAGTTGGAAGTTTGCTAATTTTTTAAATGAGCTAAGCAGTCTGGTCAATTTTAAAGCAAATAATTAATCCTCGTTCAAAACCAATGAAAAAACTACTATACTTTAAAAAACATTTCATTCGTGATGCAAATGTAGAATTATCGTGTAGGGGACACAACTCATTAGACGAGATGGTTGGATGGCATCATCAACTCAATGGAGATGAGTTTGAATAAACTCTGGAAGATAGTGAAGGACAGGGGAGCCTGGCATGCTGCAGTCCGTGGGGCCACAAAGTCAGACACGACTGACTGAACAAGACAAGGGGAATCTGCCCCCATTTTTTGATGGTAATGTCAACACAGAGGAAGATGTTCATAGAGGTTCCACTTCTCCTTTGGGTGACAGGTAGGACTCCCTTCTGAGGTGAGCCACGGTCAACTAAGTCACTTTGGTCGATGAAATGTGAGCAGAGCTGCTGGCTCCATATCCAGACAGGGGTTTTGAGAGCCAGTGCACAATTCCTGATGGTTCCTTCCTTCTGTAGTGATAAACTAAAATGAATGTTTACAGGAAGTTCCCCACCCTGTCTGCAGGAGCTGATGATAGCGCCTTCCTGCTGACTGGCATCAGACACAAAGCACAAGCGAGGAAAAAACTTGAAGCCGTTGCGATTTTGGGGGTGTCTGTTACACAGCACACTTCCAGCATATTGAGTGCTAACAGATGGTGACCAAAAATACCAGCAAGTCCAGCAGATGTGTCTGGAATGATCCCTGGGTGGGTGATGGGGCCCTTCTCTGCAACAGTTAATGACAGGAAGACCATGAGGAAGGAGGGGTTTCCTTGTCTGGTGAACACTGAGTTTGAGAGGCTTGTATCCAATAGGCCAGGAATCATCAGCAGATTAATGAATGGAGAGATCAAGAGCAGAGAGATTGCCTGAGGGCAGGTGGTTAAGTAGAATGAAGAGAGAAGTTGGCTGAGGTCCCACCCTAAGGAACCCTGACATTTAAGGGATATGCAGTTAAAGAGGAGCTCATTTATGGTAGATTTTCCTTTAAAATCTTGAAAATGATACCAAGGGTTCACATGTATTTCATTCTCTCAAGGTCCTGAACAAAAGGCAGAACTCTCAGTGCTTTTCCAGGGACATGACTGTCTGCCAGACAAGAAAAACAGTCACCATTTACCTGAGGCAATGGAAAGAAGTCAACCTCTTTTTCATCAGATTCTACTGCAAACTGGCATTTCATTGTAAACATAAGTCTCCTTCCACCCATATTATATTGTTCTGTAGGGGTTGTAGAATAAGTGTGGAAGCATATTCAAGGGGAAAGAGATATGCTGAATGAAAACAAGAGACACGGTTTGGAGATGTCCATTCCCCACCTGGGTCAACTTCCCCATGTCCCATGTGAGCAACTGTTTGATCCACCACATACTGGCCAGCTCTGCACAACTCATTTCCAAAAGACCATCTATTTAAGAAACTCAAAAGCCAAATCCTGAGTGTTTCAGTGACCATAAGGAAGCCAGTTCTTCCTCGGCTGAAGAACACTATTTTATACAGGGAGTGGGGTGTGAGGAAATCAGGGTCCTCAGGCAATGAGGAAGGGGAGTCAGGGTCTGTAAGGGAGGGGGTGAGCAGTAGGGAACGCCATTTCAGGACTTGGACCACATGCTACTCCTCTATCAGGGACACAGGCACCAGAGTTATGTTTATAAACACTTTATTCAGTTCATTATAGCGGGTGAGTTCCCAGCTAAACACACAGATACACAAGTGGGGTATTCCTGGGTTAATGCAGCAGCCAGTGGGTTACATGGGACCAAGCACCAAAGCTGCAGAATCAGACCTGGCAGAGACCTGAGACGAGGGTGGGCCACTGTCCAGACACTAACTGCTGTCCCCTTCTCCCAGCAGGGCACACCGCAAGGCACATCTTCAACTTCATACCATTGCACTGATGTCAGGGGAACAGATGTTAAAGAAGTGGAACCTGGGTCCTGATGCACCTTAACTGCTGTCGCTTTGTACGTCACCAAGTAGCATGTGAATGAGACTTTGTGAACATTCTGGTCACGGTGAGCCCCAGGGTGCTAAGACTTCTTTCCCCCTCGGTGCCTCCTTGCCTCTTTTCATTCCTACCTGACTTCTTGACCTTAAGCCACACACTCTGGTGTCCAAAGTCTCATGTACACAACAAAAGTCTCTCAGCTGACAACACCTCTGCCCAAAGCAGAGTCTCATGCAGAAAGTCTGTGACGTCAAAGAAAGTGTCTCTTGTTAGCTGTCCCCTGGGAAGAGGGTCATCTACTCTGACCAATGCCTAGTAGAAAGTGAAATTTACAAGACAGATTTAGACAGTGGAATATGGATCACAATTAGAAACAAACTCCAAGAAGCTGTTGTCTATGGAGACTGGGCCAGAAAATGACCTGTCTACAGACAGTCTCAGGTGAAGGCTACAAAATTGCTGCTCACATATTATTAGAAACATACTGGAGCTTACAGCTGATCATCTGCAAACTGCTGAGTAAAACGCCTCCCACAGGTAGGAGACGGTCAGCATCGAGCTCAAATCTTCTCTAAACCTCAGGAAAAATGCTAGATCGGAAGGGCAGTTGCAAGACCTACACCCTTTCAAGGGCAAGAAAGGCCTGCCAGGATGTCAGAAGTTCACACACAACATTACAACTTTAATTCTGAAGGGCACCTTGAGTTCCACTGGTCACTTTTCTGAATTTATCTGGCAGGAACAAACTTGATGTCTGACTGGGATTTAACTTTTTGGCAAGATAGAAACTTTGGTCACAGCCATCGTTCTATAAAAATGTTTTAGAGAGGTTATTATTTCTGATCAAAACAGTATTTTTAGCAAGTGATACATAACAGTAACAAGAAAGTAAACATCTTCATATCTAATGTAAGAGCAAAAACTCTTTACCAGTATCTTATTTTAAAATACAGCAAAAGTCAGTAGTGTCTATAAACAGTAGAGAGTTCTGCTATAGGGAATCAGAAAAAGAGCAAAATAAGGCACAGATTTGTGTTAGGCAGTGGTGTTCTTTCTGGAAGGCACAAATTGGAATCTGATTACCCAGAGGTTTAAAATGAGGGTAATGTCATATGATGAGGACAGTTAACTTGGAACAAATTTCCTTAACTGCAGTCAATGGCAATTAACCAGACAACATTACTGCTAGGTTATAACACTCTGCAACCGAAGAAGTCCTCTCCATCAGCCCATTTGTAAATCTGAAAAGGCACTGTGCAAAACGGAGGCTGGGCTGACCACGCTTCTAGTTTGGAGTGCATATTACAAAACAAAGGCACGTCTCCTAGGAAACAAACTTTACAGTCACTAACAGAAAAATAATCATTTTAGACAGAACAGTAGGCGAGCTTGATAATATAGCAGGTTCTAAATCAAAAGTCTTGAAGAGGTTTCTTGAACAGCAGGCTGGAGTTTCACTGGTTCTTCAGGAAGATATACTCCACACTAACAAGCAGAGGAGATTTAAAAAAGGAGAGGGGAGCGGGGAGAATAGTTGTTTAGTCTTTCAGTGCAAACACAGAATAAACATCAAACACTACAGTCTAAGTGTGAACAGAAATTCAATTTCTGGCCAATTTCCTACTAGCAGCTTCTCTACATTTTGTGGAAGATTAGAGGAGGCTGCCAAAAAAAGGATCCAAGACACATTTCTTTAAATAGTTCTCATGTTCTGGGCTACTAATGGCAATGGGCTGTTCCGATACTGTCTACAGTAGTACTAATGGTTATAATAATAGTATTAATGATAGTGTGGGTGTATATTTGTTCCTTTATATAACTATTCTTATTATATGCCAGGCACCATCCTAAGCACATTTTATATATTAACAGCTTTGTCCTCATAATAAACATATGAGATAGGTAGTAGTTATTATTGTCCCCATTTTATAAATGAGGAAATTGAGGTTCAGAAATAAGAAATTACTTGTTGAAGGCCACACAGCTGGATGGTAGAGCAGAGTGGATCAGAAGTAGCCCATGCTCTTCATCACTAGGCTGTACTACTTCTCATGAAAGGAAATATCTGATGAAAGTTATACAGAGATCAAACTTATGGATCAGGACAATGTTTATGTTGAAAATCTCAGATTCAGCACTCAAGTATTTACAACACTTACTAACGAAAAGGAAAACCTTTGGGATACATTAACATCTCCAAGAGAACTTTTATTCTGAGCTGTTGTACATGGAGTCAAATGTGAACAGACAAGACTTTCTGCAATGAGTTTGGAGCAGGAGAACTCACCGACAATGATGATGATGATGATGACCACAACGGTGATTCCTATCGCCCACATCTGTAACCAAACATATGTCCACTTCACATTCAAACCCAGAGATTAACGTGCCAACTGAAGAGTATCATTTAGTATCATTCTAGTCACAGAAGGAGAAATTAAGGTGCCCACCCATCCCAAATAGTCATAATTATTAAGGCCTAAACTTAATGTCCTTATTAATGTTCAGATAGGTGCTAACACTCACTATCTGCTTTTTTATAACACGTTCAAATGATGTATGGTCCTAGATAGGCATCTGTCTGTGGATACACGGATTAAGCCTGTGTCAGGTATCAGAAAGTGTCACTCTTCAACCCAGGAAGGGATGTGACCGCGGCCCACTTCTTTGGCAACCACGTGAACTCTGCTTTGGGCCCTGCTCCTCACGTGGTGCTTCCTGCTTTTCTGTGGAGCATGCTGCAGCTCTCCAGCACCTCTTTCCTTTTACCCTGGAGCCATTTGCACCTGCATGCAAACTGACCTTCCTGTTCCAGCCCTCTCCTGTCTGTGTGCAGGGCGGGAAGGGGCTGCAGTCTGTGACTGATTCTGGACCTGCTTGTTTCTACAAACTTCTGAAGGTCAGCCACAAAGCATGGAGCATTCTCAATTGTGGGGGCAGAAAAAGGATATGTAGTCAGAGTTTTAGATTCAAAGTCAATGCAAATTTCTGTGTGGGAAGTCAGATTCATCTCTAAGGCTCATGAAAGTCCAGTATTTGTAGCCTTTGTCTACCCCAAGACAAGACGGTGACTTGATATAAAGACCAGTTAAAAGCGAAGTACCTTGCAATTCTTCCACCAGTATTTTCTCTTCAACTTGGCAGCACTTGTTTCAAATTGGGAGGCTCCTGCTTGTAGCGCATCTGCACGGTCATCCAACTCAGAGAGCTTCTGGTCTCTTTCCAACACTTTATCCACATTGACTCTCATGATGTCCACCACCTGATGAATATGATCACATTCAGGTACAAGTAAAGGAAAGAAAAACGCAACTCATCAACGAAGTTTACTGGCATTTTTTTTTTCCAGGTCAACTCTTTACTCTTTTGAGTCAAACTTTCAAAAAAGAAAAAAGGATTGACTGTTTCACAATAAAAACACTCAGCAAACTAGGACAGAAGGGAACTTCCTTAACATGTTACAGGGTATCTGTGGAAAAACCCACAGTTAACATCCATGCTCAGTGGTAAAAGACAAGGAGGCCCACCTTCAGTACTGCTGTTCAACACTGTACTGGAAGCTCTGGCCAGGTAGGAAAAAGAAATTAAAAAGCATCCAAATTAGAAAAGCTTCCTGGTGGCTTCCCTGGTAGCTCAGCTGGTAAAGAATCTGCGTGCAATGCAGGAGACCTGGGTTTGATCGCTGTGTTGGGAAGATCCTCTGAAGAAGGGAACGGCTACCCACCCCAGTATTCTGGCCTGGAGAATTCCAGGGACTCTATAGTCCATGGGGTCGCAAAGAGTTGTAAACGACTAAGCAACTTTCACTTTCCTTTCAAATTAGAAAAGAAGTAAAATAATCGCTGTTTGTAGATGATTCCACGTACAGAAAATCCCAAAGAATCTACCAAAAAACCCTACTAGAGTTAGTAAACAAACCCAGTAAAGTTTTAGGGTACAAGATCAACAGCCATAAATTAGTGTGCTTCCATAACTAGCAATGAAAAGGAAATTAAGAAAACAATTCCATACAATAGCACCCCCAAAAATAAAATACCCAGGGATAAATTAAACCAAGGAGGCCAAAGACTTGCATGCTGAAAACTACAAAACACTGCTGAAAGGAATTAGACCTAATGAAATGGGAAGACATCCCACATTCATAGGTTGAAAGACTTAATTAACAGTGTTAAGATGGCAAAACTCCCCCTAGTGATGTACACATGTATAGATTCAATTCAATCTCTATCAAAATTCCAATGGCTTTTTTTTTGCCTAAATGGAAAAACTAGTCCTCAAATTCATATAGAATTCCAAGGGGCCTTGAACACTCGACACAATATTGAAGAAGAAAAACAAAACTGGAGGAGTCACACTTTTGAGCTTCAAAACTTGGTGCTTAGATAGCCACATGCGAAAGAATGAAATTGGACCCTTACCTTACCTCACGTGCACAAATTAACTCAAAAAGGATCAATGACCCAAATACAGAGCTGAAAACTATAAAACTCTTAGAAGAAAACATAACTCTTTACAACTTTGGCTTTGGCTATAGATTTGACCCCAAAAGCAAGAGCAACAAGAGAAAAAAACAGATAATCTGGATTTCATAAAAATTAAAGTCTTTTGTGCTTCAAAAGACTATCAGGGATATGAAAAGCCAATCCACAGAATGGCAGAAAATATTTGAAAATCATATATCTGACAAAGATTTAACATCCAGAATATACAAAGAACTCTTTGTTAACCAACATTAAAAACAGACTACCCAGTTAAAAAACTAGTAATGGTCTTGAACAGACATTTCTACAAAGAATTTATACAAACAGTCAACAACCACATGAGAAGATATTCAGCATCTCTGGTCAATAGGAAATGCAAATTAAAACCACAAAGAGTTACTAATCCATACTCATTAGGATCAGTTCAGGATGGCTATAATCAAAACAGTAGAAAATAACAAGTGTTGATGATAACGTGGAAAAACAGGAACTCTTGGACATGGCTAGTGGAAAGGCAAAATAGTGTAGCCACTGTGGAAAAGCTTGAAAGTTCCTCAAAAAGTTAAATATAGCATTACTATGGCGATGGTTTAGTCACTAAGTCATGTCGACCCTTGCGACCCCATGGACTATAGGTTGCCAGGCTCCTCTGTCCATGAATTTCCCAGGCAAGAATACTGGAGTCGGTTGCCATTCCTTCTCTAGGGGATCTTCCCTACTGAAGGATTGAACCTGCATCTCCTGAATTGCAGGTAATCTCCTCCATTGCAGGCAGATTCTTTACCACTGAGCCACCAGGGAAGCCCTTAGATACATAACCAAGAGAAATGAAAACAGATGTCCACATAGAAGCTCACATGAAAATGTTTATAGTAACACGATTCATAACAGCCAAAAGGGAAAAACAACTCAAAAATCTACCAACAGATGAATGGATAAACAAACTGAGGTATCCATCTGCAATGGAATACTATGCAGCTACAAAAAGGAATGATGCACCGACAGACGCCACAACTAGGATGAATGTCGAACAAATGATGTGAAGTTAAAGAAGCCTGACACAAAGGCCATGCATTGTATTATCCCTTTCATATGATACATCCAGCAGAGGCAAAACCACAGAAACAGAAAGTCAATTAGAGGCTACCATTCTGGAGAAAGAGGGAATGGGAAGTGATTACTAAATGCCTACAAGGTGTTCTTCAGGTGATGAAAAAACTGGAACTAGACAAAAGGAATGGCTGCAGGGCATTGTGAATACACCAAATACCACTGAATTATACACTTTAAGGTGGTTATGCAAATTTCCACTTCAGTTAAAAAAAAACTCTCTTTGGTAAAGGAAAAGTACCAAAGGGAGGGAGGAGATCTGTGTCTACCTCTGGCTAATTCATGTTGAGGACTGACAGAAAACAGCAAAATTCTGTAAAGCAATTATCCTTCAATAAAAAAATAAATTAATTTAAAAAATGTAAAAAAAAAAAAAAAGGACCCAATTTGAGTTTGTAAGTAAATAGAAGTTTCATGGAAGATGGAATTAGAACGGGTTTCTTAGCATGAAAATGTAAACAATTCAGAATTTAGTTCATAAACCAAACCATCGGACCAAAATATTGCCATAGGATTTAACAATGGTATCTAACATTAGTTTAACTCTGCTTTTTAAGATAGCCTAATGCAGAAAGACCAACACAGCCTTGCTTAGCTATGATGGCTTTTGAAAGAGAAGGTTAAAGTGAAGGTGCTCAGTCGTGTCCGACTCTTTGCAACCCCGTGGACTGTAGCCCACCAGGCTCCTCCGCCCATGGGATTCTCCAGGCAAGAATACTGGAGTGGGTTGCCATTTCCTTCTCCAGGGGATCTTCCCAACCCAGGGATCGAACCCAGGTCTCCCACATTGCAGGCAGACGCTTTAACCTCTGAGCCACCAGGGAAATACGAGCCTCAATTTCTCAAATAGTCTTCCATTGTAGGTCTGCGTGTATAGGGCAGAAGAAAAGACGCTCTGAGGGCCTCCCAACCTAACATTTCTACAAACATAGATCTGCTGGGTTAGAGCAGTTTTCCAGCACCTGCCTCTTGCACAGTACTGGATGGCAACTGACAGAGATTTGCTGGGCTGGGTAACTGGTAAAAAGCATCCTGATGAAAAATCTGGTCAGAAGGATTCATCCTGGCTTCTGCAATCTACAGACCTCATCCTTAAGATTTTATTCTTTTATAAAGCAGTTCTTTTTTCTTCTCTAATGTTTAATTTATTGTGGCAAAATATACATCACCAAGTGATTCTTGGGAGGGATGTCCTCAGGGAGAAGAGCCTGTACTTTAGGTGTGTGATTTGGTTAAAGGAAAACAAGCTTGAAACCAGGAGGATGTGACTTCTCAGAAGCTTAGAAAAGGGGTCCCAAACCAGTAGGGGACAAATTTTTGTTACAGTTAGGATAGTCCAAATTTACTTTACGTTCACACTTCTATGATACTTTTCCTAAACAGAATTATTCCCAGAGTGTTCTCATGCTGGCTTGTAATTCAGGTTTTCCACATTTCAGAGCAATACCTCATCCACTTGATTTTGTGTCTGCTGAAGTCTTCTACTACTGCCAGCGGCAGCGCTTGAACCTGCAGGTGCATTTGTAGTCCTGAAACATGTAAAGACACAGGCAAGAGTAAGTTAGGATTCCAAACACATTTCTGTTAAGTATGTGGATATTTTCCAGGACCCTCAGTTAGAAATTTCAGAACTAAAGCAGAAAATGAACATCTTTTCTGCAGCAATGAACAAAGGTTCTAAAGACATCTCTTCTAATTCCTCTAAAATTTCAAAGATTCACCCACATGTTAAAAGTGACTGAGGTCTAAAGTGAAGGTTTGATAGGCTCTCCTTTGTATCACTGAAGCATCTGATCCTCACATGAAAGTCAAAGTGTTAGACATTCAGTGACCCCATGCACTATAGCCCACCAGGCTCCTGAGTCCATGGGATTCTCCAGACAAGAATACTAGAGTGAACTGCCATTTCTTCCTCCAAAGGATCTTCCTGACCCAGGGATCAAACCCAGGTCTCCTGCATGGCAGGCAGATTCTTTATCATCTGAGCCACCCGGGAAGCCTGATCCTAAGATAGGTAGATGCTGTGTTCCCATTTTTTTTTTATTACTTGTTTTAAGGTATACAGCTACTTAAATGCACTCAGTACTCTTCTGATCTTTTCACTGTGGCAAGAACTGTCTTCAGAGTGGTGAACAACTACAGAACACCCTTTTTCCAGTACAGAGAAATAGACTCACTTAGAGAAACAGAGTGAGGAACACTAGGATGCAGGGAGTGGGGGTGGTGTGAGTGGCAAAGATAAGATGAAGCAAGGCTCCCTCTCTTGAAAGGTACTTCTTTTAACATCCTCATTGAATGCTTTACTTTTCCCCCAGACAGATCTTTTTTGAGCACTCTGGCTTGGAAGTCCTAATTGCTTCCATGACTTGGTTGGCAGTACTTTTGATTTTTCAGAGATACCTATATACAGTCTTGCCTACAGCCTTGCCTTATCCTACAGATCCTTCCTATGTCTTAGGTCTCTTCCCTGTGTCCTTCCTACAACACCCACTGATTCATTGATTCAACAGACAGTTAATTTTATACCTACCATGTGTCAAAGATTAGGGATGCAGCAGACCCCAGCAATGCCCTCAGAGTTTACTGTCTGATAGATAACAGCAAAGGGTCATGTACTATGCATTTGCTGCAAGCATTTTCTCATTTAGTCCTCAAAACTCTTTGAGGGGGCACTACTACTATTAACCTCATTTTACAGAAAACTAAAGGTTTAGAAAGTCGACACCACCGGCTGCACTGGAGCCTGTGTTAGACCAGGTTCTGTTTAATTCTACGATCTAGATTTTAACTGCTGCGATCATCTGGCACAGCAGCCTCAAGCAGGAACCCTCCAGAGGAGGGGTGACCCTAGTTCCGGGAGGAACCGTGGGAAAGCACCCATTCCTTTCTCTGTAGGAGAGCGACGAGCAGGTTGAGGCGGGGGACAGCGGGTCTTTGTGATTCCTGACCCTTAGCGTTCTCTGAACTGTTACCACGGGAAATTCCTGTTTTCAAGGGCCACTACAAGAATGCTTCTGCTTAAAAGGAGAAGGCCCACAGCTCTGCGCCTGAGTCCACTCAAACCACAGGTGCTTCAAGACAGGGCGGAGGTCCTTCTTCCCCTTGCAACTTCCGGAATCCAGCCCAACACCAGGCGGGGAGCAGGCGCTCCAGGACGAGGGCTGCAGTCACAGCACCCCTCAGTGAACTTGGGGGGCAAGGTGGGAAAAACAGGACGGGGAAGGGAGGTCGGAGATGAAGCAGGGCTGGCGGTGAAATTCTCCCTACCTCTAGGAAACCCCGGCTGCCCCGCCCTCACCCGTTCCGCGTCCGCCCGACTGCCGTGGGGCCCTCAAGGGCGGCCGGCGGGGCCGCAGTGCCGAGCTGGCCCGTATGCAGCCAGCACTCCCGGGGGCCGCCGCCCACCCCTAGGCCTTGGGAGCCCCCGCGCATAGGCGCGCGGGGAGCGCCCGCGTCCGAGGGGCGGCGGGCGGGAACCGGGCCGGGCCGGGGTCCCAGCCGCGGGCCGAGGTCCCTCGGGCCCTCGGGCCCTCCGCGCCGCGTCCTGTCACTCACATTTTGGCGGCGGAAGCAGAGTCTCAGGATCGGCTGACTGGCGTTGCGGGACCGGAGGCCGGGGACCTGGGACCTGGGCGCGGTGCCGGCGGCGCAGGGGCGATGACGTCATCGGGAGGGGCTGACGGGGTGGGCCGGGCGCGCGAGGCCGCGAGGGTCGCGCCGGAAGGGGGCGGGGTGTGTCGAGGGCGGGCGGGGTGTGTCAGGGGCGGCCCACTTCCACCGAGCGCTGCGGCCGGTTGCTGGGCGACTGCCGGCTGTCACTGCCCGCGCCAGTGCTGACCTGGGGCACTTGAAAAGGCACCATGGAGATAAATGAGGGTGTGGGAGTTTTACGTTATTCTGGGCCCGTGAGTTATTCCTCTGACTGTGACAGCATCGGAGACAGCCCTTGGGCTTCTGCTTAAAGTTCCAGATTAATCCAGTGGTCCTGGAGACGCCACATTTTCGCAAGAAACTTGTTAAAATGGGAGGAGGTTCATTCATAGTATTTGTTACAGGCGTTGATTGGATTAGGCTTCCTTTTCGTGTGTTCATTTGTGACACAAATATCTGTCATTGCACAGATCTTAATATAATCTCTTTATGGAAATCTTGATATCAGGGACTGTACTTTCTACCTTTCTGTATGTATTTCGGGACACCAAGCACATAATAGGTCCTCAGCTTCTGAATTTCCGGTTGAGGCTGAGGCACAAATCTGAGTAGTGATTTACTATGCAAGGAATTTCAGTTGTACTAAAAGCGTTCCTACCAGCAAAGGCAACTCCAGAGTTAAACAGTACACCAGTAGGTCAACTGGCAGAATAGATGAAAAATGAAAAAAAAAATAACATCAAACTGTCTTTTCCGATTCCAAATGGGATTTGAAAAAGGAAATATTAGTGTATATTAGAATAAGAAAGAGAGTGTCACATAGGTGAAATTCGGATTGAGTTAAGTAGCTAACAACTTTCCAGGTATTGGAGGAACAAATCATATGAACAAAGAACAGTGAACCTGGACACGATTTGAACAGACCAACCAAGGGGTGCAGGTTGGGGCACAGATGAAAACAAGACTTGAGTAGAGAGTGAAAATAAACAAGAAAGGAGAATATCATTTCAGTGCAGTGGGCTCTAGAAATCACTGAGGCTTCATGAAACTGGGTGATCTATGATGCAAAACTTGTCTGACAGCAGCTCCAGAATGGTTTAGATGGAAGAGGGACCACCAGGGACTTGAGTTTCTGCAGTGAAAGGGAAGGAGACTGATGCCAGGGTTCCAGAAAAGAAGGCTGGGCTTAGTAGTCAGCTGAAAGGTGCATTTTTAAAAAGTCAGAGGGCTTTAACTGAAAAGGTGAATTTCAATCCGTGTTCTTTCCCGTAAGTGCACTTAGGCTGAGAGGTGCCTGAGAAGGTATCAATAACTCAAGGACAGTGAATATTGATAGATGTATACACATAATATACACATAATCTAAAGCTCTTTGAGATCCTCCTTGAATCCAATAGTGGACAAGCAAATGTTCTAGGAACAGTGGCTCTATTAAGGAATGTTCTCTTTCCTGGACAGATCTGAAACTATGTAGCATTCCATGTCAAAACACTGCATCAAGATAGAAGGAACTATTTGAAATGATTTTGTAAGGTTTAAAACCTGCTGATCACCTTGGATTTCAGTATCAGGTGAAGTTAAAGCAACACACACATAGTATGGGGAAATTTTCTTCATTTTTAATTTACAGCAGAAAGAATATAAAGCATTCAGAAAACATTTTCCATATTTTAAGGGCAATTCAAAACATTTTGCATGGTTTCCAGCAGCTGAGTTCTTCAACAGATCCATTGATTCAATGATGCTTTACATGCACAATTACAAAAATAAAACTTACAAAAAAGAAGACATCTAGACTAGTTTTACATGCAAGTCTCAGGGACCCCCCATTGGGCGCCAACTACTGTGTGGAACTGCCATAAGCGACCGTGCAGCCAGAGAGGGGTTCGAGTTATTGTCTCGATTTCGTTCACACAGTACAGCTGATTTCAAATGGGTAACAAGTGTAGCAATTAAATCATCAGGAGACAGAATAAGATTAGCTATTAATTTTATAATGAGATCCTACTCCTGGCACTTGGGAATTCAGATTATCCAAGAAAGCTGCGCTTACCTATCATCTTATATTCAAAAGTAAGATTCACAAACAAGAAAAAGCGGTCAGAAATGTTTCATTTCAGTGGAAGTGCATTTGTACCTCACCTGGGATTCACAGTTGTACTGGTAGATGACATTGGTAGGTTCTGAACCTACTTCTATCCTCTCCGTAAGAACGCTCCTATGTCAGTCTTTTATCTTCCAGATTATCTAGCTTACTCAGCTAATAATGTAGCATGTTGAGACATTAAAAAAAAAAAAAGTGAGGGTTAAAGCAAATCCACTGAGGTCATTACTCCTGTCAGATCGGCTATTTGTGCCACAATGGAATAAACGTCCCTAAATTCAGTATTACTAAAGGATATTCTGAAAGAGCTGGCTTTCACATTCTCTTCCCATTTATGAATGCAATTGTGTGTTTGTAAATTACTCAGTGTCCTCCTGTAGGTCAAATTGTGGGAAAATAATGGGTATTTGGGGGAACTGCAACAGTTGCAACAAAACCCACACATTTAAAAACAAAATTGAGTCAGGTCAGTTTACAAATGTACAGGTGGCTGCTAGTGGTGGGGCTGTCACCGTTGTCAAAGCTGATCACAAGCAGTAAGACATATACTGTACAGTAATTCGAGGTTGGCAGTGAAAGGAAGTAATTAAAAAACAAGTACAATTATAGAAAAGGCACCAAGAGCACTGACCCCAGTTGTTACCACAATCTTTTTGTATCTACCTTCCTTCTAAGACACCAGTTTAAAAGCTGATTTGTGAATATTTTTAGGCTTCACAACAAGCCTTGAGTTTTCACTTACAGTTGGCAGCCAGAACCAAGGGAAAAAAAAACACCAAAACTATTCTCTCAGCTTTACACCAACTGATCCTGAAACTTAACCTGGGAATTTTAAACTGGCATCAGCAAGTGCGAACTTGATTCTCTCAATTTAACATTAGTAGTTGAATTGTTAAAAAGCATCAGATTTCTTTGGCTCCTCATTATGTGGAAATAGTAATATACCATGACATTCCTACGAGACCAGTTTGCATCCTTTTAATTTGTAGTTATTTTGTGTGCAATTTTTATTACATTTTCTGATTTCCAGCAGGAGATATGAAAACGTGAGATATTTTTCTATTTTTCATCCTATTTCTTTTGTCATGTTTTGACCATTCTAAGTGTTCTTTGTTGGAGTGAGTGGATGGTGTTAAGCTATATACTGATTCATCTTAATGATTATCTGTTTAGCAAAAGTAACTTAATTTTCTTAAGCGATATCAGCATTCACATTACTTGGCACCATTGGCAAAAAAATCTTTTAAATAAAATAAAATAAACTCCTGGTAGCCAAAATTAAATGTAAACATATCCTTTTTTAAGTAATGTTACTCTGCCTTTTTTTCCTAAGTCTTAATACAGTAGCTCTTTTTTTTTTTTTTTTTGCAGTTTAGTCATGCTTTAGCAAAATGTTCTTCTAAAGAACATTTAAAATAAAGTACTCTTATAGTGAAATAAAGTTTTTTTTTTCATTTTACAGACCATAGCCACTAATGCTTTGCTTTTTTCATTTCTTTTTCTTGATTTCATGCACATATCTCTTTGTTTTAATATATACAATATATACAAACAATACATCCACATTTTTTTCTCGCTCATTCAGACAAAACTATACAAATAATTTTATCTTGCCATGTTATTGACCTTTGTGAATAAAATATTTAGCAATTAATATAATCCCTTTCAAATATTTTCTCACTTTCCATTTCTACCTTCTATATATACACAGAAACTGCTCAGGTTGGATGAGATATAGCCAAAAATATGGAATTTACTGGCCAGAACGCAGCACCACACTGATCTTTTAGGTGGCAAATGTCCAGGCAAGGTTCATGATTCCTTAGAATGACTACAGTTTCCAAGGCTACTAAAAAAAGCTACATGCTTTACCAACTCTTTAAGTAATTCTCATTGCACAAGAAAGTAAGGCAAAAAAATTAAAGTGCTGAACATGAGAAAAGGGATAAGATGATGACTCTCCTCGCAGGTTCTTGGGAGGTGGTGGGGACAAGAAAATAAATTTAAACTCTGTTCGCTGTTCCTCGTCACTTCCCATGCGTTACCCGTGTACCACGCACCCGCCCCCTCTGCAAACTTCCACAAAACACTAAAAACCTGCAGATTTTTAAAAGTTGCATTAAGTGTGCTGTAGAGATTGAAACGCAAACAGACAAACAAATTAAGATCAAATAAACACAGTGAAGGAAATGAGAACACACGGACCCAATAAAGATTTGTATGATCTAAGCCCTCCACTGAGAATCAATCCCCAAAATTCAGCTTCTTGGAAATAACTGACAGGTGCAGGAACAGCATTCTCTTCGTTGCTAGTGCATCCCCACCTTTTCTTATCTATATTTTTGGTATAAATATTTGTACAGTTCCACACGATGTTTGAATACAGCCCTATGTGAGAAGGAAGACGGCTTCTTCCTAAGAGGAGGAAAGCCTCTTTCGATTCCTCGTGGTGTCTTGTTTGCCCATGATCCAACAGAAGATTGAGTTCCAAGATGTCTTGCTGATCAAATTAAAAGTTGTCCATGAAAGTGCAAATGCAATGACCAAAACATTCCTGTTAAAATCCTGCAGCTGATCTCCCCAAAACTGCAGAGGGATTATGTGTATGTGTGTGTGTGTGTGTTTGTGTGTGTGTGTGTGTGCATGTGCGTGTTGTTGCATGTCTCTGCTAAAAACAGAAATGAAAACAGTCTGAAAAGCAGTGTCACATTGCTAAGGGATGCTGTTGTATGTCTTCAAGTTCCTTGGCCTTTTTCAATTCTTTCACTCTGGAAGAGAAACAAAACAAAATACCAGGTGATAACTATAGAGTGAAATTGTCACCAGATAAAGGAAAGGGTGTGGCCATTTCCCTAGGAAGTGAAAAGCCAAGACAAAAACCCCTCTGAGGACTGATGGCTAAGGAAACTCCTGTGAAATTGCTGGGGAAAATATTCAAGTGGAAGACTGCAGCCTTCCTGAAACTCTCCTCTATATCAAGAGCTCTAAACACAAAGCAAAACCAAAGTTGAAAGCATTAAATCAAGTCTAACAATAATGTGCTCCTTCTAGAAGTTAATTGGTCAAATAGCTCTTTTTAGCCTGGTCAACCCCCATGAATGCCCTGTGATTCCATAGGATGCAAGCTAGGGAGACTGCACACACGTTTGTTCATTAGCTTTTGATGTACCTAGGGCACGAGTTCTTGCTTTGCTCACAGACTCAAGATCCTGATCTATCTTGAACCTGATGGGCTCCCCTGTACAACTCTGATTTTGCCCAGGTATTGTTCAGTCTTTCTGATTTTCAGAATTGTTTACTTTCCTCCCATTCCACATTGGAGCTTTAAAAGATGTTTGGGTCACTTCCCCCGGTGCCCCTGGGCAGACAGCACCAGGGTGCAATACCAATAAGGTACTTCGTTCTGTTTATCAAATGTGTGGTGGTAAACAAATTTAAATTGCTATAAATAGTCAGGGAAAGTTCACAGCAAATTATTTGTTGCTGACTGCCTTCAGTTGAAATTTTTTAATATAAAAATTTGCCTTGGCTTTTGAATGAATATGGCCACCTGATGCATATGGGGACCTGGGAAAGTGGTTCTAAGCTAAAGAATATATTTCTCTTTATTGTCAGATAACTAAGAGCTTGCCTGACTATTGGATTGGTCAAAGGCAAGTGTGACTTTAGGGTCTAACTTCTGAAGTCAGTGTGCGCTGTGTTAAGTCATAGGTTGTTTGCAGCACTGCATGGCCTGTGGTAACATTTGTTTACTAAAAATGGGTGTGAGAGGATGATCTTAGCCACACAGAAGCAGCAGTTTCTCTAGACACATACACTCTACCTCAATAGTATGAAAAGAAAAAAAATTTGTTTACCCAATATGGTCCTGTACAGAGCTAATTCCCAAATACCGTTTTCTCATTCTCTAAGAGAAGGGCCTCTCCTGTTATCTTGAGTTATATGGGTAAGTTTAAATTTTATTTTAAGGCAACTGTTAGTTTCCTTTCTAGAGAATGCTCAAGTGGAAAGAAAACATTTTGAAAAACCAGTAATAAGTTATGGCTCTACTGAGGTTGGCATTCAATGAAATGGCATGTGTGCTATAATAGCGATTGAAGAAAATTATATTTACCACCTCCAAGCAGAATCATTTCTGAGTATTCTGTCAAGTTGATATGATCTCTTCAAAGAGAAGATGCTCTCTTTCAGAAAAAAAGCTTTGTCATTTTATCATCACCAGAAAGAATTATAATGTTTGAAAACATACTTCTTTGTCTGATTTATTTACTCAATATACCAAGCCCAGTTTGCTCAAACAGTGTATCTTCGAAACTATGAAAGCCTTCTTTCTTAACAGGTACACTTAGAATACCCTGCTGTATTCACAACTGCATCCAGGTATCATTTGAACTTTATGATTAAGTACATGATGGATTATTAAATTTTTGGGTACTCTGGGTCATACTGCAGTACAAAAATACACATCATTATAGGTCCCTAGTTTTGGACATGCATACTTGATAAATAAATGGCTTTTTAAAAATTGAAACATGCCATATTCTGTGTTCAATTTTTAAACATGCAGTATCTATACTAACAGTCCTCTGGCTTGAAGAATGCAAGGCATGCACCGATGCCACCTTTCCTTCTGGGCATGCAATGTACCCATACTTGTGCAGACCTCCTTGCCGAATTACCGCAAAATGTGCATGCTACTTCGGATACGACACCTGACTTCTGCACTAGCACAGGACTCATTCACAAATGTGCAACAGAAACTCCATCACTGGTGAGACTTCTAGGATTGAAAGAACCCTGAACTCAAAACCTGAGAGCATAAACACAAAGATCTCCATTCACAATTTCTCTAGTGGGAACAGGAAGGCTTTACAAATCTTTTTTTTTTTTTCCTTTAAGTAAAGTCTTCAAGTTTTTATATTTTTATTTTTTGGCCACACAGCCCAGCATGCGGGATCTAGGCTTCCTGACCAGGGATGGAACCCAGGTTCCCTGCAATGGAAATGCAGAGTCAGGCTCGGGTCTTTAGCCACTGGAGCACCAGGGAAGTCCCACTGTACAAACCTTAAGTTCATCATTGGGATGAACTAAAAAGGAACTGAATTATAGACCAGAAATGTTTTAGAACAAATGTTCACACCAAAAATCTGTAATCAGCTGGTCATGTGGGTATACTGCAAATTTTTTTTAAATGGTCACATTTGTTTCTGCGGCTTTTTTTTTTTTTTTTTGCTAGTTTCTTTTTGAGCTAATTAAAATGTCAACTAAGGTTTTAAAGTTACTATGTAAATATAGTGCTATGAAACTAGTGATGGCTTCACACACCATTAAGTTAAAGAGAGTTGCATGTCCACACACAGAATGACCACAATTATCAACTTAGGAAAAATGAGACACTCCTATTTCCAGATATATTTTCTAGGCTTTCCGAACTACTGAATTCCAATGGAGAATTAGTTTCACGGTACAGTTTTCACAGTCTGCTTGTGTTACAAATACAAAACATCAAAACGAATTAAATGGCGTAGGCATTTTTTAAAAGGAAATTGTTAAAGGAGAAATTAGCAAAAAAGGAAGAGAATGCACGTTCCAAAAGCTTGATGAGATCCTTAGTGTGTTTTACCTTATTTAGTCCTCACAACCTCACCATCTTCTCCAATTTGTAAATAGAGAACCTGAGATTTGCAGAATTGAGCAGCCTGCCCAATTATATGTAATAGTTAACAAATGGCAGAATGGCGATTTGAAGCCAGATTTATCTGGCTTCACTCCTCCACTCTGATGCCTCGAGCAGTACCTCAGGGCAACAGCAACAAAGAATAAATGTTTAAACCCAATTCTTATTTGTCTTTTCCAAAGTCTGTACAGAAAACATGCATTTAGAAATTTCCTGGGGCATGGATGAGTACAATGTTGAAACTGATGACAACTCCCTTTTCTCAATTCTAAGATGCCATCCTTTATAAAACTATGTGTTGATTTTATTACAGTGTTTTAGAGTGAAAAATAGCTCCATGTAAAATGTACACATGGATCTGAAGCAGATCTGAAAAGTGAAAGGAATGGGTCTAAGAATCAGGGCAGCCGAGGACTGTTAGCTTCATTTACCAATTTCCTGAGCATGTTGATTGCTAACATACCCCTAGAAGTGGCTTTTACAGTCTGCTCTACTGAGATCATAAATGGAGGTTTATGTGACTCAAGGATAGGTTATTAGGGTAAGACCGTGGTGCCTAATTTTTTGTTTTGTTTTGCTTTAAATCAAATGTCAATTGGATAAAGTATGTTTGAATGTTAGGCTGACTCCCCAAAATACCTGAAAACACTTATATTCACTGAAGTGAATGAGAACAACTTCTGATACAAGGATTTTTGTTAATAAATTCCGAGAGTTAGATGTTTCAAACCAGAGTATTTCAAATAGTCACAGAAATTTGTGTCTGCCTTGTCTCACTCATTCAAGACGTGAACTAAAAGGCACAGGTTAATTGAAAATACTTCTACCATGAAAAGGATGTACAATGAAAGTTTAACAGTTATTATTTCTGGGTGATATCCCTTGCTTATTTGTATTTCCAGAATGCACTACAACGAGTATGTGTTTCCTTCATAATAATGATCTCTGCTTGTCATTTTATAAAAAAACTTATAAGATATTTTTCTATCCATCAGTTACAACTACTGTGTCTTACAAACACTGTAGTCACATGACATTAAAGAACAACTGAACAATTCAGTGGAGGGAAAAGATCATTTTTATAGACCAAAACCAAAATCAATTGATGGAGCTAGTTTCATTGATCCTGCCTATATTATGAGCTTCTTTGCAGTGTGAAAACTTGGCAAATGAAGAGCAGAATTTTTGAAATTGGAAATATACTTGAAATTTCAGTAACTGTAGTCATCACATCTACAGAACTGACAATACAGATTTCAAGTCATCACACCTACAGAACTGAGAATACAGATGTTCAAGTCATCACGTCTACAGAACTGAGAATACAGATGTCCAAGTCATCACATACAGAACTGAGAATACAGATGTCCAAGTTACCCCATCTACAGAACTGAGAATACAGATGTCCAAGTCACATCTACAGAACTGAGAATACAGATATCAAGTCATCACATAAAGAACTGAGAATATAGATGTCCAAGTCATCACGTCTATAGAACTAAGAATACAGACATCCAAGTCATCATGTCTACAGAACTGACAATACAGATATCCAAGTCATCACATCTACAGAACTGAAACTGAGAATACAGATGTCCAAGTCATCACATACAGAATTGAGAATACATATGTCCAAGTCACCACATAACCAAGTCATCATGTCTACAGAACTGACAACACAGATGTTCAAGTCATCATGTCTACAGAACTGAGAATATAGATGTCCAAGTCACCCCACCTACAGAACTGAGAATACAGACGTCCAAGTCACCGCATCTACAGAAATGAGAATACAGATGTTCAAGTCATCACATCTACAGAACTGAGAATACAGATGTCCCAGTCATCACAAAAAGAACTGAGAATATAGATGTTCAAGTCATCACGTCTACAAAACTGACAATACAGATGTGCAAGTCATCACATCTACAGAACTGAGAATACAGATTTCCAAGTCATCACATCTACAGAACTGAGAATACAGATGTCCAAGTCACTGCATCTGCAGAACTGAGAATACAGATGTCCAAGTCACCACATAAGGAACTAAGAATACAGATGTCAAGTCACATCTACAGAACTGAGAAAACAGATGTCCAAGTCATCACATACAGAACTGAGAATACAGATGTCCAAGTCACGACAAATACAGAACTGAGAATACAGATGTCCAAGTCATCACGTCTACAGAACTGAGAATACAGATGTCCAAGTCATCACATACAGAACTGACAGATGTCCAAGTCACCACAAATACAGAACTGAGAATACAGATGTCCAAGACTACATCTGCAGAACTGAGAATACAGATATCAAATCACCACATCTGCAGAACTGAGAATACAGATGTCCAATAACCTTTGGTTACATTATATTACACAAACTCAACTAAGGGTTACTAAGTTTTGCGTTCTCTTAAAGAATTACAAGTGTTAGACTCATTCAGGTCGAGGAAAGAAATGAATTTAATAATCTCCATGTTAAAAAAAAAAAACAAGGCCTGTGATAATTACACTTACTTCTAAATTTCCTTGCATGGAAGACAAGCAAAGCAGTCTTCCTTGAGATTGTGAAGACAACCATATAGATAGAAACTGTAGCTTCTGCAGGTACAAGGAGATTGCTACTCTAAGGAGAGCTGCCAGGACCACGCATCTGAACTTTGCACCCATAACTTGGGAAATGGTCCTCGTGTTACTGGCTTGGACTTATACAGTAATTAGAAGAGTAAGACTTTGGCCTGCGATCAGACAGCTATTAAAATTAAAGACAACACTGAGATTACCCCCCCAAACATTCTAGGCTGAAAATAATCACTTTAGGATATTGCTTCAGTCTCAACCCAAACTGCGTTGCGCTGTAATGCACTGAAGTGAGGAAGAAAAGCAATAGCACTGAAAGCCAGCAGAAGCCCAAGGGGTTTCTGTCCATCAGACGTCCCATGATCATTATGGATAAATGAAGTAGGCCTGCTTCAGAAACTCATAGCAAACAATGGCTCCATGGGTAAAGCATTAGGCAAAGCGGCTTCATTACATCTACTTGGTGATGCTCAGCCAGGGAAATGTGTCATGAGTCAGTGGATCTTGGCAGGTATATTCTTGCAATGCTGGACGTCAGAAATGTACAGGGCAGCCAGAGGCGGCTTTCTGCTTAGTTACCTGTTGTTCTGAGAGCTGCAATAGCTCGTGGGGGGGATTAGGAAAAGAGAGGTCTTGCCATTTTCCGGATACCTCATTTGGATTGCAAAATGAAAAAGACAGAGACGCCCAATAAGAACAACACAGAGCATGTTGTCTGCAATGTAACACACACCACTGTGTTCCCAAAAGATTCATTTCCTAAAAGAGGCAAGTAAGACAAAATTACTTTGGAGATTTTAATGAGATGCCACGTCCCACCTTCATCTCTCACTCCTCCCTGAGCCGACTGGGCCACTTGGAAATTCACCTAACGTCACGTTTAACTAGAGAAGTGAGACATCCGAGTTGCTGACAGACACTTCTCCTTAATTAAACCGCTCACTCGCAGGCATTGTTAGAGAGCTGCCCTTTGGACGAAAGTGGAGAACCACACACAAAGTCTATGTGTGACCTGCAGAACTTGCTAGTGACCCACTGCAGATATTTGGCTTGACTGCTCTTCTCAAGAATCTGTGCTGTCAACGCTACTTACCAAGTTAACTAGCAGCATCTGGTTAAGTGTTTGGAAACCCAGCTGTCAAATAGAAAACCTGTTGTTTAAAAATTTGTGATCAGAAAGTGTTATTTCTTCTTCTCCCAATCAGGGCTCTTTTCCTTCCAGTTGCATGGTTTCACCCACCTTTACTGAACATGGGTAGCTAGGCCAGCAATTTATAAGAAATTGGTTATTTCAATACCGGGGGTCCTGCTGTTTACAATACCTGCAGGGATTATAACAGGTTATTAGGCTCTCTTGCAGAAATCTGATCTCATCAGGGAAAGAAAAAATTTGTCTAAGGCAATTTATATTTTAGTCTCAATACCTTCAGAATAAACCTGTTAGGTAATTCAGCTGTTTTCTATTTTCTTTTTCATCTGAGGCATTCTGGTTTTTCTGCTGTAACACTGAATAACACCCTGTTTGAGACACTCAAAATCCAACTGGAATGCAGAATTATTTTCAGCCTGTGCACTAAAAAATTTCTTCAAGCTTAGCAATCCTTCAGCCATTTACTGAAGTTGTATCACACCTCAATGAACTAAGAAAATAATAATTAAAACTGTTGACTCAAATATCTGTGTTTAATGCTTTCTCAAACAGATAGTTATTGTGTCCAAGACAAAACAAATTCCTCTGACGGCATTAGGATTTGGATGATTCCATTTTAAGTTACTGGATAAATTAGGGGCAAAGTCTGGAGGAAAGACTTAAGTGAAAATGAGCTAGATTCAGCGAAGACCATTTGGTGCTTTTTCTTAGCTTTCCCTAAGACTGATAATTTGAATGGGTATTTTCTGATTGCTCAGCTGCTGGAATTAGCTTACTGGCTCCCAATTTTGATGGCTGACATCACTTCCCTTTATATATCTTTCTCCTTCATTAATTTAGCAGTTGGGGTCAAACTGCCTTTTATATACACTATACCATGAAATTTCATTCTTTCACTTTTCAAATTATCTCTGAATACGTAAACCTTAAATGTCTTAACTATGGTGTACTTTATACATTAGTAAGTATATTATCTTCTTTGGCATAAACTCCAGGAATATAAATTCTCCCCAGAGAAAGCCCTGCCTCCCAAGGGACTTCAACTCAGGGACTCTCAGAGGAAGGGCCATCCTGACTTCTCCAGTGGACAGAGAGGACACGAGATCCTACTGGGAATTAGACAAGACACAGATAAGCTGTTCCTCGTTTCAAGCTGTTTAGTTGCTCAGTCATGTCCGACTCTTTTGTGACCCCATGGACTGTAGCCCACCAGGCTCCTCCGTCCATGGGATTTCTCAGGCGAGAATACTAGAGTGGGTCACCATTTCCTTCTCCTGGGGACGTTCCTGACCCAGGGATTGAACCTGCGTCTCCTGCATTGCAGGCAGGTTCTTTACCACTGAGTCACCTGGGAATTCATGTTAGAGAAAAATAACCACATTGGAGGGAACCTGAGAGCTTCTGAGTTCCTCTCTCTCCAGCCCCCTAAGACCGAGAGGGATGGGGGTGTTATGAAATTCCAAGTTTTCATGCATGAGAAGGAGTTTTAGGAACTCACAGCAAAATGCAACAGGCGTTCAGGAAATGAAGGTGGGGACTCTGGTTGGCATGGAAAAGCACTTCTAGAAAATGTACTCTTAAAAAGGATAATTAACATACCAGACCCTAACAAGCTTCAAAACTGCATAAGCAACCGCTTTTACTAAACTGTTGGATCCTTACAGCGAACTATATAAATTGCATAGAACATGCAAGATACTACCACTTGTAATTGAATTGAATACTAGGGCATGCATCTGTTCTCTTGCGAGTTTTTTTTTATTTTTTTAATGGAAAGAGATATTATCTATTGTATGCAGAGAGTGAGAGGGAATAGAAAAAGAGAGAAATGGAGATTTGTGTTCCATTTTTCTCTTGTGTTTCAAACACAGAGGAATCTGCTCAAATCTCTGAGCCGGCTCCCCGACATGGGACCTGAAATAATTTAACTGTAAGCAACTGCCTAATTCTAGAGAGCTCTGACTAGTTAAATTTACAATGGCATGTAGCTGTTTTACATTTTTTAAAACAAATTTCTCCTTCAGTGTCAACTTTTTACAGGAATATATATATATTATATATTAGTTATCCAGTTGTGTCCAACTCTTCGTGACCCCATGGACTATAGCCTGCCAGGTTCCTCTGCCCATGGGACTCTCCAGGCAAGAATACTGGAATGGGTCACTATTCCCTTTTCCAGGGGATCTTCCTGATCCAGGGACTGAACCCAAGTCTCCTGCACTGGCAGGCAGATTCTTTACCACTGAGCCACCTGGGATCTTAACTTAGGAAGAACAATAAAAACTCAATTCTCTTGTCACCCTAGGTCAGCAAACTACAGCCTGTGGACCAAATACAGCCCAATGCACATGTGTGTAAATAAAGCTTTATTGGAATACAGCCATGACTACCCACTGATGGAACTGTCTGTGGCTGTTCTCATGCTTCAATGGCAGAACTACATACAGTGGTCCTCTCCTTATCCATGGTTTTGCTTTCCAAGGTATTAGCTGCCCACAGGTCAACTGTGGTCTGAAAATATTAAATGGAAAACTCCAGAAATAAACAATTCATCAGTTTTAAATTGTGTGCTGTCTGAGTAGCGTGATAAAATCTCACACTGCCCCACATGGTCCTGCCTGGGACGTGAATCACCCTTTTGTCCAGCACACCCATGCTGTACATGTGAACTGCCTGTCAGTACAGGCGAAAACACAGTATATACATATGCATGTTTAGGGTCTGGTACTACCCATCCACTAGGCATCCACCGGGGTCGTGGTGTGTGTCCCCCTTGGATAAGGGGAACTGCTATATTGCAACAGACATTTATTACCTGGCCTTTTAATTAAAAGGCCTTTTAATGTTTAGATTAAAATATAATAAATAAATATTAGCATCAACACAAATGTGGTTATATGGGAAATAACATCTCCAGAGACATTAGAAGTTTGGGAATTTTTGAAGCACAATCTTTTCTCAGAAATCTTGTAAATGATTAAATACAGTGCTAGCGTAAGGTAAGAAGGGAGGATGTTGGATGTAGTTGATAGAGGTAACTGCCAAGTTTTATTTTTTCTGCCATGTTAGATTTTTAAATGCATCTTAAGACTATCTCTAGGACAAAAGTTGCCTAGTTAACGTAAATTCAAGTCTGATTTTGGTGAATTCAATTTCTGGCTTTTAAAAAACAGTTTTCTGCCCACTACATCCTTTATTATAACTTAAGATGTGTTTGAGCAAACTCCAGGAGATAGTAAAGGACAGGGAAGCCTGGCATGCTGCAGTTCATGGGCTCACAAAGAGTTGGACATGATTTAGCAACTGAACGATAACAACAAAGATTTGTTATAGTCATGTCTGCATACTTACAAATCAGCATCAGATTCTAAAAATCTCACAGGTCCACTGAACTACCGCTATCATTTCTTTAAAACACAAATTTTCCTGGAACATCCACTCGGGACTGTAATATAGAATGTACAGATTTCAGACACGTCACACCGCCCTGTCTTTCTTCAGCACTGTCATCAAATGTTGGAAGTCGGGTTCACTCCCTTTTGGATAATGAATGTACTGGGCCGGTTCAGGAAGCGCAGCTCTGGGTACTGACTTGGCTCTGGGTACTACTGACTTACCTCCTAGCACTAGGGAAAGGGAAAGTTAGAAAATGAAACTATGTAACTCTAAATATGAAATAGATAAGTTAAAAGAAAAACATCAGCATTGCCTAGCAAGCCTTCTTGCTTTGGAAATTTCGACACAGAAGTAGTTGAATTTCATGTAGCAGATTATTTTCATCACCAATTACCACTTGCTTAAGATTTCCTTCTAGTGCAGCCTTGTTTAGATTTAAACTTGTCCCACCAGCCACCTTTTTCACACGGAAGGCTTCTCCCACCAAGTGCTAGCATGCCCTGCAGTGGCTTCAGGGCCTATCAGCTGCTCATGCATTTTTCTATGTCTGTATGTGACTGTTCTCCTGTTGTATAAAGTAGCAGTGTTAGTAGTCAGGGTTAGTTTTTATCTTTATTTCATTCGAAATGGATGTGAGACTTTACTGGCATACCTAGGCTGCAGCCCCATGCAAGCAAGCAAAAAGCAAAATATTGAAAATGGAAGGTAAAGATAAACTGGCTAGCAGGCAGCTACACTCACCCTTTTGTACAGCCTATGGTCCACCAGGGGGCTTTAGACAGTAAAACAACACCAAAGAGCTATTAGCATGTGAGGGTCACAACAGAAATCTTATAAATAGCTTTATTTCAACAATAACAACAAAAAGACTATAAAGTAGTTCCTTTTTTTCTGGAAAGAAAGAAAAGGAGAGTGGTGGTGGGAGATGTGAAATGAGCAGGTAGGAAAGTCACCAATTTATTTTTCGGTCTAAAAATGTTGAGGTCACATGACTTGGCAAAATCCTTAAGAAATGGGACACTTGCTGTCTCCCAATGCTACTTCCTACCTACATTTTCTGAGAGGGCATCATAGGAAATTTCCTGTTTTAATGCTTCTAAGGGACAATACAGATGATAGTCTCTCTTAAGATAATATTCAATAACCTGGATGGAACAGCAATGAGGTGACATTTATTCTAGGGGAAGTGAGTTCAAACTTCCAGGATAGATTTTCGGGATTTCTTCAAGTTCCTCCATTGACTATATAGGCATGGAAAGTGAATACTGACCATGCATAGTAGACAAAGGTTACTCCAATTTGCCTGCACATTTCTTCTAACATCTGGAATATCAAGGGGCAAGTAAAAAAAAAAAACAAAACAAAACAAAAACAGCCAAGAGACGTCATTGTTTAATTCCAAACAGTGAAAAGAACTTCAGACCCAGAATCTGATACTCTCTTCATAACAAATCTTCTTGTTAGCTTCATGAGGTTATTCCTGGCAAAAATAAAAGCTGAAGAAAGACAAAATCCTCAAGAAATGCTTCTTACCAGTCTGAAAAAGGAGAACTCTTAAAAACGAGTGAAACCATTCCTTCACCCAGGCTCCTACGTGAAGCACACTTTTGGGCATTTATGTTCTTACCCTCTCAGTTCATCCAATATAAACACAGTAAGTTGTGGCCAAAAAAAAAAAAGAAGAAGAAGAAGAAGAAAATAGGACTGTATTGAACAGCTTTGCTCACATTCACCAAGGAGGCATTGGTTGTTCAGTAACTCAGTCGTGTCCTAGTCTTTGTGACCCCATGTGGCCCACGAGGCTCCTCTGTCCAAGGGATTCTCCAGGCACGAATACTGGAGTGGGTAGCCATGTCCTCCTCCAGGGGATCTTCCCGACCCAGAGAGTGAACCCGTGTCTCCTGCATTGGCAGGAGGATTGTTTACCACTGAGCCACCTGGGAAGCCCAAGAGGCATTACGTATGCATATTTTCAAAGTTTGAGGATACAGAAGAAACAAGGAGAATTCAACTTGAGAACGTATTTGTTTGATGTGGCTTAAGGAAGAGCAATGTTGAGGGGGTTTTTCTTGAAGATCAAATCTGCTGTGAGAGTGTTAACCACAGACTCAGTGGTGCTGGGGAGAATCCTCCTGGGCTTTTTGTTTTCCGGGAGGAAGAGGAAGAAGGGAGAAGAGTGTGAACATGTATGGAAAAAGGCACAGGGAAGGTCTCGGTATTGTCACCAAAGGAAGAACAGCAACTCCTCGATTTGGCTGCAAGTCCTCTAAGGCAGGTATGACTAAATAATAAGGAAGAGACTGATTTTGGTAAGGCCTGGAGAATTCATTTCATTATGTCCTGGTCCTGCCCCATATTTTGATATGCATTTTCTAAGACTTGCTATTTCAGAATACTGATACGGGATGTCTCATCACTTAGCTAATCATGGGGAGAACCCCAATCACCGCAGGTGGAGAGCAAATGCACTGCAGAGGAATAGGGTAAAAGTGCCTCAGCTGCCCTGGCAGCAATTCTGGCTAAAGAGTACCGTATATATCCTAAAGAATGTTCCTTTTAATTATTACTGCATGTGTAGCTCTGTCCACTTTCCCTTCCGTGTTCATATAAACAAATTATTTTGTTAATTTAAGTAAAAGTGCACACAAGTAGCCAGTTAACCCCTAGTAACCCCTAGTAAGTTTCAGAGTTAGAATACTGCCAAAGTTAGCAAGCAGACAATGTGAGGAGGAAAAACACTAAAGTGAAACCTCTGAGGAGTCACACTACACCCAGACAGCTTGGGCTCTGGGTACAATTAAAAGGGAAGAAATCAGACATCAAAGAGCTTGCTTTCAAGTTTGGGTCTGTGAACTGCATGGCTCCTGATGGATGGAGAAACAACAAAACCATGTGGAGAGTCGTCTGAACACAACTCAGATGGCCAGTGTCACAGAAGTGAGGACAGAACATTAACCCATGTAAAGAAAACAAGCGCGCGGTTCACCAGCCCCGGAAATCTGAGACCAGGACCAAGTCTTCACCAAGGCATCTCAAACTCGGGAAAACAGAGAGAAAGGTTTGGCTCCCCAGGAAGATGCTGGAGTCATCAGAGCCCACTTCTAGTTGGAAATTCACCTCCCATCTCAAGGTGCCTGTCCTTTCCTGCCCAGTTCCCTTCCCACCACCTCTCCTGTTCCCCATCACAGAAGAGTGGGAATTGATCGGCTGATGGAGGGTGTTAGCCCTGACACCACCAGCAGAGGGCACAAGTTATTCAGTGGAAACGACATCAGAAAACTTGGTACTCGTGGTTTCCCATCCTTTCCTTCAGAAGAGAAACTCTTTGTTTTTTCTGTTTGGACACACATTAGCACAGCAAGGGTTTAGAGTGAAGACCACACTGCTGAAGAAAAATCTGGAATGAAAAGCTACGCAGCTAAGTTCTCCTCGAACCAAAACAGAGAAACACTGGCAGGACCCCCGTGATTCGATACACACAGCACCGTCTGGAACAGAGAGCAGGGTTCTCACGACTTTGTCCCTAGATAGAGTTCTGTCCTCCTGGCGTCACTTTAGCCTGATCACTTGTGGGGCGAGCGGGCGGTTAGCTTCACCTAGGAGTTTATGAGTGGTTAAGGCAATGAGGGTGGTTTCCTTCTTCTAGATGAGGAAAATGCCAAAATGAGGGTGAATGTACCTGTGGCGACAACGGCGTAGAAACCTCATTATTTTTCGAGCAGCCTGGTCCTGCTTTTTGGTTAGCAAACTGCTCCTGAAAAAGCCAGAATATGAAATACGGTCACGAGAACAGTGCTGTGAAGTTTCATGTGTGAAAGCTGAAAGCAAGTCAGTGGTGAGAGAGAACTTTTAACCCAACAGTTCATGCAGCAAATCCAACAGCACAAGCCTATCTCGTGGATTTGAGTCTGGGCATCACTGGGAGAGATGGAAGGAGGGGAGTGTAAACGCTCTCACCACTCAAAGGGAGACACCGGAAGGACTGAAAATAAGATGTCCTGCCACTACTCCTCAAGTCTTTGTAAGCTCGATTTGTTGAAAACAGGATGAGACAGACACTCATCCGCCGTATTTGGGCTTTCTCCGTTTAGACATTCATTCTCTCTTTGGGCTATTATTTTAAGACTTTTTTTTTTTTTGATGTAGACCATTTTAAAACTCTTTATTGAATTTGTTCAATAAAGAACCAAAGAGCTGACTCATTGGAAAAGATGCCGGTGCTGGGAAAGATTGATGGCAAAAGGAGAAGGGGGCAGCAGAGGATGAGACCTTTGACATGAACCTGAGCAAACTCTGAGAGATAGTGAAAGACAGAGGAGCCGGGTGGGCTGCAGTCCATGGGGTCGCAAAGAGTAGGACACAACTTAGCAACTGAACAACAACAAATTGAATTGGTTACCCCTATTGCTTCTACATTATGGGTTTTTTTTTTTTTTTTTTGGCTGCAAGGCATGTGGGATCTTAGCTCCCTCACCAGGGAATCAAACCCGCACCCCCTGCATTAGAAGGTGAAGTTTTAACTACTGGACCACCAGGAAGTCCTTGGGCTATTGTTTTCTAAACTTTTGTCATTGTATTTTCCAGGGCTACAACTCTTTATGACTCTCTGCAAAAGAGAATAGCTCAGCCCTACTTACTTTTCCCAGGTCGTGGATGTAGACACGCTACAGTTCAGACAGCGATCCTGTGTGTGCACCCACGTGCTGTGTGTTCAGTCGTGTCCAACCCTGCGACCCCTGGACTGCAGCCCACCAGGCTCCTCTGTCCATGGGATTCTCCAGGCAAGAATACTGGAGAGGGTTGTCATTTCCTACTCCAGGAGATCTTTCTGACCCAGGGATTGAACCCACATCTCTTTTGTCTCCTGCACTGGCAGGCAGGTTCTTTACCACTGCGCCACCTGGGCAGCCCCAGTTGACTGTATTAGGGTGACACCTTTCTGAGTAGGAACTGCGGTCCTTCTAGGTTCTGATACAAGTTGAAACTGGGTGGGGTATCAGAATGATTGGGTGGGGAGTGGAGAGAGACAGGAGCTAAATGGACCAAAATGGGCAAAGGGCACAGGTATAACTCTACGGTAACACAGCCTCTAGACTGCTAGGGAGGAAATCACTGCAGAATGCTTCGCTCCCTGTACAGACAGACCCGCACGTCTGCAAGGGGCTGCTCTTGCGCCCAAGCCGGGGTTCTCCTGGCTGCCCCCAGATCTCCACCCACCTGAGCTTCTGCTGTACAATGACTGCTGTCCGGCGTGCCTGCCGTCTCTTGCCACACTTCTTATAACTCCGGTAGAACTTCTGGATCAGCACAGCGGCGCGCCGGCTCTGCTGGAATTTTTTTTGTTCATAGTAACTCCGGAATTTGCTCTGGATCAGGATGGCAGCCTGGGTCATCTTTTTGTAAAGTGCATACTGTGAGGGCACAAGGAGAAGCAGAGCAGTAACAAGGGGAGCCACGCAGGCGGGGTGTCCTCCAAGCCGACCGGGTGAGGACGGCAAGAAGGAAAACTACTTTTCTCTTTTCTTTTCGTGTTCTGTTCTGGCTTTCACCATAAAACAGGCAAATGAAGCTTCTTTCCACCTACCTTTCCAAAATGCGAAATGTTAACTTTAAGAGTCACCTTCAGACAATGCACTGCTTTAACTGTGTTTTCCCACACCTCAAATATCAAAATCGTTTACCCTTCTTGGAAAAAAGTTTCAACAGCAATAAATTGAGACACTTGAGTTGAAAAAAACATACTTAGGAAGTAAAATTTTATGATCTTTGTTTGTTTTTTGTTTTGGCCAAACTGCTTGGCAGGTGGGATCTTAGTTCCCGACCAGGGATTGAACCCGTGCCCCCTGCATTAGCAGTGTGGAGTCTTAATCTCTGGACCACCAGGGAAGTTCCGGGAAGTAAAACTTTACATGTTGAAAATGAATATTTCCTATCCGATTTGGAAACACTTTGAATTAATCCTTTTTGGATGCTTCCCAATTCCTGCCAAACACAAATCCACTTAGCAGGCAGCGTCTGACTTCTAACTAGCAGTTCCACACGACATATTTCTGAGTTACAAGGTCCCAAATACAAGGCTTATCATGAAACGCTGACACCTTTAAGCCATTTTAACCTGCAAAAGATTAACGCTTGTCAGCCCAACACAGGGGTGAAGCCATGAAACCTGGAAGGTGGACCCAGGGCCGGGGACCACTCGGGACTCAGTCCCTGTGCCCTCCGGCCAGCCTGCCACAGAGATGGAAAGTGAGGCACGAAGGCAGGCTCGGGGAGAATGAGTCCTCTTCCCTGCCAGGCACGAAAAACGCAGAGCTCTGCAGATGTTAGCAAAGGCTCTGTCCAGATTGCTAACCACTTAGACTATGACTCTAGGGACCAGAAGTCACAGGCGAGGGCTTTGCTCACAAGAAGCCAACTTACCATGAGAGGGACAAGTGCTCCTCAGAACATCCCTATGCCTAAGTCTCTCTCTGCATGTATGAGGTAGAGTGAGGGGCAAAAACTGACTTCTCAAAACGTTCCAGACACAGGGCCTTGCTGCGAGAACCCTCTTGAGTCTTATCTGATCCACCTGACATTTTTTCATTTGGCCCAAAGTTTTTCAAGACAAGGGCGCTGCATCCCACAGTGTCTCCATGACCTTGGCCTGAATGCTCTGCATGGTCAGAACCTTGCAGACACAGCGCAGCACAAGGGGAAATAGGTAAATTTCCTCGGTGGCTCACTGGGTTCCCGGTGATTATCTTGGATGGATTGTTTAGATGGACACTGGCCAAGAAAATGTCCCAAGACTGCTTGATGAAACCCACTCCAACGGCATAACCACGTGGTCCCCAGAGGATAGATGTGCTGTGGTGAGGTGGCTGGGTGAGGGGGGGGGGGTGGTATGCCTACTGAATGACCGTGCCATCCTAATGGCCCCTTCTTGTAGCTGGTGATGGGTGTGAGGTTTGTGACTCTGGTGGAATGGTTTGTGAGAGGACTTGGGTGTGTCATTACCTTCAAGGCTATCCATGTCAGCTTGGGGGAGAAACAGAAAATACAAGATTAATGTTAGATTGCTGAATAGAAGGAAATGAAAAACCAGAATGAGAACCAATGAAATGCCCAACCAAAGAAAGAAAGAAAGAAAGAATGAAAGAAAAAAGGCAATCTGACTATATTCATGCCTTTCATCTTCCAAAATACTTGTCTTATATTTGTCAGTATTTTTTTTTAATGCCTTCCATCTTTCTGGTTGTAGCCAACACTTCTTTGGGAGGGGATTAAAAAAAAAACAACTAACAAACTCACATTTTGGAATAAACTCCTGCTGTAATCAAAGACTTGAAACTCTGATTCTGAGTATTGCTCTTGTTAACAAGAAGTCCTCTCGCCAAACAGAAGCCAGGATGGTTCCCAACAGGGACTGTGGTGTCAGCGTTTACACAATAAACCTTCATTTTCTGGGATCATGAACTCAACTGGCTATAAGCTGAAGACACTCCCCCCTCTCCCCTCACAATTAAGGCTTAATCCTAGAGAAACTTGAGAAAGTGGCAATCCATATGAGACATCAAGCAAATCTTAGAAATAATAAAGAGAACAGAATCCTGATTTTCTGTGTGGCTGGTATCTATCTCAGCGTTTATTATTTCTTAAACAAAAGTGTAAGACCTACCAAAAGCACCACCTAAAAAATGGTTCTACTAATAGGACTGAACTTTACCGTATGAACCAGTCAAAATGCAATTCGGCACTTTTTAATATCACTACCTAGGTGGTTAGAAAGGTCCAGTGTTTACTTAATCTCTCTGAGTCTCAGCTTCTTCACCTGCCAAATGGAAATAAAACTGTTCACTTCAGATATTTTTGTAAGGAGAAAATGAAATAATGAGTCTGAAAGATCTAAGGTATATTAGGTGTTCTCTGATCAGTTCCCTTCCTGTCTGATGAGAGCTCCGTGACCCTGCAGGTCACTTCACAAGCAGTAACACTGAACGAAAGAGGAATTCAGGTGCTCCTCTTACAACGCTTAACTAAGGAATGCCCAGTGTAAGATACTCTGGGCTTCTTCCCATTTTCAAAGATTTTTTACAATTCTTCATTTTACACTGGGTAAGAAGCAGCCAAAAAGGAAAACCGGCTGAAGGTTATGTGATGTGTAAGATTCAAGGTCAATGATAACAACCAGTATTTACCTTCTCCCATCACCATACCAAACCTCCTCAAGCTCTTTAATTCCTAATGAGCTTATAGGCAAAATGACTCACACAGAGCCTCACTTCAGACCCAAATAGCTTCCTCTGTATCAGACCAACGTTGCAGGAAGTGATACCACTAAGAGGTCAACAGTCTGAACAAAAATTATTTTGTGGCAGTAGTTGCAGATGATTTTTTGTTTGTTTTTCCTTTTTTTTCCCTCTTTTGGAACATGTTCCTCTGGTCTTTAACCAAGGTGATTCGAAGCCAGTCTTTGGGTCAGGCATCGGATGCTGTGTTCTCTGCCAAATATCACACAGGACTCCCCACGCCTGTCTGGATGCTGTGTGGGTAGGACGCATTCACAAGCTGGCTCACCTGTTTATATTTTCTGTAACAACGCTGAATGACAGCTGCCGCCACTTCCTGCTGCTCCCGTAAGGGTCGGCCCTTCAGGGGAAAGCGAGGCAAGAAAAGAAAAAATGATACAGTATAAGAAATGCAGCTTTCCCAAGACTTCAGTGGAATGACCACTCGTTTCATTGACTTTCTCAGAACTGAGACCCGAGGTTTACCAAAATATGACAAGTTAATATCAGGATAAATTAAGAAAAATGAATTTACAGAATACCTCTCTGGCTATTCTGGCTTTTAAACAGAACTATCATATTTGGATGTCAGGAGGCCTCAACAACAGTCAAAGGATTTAAAGAACTAGGTATTGTGCTATTTGTCCTTATAAGTTGCTGCTCTGCTCTGTCCTTCCTAAGATAACACCGAGTCCTCCACTTCTGGGTCAAAGATTGATGACTTACACACCTCCCTGTTGTTGTTGTTTAGTCGCTAAGACATGTTCGACTTTGCAACATGATGGACTACAGCGTGCTAAGCTTCCCTGTCCTTCACTATCTCTCAGATTTTGCTCAGACTCATGTCCAGGGAGGTCAAAGACTCCTCTGAGAAATTGTGGAAGGCTCTGGACCTTGCTCACCAAAAACACATACAGACACTTCACCATAAAATTTTAGGAGTTCATGGGCAGCCAACAGTCAGTCTCCAGGCCTCCAGCCAGAAACCCCTGCTCCAGGTCATACGTTCCTTATGGCAGAGATGTCAACTTTGTATTAACTAAATAATGAATATCTATTATTACCCTGACAGTAAGTTCAGAGGGTAATAACCATCGCATTACTGGTCAGTTTTATTCCACTAAAGTTTCTGACAATTCTTAATAATCTTATGTGACCTAATTATAGAATCTTTATTTCAAATTATAAACTCAGAGAAAAAAAGAAATGGCATTTATTTCAGTTTGAATGATTCTGACTTTTCCCTGATCACAAAAGGACTCTGTTGTCTGTTTTTGTTTTTAAAGAAGTTCTTTATTTTTGGCTGCAAAGCATGTGAGATCTTAGTTCCCTGACCAGGGATTGAACCCTCACCCCTGCAGTGGTAGGGCAGAGTCTTAACCACTGGATCACCAGGGAAGTCCCCAGGACTCTTGTCTTTTACCTTGTATTTCCGGAAAGCTGTCTGGACAAGCCTGGCTGCTTCGTAGAGTTCTCTCTGTTCGTGATCAGACAGGGTCAGCTGTGCAAATTCATTCTCCACCTTCTCACTGGTGGACGCACTCAGGAACTCAGACCAGTCCGCTGCAGAGGGAAGGCTGGGCTTCTCAAAAGTTATTTCACTGACTGGTGAGCCTACAGGGCTCAGGCTGGTATTAGAAGAAGGGGTGAGAGGCTCATTATATGCACTTCTGAAACAAAAGAAGACATGAGGGACAAGGCTGGTGATTGGTCTGCAGGATTCATCACACACTGGTCAAAGATACAAGATGGTACCCACTGTGGACCATGAAGGATACACCTCTACTCAGTCCAGAAAAATGCTAAGGAGACTCCGGGTGCCCTTCAATTAGTAAGTTCACGCTGAACACCTGTTATGAGTTCAGTACTGGGCTAAGTACTAAACCCAGTAAGTCCACTATCCAACTGTGAAGCTTCAGTTGAACTGGGGAGAACATGCTATGACACATTATCTCCTACACTCTGCCGTGGGAAGAAACATCATAGCAGAGGTGAGGAAGAAAGAGGTCCTTGAGAGAGGCAATGGAATCCAGCCTAATGCTCCCTTCCTTCCTTGATAAGGGCATCTTCTACCTAGATCTCCTCAGATCCAGTGGGTCTCCTGCGCCTCCAGGTAAATCCAGGAACTTGCCCTGGGGATAGGCCCGTGGACTTCACTGACCTGATCTGGGCAGCATTTGGCAGATGGTCTACGTCAGCCAGGTAACCGGCCAGCCAGCTCATCGTACTGCTAATGGTGGCCACGTCTGTCCTTTCCAACGCCGGGGACTCCAAGGGCACAAAGTTCTCCTGCTTGATCCGCTCGGGTGTGGCTTCAATGATGTGCTCTGCCAAGGTCATCATGTTCACCTGGAACCCGGAGGTCACAGAGCACTCAGGTTAGGATGGGGCCCTAGAAGCCAGCTGGCCCACCTCCCGCCCGCTACCTGGGAAAGAGAGAAATGAAGGAGGGTGGGCTTACATGACAGTCCAGTGCCCTCTGATATTATCTAAACGTTTTACATGATTCGCTCACATATGCTGAGATCCCAGATCTGAGGAGCTCCAAAAATCAGCTCGGTCCAAAACCTTAAGTCTTTGAGAATATCTGGCTTATGCCTACTTTCTACTATCAGCTAGGATCAACTGATTAAGGATACTAAGGCCTGGGCAGTTCTAGAGGACATGGTCATGTAATTATAGTGATATTGTTGGTTACCTGACCACTTGTTCTTGTTGTTTAGCTGCTGAATCATGTCTGACTCTTTGTGACCCCCATGTGCAGCCCTCCAGGCTTCTCTCTCCATGGGATTTCCCAGGCAAGAATACTGGAGTATGTTCCCACCTGACCACTATGCCCCCCTCCCCACTTTGTCCTGCCCAGAGAACCCTAGTTTTGCAGAGAGCAGCAAAGAGCCAAGGCCCAGGGGACAGCTGGTGACTAAGACAAGCCACCTGTCCTGATTCTCCTCTAGGTTTCCCACCTTTCTGCACCAAGGCGGGGATCTGTGACCAGCCTCTGGACAAGGAGACTATACACAAGTCTGCTGGGAGAGATGTGGGCAGAGCGTCTGCTTTTCCCGATGAAAGGTGCCGATGCACCCGGCCCTGCCCCTCTTCTCCTGCTCTGACCACAGCCAAGCTCAAGAAGCCACATTATGATCATAAAGCAACAGAAGTGAAGAGAAAAGCCAAAAGAATAGAAAAAAAAAAAAAATCCAGGTTTCTGATGGCATTAGTGAATCACCAAACCTCTGGACTTGTACAAGAAAAAGAAATCACGTTCTTATTAAACCACTGGAGTCAGGGTTGCTGATACGAGAATCCCAAAATAAATTCCTAACAGATATATTTAGGAATCCTCACAACGAGTCTGGAATAGATCTATTCAATTAGAATCAGAGATATGAGCTTGGTTTTAAAAGTTTTCTTGCACATCTCTTGAAAATGGAAGTTGAAATACAGCAGTTTTTAAGTGAACTGAAAATGTTCAGAAAGGATCTATACAAAATGATTAAATGCTTATCTTACAACATGCGTGAACCTCACGAATATTATGCTGACTGAAAGAAGCCAGACACAGAATGTGACAGTTTATGATTCTATTTACATAACATTTCTAGAGTCAGATCCATAGGACTGGAATGGGAACAGAGGTTGACTGCAAAGGGGCACAGGGAACTTCTGTGGGGGAAAGGAAGTGCCCTAAATGGGACTTTTGTGATGATTGTGAATTTTGTACAAACTCACAAACGTTCATTATGTTGAACACTTAAAATGAATGAATTTATGGTATGTAAGTTATACCCCAATAAAACTGTTAAAAAATACTTATCTTGGGTAATTTTCGATACTGTCAACAAAGAATTGTAAAAGGAATACACTGAAAACCTTTAGGGAAGAATATCACAGCTTTTCTTCTCTCCTCCTTCTATACTGACCGTCTTGATAACAGGACGAAGTAAGTCCTACCTTGATTCTTTTCCCATCAAAGTATTAAAAAGTGGGATTTCTGGAGACCAAAGGTTATAACTATCTGTAATCATTCTTCTCCCAAATCCTCTATTTTATAAAACTGTGTTAATATAAGGACATGTTAACATCGTAAGTGCAATACTCTGAGATACCAAGTAGATGATTTCTGAATGTGACAGCTACAAAAGGCAATGGAATTTAAATGACTTTAGGGCTTTTTACTCAAATGACGTTGGGTTTTTATTAAAATTCTCTTTGGGTTCTAATATATGAGCAGTTTTCACAAGTGTGCTTAGATATGTCAGAACAATGATATGTATATTTACCATGTTTTTATTCATACATCTACATAATTATATAATCATATATTAAGTATATATACTAAGTCAAACTTTCTAATTGTGTTGTCAATTTTTTTCATTTTCTCTTCACATGTACCTCAGTTGACAACTCTCGAGATAGTCGCGTTAGTGTCATACAATGATTGTGGTTCTGGTACCACATTTCTTTGTGATTTATTTGCTTTAATATTTAGAAACTATGTTGTTAGGCGCACAATGGTTCATTATGGTCATAACTTTTTGATAAATTGTATATATATAATATTTGCCTTAATTATACTTTTTTTTTCTTTTTTATACTCTTTTGTCTGTTATATCTTCACCTGTCAGTTCATTTTCATCCTTTCTGTTTCATTTTAATTCTGTCTTTTACAAGTAGTATATAATACACTTTGCTTCTTTTTATCCAGTCTGAGGATCTTCTAATAGAATTAACAGTTTCCAAAGTGGGAATGACTCATGTTTAAAAATATTCCTATAATATTATATTTCAGAGTATTATTTTTGTTGTTTTTTTTCCTTATTGCCAATTCCTGAACTTTTCCCAAGTGAGCCAAATTTTCTTTTTCCCCCCTTTAAGTGACTTAGAAACCCTGAGCCTGTTTTGACACTATCTACTAACTTGACATTTCTAATAAGCATATTTCCAGTCCCTGGTTTTCAGGCCCAGTTCAAAATGTTTGATTCACGAGTGGCCCAAGTGAAGAAGACTCTCCACTAGTCTTATACATAAGCCCAGACTTTGAACCAGTCACTGGTAAGAAAATGACAAGACCTCTAGGAAACTGGCAGCAAAGATCATGGAAGTGCGGGTGGATGGACCAGCCCCTGCAAGCTTACCTTCTCCACGCTCACCTGTATGTCATCCATGGGCTGTGAGCACTCCTCACTCTCTGTACCATCACGGTAGGACCCCAGCTCACTGTTCACCACCTCTCTGTTAGCCATCATCAAGACACTCATTGGTTCCCGTGGACGCACCTGTGAAGGTGTTACATCCTTGCCTACACTGGTCCCCTTCGGATTTCCAGTCACCTGTACTGTAGACACACCAATGTAAAGATCTTTGGGGTTCCACTTTACTACCGGCTGGGATGCAGAGGCGTGGAGGAATCCTGCAGTCTCTGGAGTGGGAGGGGAGATCTCCCGGCTGTAGTCCCTCAATCCTTCACTGGGGCTGATTGTCTCGGGGACAGGCTGCTTAGAACTAGGGCTCTGCTTCCTGATATTTGGCTGTTCCAGACTCAGTGCAGTGGACAGCAGCTTCTCCTGCCTTGCCTGGAAGTACTCGGGGTTCAATTTATGCTTTTTGGGAGCTGGATAATCTTTGTGGCTCTCACTGCTGTAGTAATTAGAGGGTTCAGACCGAGGTCTTCTCAGCTCTGAAAAGTACAGTAGAAAGGACAGTCAGGACAAGTGGTACAGTGAGGAATGCTAAAGAATTAACATGTTCTCTATGCCTGAGAGACACAGAGTGCAAAGCCAGAACCCAAGACACATCCCTAACGTTTACATATTCCCCAGCAGTATATATTGTATTCAAATAATCCTCCTCCAAAATTTGTAGTTCTTTCTCACAGTAACACAGTTTTTTTTCCCCCACTCAGTTTTGGGGGTGGGATGGGCGAGCGGGGTTGGGGGAAGCACTAGGCATTCTAACAGCTAAAAGGAAAATTAGAAACACTAAAAAGAAAATCCCAAACCCTTAAACGTATGTGAACATCCTATGGACTTTTCCGAGGGTAGGGGCGTGACAGCAAAAGGGGAATCCGCCAAGTGCTGAGATGTCACCATTTAGGATTCTTACCTGGGTTGGTACTTGCGATGACAGTGACTCCTTTGGGTATTTCTGGGGAGTTGATGGCCTCGCTGTGCCACTGGCTCACCCAGCTCTCTGTGCTGGGCTCGTCGCCTGCAGGACAGTGGATTCTGGGGTTCTGTCCTAGCTGAGCCTGCTCATCCCTCTGCAGGTGCTCCAGACACTCTGCTAACTTCACGTGACCTCGTGACCTGGCGATTCCCAAAGGCAGCCTTCCTAGAGAGTCTGGAATAGAGATGGCCCGACGGTCCCATTTGTACAGCACGACAGCTGCTTCCAAGTGCCCGAGAGCACACGCCCACATCTAAAAAAACAGAGAGACACAGTGCGCTTCCTCAATATGAGTTAAAAAAAAAAAATCCTATTTGACTTCTGCCACTGCTGCCAATTGACAAATTGGTCCTTGGCAGCAATCTCAACAGTGCCATAAAACATTTCCGTTACAAAGTGGCTCCGATATATATCATGTATCAACAAGGGTGAACACAAAGGAAGCCAGGCATATCCTCATGCCAGCCCAGAAGAACAGTTTGGGGAATAAATGAACCCATTTCTTACCAGAGGAGTACAGGAGAAGTGGTCCACGTTCAAGGGGTCGACCTCCAGTTCCAAGTCAATGCTGTCTGCATGCTTTGTGCTGGAACAGATAGCATCACAAATTACTGCACAGAGAATCAATGTTAAAAAATACCACAACATTATAAAACCCACAGAGATGAAACCGAAGTGGACAGCCAACATTGCTGATGGGAAGAAACAAAGTCCCGGGCTTCCTAGGTGGTTTGGATGCTCTGTTTTGCCAGGAGCCAGGAGGAAATGAAAAGTCCAAAGTTTACTTTAGCATCTCGCTCAGTACTTCTTGGGCGGAAGTTCATAGAACTTTGTGGAACTGTTCTCAGAGAGACTCCTTTGCTGAGAGGATTCCATACTCCCTGAATGGCCAGATTTCCATCCATTGGTGGACACACTAAGAGGAGTGCCTGCTGATGGGTGAGGAGGACACTGGCCTTACCGCCACTTGATGAGGGTCTGGATGAGGGTGGCATAACCCTGGGCAGCGGCCAGGTGTAGGAGGGTCATCCCACGGAAAGTCTTTGAGTGGATCAGATGCTTGGACTTTGCCCAGCAGGCTCGGCTCATCATCTTCTCACACACGACAACCACTCGGCTCTCAAAGCAGCTGCCCAGCGTCCCAGGGCCGGATGCGCACTGTAACGAGACAACACGTGTTCCGATGACTGGAGGCCCAAAGGCCCACCACCATGTCAGCCTTCGGACACCAGAGGGGGAACAAACTCTGTGTGATTAGCAATTGAAAACAGGAAGCGCAAAACTGAAGATAAGGAAGCATCATGAAAGAGAGACAGAACATGCCGAGTCCAGCTTAGCGGCACACCCACAGCCGGGCACACAGGAATCTTCTGCAACTCTAAGGGCATCAGAGTCTGTCTACTGCAGCTGACAGTTTGACTGTGAACTCCGTGCTGATCCAGTTCAGGGAAAGCATATACTATAAAACAAACAAAAATGTGGTCTAGCCTCCCAGGTGATGTAGTTAAACACTGTAGACAGGAAACCGGCAGAGAAGAGCGAAGCAGGTAACTTTCTTAATGCTTCTACGGAAGGGGGGTTGTGGGGGGCTGCTGCCTGGACCGCTGACTCCCCAGCTCCTTATGGAGGAGAACTGTCACTTGGGGATTTTTCTCCCTAAATAAGAACTCTAAAATTTGCAACTGCATGGATGGACCTTATAGGCGTTCAGTGAAATAAGTCAGAGAGAAAGACAGGTACTGTATAATGTGTGTCACTTACATGTGGAATCTTAAACAAAAACCAAACACACACACAGAAAGCCTTCTTGACTTCATGGATCCTGAGAACAGACTAAGAGTTGTATGCAGAGGTGGAGGGTAGGAGGTGGGCAAAACAGTGAAGGAGTCAAAAGATGCAAACTTTCAGTTATGAAATGAGTAAGTCCCGGGGATGTCACGTACAGTATGGCAACTAAAGTTAATAACACTCAACTGCGTATCTGAAACTTGCTAACAGAGTGTATCTTAAAGGTTCTCACCACAAGGGAGAAAAATTTTAAGTCTGATGACAGAAGTTAACTAGGTTTATCATGGTGATCATCTGGCAGCGTACACACACGCTTAATCATTCTGTCGTACACCTGAAACTAACACGGTGTTATATGTCAACTATAGCTCAATTGAAAAAATAAATTTAAAAAATCCAGGAATAATCCAGTCCTTTATAGAAAGCAAAAAGGCGACTGGGGAAGGCATTAGAGACTTCCAAATTCAAGTGTTATTACAGTACAAACAACAACAGAGGCATATGGGAAAGAGAAATTCACTCACTTTAACCACCTGGCTTTCTTCTCTCTGTTATAAGGAAGTTGTACAAGAAGAAAAATACAATCAAAGTCAGTAACCTCAACAGCTTATCTGAGTCTCTGTGATAGGTTTTTTTTTTTTAAATGAAATTTTATTCAGAATCCCCAGCATCTAAACAAATGACATTTTACTAGCCTCAAATACCATCTGTGTTTGTCTACAATATTTTCTTTTAAAAAATTTTTTATTGGGGTGTATATTTTATCAGGGTATATTTCATTGTTTTACAATGTGGCATTAGTTTCTGCTGCACCACAAAGTGAATCATCTGTATGTTTATATATATATCCTCTCTGTGATAATTTTATGTTTCATACCCTCTCTCAAACAAATGAGACTCTAGTCCAATTCTCATTTCTGGTGTTTTTTTTAAGATTTTTTTTTTTGATGTGGACTATTTAAGTCTTTACTGAATTTGTTTCAATATTGCTTGTGTTTTATTGTTTTGGTTTTTTGGCCGAGATGCACGTGGGATCTTAGTTTCTTGACCAGGGATCGAACCTGCAGCCCTCGCAGTGGAAGGTGAAGTCTTAACCATTGGACCAGGGAGGTCTTGTCTCTGGTTATTATTTTAAGTTATTTTGTCCAGTAACGAACCCCATGAAATACTGTTGTTCCTCACTGTTTTTTTTTAAATCTGGAAAACAAACGCCTGTAAAAAATTTTTAAACACCTAGAAAATGGCTATAATGTCACCCTCACTAGAAATGTCATGACATGTTATAGGCATGTAGTCAGGCAACCCTGACCTGCTGCAGAATGGCCTTGACTCGAAAGACCCAGGCAGGGCTGCTCTGTATACACCAAGAAGACGCGTTCAGGACACACAGAAGTCACCAGGTAAGGAACAAAAGGAATTTTTTTTTGCATTAACAAGACCAGCTACATCTCTATCACATAAAGTGGACACATATTCCTTGACGCGAACATAAACTGATGAAAGAGTATTCGGTAGCAGCTAATATGGGATCAGGTAACAGGCCAGGGGCCAAAGAGCTGAGCTATACAATGGACATTACACTCCAGTCCCTTTCTGTAGCCTTTGTCAGTGAAAGAAAAAGGGCTCTGTGGGACTCTTATTTTGGCCATGAGACACACAGTAAGCAATGCTTACTACTGTTTATGAGACAGTTGTATCAGGGGGACGAGAAGCCTTAATATTTTACTTTGTGCCGAGTCTTTCCTTGTCCGTTGATTTCCAAAGACAGGTGAGAAACGAGAAAATTTTCCAAAAAGGTTGATATTTTGGGGAGGGTGGTGGTACCTTATGCTTTGTTTTCATCTATTACTAAAAATATTACTAACACTTGATATTTACAAGTCTTATAAGACTCAAAATGTTTACTTACAAATGTGATTGTTCAGGGAAAATCATCATCTTGAACGGAAAGAGGGAGAATTATCTGAGGCTTTTAGGTAATGGCTCAGCAGGAAGGTGATAAACACCATCCGTCCCTCTACCTTTACTCTAGAGTCTCCTGGGGAAAAAAAAATGTCTACCTAGGAAACTTTCCCCAAATGAAGCTCCTACAAGAAATCGATATAAAACTCTCAAGACTCCTGGGACTCTAGTATTTGGTGATTTCCCTGAACCCGACGACACTAATTCACCCGTCACGGAATTGCTGAAAAAGCATCTGGACAATGACAGAATGTATAATGTTGTTCTATTGTTCTCTACTGAAAAGGGCCCAGTTTCTCTGGGCCCTTTTCCGATCGAACTCCTGGAGTTCATACAAGTCTTATGAATTACTGAATTCAATTACGGTTTCTATTTATACTTAAGATAGAGATAGGACGCAAGATACAAAATAGGTTCTAATTGGACTCCGAGCCCAGAAGATCTGAGTCATCGCTTGGGCTCTGTCTTGTCACTGGATGCCTTCCCTCCTGCTGGCAGGTAACTGCAGTGACTTCTGAGATCCACAGGTGATTTAAGGCTTAGGGAGGTGAACGACTGAGAAGGCCCACAGTCCAGGGCTTCTTCCCTGTTGAACAGACTTAAATACTCAGAAGCACAAGGACTACAAAGCCCCCTGCCCTGCCTCTTGCCTCAGCCAGGAAGCACACCAGCGGAAGAGAAGAGACTTGTGATCGACTGCCGCGCTCCTCAGTGAAACGTGAAATGTCAGGAAGGCGATGGCCCTCAAGGACTCGTACCTGGGCCTGGCTCCCTCCGTTGCCGCTCCCTGTGCCCCCTCCGCTGCTGCCTCCTCCGCTCCCCTGCTTGTGCTGCTGGGACCCGGTCATCTCTGCCATCCTCCTCTCCATCTGCTCCAGCCGCTCCAGGATGGACATCCTGAACTGGTTATCTAGGGCAGAACATGGAAGGGTGAGGCTGTGTTTCGGAAGAATGGGCATTAATCCGTGGCCCAGTCCAGCCTGTAGGATGGGCATCCAAGGCGATCACCCACTCAACCAGACCACCTGGGTTTGTCCAGGCTGGTGATGACCCCGACACCTCACACAAGACCACAGCCGCGACCGCAGCCCAAGTTCTCAATGAAAGGAACAGAAAAACCCTTTCTGTCAAGGTTGTGGTTTCAGGTTCCGGGACCCCATTTCTTTGTCAAATTCCCCAGTGGAAACCCTGAAGGGAGATCTGGGGGACAGGCCCCTAGAGCAAACAAATGAACACAATTTAAATCGGTGAAAGAAAGCAATCATTGGGACTTCCCTGGTGGTCCAGTGGTTAAGGATTTGCCTGGCAATGCAGGGGATGCTGGTTCAATCCCTGATCAGGAACTAAGATCCCATATGCTGTGGACCAACTGAGCCTGTATGCCACAGCTAGAGAGCCCCTGCACTGCACTGAAATATCCCGCATGGCGCAATTAAGATCCCTTGTGCCGCAGCAAGGACCCAACACAGCCAAATAAATAAATTAAATAATAAAAGTTCAAGTTCATTTAAAAATAAGAAAGCAAGAGATCACTGTGAGAAAGAAGAATATACACAAATCCACACACATATAGTTACATATATATATATATATAAAAGGTATATCAGTTTTACCCAAAAACTGAAAAAAAAATTATTTTCTGATCCAGGCTCTAGCTGCAAACACACACACATATATGACAGCTGGAGTGAGGTAAGAGCTCTGCAAAGCCCTGAGGCAGAATGTTCAAGGAGAAGAAGCCACGTGCCTGGACCACACCCGAGAGGACAGCAGAAGATGCAGTTGGAGAGGTGAGGAAGGACCAGACAGGAAACAGTTAGAACCCTGGCTGTGCTGTATAATAGTTATATAACTCTGAACAAACTCTTTGGTGCCTCAGTTTCCTTAACTCTTAAATGGGCATAGTAACAGTCCTTATCTCCGAGGGTTGCTGAGAGAATTTAGCGAATTAACAGATTTGTAAATGTTCAGGACATGGTTAAGTCCCAGACAAGGGTGCCAGCCATCAGCATCATCTTATGGTAAGGGAATAAAATATCTTGGGAAATTGATCAACCTGCTGTGAAGGCACTATTTTCAAAACACAGCCATCTGAATCAAGGAAAGGAGTACCCTGGAGAAGAAATATTTTATCAGCCTCCCTCGTCATCCAGATGATAAGTCCTGACACTAGGGAGTAAACAGTGCTGCTCCGCAACTAAGCCCGTGCACCGCGACAACAGAACCCGAGTGCTGCGACCGCTGAAGCCCACGAGTCCAGGAGCCCGTGCTCCACCACGAGAGAAGACACAGCAGTGAGAAGCCTGCACACCGCAACTAGAAAAAAGCCCCGCAGCAGCAAAGACCCAGCACAACAAAAAACAGGCAAGGGAACACTCCATGCACTACTCACCCATGAAGTAGCTTTACAAACATTAACCCGTGAACCCTCATGACCATCAGGTGAGGCAGGTCTGCTGGCCTCATCTTACAGACCAAGATACTAAGGCATTCATGCGTGCAAATAGCATCTGACTCTGTGATCCCATGACCTGTAGCCTGCCAGGTTCCTCTGCTCAAGGGATTTCCCAGGCAAGAATACTGGAGTGGGTTGCCATCTTCTACTCCAGGGGCTCTTCCCAACCCAGGGATTGAACCCATGTCTCCTAGGTCTCCTGCATTGGCAGGTGGGTTCTTTACTACTAAAGCCACCTGGGAAGCTGACTGAGGCATGAGAAGACACTTTATCTATTGGTCTCCATGATTCAGAGCTTGGCCACCAGGTGCTAAAATCAGGAAGGGAAAGTCATGGGAAGAGAAGACGCACGAGAGTTAGCTGATCTTACCCCAGGGAACAGAACTTTTTTCTCAAAGTCAAAAGGTAGTAAGCACCTGTTTCAGGGGCAAGTTTTCAATACAGAATGTCAAATTGATTTCACTTTCCTAAACCACAGAAGCAGGACGAGGAAGACTGCTTTGCAAGAATCGTATTATTTTCTTAGTAAGCTATTTCCAGGAACACCACCAAAGGAAAAGCCTTCCTCTTTAAAAGAGAAAGGTGACATCTTTCCCCCCAATTTCATACAGACTGACAAACCCTGAGACCCCTCTAAGTATCTCAGTGGCATGGTCACAGATGGGGGCTCAACCCTGAATGAATATCTGCTTGTGATGTACCGGACATGGCTCGTCATCCTGGGATCACTGATGGGAAACTTCCGAGCTGGTCCCAGAACCCTTTCTCTGTGCCCTTTCCACTGCTGCTGCTAAGTTGCTTCAGTCGTGTCCGACTCTGTGCGACCCCATAGACGGAAGCCCACCAGGCTCTGCCATCCCTGGGATTCTCCAGGGAAGAACACTGGAGTGGGTTGCCATTTCCTTCTCCAATGCATGAATGTGAAAAGTGAAAGTGAAGTCGCTCAGTCGTGCCTGACTCTTAGCGACCCCATGGACTGCAGCCTACCAGGCTCCTCCACCCTTGGGATTTTCCAGACAAAAGTACTGGAGTGGGGTGCCATTGCCTTCTCCACCTCTCCACTAGAAAATGGGAATTTTGCAGAATGCAGCACTCCTCCATCTGAAGCCAACAGAAGACAAAGAATTTTACCTTTTAAAAGACAGTGAACTCAAGTGGAACAGCAACTATCCTTCAGGTACGTTTTTAAACTCTCCTTGCTTCCTCCTGATCCTGCCAGCCAGATAACCACCCAACTCTGAACACATGCAGAGAGCCTCACGCAGACTGTCGAACCAGCTTAAACATCCTGATGGTTTCTTCTGCCAGCCTGCAAATCTTGTGTCTCTTGAGTATGTGTTTAGAATCTTTTCGCTTCTTTTGGAGCTTGGTTTGCACTGGTCTGGAGCACGGTGGCCAAGATTAACATGCCAAGTCATGCCAACAGGGAGAAGGGCACAGGGCACGCCACGTGGCTGTGCTCTGCCTGTCGAGGTGGTTCTGTTTCAGCTGCACTGGCGACAGTGCAGGCGGCCCTGGTTTGCGCCCCCAGCCCATCCCGTCCAAGCCCCTGCCAATGCAGCTGCCTGTCAAAACCGAATGACCCTGCAATCCCACTCCTGGGCTCGGGTCCAGGGAAAAACATGATTCAAAAGGATACATGCACTCCAGTGTTCGCTGCACCGCCGTTTCCAATGTCAATAACCAAGACATGGAAGCAAACTAAATGTCCATCAACAGAAGAATGCATAAAGAAGACGTGGTACATATACGCAACGGAGTATTTTACTCAGCCACTGAAAAGAATGAAGTAACGCCATTTGGGGCAACATGGATGGACCTAGAGAATATCATACTGAGTGAAGGCAGTCAGACAAAGAAGGAGAAATATCACACATCTCTTATATGTGGAACCTAAGAAGAAATTATACAAATGAACTTACTTACAAAAGAAAGACCTGCAGACTAGAAAAATACGAACTTACGGTTGCTGGAGGGAAGGGATAGTTAGGGAGTTTGGGATGGTCATGCACACACTGCTATATTCAAAATGGATAACCAACAAGAACCTATTGTATAGCACAGTTTGGGGGAGAATAGACACATGTATGCTGAATCCCTTCCCTGTTCACCTGAAACTATCACAACACTGTTAATCAGCTAAAACCCAGTAAAAATAAAAAGTTTAAATTTTGAAAAAAAAATATATTAAGGTCGAGGGAAAAAACACTAAGTCACCAGTGCCGGGTCTGCCCCAGGGGTCACTGGCTCCTGCTCCCAGACTGAGTGTCCAGTGCCAGCCCCACAGTGGACTATGCGGTCAGCTCTCACACGTTATCAAGCTGTTCTAAGAAGCACTTAGTGAAGACACTCAGAAGCAGTTATTTACCTCTTAAGAAAACTGTATCATGCAGAACAGCATCGCTGAGCCTACTGACTTCAAATGGGGGAGGTGGTGATGATTAAAATATGAAACAATTGAGCTGGCACCCTGGAGCATAGGACCATGGTACCCCGTGGACCAGGAATCAGATCACACTTCCTTCATCATCTTAAGATGATGGTCTACACCTCTCCATGACTGGCAAGTCAAGAGCAACAACATGATGCTAGTTTTGGCTTTATAGCTTTATTAATTAAACCTTTATTGTAAGATACTCAGCGAATTCAGAACTCTCTCTCATGTTAATTGTGTTGCTGTTGTTGGGTAGTCATTCAGTTGTGTCTGCCTCTCTGCGACCCCACGGACTGCAGCATGCCAGGCTTCCCTGTCCGTCACCGTCTCCCAGAGTTTGCTCAAACTCATGTCCACTGAGTTGGACATGAGTGATGCCATCCAACCATCTCATCCTCTGTTGCCCTGTTCTCCTCCTGAGTTCAATCCTTCCCAGCATCAGGATCTTTTCCAATGAGCTGGCTCTTCACATCAGGTGGCCAAAATACTGGAGCTTCAGCATCAGTATTTCCTGTGAATATTCAGGGTTGATTTCCTTTAGTATTGACTGGTTTGAAATCCTTGCAGTCCAAGCAACTCTCAAGAGTCTTCTCCAGCACCACAAATTGAAAGCATCAATTCTTCAGCACTCAGCCTTCCTTATGATCCAACTCTCATATCCATACATGACTACGATGGACCTCTGTCAGCAAAGTGATGTCTCTGCTTCTTAATATGCTATCTAGGTTTGTCATAGCTTTCCTTCCAAGAGCAAGCATATACATCTTAACTGTGTATTACTGGATAAAGGTAATATAATTATTTAGAAGCAAAAGACTTCTGATTAAAAACTAGTTACAGATCCACTTATTCATCTGCAAGTATTTATGGAGCACCTACTGGGTACCATGAAATTAAAAGAAGCTTGCTCCTTGGAAGAAAAGTTATGACCAACCTAGACAGCATATTAAAAAGTAGAGACATTATTTTGCCAGCAAAGGTCCGTCTAGTCAAAGCTATGGTTTTTCCAGTAGTCATGCATGGATATGAGAGTTGGACTATAAAGAAATCTGAGTGCCGAAGAATTGATGCTTTTGAGCTGTGGTGTTGGAGAAGACTCTTGAGGGTCCCTTGGACTGCAAGAAGATCCAACCCGTCCATCCCAAAGGAAATCAGTCCTGAATATTCATTGGAAGCACTGATGCTGAAGCTGCAACTCCAACACTTTGGCCACCTGACGTGAAGAAGTTGACTCATTGGAAACGACCCTGATGCTGGGAAAGATTGAAGGCAGGAGAAGGAGACGACAGAGGATGAGATGGTTGGATGGCATCACCAACTCAATGGACGTGAGCTTGAGTAAACGCCACGAGTTGGTGACGGACAGGGAAGCCTGGCGTGCTGCAGTCCATGGGGTTGCAAAGAGTCGGACATGACTGAGCGACTGAACTGAACTGAACTGAACTGACTGGGTACCAGGTACTGGGGGATGCCTTAGTGAAGAGATCCCTGTCTTTCTCTGTTGACCAACAAATAATTTTCGCAGCCTGAAAGCACCTGAATTGTTGAATTAATGCGGTATGGAGGCAGGGAGGAGAGAACAATGTGCAGATGGAGGGGGCTGATGAGGTTTGCCCCAGTCTCATCCATGATGTTTCAAACAAAGCCAATGGTGATTCAGTTCTGAGGGGTTGCAAGTCGCCTGTCCTTGGGACAGTTTGAGTGAAGTGATCAGACTGCTCCCTTGGGAGACCCCGGCTGGACGGAGAGCAAGCCGAGAGCGCACGTTTCCTGGAGCATGTGAGCCTCCAGGGGTGTGTTCTTCTGCTCAGCCCAGTGGTTTTCGGTGTCAGCAGGCAACAGAATCACCTGGAGGGCTTCTTGGTGGGCCCAATACCCAGGATTTTTTGGTGTTGGGTTTCTAAAACATTTATTTATTTTTGGCTCTGCTGGATCTTTGTTGTTACGTGGGCTTTTCTCTAGGTGTGGAGACCGGGTACTCTTGCTTGTGGTGCATGGGCTCAAAGGCACCACTTGGGCTTCAGTAACTGTGGAACACGGGCTCAACAGTTGTGGCTCCCAGGCTCTGGAGCACAGGCTCAACCACTGTGGGGCATGGGCTTAGTTGCTCCATGGCATGTGGGATCTCTCCCCATCAGGGATCGAACCTGTGTCTCCCGCATTGGCAGGTGCTTTCTTTACCACTGAGTCACCAGGGATGCCCCTGGGTGTTGGTGTTGATGCTGGTTTTGGTGTTGGTAGGCTTAGGTGAGCCCAGATGTTGCATTTCAAGCAAGTTCTCAGGTGATGCTCTGGTTTGGGACCACATCTTGAGGACTGCTGCTCTAAGAGGCCATCCTCCCTCCACAAGAATGAACCCTCTCTCTGCCTAGTGTTTGTTAAAGAAAGGCCCCAGGACCACCTGCTCCAGTGGAGACACAGGTTCCCACCCAAGGTGGACACATGAAATGTCACCTCCTGTACATCACACAGGGGTACCCAGTGGTTTAACGGTAAAGAACCTGTCTGCTCTGCAGGAGCCGTGGGTTTGATCCCTGGGTTGGGAAGATCCCCTGGAGAAGGAAATGGCAACCCACTCTAGTATTCTTGCCTGGAGAATCCCATGGACAGAGGAGTCTGGCGGGCTACAGTCCAAGGGGTCGCAAAGAGTCAGACAGGACTGAAGCAACTGTGCATGCACGCACATACATTATGGCGGATCCCTCCACACGGGCTCCAACAGCATCAGCTGCACATCTTCTCAAGCACACGGCCAATTCACACCTGACAACACTTGAAAATGATTTGAAATACACCTCCTTGCCCTGCTTTCTGCAACTAATCAGGCACTACTTTCTCAACCTCACCAAACCTTACCTCTTCATTGCTCTCTCCTCTCTCAGTGGGATGTCTTCCCAGGTGTGTTTTTGTCTCCTGCTTCTCTCTAAAGCAGTTTATTTACTTGGATGGCTTCAGGGGATGAGACGGTTCAACTGCCATGCAGCAATTCCTTCCCACTATATTCAAGACATGTGCACCCACCTACCTATACCCCAGATGAAAGATAAATGATGCTGATGGCTTTGTAGCCAGTCTGGCTCACAATTCATTCCAAGCCTCTTCATAAGCCTGTTCGACCTGTTTTTTTGTTTGCTTGTTTTAGCAGAAGCAGCATTTCTAGACTAAGCAGCGAGGAAAGGGTAGAAAGAACACCAGAGTAGAGAGAAGGGCTACAGGTTTAATCCTGTCACCGTGTGACTTTGGAAAAATTACGATTACTTTGCATCTCTATTTTCTCATCCATAAAATGAGAATGCTGCTGCTGCTGCTGCTGCTAAGTCTCTTTAATCGTGTCCGACTCTGTGCGACCCCATAGACAGCAGCCCACCAGGCTCCCCCGTCCCTGGGATTCTCCAGGCAAGAACACTGGAGTGGGTTGCCATTTTCTCCTCCAATGCATGAAAGTGAAAAGTGAAAGTGAAGTCGCTCAGTTGTGTCCGACTCTTAGTGACCCCATGGCCTGCAGCCCACCAAGCTCCTCCATCCATGGGATTTTCCAGGCAAGAGTACTGGAATGGGGTGCCATTGCCTTCTCCGATAAAATGAGAATATCACTATCTTATTGTTACCTATGAGGATGATGAAACAAAGTAAACTTTTAAAAAAATAGTCAGATTCTCTTAAGTCTGAATTATTATTGGGGCTTCCCAGGTAGCTCAGATGGTAAAGAATCTTCTTGCAATGCAGGAGACCCAGGTTCAATCCCTGGGTCAGGAAGATCCCCCAAAGGAGGAAATGGCAACCCACTCCAGTATACCTGCCTAGAGAATTCCATGGACAGAGAGGCCTGGTGGGCTACAGTCCAGGGGGTCGCAAGAGTCAGACATGACTTAGCAATTACACCACCACCAATTAACATTTACCTAAAATTTCTAAACAATACCAAAGTTTTAAACACACACACACACACAAAAACTTCATGAAGTCAGATACCCACAGTGTGTTCCAAGTTTAGGTTTGTGATTTGCTGCTGTCAAAGTGAAGAATCCCAAGTGTTTGGACATCTAATGAAAGGAACTGGCTGTGTCAGGAACCAACAACTACCCAGACTAAGGCTCTCGGTTCAGCCACACCTACCGTCACCTGCAGATTTTGTACAACTCACTTTAAATCTGGGAACCGAATGGATTTTCACATTGAGCAATACAACATGAAGCAATTTCTGACTTTATATCAGATAATCTAGTTTTACAATAACCTGAATCCCTCCCCTGTGACCCACAAAGTTAAATGTCAGGTGTTTGGCAGGAAATGGGTCTTTGCCGACAGCCTCGGGCAATTGTTTAGGGGTCCTCTCATGCTCACTGGTCTCCAAAGCGATCAGGAATGTCATATGCTTTGGGGTCTTGGGGTGATGCCCATCTTTCTCCATATCCACCTGGTGACCCTCTTATTTTTCAGGGTGTAGCTCAAACATCCTTTCAGAATTATTATTTGTAGCTATCACTGAGCATCTACATGGGCTAGACATTCCACAGGTTTTATTTTTAGTCCTGGAAACAATTCTGATTTTCCTCTCCCTTTTACAGATGGGGAAGCTGAGGCTCTGAAAATGTGTTATTTACCCAAGGTCATGAGCATCAGTACAGGGACTTGAGCACAGGTTAGGCTCTGAACCTACTTCCTAGTCCGCTCAGCAAGCCTCTGTGCCCTGTTGTGCGTCCTGACAGCGTTCAGCAGACGAACCTGTAGTTCTTTATTTACCCGGCCGAACTGGGTCTTAGCAGGGTACTCGGGATCTTCCACTACTGCGTGTGGCTGAACTGCCCCAAGACGTGTGTGGCCTTAGTTGCCCGACCAGAGACTGAACCCAAGTCCCAGCAACTACAAGGCAGATTCTTCTAAGTTTTTTAAAAAATAATAATTTTAATTTTTAAAATTAATTTAAAGAATTTTAAAAACTATTTATGGCTGCAGTAGGTCTTTCTCTAGCTGCGGCAAGCGGGGGCCACTCTCTAGTTGCAGTTCAAGGGCTTCTCACTGTGGTGGCTTTCCTTATTGCAGAGCATGGGCTCCAGGCTCGTGGGCTTCAGCGGTTGCAGCATACAGACCCAGTAGCTGTGGCACAACAGGCTTAGCTGCTCTGTGGCATGTGGAATCCTCCCGGCCCAGGGACTGAACCTGTGTCCTCTTCATGGCAAGGCAGATGCCTAACCACTGGACCACCAAGGAAGTCCCTACAGGTACTTTCTCACATGTGTCATTTCTTCCAGAGCGAGCTTTCTGCAAGTCTTGTACCCTTGGTACCAGATCCAGAGTGGGCATACCCAGTTGGCAGGAAGGAATATCATGTTCTAATTTAAGCTCCTTCAGAAGCCAACTAATGGATGAGGTCAGCCAAACTCTGGAACGAGGGCTCCAAATGACCTCTACTCTCCACAGTGGGCTCCAGGGGGCTTTACATACACTAGCCCATCTTATCCTCTATTCTCAGGGAGACAAAGAGCATTCAAGATGACTGAAGCCCAGTGGAGTTGTTGTGCAAGCACGTGAGAAAGCTCTAGGCGTTTCCCTGGGTGGCTGCCCTTTCCTTGGGGCTCAGGTAAGCAAATTACGTAAGTGCCGTGTGTTGGTGCAAGACTCTGGCAGAAAAGCTGCGGAAGACCTGACTTCTCCATAGACACAAGCCGGGATTTCATGCAATGTCACTTTCCTTTATCCACTGAGATCCCCGTTATCAATACGGATCCTCACCCTTCAGGTATTCCCACTTTCCCCAGGGAAATGAAGTACTTGGATCACGGTGCCTGGCAGTGCACCTTGATGAAAGGACTGCCTCTAGGTAGTTACCCAAGTGCTTAACGGGTTCAGCTGTTGGAGAAATGGGACGTTCTTACTGTGAGACCAAAGAGAGATTTTCGAGAACAGCCTTAGAAAGTGGGTGTGGATTTGCACAGCCTGAAAATCAGCAAACAAATAACATCTGCAACCCCGAGAGCTTGTTATGACAACTGCTCAACCCGGGCTACCGCTGGTCTCACTGCCAGAGCAGGAGAGAAAGTTTTGCCTTGGCAGGTAAATGAATGAAGGCGCGATCATCAAATACCATCTGCTATTTTAAAACACGTTATTTGTGGCTCTGGCGCACATGTGCCCTCTGGTTGCTATTTGGACCGGGGACCAGAGGCCGTGTCTCCTGTTCCGTGGCCAGCCCTTGGCCATGCTGGCAGTAAGGGCTGCTGAAGCATAAGGAGGCATGACTCCGGCTATTTCTGTAGAGAACTGTAACTGCCACCGAGGAAGCCGCCAGCATTTTGCAGGGGAGCTCAGAAGGATGGGAAACACGAGGTCGCTTAATTCCTTCCCAGAATCGAGGGGCGGCCAGAGTGCCCAGAGCGGCTCCTCCCAGGATAGCTGCTGAAGACGTCCAAGTGCAGGGGAGAGGGTGAGGCCTGCCTGGAGATAAGGCACAAGCTGTACCACTCTGATTTTCCAAAGCAACGGCTAAATTTAGCCTTAGGAAAAACTGCCTTCCTCCACTTCTTCACAACTCCCCAACTCTATGGACCAAGACACCAGTAATGGACGTCAGCAAGCCTTCTTAAGACCGTCTTCATTGTCCAGGATGGGGGATTTGGATTTCTTCCTGGTCTATGGTTCACACTGCTCACAAAGTTAGAGTCTCAGGTGCAACGGGGAAAAACCCTTTAAGCTGATGAAGAGCGATGAGACGAACTTATGAGGGGCGCAAAGCCAACCTACAAGGATTTCTCCTTTGAAATCCTTCAGTGCAAGGCAGGCAAAGAGACCCAGCCTCTATCCTCTAAGCACACAAAGGCTCAGTGGAACCCAAGGAGCTCAGCTGGATCATGACACGGCATCCAGAGTGTACAAGCACCCGGATTACACAGGAGCCAACCTCACTGCCAATCAAACAGCAAAGCAACTGCAGTTCAAGGCCGCAGAACTGCAGCTAGTGAGCGTGAGAGCAAAGGAGATGGGAACTCTGACAGACGCGCCACCTACCTTCATCAAGTCTACAAAAGAGGAGGCTTGCTAATGTCCCCCAAAGCACCACACTTGGAGGCCACTGCCTCAACAGTTTCAGTGAAAATGACAAGTACACGCACGATACGTACAGATTGAGACATTCTAGAAATGCATGGAGCGATGGAGGAAACCACAGACACCAACGGGATATTTTTTTTCCAATTATAAAATGCAGTTTATTAAAAAGTTAAGGCTGATATGAAAATATTTCTTTCCTAATACATGTCTTAAAATTATATTAAACTTCAGAGGTAAGCACTATGCAAAATTTTTAACTTTTTATTTTGTATTGGAGTAGAGCTGATTAACAATGCTGTGATAGCTTCAGGTGGACAGCAGAGTGACTCAGCCACACATATACATCTATCCATTCTCCCCCAAACTCCCCTCCCATCCAGGCTGCCACATAACACTGAGCAGAGTTTCCTGTGCTGTACAGTAGGTCCTTGTTGGTTATTCATTTTAAATATAGCAGTGTGGACATGTCGATTCCAAACTCCCTAACTATCCTTTCTCTCCCATCTTCCTTCCTCCCCCGTACCCCGCCCCTGGTAACCATTACCAATGGGGTCTTCAGAGGGAAAGATGTCAGGATGTGAGTGAGTGCTGAACTTTAAATATCTTACCCAGATGAGGTGGTAAAGGAAAATCCTGCATTTAAGAACCACAACTGCCAAGACGGGAACTTGTACAAAACACACAGAAATTGTCAAGGGGCAAGCATCCATTAATTAACTGCCAGCAGGTTGTCCTGGGGTGCCCAGCTGTACCAAAAAAACCACTCTGAGTCCTCAGGGAAGAAGGATGGGGAATCAGGGCCAGAACAGACTCCTGCTCTGAAAGTCAAGTGCATACCCCGTGCTGGGCCTGCACTGCCTCGTGCCTGTCAGGGTCCGAGGGGTGAACGGTGAACAGCACAACTCAAGTTGTCACGGTGTCCACCAGGGACACAAAAACCAAACGAGACGTGTGCCTTCGTTTCCAGAACCCCATCCTGATGGAAGCAGAGGGCAATGGAGCGACCTCGATGGTTCTATGGGGCCAGCGCCTGCCTTTACTCTGTTCACTCATCTTCCTGAGGCCTGGCACATAGTCGGCCCCAAATAAACATTTACTGAACAAGGGACTTAATTTCCTCTGTTCAAAAGATAAAGTGTGAATTACGAGCAGGACAAGGCAAAGGAGATTGCTTAGGACAAAATATTTGTTTCCATTCATCATTTCCAGGTGACTTTCCTCCAGCCAGGTTACAAAAAGCAGTTCCTCCCTTTCTCTCTTCCCTAATCCCATCAAACAGGTTGGGGACCAGGCCCGTGAAAACAAACAAACTGACCGAGCCAGACACAGGATAACGCTTTTGCCTGAGCAGCGCTGCTCCACAACAAGGCGGGGGGACAGAGACGATTCAGGGAAAGTCGAATATACAACAAAAAAGAAAACTGCCAATGAGAAGTGTTACAAGGTACTTGGGGCAAAGGTTTTTGTTTTTGTTTTGTTTTTTAAAAAGTCCTGGGTGCTTCTAGAGAATGCTGCTCATCACAAGAGATGTTGTTTGCCCTGAGTTTCTGGTGATTTTCAGCATCTGAGTGAAACACCGCACACAGTGCATTTGGGATTCTGGTTGAAAGCCGCCTCTTGCTCTTTCCAGCTCACTCCCCACACATTGCTTAGAGCCTCAAGGCTTTCTCCCTGGGCTAACTGTAGGGTGCCGATGTTCCCAAGCTGTCCTGCGACCTCGTGAGAGAGTTTAAGTCCAAGATGTTCCACAAATACACATTTTTTTAAACTCTGGATTCTACAGAGAACTCGAAAGTGTACTAACTACAGTACTTTTTTTTTCTACAATGACGTAAGATTCTGTAAAACTCTGGGATAAATATAGAAGAAGAGGTCCTTTTCAAATCAATTGACTGAAATGTCTCTATTTTAAAAGAAATAGCTATACTGCTTTAAAATACTGGATGTATTTTTTAAAAAGATGAAAACAGATAAAATGATCTAAAGATACTGTTTTACAATTTATCATAGGTCTTTCTGACAGATAGAGAAATAGCTTTAAAGATCAAAGTTATACCACTTTAATCATTTTATTACAAAATAAAATACTTCTCCAAGGGAACCACCAGACCCATAGAAAAATTTGAACCAGTAAGCTCCTTTATTCAGTACTGTTGTGATCCCTATGAGGACCATTTTGTGTACTGGCTCCAGAAAAAAAGTGAAAGTAAGTGAAAGTGTTAGTTTCTTAGCTGGTCTGACTCTTTGGGACCCCATGGACTTGGGTAGCCTGCCAGGCTCTTCTGTCCATGGGATTCTCCAGGCGAGAATACTGGAGTGAGTTACCATTCCCTTCTCACTGCTTAGAAACACATCAAGGGCTGCTCTCCTGTGTCTGCAGGCTACTCGCTTCCACAAATTTTGAGTTTGGCGGGGCTTATACTATTTGATATTACTGGGTTGGTTAAGAAGTTCTTTTTGGTTTTCCCATAAGCACATACAGAAAAACCCAAACAAACTTTTTGGCCAACCCAATACATCTTCTATCAGCACTCCATGCCTAGACTCGAGTCATCTTCAAATTTTTACAAATTCCAAACGAGTGAGGCCTCAATGAATGTATTACTGAGGCCACTATTCAAACATCCCTTGGATTAGGTGGAAAAGCTAAAACCTTATATAGCACTTTTCACTCAATGGGGATGCAACTTGCCGGGGGGTGGGGGATACAACAGTTTTCGGGTCATCTTGGTATCCTTGGGGACCTCTCCAAATCGGGCTTCTTTCATCATCCTATAGGGGTTCACTGGTGGCTCAGTGATAAAGAATCCGCCTGCCATGCAGGAGACTTGGGTTTGATTCCTGGTCCGGGAAGATCCCCTGGAGGAGGGCATGGCAGCCCACTCCCATCTTCTTGCCTTGGGAAATCCCATGGACAGTAGAGCCTGGTGGGCTACAGTCCATAGGGTCACAAAGAGTTGGACACAACATAGCGACTAAACAACAACAAAAATCATCCCACTCCGAGTATAGCTGGTCTAAAGGTTCAGGGAGCAGTTAATGATGGAATAAAAGGTGAATAACCAACTCAAACTGCAGTGGGAGCTAACCCTGCTACACACCCATCAGAAATCCCTGACATGGCCCCCCTCTCTTTTTCTTCCCTGCTTCTTCCCTTTCCCTGGTCTCCCTTCCCTGCCTTCACCTATCCCCCCTACCCGAACCTCTCTAACTCCCTCCTTCTCTCACTTAACCTGGATCCAGGTATGTCCCTTTGAGATGACTGATAAAAATACTTATGCTTAACAAGAGATTAGGGAAAATGGAGATTCATGAAAAGAGTAAACAAAAGCTCACATAAAGCTGTTATACAGAAAATACACACTAAATATCCTCTAAGACGGTTAACTGTGAGCCTCAAATTTGGCTGAACTTAGCAAACAAAGCAAAAAAGGGAGGCAAGATCAAGATCACTGTCAATTGCTGTGGACAGCATGGCTCTTCTAGGTACTGAGTGCTGAGAGAAGATACTAGTAAGAAAGGCTGTGACATAATGCAGTGGTCTCCAAACTTTTTGGGAACCAGGGAGAAATGTTTCCATGGACGGAGTAGAGGGATGGTCTGAGGATGATTCTCAGAAGGAGTACACAACCTAGATCCCTCGAGTGCACAGCTCCCAGGAGGGTTTGAGCTCCTATGAGAATCTAATGCCACTGCTGATCTGACAGGAGGTGGAGCTCAGGCAGTAACATGAATGACAGGGAGCAGCTGTAAATATAGAGGAAGCTTCGCTCGCTCGCCCACTGCTCAACTTCTGCTGTGCAGTCGGGTTCTAACAGGCCATGGAATGATGCTGGTCTACGGCCCGGGGTGGGGGTGTTGGGTATCCCTGATTTAACAGACCTCAACATCCTTGCAATAAAGGCAATGCGTGTGTGCGTGCTAAGTCGCTTCAGGCATGTCCAACTCTTTGTGACCCCATGGACTGTAGCCTGCCAGGCTCCTCTGTCCATGGGATTCTCCAGGCAAGAAAACTGGAGTGTGTTGCCATTTCCTCCTCCAGGGGATCATCCTGGCCCTGGGGTGAAACCCATGTCTCTTGCATGTCCTGCATTAGCAGGCAGCTTCTTTACCCCTGAGCCACCTGGGAAGTTATTGCGCTAATGTGCGCTATAAATTGCTGGTAAAGAGCTAATGGCAGGCATGTCTCCTAACACTTATCTGATCATTTTTTGTGGTGGGGAGCATCTTATATGCATGTCTTATAAGTAATTCCAACAAAAGGGTTTAGGAACTAAAACTAGTCCTAAAGGATACCTTGATACAGACAGTCTCTGAGTGAGGAAGCTCCTGGTCCACTTTAACCTACCACAGACCCCAGTAAGGTCATGGAGGTTAATGGTGAGCATTACCCAGGAACTAGTGTGGGAAGCTGCTTGACCCCACATCGCCTCCCACTGCCTCCAGTCTCCCTCCTTAGGGGGCTCCTCCTCTCATTGCCTGTGGTTCAGTCAATTCTTCCTCAGACAACCTCTGACACACTGAACCACCTCTTTAGCCACATTTTCCTTCCCTTTTCATTGTTCTAACTCTTGGAGATACAGCAGAAGGATTTCTGTCATTCTCTCTTTTGTTCAATTTAATAATAAAAATATGACTGTAATGATCATGGATTGCCAAAGAATTGATGCTTTTGAACTGTGCTGTTGGAGAAGACTCTTGAGAGTCCCTTGGACTGCAAGGAGATCCAACCAGTCCATTCTAAAGGAAATCCATCCTGAATATTCATTGGAAGGATTGATGCTGAAGCTCCAATACTTTGGCTACCTGATTCAAAGAACTGATTCATTGGAAAAACACCTCAATGCTGGGAAAGATTGAAGGCAGGAGGAGAAGGGGACGACAGAGGATGAGATGGTTGGGTGGCATCACCGACTCAACGGACATGAGTTTGCGCAAGCTCCAGGAGTTGGTGATGGACAGGGAAGCCTGGCGTGCTGCAGTCCATGGGGTCGCAAAGAGTCGGACATGACTGATCGACTGAACTGAACTGAACTAATCATGGATAATAAGATTGTTAGGGTTATCAAGAAACTGAAATTATTTACTTACTCTGGGTTTATTCCTCTAAAAAGTTAGACAGCTGGAGTTTGTCATTTCTGAGAATCATTTAGGGTTCCACCAGTAAATTAAGAATCTTCACCAATAAGGTTCCATTGACTGAAATTCTTTTATGTATACATTTATTAGTATTTCAAGAAGGTTCATTTAATATTCAAATGTGCAGTTCATTTTTCCATTTGTTTTGGAACATGTAAGTATAGGCTATGTATATATATTATGTAGACTAGTTAGTTCAATATTTTATAGTTTATACGGCTATATGCATGCACACACATTATTTTAAATTTTTCTTCTGCAAATTCTGAGTATCTATTATGGATTCAAAAGGTTTTTGTTCTCAGTCTAGCCTGGGAATCTACCCACCATTTACTGCACTGTTTGGGAAATATTACTTAACTTACCTTTAAGTTTTTAGAATAGCATGAACTTTAGGATGGGCACTTCCTATTTTTTACATTATTAGATAAAACATCTTTCACATGCACACACAAATGCCAGAGGCATCGATTCTGGCTAGAATGGAATGAGTGGTTTCTTTCACTAGAAAAGACAAAATCTTTAGTGGATGAATCCAAACCACAGAGAGCAATATTAAGGACCTGAATCCTATTTTCTGAAAATGATCTTAGGGAATGTTAGTCAGTACCCATTTAAAAGTCTACTGAAAGGTGATGATCCTGGGGAGCCTTCAGTTAAAATGGGACCACGAAAATGAAAGTATGGAATGAGCCTTTTTATAAGCTTCTGCAGTTTCAGAATGAAGGGTGCTTTCTCAAGGAATATGAGACTCAAGGGTGAAGATCAGCGCAGTATGCCTGCTCAGCATCCCTTCCCTGGACACTGGCCATGACTCTGTGTTTCTCCTCAGTTCAGGTGGTTCTAACCCCAATTCTTGTCTCCAGGGCGAGTCAGGTCTCGCTAATGAGGGTACCACCCCTCCTTCTTCAAGTGATTGGACACAGGAGTCAAAGTGGGCCAGCAACAGAACATTTCCTGGAAGTCCTGGGAAAGAAGTGCCATCTTCCCAGAAATATTTGCTAAACTGGCAAAATATAAGCCTGGAGCTTGAGAGGGCCATCTTGCTACAACTTCAGAAACTACTGCCTGAGAAGAAAATCAACACAGAGGAGAAGAGAGCCAAGAGACAGAGAGACAGGTTCCTAGCGACATCACTTGAGCATCTGGAAGCAGCTGTACTTGAAGACAACTCCAAACCGGACTTCAGGAGAGTCAATAAATTGTTTTTTTTTTTTTTTAATAGAAGCCAGTTAGAGTTCTGTCACATAAGGCTAAAAGAGGGGCCTGAGGTGAATCCATCAACTGAAATGTGGATCCTTCCACTAATAAATCCTAGAAAAGTTCTACTTTCACTTACCAAAAAAAAAAAAAACAGTTTCATTAAACAGACCTTAGTGACAGTACCTAAGAATCATTCAAAGATCCCTATTAAACATGGGACAAATTCTGGCAGAAATAAACTGTCATTCTCATTTGAAACATTCTGATTACCCAAATACATCAGAAAAACAGAGAAAGGTACACTAAGCTCCTGCCTAGTTAGACACCTTCTGCTGTTGAATTAAATACTTACAGAAGTATTTTAACTCTTTCTGGCCTTAACCCACTGCCAAACTGACGGTCATAACAACAGACACATCCCACAAAAGAGAATCACTACAGAATTGCTGCTGCTGCTGCTGCTAAGTCACTTCAGTTTATGTCTGACTCTTTGCAACCCTGTGGACTGTAACCTGCCAGGCTCCTCTGTCCACGGGATTCTCCAGGCAAGAATACTGGAGTGGGTTGCCATGCCCTCCCCTCCAGGGGATCTTTCCGACTCAGGGATTGAACCCCTGTCTCTAGGTCTCCTGCACAGGGAGGTAGGTTCTTTACCACTAGCGCCAACTGGGAAGACACTGAGATTTAAAGACAATTATGAATTATCTAATCCAGCGGCTTTCAACAGGTTTTGACTGTGGCCCACAGAAAGAAACAGAGCCCAATACGTGCACATGCACACACACACCCCCCTCTGAAACAAAGACTTCGCAAATTGATACTGACCATACTACATGCAATGCATTCTGATTTTAATAACTAATGACACTCCACTAAGTTAATTTCCTGAACGACTACTAATAGGCTTAGAAAACAGGTGAGGCACTGATCCAGGGCTGTAAGGTGAGTTACCTATGATTTCCCATTTACTTAGAGGTAGAGCTAAAACAAAAACACCTTACCATACTATATTCAAGCAAAGAGCTGTTACCTTCGCACATTTCAGCAAGTTTCTGGCCAATCTTAAGAGAGCCCCAAAGATGACTCAGGTGTTAGACCCTGCTATTTAACATTGGCAAGGGCCAAGACTTTTAAAGCCACTTCAGGACCACTTAAATGGAAACCCAAATCTGCTAGGGATGGTGAATGAACCTGAATGGGAGACCCTGTGGAGCTTGGGTCTGAATTACCAACAGGCAAGACTGAACTGAATGCACGAAATAGGATGAGAGTCATGTTTGTTTCAGAACACTCCTCTTACGTTCTTCTCACTCACTCTGAGGAGTAACACCATGCATATGATTTTGTGGTCAACGAGCAGTATTTATGAAAGTTCAGGGTCAGTAGGGGGAGACACAGCTTCAGTGCCAGCCTGCCCCGCAAAGAGCCACTAATCTAATCTGGGAGCTGAGGATAAAGGGTTCATTAATGAGATCAGGTATGAGTTGGGCTCAGAGGAGGAAGAATTTTAAAGGGTTCATGCTGAGCAGCTGCTGGGGCAGGGGGGATGTGGGGAAACAAAGTAGGGGATCAGGTTTGGAGGGTGGGTAAGGTCAGAAGAAGGAAGGTAAAAAAAATAGACTGGTTCATTTTGGTAGTTGATAAATGTACATTTGATACATTTGGAGGCACTTGTTACAAAGAAAAGCCAGGCATTTGACTTCAGGGCAACCCCCTTAGGCAGGGTAAAGCCCCTCACCATGACTTTCATGATCAGGAGCTCCAATGTCCTCAGGTGAGGGGTCACCCAGCAGGTTCCCTGGCACTTCCTAAATGTTCAAAGTGACTGATATTAACCTGCAGTTTTTAAGCTGATTCAATGTACCTCGTTTAGACTTTTCCCACCAACAGAGTTCATCGATGGCTGTCAGAACTTCCATGAAATATAAGAAGACGAATGGCATGTGAGGATGAGATGGCTGGACAGCATCACCGACTCAAAGGGCATGAGTTTGAGCAAACTCTGGGAGACAGTGAAGCACAGGGGAGACTGGTATGCTGCAGTCCATGAGGTCACAAAGAGTCAGATATGACAGGGCCACTGAATATCAACAAATGACAAGTGAGAGGTAAGAAAGAGAAAATTAAGCCGGTGTCACGTCTACAATTTCCAGAGGGCTTAGAAGGCAGTACTCGGCACGCCTCCAGAAGGTGTGGAAGGCTTTATGGAATGGAGGTCCCGTCCTATCTTCATTAGTGCCCCCAACTCACTTCCCTGGACCCTGGCTTTCCCTTTGCCTACTCCCTCTTTATTTTACCTATTTTCACTACATAATATGTATTTCTGTAACCTTCCTTGTTGTTCAGTCACTAAGTCATGTAAGCTCCCTTAACCCCCTTTAAAAAAAAAAAAGGTGAGGTGTACGCAAATAAACTACATCACATGTGGATGCCAAAAGCTTTCTGGCAAAGGAATATATAACTGCAATATACTCTCGAATATTCAGCTTATGTAGTGTGATAAGATGCCACGGTTGATATTTAACAATGAACACTTGGCACCACTCTGAGAGTCTTCTTTCTAAAAGATCGATGGGATACAAATACTAACCCACTTTAAGTCAGAGAGCAAACCCTTTTAAGTGTAAGAAGATATGGCAGCCACACAGAAACATTTGTGAAAGGGGTGGGGTAGTGGATACCGCTAAGGAAGAAGAAAGGACTTTCCAAAAACCACTGCACTGGCAGAGGAACGGTGGCAACTTTAACAGAATGGTCTTTATGGACCCTTCTGGGTGATAAGAAATGTAAATGTGAAAATAAAATATAAAATTTCCCTTAAACATTTAAACAGGCAGCCTACAAGTACAGCTCTGCAATGTCAGAAGTTCACAACGGCGAGGCTAGAAAACATCAGAAAAATTATGATGGCTCCCAAAGACAACTCTCGATAACTGAAAAGGACATTTCCGGCAGTGCCAGAATGCCTAGGATCACGAGCTGAGCTGAGCACTGGAATCCTGGCCATCAATACGTGCTTCACACCTTTCTCGTGGGAAACTTTCAAGGTCAACTGATTCTTGTAACTTCACCATCTTTCTCCGGTGAAGTAAAAAATTTTCAGTTCCACCATTACCCATGTTTCCTAGGACAGCCCAACATGGATGTCCTACATCAGCGCCAGCTGCTATAACAAGCAGGAAGGCCCAGCAGAGCCCTCCACAGAGGACTGAAGAAAATAATAAGGGGTCTCTACATGTTTACCACAAAAGCACAAGAGTTAATAAGAATCCTTGAGGGATACGATGTTATTAACTACTGCACTAAATACTGAGCTTCCACTCCGGTTATTTGGAACATAACTAGGATGAGTGGGTGCAGGTCCCTTAGGAATTGGAGGCAGTCCTCTGCTTGTTTTCACCTAGCTGAATTTATTTGGGAAATGCATACCCTGTAAGCAAATGTTGTTTCTAGAACATTAAACATTGTTGTATTCCTGAAATCTAATACTAAGAAAAAAGAGAAACATAAGTTTATTTGCTGGAGAAGGGAATGGCAACCCACTCCAGTATTCTTGCCTGGAGAATCCCATGGACAGAGGAGCCTGGGGAGCTACAGTCTATGGGCTCACAAAGAGTCAGACACAACTGAGTGACTAACACACACAAGCCTCTTTGCTATCATCTGATTTGGGTCTTAAAATAAGAAATATCTTTCTATAAACAAACACCATGAAAAGTGCTACTGCTTAATATATTTCTTTTAATTAGGTTCCCAAGCAATAGTTCGTAAGACACAGATTCTGTAGAGAAACTCTGAAAAACTCCTTTAGACCGAGAGAGAAAAGGACTCCTTTACATGAACCAGACATTTTATCGTGTGTGATAAAACTTTGAGCACAATTTTTAAATTCCAGGTTTTGGCCCCACTGGGGGAAGAAATATAATGCATTCAAGCAAACAAATACACGAGGCACTTCATAATTATCTGACAGCTCTTCTGTTTACTGCATCTGCTTTGCCAATTAGGTACTTCAGATTTACCAGTAGAAATCATGCTAAGCAATGGTGAACGAAATACAAAACGGGCTTTAAAGCTGCCATCATTCCCTGGTGAAGCCATTGATTGAGAAGATAATTTGCAAGGGTATTACGTTTTCAGATATTCGATGCCTGCACAAATTTAAAGATTGAAAAACGGTCTCAAACATTTGAAAACTACCGGGGCAGCCTCTGACATTGTGCAATACCAAGGCGACCAAAGCAGGAGAGATCTTATAAATGCAAGAAGGTCACGCTGAGCCTGGCTGGTGGAAGACAGGGTCAAGGCGCCTCTCCCGTCCCTGGTCTGCAAGTAAGCAAAGCTCTCAGGAAGTTCTTCCAAATCTTTAGATTCTGAATTCAACCAACTTTCCCCGCCGTGTTCTACGCACAGATTAATAAAACGTTCATTCACTCCATTGGCCTGCTAGCAAAAGGCAGCCTCCAACCGCCGGATCCCGCAGAGGCGCCGGGGGGCCGAGAGCCAGGCGATTCGGCCCCTCTCCCCGCGCCCGGGCGCGGGAGCGAGCACTCCATCCGAAAAGCCCGCCGCCCGGACGCGCTTCGCAAACAAAAACCAGCCGGCGGCCCACGGGCGCCCGCGCCGCTCGCGCCCGCGCTCCCCCGACGCGGCCACTCCCCGCACGCGCATCGCCAGGCCGCCACTCACCCAAACACTCCCACTGGCTCGCGCGCACACTTGTGTCCGCACCCCCACGCCCGCACCCCCAGCTTCTCACCACACGTGCGCGCTCTCCCGGACTCGTCCCTTTCGCACCCCACGCTCCCCACGAACACGCGTGGGCACACCCCACCCAGACACACTCGGTAAACACGCCGGGACCCACGCGCACTCACGCGTCAAAACACACCGGGCCACTGCGCTCTCTCCATCAGCTCGCGCGCCCCCCCCACCTTCCCACTCACTCCGTAAACACCCGTGTTTGAGCCCCCGCCCCGCAAACATGCGCACGCCCTCCCCCTGGCTCCATCCACACAAGCCCCGCACGCTCATCCAAACACCCCCTCCCGCACGCTCGCCCCGTAAACACTCTCGCCGGCCCCCACGCGCACTCGTCGTCCAAACACACTCCTCCCTCCCGTGAACACGCGCGCCCCTCCCACGCCCTCCCCCCGCGCCTCCACAAGCGCGCGTGTCCCCGCACCCGCTCCTCCGACACGCTCCCTCCCCCAACTCCGCGTAAACACGCGCGCCCCCGCCGCGAGCACGGGTGCTCCCCACGCCCCGGCCGCGGCGCGCGCCCGCCCCCGGCCCCGCCCCCCCGCGCGCTGGGCCGCCCCGCGCGCCCCCGTCGGCCACCGCCCTCGCCCCGCACGCGCCGGGCCGACTCTCCCCTCGGCCGCACGCACACTCACTCGGACTTGGTAAGCACGGCCAAAGCTCCGTCGGGCTGGCGCCGAGCCGCCTCTGTCTTCCTCCTCCTCCCGCGCGGCCCCGCCCGGCCCGGCCCGACAGCCCAGCCCTGCCCCGACCCGCTCAGCTCCACACGCCGCAGCTGGAACGACTCGAGCTCCGGGTACCGTTGTCTCCCCGCCACAGCCCGAGTGCACCGCCCGGGCCAATGGCGGGGCGCGGCGGTGAGCTCACCGGCCTCGGCCCCGCCCTCCTGGGCGCGAGGACCAGTCGGAGAGCGCCACGTCACCCGGAGCCGGGCAGAGGCAGGTGTGGGGCGCGGAGCCGCTCGGCGCGGGGACTGCGCCGGAACTGCGCCCGAGCCGCGCGGCGCCGCGCTGGACGGCGGCGGGCCCGGCCCGGAGGGTGCGGGCGGAGCGCGGCCCCGCGGCTCCGGGCGCGCCACGACCCTTCGCGAAGCCGCTGGCCACCCCCAGTCCAGGTTCCAAGAGACCCGCCAGCCGGGTGGCCGAGGTCCACTCGAGGGCAGGGACGACTCCGAGCCCGACGGCCGCGCCCGCTCCCCCGGGCCCACGGCCCCCGGAGCTCGTGTCGCGCGGCGGGGGCGCTCGGGCTGCGTGTTCCCTGCTCCCGGAGCCGCCCTGCACCCGGCCGCCGGCTCCGAGCCCCGGGGCGCCGTCGGGTCTGCCAGGAAGCCCCGCACCCAGTAGCCCTGCGTGCGCGGGCTCCCAGCGCATCCCAGGCGCACCCTGCGGCGGCGGCGTCTGCAATGCAGCCCCGGGAGGAGCCGGCGCTGCGCGGCGAGCAGGGGAGCGCGGAGGGCTGGGCGCGAAGGAGGGGCGCGGCCACCGGCCGACGGCTGCGGACGCGGGACAGCGCTCAGGAGGCCGCCGGGGCACTTGGGCGGGTCCCCGAGCCGCAGTGCGGAGGGGCTCGGGTCGTCGACCAGGGCGGGGCCGGTGCAGGACGGCTCCCGTGGGAGTTCAGGAGCATCCGAGACGCCCATTTCGGTGGCACAGCGCCGGACCTCCTTAGCTGGAGTTCCAGGGCCTCCGCCCATCCCTCGACTCTAACTCTGGTGTCCAAAAGTTCTGGCTTCGGCTTTCTCACTTGGATACTTATGCATAATATCCTCTCGCTTCCCGCCTCAAGCCCAAGTCACACCTCTCCATTAAGACTCAGGTTTCCAAGCAGCCTTCCCAGGCATCTCAGATGGACAGCATCACCCCTTCTGCTTTCATTTAAATTAACCCCACCCACGGCCTTGCACAGAGAAAGTGCTTGACCCACGCAGGCTTGTGATGAGCCCATCTTCTCCTTTTTTCTTCATATTCTTAATTATCTTAAAAATTGGTTATGTCTCCTCTCTGCCATCTGGGTTAAAAAGAGTCGCAAAAGATGGGGGCGGAGTCTCTTTTTTCTGAGCCTACCCAAACACACAGGAAAACAACCAGAGAAATTTGCACAACCCTCGAGACTGTGTGGGCTTCCCTGGTGGGTCAGCGGAAAAGAATCTGCCAGCCAATGCAGGAGATCTGTGTTCGATCCCTGGGTCGGGAAGATCTCTGGAGAAGGAGATGGCAACCCACTCCAGTATTCTTGCCTGGAGAATCCCAGGGACAAAGAAGCCTGGTGGGCTATAGTGCATGGGGTCCCAAAGAGTCGGACATGACTTAGTGACTGAACAGCAGCAAAACACACACAAAAACAGCCAGAGAATTTTGCACAACCCTCGAGACTATACAACCAAAATAGAGTTCTCGTTTAGAGACCAAACCAAGGACATCTTTTGGGGGTGGGTGGGCTGCCTCCATCCTGTGCCACGCCTCTGAACCAGGAAAGCTAGCAAGTGGATTATGGCCTCACTCTTGGGGGCTGACCACTGACTAAACCCCAGCGGGTCCCTCACCTGCTCTGGCAAAGTCAGAACACTCTTGAGCACTCACAGTCCTGCTCCAACAAGTCCTTCATACTCACTCCTACCCCCATTGCCTGCCCCCTGCTCTCACCACACTGGACCCCTGCACTTCCCAACTGTGCTTATGTGCCTTCTCCCCTTTATCTGCTAGGTGCATTCTTATCCATTAAGGCCTAACTCAAATCCCCAGGCTGCTCTCCACAGAGCAGCCCCAGGATCATTATTATGCACCACTATTTCAACACAGGGTGAGCAGGTTCTATTTGTTTCCAGGGGAGGCAATGTAAGGGTAGTAGCTGGGGACAATGTTAGTTAGATTTCCCCCGCTTGCTAACTGTGCGTTCCTATCTATGGGTGAGAATTAGATGAGCTAGTAGATGTAAGATGCTTATATCAGTGCCTGGCACTTGAGGTATACTTATTAAAAAGTTAGCTCTCTCTATGCTTTTAGAACATCTTGGGGTGGTGGATAGTGACTGGAAGGAGAGGGGGCTTCTGAGTTTCTGGTGATGTTCTCTTGATCTGGGCACTGGTTTTAGATTGTGAAAACTCATTGAGCTGAGTTTCACATACTTATGATATATGCAATTTCCACATGTATATTGTACCTCAACACATGCTAAGCCTGCTAAATTGCTTCAGTCATGTCCGACTCTTTGAGACCCCAGTGGACTGTAGCCCGCCAGGTTCCTCTCTTCATGGGGTTCTCCAGACAAGAATACTGGAGTGGGTTGCCATTTCCTACTCCAGGGGGTCTTCCTGATAATAAGTATTTTTAAAAGTTAGTTATTACTAGCTAAGAAAGAGACACCGCTAATCTCCTTGAGAACAGGAATGGAATCTCAACTTATCCTGGCACCTTGCACAGCATCATGCATACTGGAAGGACCCTGCTAATAGGTGTTGAATTGCTCTGAGTGAACTGGGAGCAACAGAGACCAACTGGGGAGGTGGGATCACAAGGGGCAACACCTGCCTTTATACTTGACAGTGCAGGGAACTCAGGATGTTGGGTCCAGGTTTAGTTACCTGGACCCCAACTAAAGAGAACGCCTCTAGTCTTTTCTATCTTTCATGTGGGGGGAAGTTGGTTTTTACTTCCTGCCCTCCTTGGATTTGCTTTTAAAAAGATGGAAGTTCAGTTCTGGTTCAGACCTGGCCATCCCCACTGACTGCCATGACCCTTCACCCTTCCTGCAGCAGCCCATGTCCACCTGGCATGACAGAAATGTTTATCCAAGTATCCATGGCTATGGATGCTTCAGCACATTGGCTGTGCCCTGGTGTCAGAGTCAGGGACAGCAGCCTGGAGCTCTCTTTCAGGCAGCCCGAGGTAACATTTCTACACTAGGAAAGTCCCCTTACTTTCCTCTGCTGGGGTCACCCACTTCCTGGAAGATCTCCTCCTCTCCTTCCCCTCTAAATCTGTCTCAGGGTAGAGGCCACCAGAGCAAGCGTCCTCCATGGGCCCATGCCTGGAAGGCAGACAGAGTTGGGGGGTGAGCTGGATGCTTCCAGAGCAAGCTCAGAGCTTGGGCAGCATACTGGATCCAAGTACCCACAGGGTATTCATGCTCTGTTCCAGGTTAGGAAATGACAGGGTAAGACAGGCCTGTGCTTCAAACAAATTCTTCCACTCAGTTTTTATGGGGCTTTGCATTTACCTGAGTCGGTTTTTTAAATAGTGAAGAAGAAATCTTTGTTCAGTGATTAGTTCACTTGGCAGCATCCAGACCAAGTGCAATTGTTGCATCTTAACACATTATATTTTTGCTTCAGTATTCTTTTTTAACATTTTATTGACCAGGGGCTTTTTACAGAAATTAACACCTGTGACCAATGATTTGTTATGTAAGTGAATATTGAAATGTCTCCGGTCAATAATGTCCAAGTAACAAAAGATTTATTAACATGTATCTGGTCAGTAAGTTGTTTAAGCAGAAACCTAACCTCTGCTGAGGGTCTCAGGAGGAACCAAAGGGAAACATCTTGCTGCAGGCGAGGATAAAGGGAACTACAGTTTGCTGGGTGCCTGACATCTACCTGCTACTCACTCACATACACTGCTGCTGTTTCTCCCGCGAGTTGGATATCGTCCAGAGGCGGGGAAATGAGACTTCAAGGAGTTAGATAACTTGCCTAAAGTCATAAAGATGGTAAGCAGGAGATCTGGGTTTCAAGTTTCAAACCTGCACTCATCCTGCCCCTCTGATGGTTCTCCCAATTACCTGAAAACTCCTGCCATCATTTAGATTCCTGTTAAGAAAGCAGTCTGGGAAAGTTCTAAGGACCAGGACCTGTCCACCACATTCTTTTCTTCAGCCCTGGCAGCTGTGAGAGCTTGTTTAAGTCAAGAGGTAAACTCTACTGGGTCAGGTACCTGAGTGACTGGGGTGAGTGGGGCTCTTCTTACCAGTTAGCATTGAACTTGAGCATGAGAGAGAAATAAATCACTTCACCTTGGGTTGTCTGTTACTGCAGCATAACCTCACCTCTCCTATCGCATAAGAAATCAAATATGTTTCTGTACATATTAACTTCTAATAAAAATAATCAAATAGGAGTCTTCCCAAAATAAGTGATCACTTAAAAATAAGTACAAGATGCATAAACAGTACATCTTTAAGGCCTTAAGAAATAAAAAAGTAGTTTTAGAAAACATGGGCAAGAGTGACAAAATAATTCAGTGAAGAAAGAAAGCCTTATATGTCTTTTCAACAATAGGTCTGGGGCAATCAGATGTCCCCATATAAAAGAATGAAGTTGGGCTCCTACCTCACACCATATGTAAAAATCAACTCAAAATGGATCAAAGACTTACATGTAAGGACCAAACTACAAAATTCTCAGGAGAAAATGTAGAGGTAAATCTCCCAGTCTTTTGAATTTGGCAGTGGCTTCTCCGCTATGGCATCATATGCCTGAATAACCAAAAATAAATCAATAAATAAATTGGGCTTCATAAAAATTAAAAACATTTGTGCTTCAAAAGACACCATCAAGAAGATGAAGAAAACAAAGTGAAAAAGACAATTCACTGAATGGGGAAAATATTTGTAAATCATATATGTGATAAGGAAATTCTATCTAGGATATAAAAAGACTTCTTACAACTCAAGAATAAAAAGAAAGCCTAATTTTTTAAAAATGGGAAAAGGATCTGAATAGATATTTCTCCAAAGAAGAAAAACAAATGGCTAGGTGAAAGAAGCCAGAACTGATACCTGCTCCAAAAAGGGTGGACCTTGAAGACACTATGCTGAGTTGAAAGGAGCCAGTTCAAATGATATGACTCTAGGATAGGGAGGTTTATAGAAATTTGGAAGTAGATGCATAGTTGCCTTAGGCTGGGGGGAGGGTGGGGGCTTGGGGGAAGGAGCCTAGGGGCAGTGGGACAGGACTGTTATGAGTAAAGGGGTTTCTTTTTGGAGGAATGAATGGTTTCAAAATTGAGTAGTGGTAATGACTGTACAACTCCATGAATAGACTAAAAACTTTGAATCGTACACCTTAAGTGGGTGAATTGTACAGTATGTTAATTATATCTCAGCAGAGCCAACTCATTGGAAAAGACCCTGATGTTGGGAAAGATTGAGGGCAGGAGGAGAAGGGAGCAGCAGAGGATGAGATGGTTGGATGGCATCACTGACTCAGTGGACATGAGTTTGAACAAATTCTGGCAGATACTGAAGGACAGGGAAGCCTGGCATGCTGCAGTCCATGGGGTTGCAAAGAGTTGGATACAACTTAGTGACTGAACAACAAAGAGTTGTAAAACACAAACACAATAAGAGGAAGAGAAGAAGAATGAAGCTTAAAAAGAATCAATGGATTAACTTTAGAAGAGAAGACCGAGTGATGGAAAAAGGAAAACTGAGGTCAGGAGGGTCTGATGACTGACCCTTGGTCATTGGGTCCCCTCCTGCTCACTGAGTCCCCATGTCCAGCTCTCGGTGGGATATGGTGGTGATGGAGAATGTGGATCGAGAGGCCGGGCCAGGTGATTGCTCAGTGAGGAGATAAGACAGATATAGGAGAGGCGCTGAACACCATGAGGACCCCCCGGGGCCTCCGAGGATGACCTCAGAAGAGGGTTCATTTCTAGTTGTGCTTCTGAAGGATTGTGAAAAGACCAGGGGTGAGTCCATCCAGTTCCCACTTGCTTTGACTGCCTCCTAGACAGCAAGGGATCCTGGAGAGAACCATGCCCTGAACTTGGGGTTCCTCCTGGAGAAGTCCCTATAGACCAGGGTTCTCCATCAAATGGTTGGCTGATTCAGAGGTGAAGGCGGGCTTTCAGAGAACAGTAAACACTTCAGCTGAGTTGCCACTGTCCTGGTCAGGCCCCTGAACCTTCCATGGGAGGGAGGCGCTGGGGTGGGGGAAGGCAGCCTGGACTGTGGTTTCTGCCTCACCACTAAGTACCTGTGTGCCAAGCTCCTTACTTTTCCTGTGCCTCAGTTTCCTCTTCTGCAAAATGAGATCTAAAGCCGTGCAGATGGGGTCCTGGAAGGTCCAGCAGAACCTGACAGAGCGAGGGCCCCTGAGCTTCGGCTGCAGGGACCATTGGATTTGAAACGACCAGTCCTGTGAATACAGCTGCTTGTGTGAGCCCAGGCAACCCACAGCATGGAGGACACTGATGCAAGCATGCTTGCTGTTTTGAGCCACTCAGCTTTGGGGTGGTTTGTTACACAGCATTAGATTACTGTAGGGGACAGTTGTAAGAGACAAGATGTTTGCTACCTGGGCAAACCATGCTACCACGATCGGTATTAGCCCAGGAAGGCTGTCAGTGCTAATCTAGAGGGAGGAAGAAGTTCATTAGCCATCAGCCTAGGAGCTTGAAGGTCTCTCTTAAGGACTGTGATGCAGGAAGAGACTCCAAAGAAGCTGGGTGAAAGAAACCACCTTCGTGCATTCTCCTTGGTGGCTTATACAGGCCCATCCATAGTTATATATGGATAATATATAATCCCTCTGTGCCCAGCCCCAAGATGATACATGTGCCAGATGATAAACATCATGGCTAGTCTCCTATCAGAGTAGGGGACATGCAGAGATGTGCTCAGCAGCAGAGTCAAAAGATGGATAATCTGACGTACACTCAGGAAGTGATAACGTGCAGTGATAAAGCACCCATTCAACGGGCTTTATTATGTGCAGCCCTGAGCTGTGTGACACAGAACAAGTCACCTGGAGAGACTCAGCTTCCTTGTCAGGAAAATGGGGATGAAACATCTCCTGGAGGCAGGGAGAGGATGAAATTGGATAATGAATGTAAAGTGGGAGCCCAGGGACAGGAGGGCACCTAGTGTGGGCTTCGGGATGAGGACCAAGGCCAGGGCTGGAACTGTGATGGTCTTCATGATACTCTCCAGGGTCTTTTGTTGTGGCAGATTCTTTCCCACCACAGTTTACTACCTCTGTTATTAAAACGAGCTGGAGTGCACAGTTGGTATGTGAGGGGGCTGGCCCGAAAGCCTAAGGCACAGCTAGGAGTCACAGATGGAGGAGCGGGACCTCTAACCAAATCCTATTTTGTAGTCATTCAGGAAGAACTGGGGCAAGAGGACCCAGACCCCTTAACCCATGCCAGCGTGGTTCATGGTTCCACCCAGGCCTTCTACCTCACCAAGGACCCATCTGCTCTTAGGTCTCTGGGTGAAATGGTCCTCATGGACAAGCAGGTGCAGGCTCCATGGACGGAGAGTGAAGACAGCTCAGTGAGCAGGTGCCACCTGGGGAGGGGAGAGACCTGGTTCTTCCTCTTGAGATGGGAGCTGCCATCACCACCATCATCATCACCACCACCACCATGATCACCACCATCACCATCACTATCATCACCACCACCACCATCACTATCATCACCACCACCACCATCATCGCTATCATCACCACCATCATCACCACCACCACCATGATCACCACCATCACCATCACTATCATCACCACCACCACCATCATCGCTATCATCACCACCACCATCACTATCATCACCACCACCACCATCATCACTATCATCACCACCACCACCACCATCATCACTATCATCACCACCACCACCACCATCATCACTATCATCACCACCACCACCATCATCACTATCATCACCACCATCATCGCTATCATCACCACCACCATCACTATCATCACCACCACCACCATCATCACTATCATCACCACCACCACCACCATCATCACTATCATCACCACCACCACCATCATCACTATCATCACCACCATCACCACCACCATCATCACTATCATCACCACCATCATCACCATCACCACCACCACCATCATTGCTATCGTCACCACCACCACCACCATCACTATCATCACCACCATCACCACCACCATCATCAAGATAACATTTATTAGGTACCAACTCCATCCTTTGCACATGTTAATTCCTTTCATCCTCACACCAAGCTTGTACAGTGGGTGTTCTTATTACCACAGTTCTACAGAGGAAGAAACTGAGGCACAATGGGTTGAGTAACTTGAGTAACTGGACTGTGCACTAGTGAGCCCCAGAGGCCCCAAGCTTCCATACTCCAGAGCCGGAGCTCTCTGCTTGGCCTCACCTGGAAACTAGGGATACAGCTTCCATGACAGTACAAGCAGGTGAAGGGCCCCTTTTTGGCCAAAGGGTAGGCTTGGCAGCTTGGCTGGCAGGGCCACTGTCCCTTCCTTCCCTAGCTCACTTCCTGAAGCTGTGCTTGTTAACACAACACCACTGTTTGGTGCCAGGAGTCTGGGTGGCACATAACAGACACACTCAAGGAGACAGGGTCATGTCTGGCCTTAGAACCCTCTAAGCTGGGCCAGCCAGGCCAGTCTGTGCCTGGGCTTTATTTTAATCCAGAGCCCTAAAACCCCTAGAAGACAGAGTAGCCAAGTGGTGAGTGCTCAACTCAGGAGTCAGAAGGGCTGGGCAGTGTTTCCAGCTCTGACACTTTGGAAAGGCTTTCTTCTCTAAGTCTCAGTGTCTTAATCTATAAAACAGGGATGATTATAGGAGCTGTATCCCAGGGTAAGCTCGAAGCCTGGTGCCCAAAAGGTGTTAGCCCCTTGTCTCAGCTAAACAACAGGGCAAGGTGACTTGACTAGTCCATACCTTGGCCAAGGGAGCTATAAAACTCAAGCCCAAGCCAGCAAAACTCCAGCTGAAGCCCCTGGCCTGGGGGTCTGAGTGTCAGGCCCTCCATGGAGTCCCAGAGGGCAGGCCTGGGGCCTTGGCAAAGCCCTCACAGCAGGGATGAAATCCTCTTCATGCAGGATATCTCAGTTTTGGAGAATGGCTCTTTTATGGGCTGAGTAGTGTCTCCCCCTCCTCCACCTCCCACCAAATCCATAGATTGAAGCCCTGATTCTCAGGACTTCAGATTGTGACTGTAGTATTTGGAGTCAGGGTCTTTAAAAAAGTGATTAGATGAAAAATGAGGCTGTTAGGGTGGAGCCTAACCCAATGTGGCTGTGTCTTTACACAAAGAGGAAATCTAGACTCCCAAAGAAACAGCAGCGGTGAGCACACTGAGAAAAGGCCATGTGAGGATACAGCAAGAACGAAGTCATTTAGCAAGACAAGGAGAGAGGCCTCAAGAGAGACCAAATCTGCGCACACCTTGATCTCAAACTTCTAGCCTGCAGAACTGTGAGAAAATAAATGTCTGTTATTTCAGCCATTAGGTCTGTGGTACTTTGTCACCTGGCAGTAACAAAGACAAACTGACGAAGACAATCTTTGTCTTCTAAGCTCAGCTCCCTACATATCCATGCATCTCTTTACCTGGCTGAGGGGTTATAGACCTTCAGGTGCAGAACTCTATGGGAATGAGATGGTTAGATAGCATCACCAACTCAATGGATGTGAATTTGAGTAGACTCCAGGAGATAGTGAAGGATAGGGGAGCCTGGCGGGCTCCAGTCCATGGGGTTGCAAAGAGTCCAACACGACTTAGTGACTGAACAACAACAACAACTGTGTTCAAGGTCACCTTTGCCAAGTCAGGTTCCAACCCCACCCTCAGTGGATCTTTTCAGGGAGGATCTTGGGAAGTTCCAGGCTTTGGGGTCCCAAGAGCATCACAGGCACTTTCCAGGCTGCGGATGGCCTCTCTACCATGCACCCTACTGCCCAGTGGAGTCAAAATGAAGAATAGGTATGTCAGGACTTCCCTGGTGGGCCAGTGATTAATTAACAGTCTGCCTTGCAGTGCAGAGGACACAGGTTCGATCCCTGGTCAGGGAAGTAAGATCCCACATTCCTTAGGGCAACTAAGCCTGTCCTGCAATGAAAGATCCAGTGTAACACAACAAAGATCCTGTGTGTCACAACTAAGACCCAACACAGCCAAATAATAGATATTTTTTAAAAGAAAAATAGGAGTTTTTACCCAAAAGGCACACTCAAAGTACATTTATTAAAACTGCTTTGCTGTACTTTTTTTTATGAACAAGATACTATTCATTTTTTAAAATTTGATAATCTGATTAAAGAGAAATGAGCATATTCTCTTGAAGGTGACAACAGAGTCAAAAGACCAGGTGTCTACACTGAAGACCACTTTGAAATCACCATCCTGACAACTGCTGTGACCAAACCCTGAAACTTCGGCATCAGTGGTAACAGGAGTTGGGAAGCCCCCCATTTAGAGAAGCAGCTTCTTACAAATAACAGATCATTACCGAGGTCACTAGTGGAGGCTTGTCAAATCAAAAGGGAAAGCACAATGAGAGGCGGGTGCATTTTAAGCTACAGCCATCTCTGAGAAGGGGAGCTGACACTGAGCTCAGGAAGTTTTAGACACCTTAGGTGCTAAACACTGCTACTGAGAAAAACAAAAACAGCAGCCAAGGAAAAGCACAGATGTGTTACACACAGGTGTGTGTGCCCCCCCACCCCCCAGGCTGGGCTCTCTGATACCCTGGTTGGTCCCTCACGGTGCAGCCACGGCCCCACGCAGGCCTGCAGCTCACCAGCTTCTGGACCACTGATGCTGAGTCAGCAGCCCCTGGTTTGGTCCTGCTGCCTGGTGGGCCTGAGAAGTACCATCCTCATCAAAGTGAAACCCCCTGGGATGCTTTCCTGAGAAATGCAGCCCACCCAAGGATCCTCCACGCTTTAACTCGCTTTCAAGTAACTTAACGTCAGGGCCTTTCAGCAGATATAAAATGAGCCCCTCTTCACCTTCTTAATGGGAATCAAACCTGAGGATGCTGGGGAAGAAATGATGTCTGTGAGCACAGTCAGGGGACCTGGAGGTTCACATGTCCTGCTACATGACTGCTCTCTGCTCTAAGTTTTCTATTTTCCTGCTACTTTTCCAAAAAAATGAAGTGAAAGTGTTAGTCGTTCAGTTGTGTCTGACTCTTTGCAACCCTATGGACTGGCCCACCAGGCTCCTCAGTCCATGGAATTCTCCCGGTAAGAATACTGGAGTGGGCAGCCATTTCTTTCTCCAGGGGACCTTCCTAATCCAGAGACTGAATGCAGGTCTCCTACATTGCAGGCAGATTCTTGACCATCTGAGCCACCAGGAAAGCCTCGTGATAAATGCACCAGCCATCTCCAAGTTCCAGGGCACTGGGGACTTTGAATGCGCCAGGCCCAACCTCATGGGGCATGTCTACACCACTTCTTGGAAGGCCCTGCTCAGAGTGTCCCTGGCTTTAGCTTATTCCCCAGGGGCCCAGGCCAGGCCTTCTGATGTCATAATAAACATCATCAAGCTTATAAAATTAGAGCATTGATGCATTTTTTATGTCTTAGAATCACACTGAATTGTTAACATCATAGAGGATGGCTGAACGCTGCATCCATGTCTTCCTTTTCTCTTAAAGGTGAATTATTGAGCAGAGATGCTCTTTGCTCAGGCCCCCACTCCAGCTCTGAGATTCCTGTCTACACCTGGGTGGTCAGATCCATTTGTAAGGTTAGATCCATTTCTATCAGTGTTGGGGGAGGGAAAGGAGCACTGTTGGAGGAGGGGGCACTGGTAAGGGGACTTCCTCCAAGCTCCCAGCCCCCAGTGCAGGAGAAGGAGATGGGGAGAGCGTAGGGGAGGGAGTTGACTGGGCAGCAGCTCCAAATGGAGCCACTCATAACCCTTCAGCAGCAAATGGAGCCACCAGGAGAACACTTTAGTGAGGAGAGAACACTGCTGGAGCGGGGGGTGCTGTCTGCAGAATGGAGACGGGATGAAGGTTCATTTACAGAGCATCACGGGCCATGGCACAGGTGAGCAATTTAAAGAGGTAATTGAGATAATATGTCAGAATAATAACCTTAGCTGTCAAAGGCTCTTAAAATTTCTCATTTGATTTCACATTTAAGTGGATGGATCTGCAATCTAGTGAATTTCACATCCCTGCCCAGGAAATCTTGAGCTTTGCACAGTATTCTCTGCAGAAGACAAAGTAGTTGCCTGAACCATTTTTCATAATAAAATGTGTTCTTTGGCCCGAAAGACTTGCTGAGTGCTACACAAGATCTGCGTATGGGCGACACTTTAAAAACAACAGCAACAACAGCAAAAACCATGTCAGACACATAGCATTTCTTCTCTCAACAAGAACAGCAGAAATGAATTGGTCTGCTGGGGTGAGGAGCAGGAGAGACAGGCAAGAACCAGGTAGGGGCAGAGGAGGGGAGGTGCAGTTCTGCACAGTAGAGATTTTAACCTTGACTGAGGAGAAGACTGGCTTTTGTCCTTGCCTTCTGGGAGGTGAGCTCCATGCCCTTGGAATGCCACACCGGCTGGGAGTGGCTTAGTTTGCCTGAGTCACTGGATAGTCCTATAATATGATTTAAGGTAAGAGCTAGTTATACTGGATAGTTGTGGGGTTGGGGCTGGCCAGTCTAGAAGGATCAACTATGTGATTTAGGGTAAAAGCTTTCAGTCACATGGTATCAGCCAACTCAGGAGAGACTGGAGACTCAAGCTGAGATCAGCCACATGGGCAGTTGCTCACACGTATGTAACTGTTGTTCAGTCACTCAGTCATGTCCAACTCTTTGCAACCCCATAGCCTGCAGCACACCCAGCTTCCCTGTCCTTCACTGTCTCCCACAGTTTGCTCAAACTTGTGTCCATTGAGCTGATGATGCCATCCAACCATCTCATCCTCTGTTGCCCCCTTTTCCTCCTGCCTTCAATCTTTCCCAGCATCAGGGTATTTCCCAGTGATCTTTTTTGCATCAGTGGCCAAAGTATTGGAGCTTTGTAATGGAGCTCCAATACTGTGTGATGGAGCCCCAGTTAAAAACTCTGGACACCAAGACTCAGGGGAGCTTCCTTGATTGGTGATTCTCCATCAGCAGTGTCATACATTGATCCAGGGACATTAATGCTGACCATGACTCCATGGGAGCACACAGGGGAAGCTGGATGTTTGGTGCCCTCTTGGACCCTGCTCTGCACACCTCTTCCCTTGGCTCGTTTCCATGTGGGTCCTCTTGATGGAATTAACTGTAACTATGAGTATAACTTCAGTTTCTTCGGCATCAATGGTTGCGGCATAGACATGGATTACTGTGATATTGAATGGTTTGCCTTGGAAACAAATTGAGATCATTCTGTTGTTTTTGAGATTGTACCCACGTATTTTGGATTCTTTGCATTTTGGATTCTTTTGTTGACTGTGAGGGCTACTCCATTTCTTCTAAGGGATTCTTGCCCACAGTAGTAGATATAATGGTCATCTGAGTTAAATTCACCCATTCCAGTCCATTTCAGTTCACTGGTTCCTAAAACGTCAGTGTTCACTGTTGCCATCTCCTGCTGACCACTTCCAGTTTACCTTGATTCATGGACATAACATCCCAGGTTCCTATGCAATACTGTTCTTTAGAGCATCAGACTTTACTTTCACCACCAGACACACCCACAACTGAGTGTCGTTTCCACTTTGGCCCAGCTTCTTCATTCTTTCTGGAGCTATTTCCTTGATCTTCCCCAATATCGTATTGGACACCTACTGACCTGGGGAGGGGGGTGGGCTTGTGAGTATAACAGCTTTCACGGGCTCTAGGAGTCCTGTCAAAGATTAAAATCAAGCATGGATTGTGAGCTGACCAACTCTTCACACATTCTTTCTACCTATGAAGAGCATTTCTATGAACAAACATCATTTTCATGGTCAGCCCCTGTCAAGTGCTGTCTCTTCCTGATGGAACACAGGACTCCCAGGCCCTCCTACATGCTCACCTAATACTTAGAACCTGCCCCTACAGTTTGCTCATCACACCTACTGTCCCATCTGGCTTGCCTCATGTCCTGGGCCATGCCCTCCCGGAGGCAGGGGCATGCCCAGTTGACCCATAAAGCCCTGAATCCAGGAGAGTGCCCTTCAGTTGGCTGGGACTCAGCAGGTATGAGTGACAATGGGCAGGTGTACAGGTTGCCTTCTGCCAAAACTGCTTCTTCCAATGTGGTTTATGACCTGGTTGAGGGATGAGGTGCTTACCTAAGAAAGTGGGGCCATAAGTGCCAGAGGAGGTGGGTATTGTGAGATCTCAACAGGAGCTTGTACATGAACATGAAGCTGTTGGCATGGGGTCTCGCTGGAATGGCTGTCATTGTCATACCAGAGCATTTTGGTGCACTGAATTCCATGGGAATGAGTGTGGATAGCCAGGTTTTCATGGCCCCCAACTCTGCTACCCACCTACCAACTCATTCATTCATTCATTCATTCACTGACAAGGCTAAGGTGGGGCTGAGTCAGACAATGAGGAAGTCACAGGGGGTCAGATGAGACCCTCCTCCAGACCCCAGGACTGTGACACACCACGCGATGATTTGCCAGGGACTTGTTGGGAAGTCCCCAGTCTCTCTGAGGTCCAGAGGAGAGACGGGTCTGAGTAGCTCAGGGAGGAAATTTACTTTTTCTCTTTTCCAACTCCAGGGAGCTGAGCGGTGAATTCTCTGTTCTCACTAAGTGGCCCCATAAAAGCTCTGAAGGCAGCCTCAAGGACACATTTAATAAAGGTCAAGAATCTGCATTCTTGTCTTAGGTTTTTTTCCTGAAGCTTGTCCAGTGATGGAGAGACCTGAAAGGGGTTGGTGGTGCCTGGTCAGTTCTGGACACTTGCCCCAACTGCTTTTGACATCAGGGGCCATGCAGCCTAAAGCTGGAGTCAGTCAGCAATGAGGACGACGGTCACAAAAACACCACTGGATGTCCACCCACCCATCTATCCATCAATCTATCCATCCACCTGCCCATCCATCCATCCATCCATTTACCCATCCATCCATTCACTCATCCATCCATCCATCTATCCCTTGAAGAAATACTTATTGAGCAGGTACTGTGTTCATGGCCTCTTGGGGCAAGCTTATAATTAAGATAAAAGTCCTTGGCCTAGGGACTCAGCTAGATTCTCCCCTTTGTCAGTTTGATTCCCACCCCTTGACCCACTTCTTTCCATGCTACCTTCATGCAGACATGTCACAGACATTCCCTGCCCACATGCTTCTCTGAGCTCTGGATCTTAAGTCCACTGACTTGCTATTGACTTCTCCCTGCAAACTCAGCCCAACTCGTGACAGGTCTTCCTCCAGGGTGAATGACATGGAGGCCCCTTACCTAATCAATCTATGAGTCCTACTGATGCTACCTCCTGAATCTCTCTTGACTGCCCCCTTCTTTCCAGAACCTCCAAGTCCAGCATCATCTCAAAGCTGGAGGACTCACTGGTCTACCCTTGCTTGCTCTGACCCTCCTTCAATCTGTTCTCCATCCAACAGCCAATAGCACTTTTCAAAATGCAAACTTGGCCATGTCTCTGCCCCTCCAGCCCTCCATGGCTTTCCTCTTCTTGGGGATAAAGCCATTATTTCTCATCCTGGCTGGTACCTGGGGGTCCCTCTAACCTGTCTGATCTGATCCCCACTCTCTCTCCACCTCCCGAGCCATCACATGCTTTCTACAAAGCTCCTTCCCACCACAGGCTGTCTGTTCCCTGAGTTTTCCCCCCCTCTTCATGGAGTTAGCTTCTGCTCCTCCCTCAGATCTCAGATCAGGGGTGACTTCTTTAAGAAGTCCCCCCACCCACACACATCTCCTCCTAACCCTCCATCACAAATTCCCGACAGACTTGCTTGTGCACAGGCTTGGTGGTCAGTTCTTTTTTCCTCACAGGGACCTCATCTGTTCTTGCCCATCCATTCTGTTGTTCTGATTCCAGACCTGGCCCAGTATCTGGCATCCAGTGCGGGGTTCCAGCACCAGTTAGTGAATAAATGATAACAAAGAAAGAATTGCTAGGGGAAGAATTTACAAATGGTAGTGGGAAAGCCAAATAAAAAGAAGGTGTCCTGAGTTGGGGGGAGGGGGACAAGGGGAGGGGAAGTCAGCCTTCAGAGCAGACAGGCCTTAGAATAGAAATTTTCAATAGCGCCAGAGTTCTTTAAAGTGACCACAGGGTGAGAGGCCAGAGGGAAGAGCATGTGTGAAGAAACATGCCCAGAGGGGAGAAACAGTACAGTGTTTGGGGAGGTAGAGAGGAGGGGAGAGCCTTCTGCGGGGGAGAGGTGGGAGAGCTGAGGATAAGGCAAGAAAGATAGGCTGAAATCAGCTTAGGAAGGGTCTTGGGGTTAGACTGCACAGTCGGGATTGCCCTTGACCTTCCCAGATGGCCACGCCCCTCCCCACAGGTGCTGCTGGCAGCCCTGCCTCCCTCTCTAACTCATCATGTGGCACTGGGCTACGGTCACCAGTTTTCAGGTCTTCCCCTCCCAGGGGACAGCACCTTGCACCTCGCCTGGCACGCAGCAGGTGCCTGTCAATCTTTTCTGAACACAGCAGTGAGGTGCAGCAGGGATGGGGGTGGTGCTGGAGAAAGTGGCAGCAAGAATGGAGCCCTCCCAATGGGGAGGCTCCAGCCCTAGGGATGTGACGCTAAAGGCCTGCAGTATAAAAATGGCAAAGCAATGGAAAATGGGAGGAGGAAGCCCTGTGGGTTTTAAAGGTGTTCACTTACAAACTTCTTGGCTTGGTAGAGAGGGGACTGTGGGGAAGAAAGAAGCAGGAACAAAGGATGTTTCTAGCTTTGCAGGTCTCTGGCAGATGCAGCACAATTACAGCAGGGAGAAGAGGCCAGAGGAAGACTCCCATTGTGATGAGGTCAAGAGCAGATGGGTAGGTTGAGAGCCATATGTATGCACTGCTATATTTAAAACAGATAACCAACAAGGATCTACTGTACGGCACAGGGAACTCTGCTCAATGCTATGTGGCAGTCTGGATGGAGGGGAGTTTGGGGAGAATGGATACATGGATTTGTATGGCTGAGGCCCTTTGCTTTTGTTGTGTACTGGAAACCATCACATTATTAATTGACTGAGTGTGTGCTAAGTTGCTTCAGTCATGTCCAAGTCTTCGACCCTGTGGACTGTAGCCCGCCAGACTCCTCTGTCCATGGAATTCTCCATGCAAGAATACTAGAGTGGGTTGCCATTTCCTTCTCCAGGGGATCTTCCCGACCCAGGGATTGAACCCAGGTCTCTTATGTCTCCTACATTGGCAGGTGAGTTCTTTACCAACTAGTGCCACCTGGGAAGCCCCATAACCGGCTCTACTCCAATACAAAATAAAGTTGAAAAAATAAAAAATAAAAGGAGGGTTGATCTGAGGAAAAAAAAAAAAGAGAGAGAGCGAGCAGATGGATGGGGTCAGACCACCTGTGTATGATTCTTTCTGCATCACCTGCTCACTGCATGTCTCAGTGTCCTCGTCTATACAATGGGGACTTTGTTGTTGTTTTGTTGTTTAGTGGCCAAGTTATGTCCGTCTCTTTGTGACCCAATGGACAGTAGCCCGCCAGGTTCCTCTGTCCGTGGGATTTTCCAGGCAAGAATACTGGAGTGGGTTGCCATTTCCTTCTCCAGGGAAGCTTCATAGGTCGTTGGGAAGTCTGAGTGAGTTAGTACACGTAAACGCTTCATGGATAGGTCCTGGCAGTTGGTGGCACATGGATGTCAGCTACCGTAACCCCTGGCTGGACAGCTCTGTGCCAAGAGGCAGGTTTTCAGAAAGAGACAATCACGTGGCTCAGAGGTCTGTCAGCTCTCCTTCACGTCTCAAAACCCAGGGATGCAGCTTTGGTGCCTCTGATGTGACACAAGACATCAGCAGCGCCACCAAATAGGGTGAGGAACCGTCTCAGACCCAGACAGGAGAAAGGACACTCGGGAGCCCTTTCCACCTGCCGGTGTAAGAACTGGCCCGGGGCCTCAGCCAGTTGGTTTCTCACCTGCCCTGTATTGCAGCTCCTGGAGTCTGTGAGTCTGGCTGTGGGATGTAGAAGGGGAAGTGGGTGGGGGAAGCCGGGCACGCTGATCTAGAGGACGTCTGTCCTGATTCAACAATGATTTGTGGCCAATCACTGCTCTTCTGAGGGCCGATTCCTTCCACAAAGATGAGGAGGTCGGAGGATGTGATAGCTGCTTCTTTCAAGTTCTGTCTCTCGAAGTGTCTCATGTCCACTCTGCCATGGGTTTTTATAAATCTCTTCTGTTATTAAATATGGAACATCTGACACATGCCTGCCTGTCCCTTTTTTTCCCTCAAACAAAGGACTTTGAGTTCACGAGTGGAGCATGTTGGCAATGGAGAAAGCTGGTCTCCAGCCTGTCAGACTATTCTGAAAGTCCTGTTTTCACAGCAGCAGGAGACAAGGTCTGTCACTGGGCTGCTTGGAAGGGATCAGAAACGTGTATTTTTAGGAGTTTTTAAAAGGAGAGGCCTTACGCAGGGTCCCAGCCAGAGGCCATTTTGCCTTTTCAGTCCTGTGAGGAGCTGGAAGGCTCGTGGGGAGTCTGGGGTCTCATCTCACTCAGCTCCTGGACTCCAGGACCTGGCTTCCTCCCAGAGGCCGCACCAGCACCCACTCCACCCCCAGCCCCTTCTCTTTGCTGACGGATGCTGTGCTGGGCCTCCCCATCTCAGGACCATGGTTCCTACTGCTGAGTCAGCAGATCAGCACTTCTAGTCTTTCCCAGGGAGGTTCTTTATAGGAGCCAGATCCCAGAAAAGGTGAAGGAAGCCTGCAAAACTCTGGCCTGAACTGGCCAATCCCTAGGCCTGCTGGTCTTTCTGGGATCCCAGCTTTGCCAAGAGGTCTTTCTTTGAGTTTAGGCCCCCTGGAGCAGAGCTGACCCATGTCCAAATGATGTGGTTTGATAACAGGAGTCTGTTGTAATGGATTTAGGAGCAAGGGTGCTGCTGCCTGAGCAGGCCTGTGGGGCAGCCATCGGGCCCACCTACAGGATTCCTGCGTTCCAGCCACAAGTGGTCGGGGCAGAGAGGCGTCTCCACCGAGTCTGACATCCACACGCCAGTTGGGGGTGAGTCTCATTCTGTTCCTGCCTTGGGATTTGCCTCCATTCCCACACCCCAGTGGAGAGTGACTGGGAGGGAGTCAGTCCCTGGGACTCGAGCAGGTGTGCATGTCTCCCTGAGTCTGGAAGACATCCCAGGGACCACAGACCTGTGTGCTGGTTTGCTGGGCCAACACCAGAGGGCACGACAGGAAAGGCAGGATCCGGGGTCTTTTCTCCTGCAGCATGAGGAGGGGTGGGGGCACAAGGTCTCCTGGGCCAGGTCTTTCCTGTCCTGTCCCAGCCCGGGGAAGGCCAGGGCTCCGAGCTCAGAGACAGTCTCTGGGAGTTTTCAGCCACTTGTCTGGGTTCTGTAAACTCAAGGAGCTCCCTCCTGCCTTGGGGTCTTTCTGTATATGGTTTGCTCGGCCTGGAATGCCCTGCTCTCCTACTCCTGGCATTGACAGGCTGCCACTTCTCTTTTCTCGAAACACCCTCTTCTCTTGGTCTCCCTGTGGTCATGTCCTCCCTGTTTTCCTCCTGCCTTGCTGGGTGCTTCTTCTCACCCGTTTGCCAGCAGCTTTTCCACTTGACATCCAACTTCCTTGGAGGTCCAGTGGTTAAGAGTCTGCATTTCCAATACAGGGGAATGGGTTGGATCTCTGGTTAGGGAACTAGATCCCAAATGCCTCGCAGCAAAAAAAAAAAAAAAATACTGGGGGTGCCCCCGTTTGGCCCTATGCCCTCTCCTGTCCTTTATCCACCCTCCTTCATGGCCAACTGTACCCCAGACCCAGGCTTCCCTTGTGGCTCAGCTGGTAAAGAATCTGCCAGCAATGTGGGAGACCTGGGTTCGATCCCTGGGTTGGGAAGATCCCCTGGAGAAGGGAAAGGCTACCCACTCCAGTATTCTGGCTGGAGAATTCCATGGACTGTATAGCCCATGGGGTTGCAAAGAGTCGAACACGACTGAGTGACTTTCACTGCCTGCACCCAGACCCATGATTTTAAACTCCGTTGCTCAGCTGATGACATCTCAAGTTTATCTCCATTCTGGATCCTTCCCTGGCCTGAAGACTTTCAAACCCAATGATTTGCCTGGTGACTTTAACAGCCTGTCAAACATAATGTGAACAAAACCCACTCGAGAGTCCCCTCTCTCCCACTTCACTGCTTCTGCAAACTCCTCCAGCTCAGGAAGTGACTCCCTGAGTCCCCAACCCCTGTTGTTTAAGCTCCAAATCTAGGCAACACACATCCTTCTCCTTCTCATCCTCCATGTTCAAATCATCAGCAGGGCCCTTGGCTCTACCCTCAAAACATCTCCAAACTGTGTTTCCTGTGACTTATCATCCAGCCTCCCTGGAGCCACCCTCATCCCTTGCCTGCATAGATGCAGAGCATCTGGGGTGGATTCTCTGCAGGTGGAGTCACAATTCATGCTCCAGACAGCAGCTGGGGGCAGCAGGGATCCTGAAAACAGAACTGAGCGTGTCCCCTCACCTCCTTATAACCCCCCTCCCCCACTGTCCTCAGGATGAAGTCCCAGCTCCCTGCCTTGGTTGATGGCCACCCCTCTCCCAGGCCTGGTCCCTTCTCATTCTGCTGCGCCTCCCCTTAACTCTGTTCACCACCACACCCCCCTCAACACCCCCAACTCACCAGGTGACTTTGTTCCTGTGGTTCCCTCTACCTGGGATGTCCTTCCCAGGATCTCAGCCTAGTTGGCTCCTTCCTGTCACAGCATCTTCCTGGAGGGGCCTCTGCTGGCTCCTAACCTCAAGCTGCCACCCTGGCCGCCCTCTACCAGGTGGCCACCCATTGTAAGTACTCTGACATTTCCTCTGTGTGTGTCTGTTATTTTTCTCCCTCCTTTGAATGTAAACTCCAGGAAAAGAAAGGGCCCCTGGAGTCCAAGCAGTGCCTGGTGATGCAAGAAGGAACGACCTTCGTGGAAGGAGGCAAGATGAGAGGCCAGAAGCCTGATTAGGATGTGCAAGAATATTTGGGGCTGAGTCAAGGTGGTGGTGGGCTTCCCAGGTAGCTCAGTGGTAGAGAATCTCCCTGCCAATGCAGGAGATGCGGGTTTGATCCTTGGGTCAGGGAGATCCCCTGGAGAAGGAAATGGCAACCCACTCCAGTATTCTTGCCTGGGAAATCCCATGGACAGAGCCTGGTGGGCTGCAGTCCATGGGGTCGCAAAGAGTCTCGGACATGACTTAACGACTAAAGAATAGCAAATTAGGTAATAACAGATCCAACTAGTTAAAACAGCTTCACTGGATTGGGTGGGGCCCTAATCCAAAAATGGGTGTCCTTGTAAAAGGAGAAAATAGAGACACAGATACAGAGAGAGAAGATGCCATCTGATGATGGAGGCAGTGATTAGAGTTATGTTGCTACCAGCCAAAGAGCACCAGGGATCACTGGTGGTCACCAGAAGCTAGAAGAGGTAAGAAGGATTCTCCCTTACAGCCTTCAGGGAGTGTGGCCCTGCTGACACCTTGATTTTGAACTTCCAGCCTCTAGAATTCAAGAGACTATGTTTGTGTTTTAAGTCCCCAAGTCTGTGGCCATTTGTTATGGAATCAGTGAGAACCTCATGCAACGGTCAAGGATAAGTTGGTTGATGCTGGCCATCAGGGGTCGAGCTTCCCACCTTCAGGCCTCAGGATGAGCCACCTATGCCCTGCCACCCCCTCCCCCACATGGCTGGGAAGCTGACCCTGTGAGAGTGACCACGTCTGCCCAAGCTCCAGGGCTTCACCCGTGGGTTTTACTCTGCTTCCTGCCCAACAGCCAGGACAAGGATGCAGAGCCTGCCTCCCTGGCCTCTGCAGATGCTGGGCTTGCCGGTTCTCTGCAGGGCACCATTCGTCACTGCTGCAGGGAGGCGGCTGAGGCCCAGCCCCAAGGTGACCCATCCCTGCTACACCGAGAGCTCCACACAGATCCATTCAGTGGGGCCAGGCCGTAAACCGCAGGAGATCACATCCCCTGGGGGCATCTGAGCACCAGGCCCCTTGGTTTCTGCCTAAGAAGGGCTAAGGACAGACACCCACCCCAGTTTGTAATGGCATGGACCCCACAGAGAACAGAACACTGAGGAGAAGGAGGGAGCGAGGCCCTGGCTGGGCAGCTGCAGCTCAGACCAGAGGTCCTTCTGGCCACTCAGCTTCAAATGTAAGACTGGCTCACATCAGCTTCTTTCTGCCACTGATCTTATCTCTTAGGTCTCTGCTGTGCAAAGAAATACCCAGAGACCCAAGAGCTAACCCATGTTGGCACACCCCAGACCCCAGTGTAGGTGAATGCCAGAAGATTCTAGGCAGTGCTTCTTCTTACTTACAGAGCAGACCCCTGTGTCCAAGCCTGCGAAGTTGGTGCAGAGTGCTCCCAGAGGAGGAGGGCATGGACCCCACCTTGGGCACTAACTCAGCCTGTAATTCAGGCACTCTCCAAAGTCAAGACCATTCACAGATGCTCTATGTCTGATCTGAAAGACTCTCCTGAATTTTGTATTCTACTCCATAAAACAAATCTTTGATTTAGTAAAAACAGTGGCCTTTCAAATTAGTTACAACTAGATTACTTACCCCGTGCTCCTCCCCTGCCCCCATCATCTGGTAGAAGTGAAGCGTTTTGTGATAGCTCTGTGGACGTTCTCCCTGGTTGAGGGTTTGTCACACAATAGGCCCAGAGGAGGGTGGCTGGGAGGTGGGCTGGGGAATCTGCAGGAGGGAGGGAGCCAGGCCAGGAGGAGCCAGCAAGGTAAACACATCAGAGAGCCCTGGGGTGTCCCCATGGGGGCAGGAAGCATCCAGAAGCTTCCTGGGGCCAGTCTCACAGTTGGAATGGCCCCTCCTGTTGCTACTGGGCTGCGCCTCTGACCTCAGGCTCAGTGTGTGGTCTCCCACTCCTGGTGGGTGGAGGCTGCTATTAGAAACCAGCCAGCAGGGGAGAGGCTGGCAGGAGCATGGCCACAGGCCAGGGACAGGCGGCTGGGAGGTGAGGGGAGGTGGACAGAGCTGGGGACCATCCCAGCTACACATCTTCTAATAGCAGTGAAGGTTTGGTCACAGAAGACCAAACAGGGAGACCAAATCCTTCTTTTTCTTCTCTCCACCTCCTTACAGGAGGGCAAGGCTCCCATCTTCCATACTTCTAATCCAGAGCCCGGCTGCCCCAGAGCCTGGCTTACTGGGTACTCTACTCTGGGCCTGGTGACCTGGACCACAAGTTGCCAGGGTGTCCGCCCTGCCCCCGAAGCAGGCCCCTAGGTGATGAAATGAGAGCTACTGCTCACCGCTCTGCCTCAGATGACAAGGTCCTTCCCCTACTGAAGGTCAGCAGGAGGCCTGCCCAGATGGCTGGCCGGCTGAACCCAAGAAAGCTGCATCCATGACTCCCTTCAATCCTCTCACCCCGGGAGGAGGCTCAGCCACCCAGAGACAACTGAAAATAGAGTCTAAGAATAAGCTGCTTAGTGGGGTTTGGAGAGGGGCCCAGGCCAGGGCCTTGGGGAGCATCAGCTGGTTGCAGAGGAGAGAACCAGGCACCCCGAACTTCCACTCACCTCTTCCAGGGACGGGGTTACTTAAAGGTGTCCCAGGGCCCTTGGCCAGATGTGAGCCCCATCCCCTCGGTTCTAAAACTGCAGGATCAAACCACCTGGGTTTATGCTTTTTGCAAACACAGGCCCAGCCAAGGCCATCTAAACACACAGCATCTCCTCCCCACACTCAGCAGAGCCCTGGCAGTCTCCACAGGACCCGAGGTGGCCAGGAGTGACAGTTCCCAGAGGCCTTCCAGAAATGGTCTCCAGGGTAAACTGGCTGCTTGACTGCTTCTAGCCTGGAAGAGGCCCCACTGCTCCCCAAAGTCACGGCTGGCCCGCCCCAGACCACCCTGGGATCCTGGTGCAAGCAACCTGTGGAAATTTGCTCTGAATCTGAACGTCTGGGAGAAGAAATGGTGAAACTGGTAGCTCCCTGAGCGCCTTGAGTAAAGGAAGTGACTGTTGCACCTCCTGGGACCCTTGCTGCTCCCTCCCCGCAGGGGAGGCTCTTTCCCCTTCCTTAGCCTGGCTGCAGCCTGCTCAAGCTGGCGATCTCAGCGGAAGAGACACTGCCTCCGGGAAACCTTCCTGAACACCGGGCTGGATGCAGTTCTCCTGATGTTTCCCGTGACACTTCATTCATTCACGCAATCATCCCTAAGACAGATAGGAACTGTGGCCCGCAATCTGCCAGCCTGTGCTAGGCAGGAGGGGGGGGGGGCAGGCACACAAGGCCTGTGCCCCCCCTAGAGCTCACAGTGAGGGGCGGGGGGGGGGGGGTGGAGGCCCCAAGTCTGGGGGAAGCGATGCAGCGCCCGCAACCCCAGGGGCTGCGCTCCCCAAAGTCGGCTTGGAGCGGGTAGATGCCGGTGGCTGCGGTTCTTCCCGGTTCTCCCCCTCCCCCGTTTCCACGCGCCGTCTCCGCTTGGATGGCTGTGTCCTGCTGAGATTTGGGGGACGCGGAGCCCCTGCGCAGATGACCCCCTGCGGGAACGATCGCCTCCCACCCGCTCTGGCTGCCCAGACAAAGGCTGCGCCCCAGCTGCGGCCGCTGAGCGCGTGGATTCCGTGTCAGCGTCCCCCACCCAGTCTTCAGTTTGGCAAGCCAATCGATATTTTAAACAAATGAAAGCTGAAATTCTCTTCCCAAACAACTCTCCCTTTCTGGGATGGGGGAGGGGCAAAGAGCGCCCCCAGGATCGCGAGCTGGGCAACAGACGCAGGGCGGGGGCTGGGACCAGAAGAAACTCGCGCATCCAGAGGCGGCCGCCGACACGGGAGTGCGCATCCCTGGCCGCGCGTCCCCGCTCTCTCCCCGCAGCGGGCGGGGGCCTAGCGGTGCCGCAGTCCGCGGGGCGGGCGCGGGCGCAGCTTGCCCGCCGCTTCGCGCAGGGCCACTGCATTGCAGCTGCGCCGGGCGTGCAAGAGTGCGTGTGTGCATGCGTGTGTGTGCGACTGTGTGTGTGCACGCAGCCGCGCCCCAGTTTGCCAGGCGCTGCTGTCCCCGCACCCCCTCCCGTTCCGCCGCCGCCCCTCCCTCTCGCCGCAGCGCGCGCGCCCGCACGTCCCCGCGGCTTTAACTGCGAATTTGCCGGGTAACCGTGGGGGCGGGAGGGACTGAGCCGAGGAGCTGCGGAACCCGAGGGGAGGGGAGCCGAGAGGAAGGCTTCAGACAGCCTGGCCGCTGCGGCATCTTCTGCGACACACTTATCCACTGCCGGGTCATAGGGTTGGCCAGAGCCCTGGGGACCCCCACCCTCTGGGCTGTCCCAGTCGTCCTCTCTGCACTGAGAGGATTATGTCCCCGGCGCTGTGGCTGCCCCCCGACCCCCCGCCCTCGGTATTATTTATCAGGCTGGATAAATGCGGGTGGCTAAGTCACTCGTATTCATTGAAGGGGGCGGAGGACTAGAAGGACGTTTTATTCCTCTACCCTGGCAAGGTGGGAGGTCTCGTGGTTCCTGTGCTCTGGACCCCTTTCGCCTCCCACTATTGAAAGGATGCCTGGTCAAGCCTAAAAGGAAGGAGATCCACGGGGTCCTTCCAGGCCCCCATCTACTCTCTGTCTGGGGGTGGTCCTGCCTTCTCCCCACCCCACCTCCTGTCATCTCTCCTGTGTATTTGCCAGGGGCTGGGGGATGTTTATTTCAACCGGAGGCCTAGGGAGGTCAGAGCTCCAAGTCCCTGCAAAGGGGGCTGCTGAGGAGCAGTGTCCAGCTTGGCCAAGGACTCAGGGGTGTGCTTCTCATGGAGCAGTTAAGGTGGCTTCCCTTCCCCATGGTTCCTGTCATAGCGTCTTCTCCTGCAGGCACCCTCCTGGATAGCTGGCTCTCTGTCTCCCCTCCCCACGCCGGGAGGCCGGAGGTGGGGGGTGGGGCAGCTGATATTTCCTGTGCTTCCAGGTGAGGCTCTGCTTGGCTGGACTTGGTTCTCGGAAGTGCTCCATCTCCCATGCAGGTCCCACACTGACTGGTCCCAGCATCCTTCAGTCACCCTGGAGAGGTGACCTGGTCACTGAGGGAGAGCCAGGGCTCTGCAGACTTCCCTGTTCCCTTTCCCATTTGTTCTGCAAAACTGAAACCGGATTTCCTGAACGGGAGCCCCTGGTCACCCTGCCCTTCTCTGTTACATCCTGCGGGTCATCCGGCTGGCTGCAGCCTTGGCCAGGGTGGCTGCCAAGGCCAGCCTGGTGCTCCCAGGCAGCCACTGCCAGGCGCAGATGCCTGCTGACCCAAAGCCACCTCCGGGAACAGCTCAGAGGGTTCAGTGGCCGGGATGGCTGCCAGGCACCCTGTCCCTTCTGGGGCCAGGGCTGCGATGAGGCTGAGGTTTACACCCTGGGTGGCTCAGGAAGGCTGCCAAGGCATGTACCCGTGCCCAGAGATCCTCCAGCGGCCAGCAGCAAAGGGAGGTCTGAGAGGGGAGAAGGCAAAGGGCTGCTGTGGATAGGAAAGGGGAGCTTAAGGAACTGACCCTACAGAGGGCCCTGGGTGAGCTTAGCCGAGACCTAACACCTTGGGTTGGCATGGTCTCCAGCAAGGGATCCCACAGACAGGCATCTCTGCAGCTGCCCTGATACAAATGGCAGGTTCAGTCATCCTTTCCATTCTGTCTCTGTCCAGAGCAGACCATCAACTCAGCCCTCCAGCCAATTTCGGAGCTTCCCTTGGGCATGTCCATGCATGGAAGGGCAGTCTCTGACCTTAGCACCCTCCTCCCCAACACCCCGCCACCCCTGTTGAGCAGGGCAGCTGCTCTTAGAGAAGCAGCCTCAGCCATCACATCCAGCCTCCTCCCTTGGAGCCACTGGGGGCTCCCTGGCCCTCCACCCTCAGTCCTGATGGTGATCCTGGGCTTGTGTCAGATGCTCTACAGGACAGTGCATGCTCAGTTGCTCAGTCGTGTCAAACTCTTTTCCAGCCCCATGGACTGTAGCCTGCCAGGCTCCTCTGTCCATGGAATTTTTCAGGCAAGAATACTGGAATGAGTTGCTCTTTCCTACTCCAGAATATCTTCCAGACCCAGGGATTGAACCTGTGTCTCCTGCGTTGGCAGGCGGGTTCTTTACCACTGTGCCACCTGGGAAGCCCGTATAGGGCAGAAGCCGAAGTAAAAATAGCTTAGAGGCAGGAGTGATGGGTGGGGAAGAGTTTCCATAAGAAGGTTTGGCTTATGGTCTCTAAAAGGCAGAAGCACTGGACACACAGCCCCGAAGTCCAGCCTTGGAATCAGAAAGAAGCCCATCTCGGGCTGCCTTCCCCCGGCCTCGCCTCTGAGAGGCTCAGGGCTTGGCGCTGGCCTCCAGGAGCCCCTCTGCTTCCAGGAACTGCCCTGGGTGGGTGGCGATGAGGTGGTAGAGGATGCTTCGACCTGGCTGCTCTGGGGCTGTTGAGAGAGGCTTAGCAACTTGGGGGTTTGTCTGGCTGCCAGATCCCCTGGCAGGCCCTGGGCCCAAGCTCACAGACTCACTGTGTTCCAGGGAAAGGCCGAGATTAAGGTGAGTCTCACCAGGTGAGACTTGGGCCCCGAGCAGAAGTCAGGATACCTGGGTGCTTCCTCCTTTCTCACACCTTGTGCACAGGGTTCCCGGGTGTCCCTCTGCTTTGGGCCTTGGTAAGGTGACCCGAACGCCCTTCTTACCGTCCAGTGACAGCCAGTCGTGCTGGGAGGACGGGAGTGTGGGCAGGGCCCGAGCTTTGTACTCAAACACCACCGAGTTGGAGATGATCTGGTTGTTGAAGGCAACTTGTAGGGTCACAAGACCAGTGTCGTGGGCTGAAAGCAAAAGAAAGACCAGTCAGGGTGGGGGTTGGGGGGGTGTGGACCTCCCCCCACCCACCTTGTGTACCACCCCAGGGACTGGAGGAGCCTCTTCCGTCTGCTCCTCATGGATTAGCCCTGCCTGGGCCTGCTCATTCCTCGAGGCCAAAATGCAGTGCTGCTTCTACTAGAAGGCTTCTCTAGGGGCTGGGCTCAGCCATTGCCCCTTGATCACTCTAGTTTGTCACTGCCTGTTTGCTCCCCTGCCCTGTCGGGAGGACAGGGACTGGGAGCTCTGTATAGATTTGTTGAATGAATGAGTGAATGGTCCTCCACTCCACCGCATGCCTGATTGAGTCCTCCCCCTCCAGTCCATCCTGGGGGGAGAGGTTGGGTTCATGTCCAGCATTTCCTTTGTGCTTATTTCTGTTTCGTCCTTTCCTGCAAGCAAGTCCTGACTCACTTAGCATGGCCTGCGTTGTATTTTCAGAAGTTCTGCCTCCCTGATGGAGGCAAGGGCTTCGTCTGTGCCTGTTACTCTGAGTCCAGTGGGGGCTGGGCTGGGGTCTGGCAGGAAGCTTGTACCTCCCTCTCAATGCCTGGACAGCAAACTTTGGAAAGACAGGCCCTTATGGGCCTCAGCAGCTGTTCTGACTCCAGCACAGGGCCCAATGAAAACTTCTGGTTGAGTAACCCATGGGATGTTCTCACTGTCTCCCGGCCTTGGGCAGAGACCTGCTTTGTTTCTGGGGAAGAGGCTGCTGTTGAAGTCTTGGGGACCGGGTCGGGGGCTGTGCGGGCTGCTCCGGCCCACCAGGCCTCATCCCCTGACCCCAACTGGGAGACAGCAGGGTTCTGTGCTCTCTGCCCTGCTTGTCTGGAACCAGCGATCGGGGCCTCCCCAGGACAGGTTTCCAGGGAGGACGCACCCAGGGATCATGTTACTGTTTGGGCTCTTGGTTTTCCGAAGCTTAGCCTGGAGGAAGCTATCCAAGTCAGCTGCTCCTGGGGGCAGAGGAAGGCTCTGGCTTCTCTAGGAGGACGGGTGGTGTAGGCTCACTTCCCGTGGGAAAACCAACTCATCCACTTGTGACGTCTCTCCATCTCAGGTGGAGGTGTTACATCATTGTTCCCAGAGTGGGTCTTCAGGAAGTCATTGCCCCAGGATGACCTGCAGGCTTATTGTCCCCCTGTGCTTTCTGCCCTGGTGTGGCTCCTCAGATCCAGGTCACAAGCTGGCTCTGTGGTGGGTGGGTGGGTGGGGAGGCGGTGTCCTGCAGGACCTCCTGCCGTGCCTCTCTGGGCAGGGAGCCCCAGCCAAGTCCAGGCTCCAACTACATCCCCGGGGAAGACCTCCGAGCTTGTGGTCACTCGCCTTCCCTGGTGATTTGCCTGGCTCACCAACAGGAGGGCAGGGCATCAGCGTGCGTCCATCTGAGCCCGCTCAGCTCTGCTCGTCTGAACACACCTTGCTGGCCCTGGGGAGTTCAAGGATTCCCTGCACCAGATGTTCCAGCCGGAAGGTCCTCCCCCGCCGCTGCTCATCTTCCACCATCTCCTGGCACATGCACAGCCTGCAGTGATGCTGGAATGGTGGCAGATCCAAAGGTGCCCCGTCTGTCCCCAGAGAGATGCAACAGAGAGCACCTGTCACCGTCTCCTGGGTCTCAGCCCAGCGGTCCCACACACACAGGCCCATCACTCAGGGTATTTCCTGGAGTCTCTTTCCTTCCCCTGCATTCAGTCCATTAGTGACTCCTGGGTCCATTGACTTCTCTCCATCTCAACAGCCACCATGCCAGCCCAGGCTGCCATCACTTCTTCCTTCCCAGATGCCTGGACTCCTGCATTAGCCTCCTGCTGAGGGCAACCTCAGAACACCCGAGACCTACCTGTCCCTGCTGGGATGGTGTCGGGGGGCCACACTTGGGAGCCCCCACAGGACACAGGTGGGATTGTGTTCCCCGGGAGAGCCTTCCTCCTTAAGTTGGGAAGGATTACCCCTCTGCTGCTTCCTGTGGTTTCTCTGCTTCTTTCTATGCTCCTACAATCCATTCTTCCACACACCCAGAATAATCTTTAATTTTTTAAAAAAGGTTTTTTGTTCTCTGTTTGGCAGTGGTGGGTCTCAGTTGTGGCACGTGGGTCTGCGTTGCGTCATGGGGGATCTTTTGTTGCAGCGTGTGGACTCTCTGATTGTGGCTCACAGGCTCAGTAGTTGTGGCACGCAGGCTTAGTTGTCCTACGGCATGTGGGATCTTAGTTCCCTGACCAGGGCTTGAACCCACATCCCCTGGATTTCAAGGTGGATTCTTAACCATTAGACTGCCAAGGAAGTCCCCACCCAGAATCATCTTTCAAAGACATAATTTTGGTCAGGCTGCTGCTGCTACTGCTGCTAAGTCACTTCAGTCGTGTCTGACTCTGTGTGACCCCATAGACAGCAGCCCACCAGGCTCCCCCGTCCCTGGGATTCTCCAGGCAAGAACACTGGAGTGGGTTGCCATTTCCTTCTCCAATGCATGAAAGTGAAAAGTGAAAGTGAAGTCGCTCAGTCGTGTCCGACTCTTTGCGACCCCATGGACTGCAGCCCACCAGGCTCCTCCGTCCATGGGATTTTCCAGGCAAGAGGACTAGAGTGGGGTGCCATTGCCTTCTCCCCACTTAAAACAAGTGGCTTCCATTGCAGATAAAACCAAATCAGACTCCTTCTTATGACTCAGAAGGTAGGACATGATCTGGACCCTGCCATCTTCTCCACCCTAGCTGTCTCCCACCTTTGTATTTCTCCAACTTACCCAACTTGTTCCTGCCTCAGGGCCTTTGCACCTCCTTTGCCCACAGTCCGGAGGCTTTTCTCCTACTCTTCCCAGGTCTGGGAGCATCTCATCATTCAGGTTCCAGCCTAATGCCCCAGCCTATGGGAGGCCTTCCCTCATCAGTCTGTCCAAAGGAACCTCCCTTACTGCATTACCATCTTCTAGTGTCCTGGTATCATTTTCTCCAGTTACCCTGGTTATGTCTTTGTTTCCTTTTTTTTTTTGTCTTCTACAATAGAACGTAAGTTCCAGGAGAGATGGAAGCTGGTCTGTTCTGATCTCTTTATGTCCAGGGTCATGGTCAGTGCCTGGACTGTTATAGTCTCTCAATATGTGTATGTTGAATGAATTGCTTAGAAAACACAGTGCACTCGCTCATCTTTTTTTTTTTTTCCAAATGATGGGAGGAGAGAGGATATGCAGGGGGAACACGGTTTTTTGTTTCGTTTTGTTTTTTGGCTGTGCTGGGTCTTCATTACTGCGTGGGCTTTTTCTAGTTGCCGTGAGAGGGGGCTGCTCTTCCTTGTGATGGGTGGGCTTCTCATTGTGGCAACTTCTCTTATTGCAGACCACGGGCTCTAAGAGTTTCAGTTGTTCCAGCACTCAGGCTTCAGTAGTTGTGGCTCCCAGGCCCAAGAGCACAGGCTCAGTAGTTGTGGTGCGTGGGCTTATTTGCTCCTTGGCATGTGGAATCTTCCAGGATCAGGGATTGAACCAAGTCTCCTGCATTGGCAGGCAGATTCTTTACCACTGAGGGAAGCCCTGCTCATCTCATTTTGAACTTCATTTTGCCTTTGGTGCCTCCAAGGACACCAGGAGAGAGTGCCAAAGAATTGATGCCTTAGAACTGTGGTGTTGGAGAAGACTCTTGAGAGTCCCTTGGACAGCAAGGAGATCAAACTAGTCAATCCTAAAGAAGATCAGTCCTGAATATTCATTGGAAGGACAGATGTTGAAACTGAAGTTCCAATACTTTGGCCACCTGATGGGAAGAACTGACTCACTGGAAAAGACCCTGATGCTGGGAAAGATTGAAGGCGGGAGGAGAAGGGGACGACAGAGGACGAGATGGTTGGATGGCATCATGGACGTGAGTTTGAGCAAGTTCCAGAAGTTGGTGATGGACAGGGAAGCCTGGTGTGCTGCAGTCCATGGGGTCGCAAGGATTTGGACACGACTGAGCGACTGAACTGAAGTGACTGACTCCAAGGACTCCAGCATGGGGCTGTCTGAAAGTCCCATAACAAGTCTTCTTGTTGCTGGCAGCGGGGATTGGCTGGGAGGGGAGGGTTCTTCGTCTTCTCCTGAGCCTGGGCTGCCCCTTCCTAAGTCTCAAGCCCTCTTTCATTGCTGCTTCACTTCGGCTCAGTGGCCTGACTTGGTTGTCTCCCTCCTGACCTTGGAACGTTCCTGGAATCTCACAGGAGGGAGTTTCCGTGCCTGTGTCTTCTGCAGCCAGTGATGGAAGGGGAGCAAGAACCGTATTCTTGGTCAGGGTCAAGTCCCTCCATCCGTGCTGCCTGGGCACGTGCAGCAGGCCTTTGGGCGGGGGCAATTTGCACACCCTGTGCCCCCTTCTCCCACACTACTTCCTCAGGTGGCCTGGCTTGTGCTCACAAGCCTCTGAGGCCTTCTTGTCAGCAAGGCCAGTTTGGTTCTCCTTTCAAGTATCCTTCATTTAAGATCAGCTCCAATTTCCCTGAGCCTCTGGGAGACCCAGGGCAGAGGTCCTCAAGCAATCAGCATCATCCCCCAAGCCAGGGTGTGGCTTGTTTGCATGACCGACTCCTTCCTGACTGAGAGTTCCGTGGGGTCAAGGTCAGGGTTAGGGGTCTTAGCCTCTATTCCAGGTGCATACCAGTTCCTGGCAAACTGCTTGATGAATGAATGAGTGCAAAAGCCAGGGCTGTTTTACAGAGTGACATGTTTCCATTTGGGCCTCAAAAGAGGATGTCCAAATGGGACCCCCCTCTTTGTGGTTAGGGGTAGAACAGGGCGGGTCCCCTGGCTCTCAAGACTGTCTGAGCCTCCCTGGGCCCAAGATGCAGGATGCTAGGGGAGCCTGAGCCACTGGGAGACATAGTGGCCTAGGCAGACTCTCCTGCAAGCTGGCTGCTCTGAGGACCCAGAGATGCTCTGGGTCCAGGAGAACTGCCTGTGAGACCTAAACAGCAATGGACCCCTCTCCCCAGTCCCCTACCCGCTGCCGAGGACAGAAAGAGCAAGGCCTCACTCATGAGAAGCTTCATGAATTGAGCCAGTGAGCCTGAAGCTTCCTGGACCTGCCCTCCTCTCAGTCCCTCTGCCATCTGGCCGGTGGTTTTTAGAGATGCAGAAGAGGGGGCTCAAGAGGTCAACCCCTGGGCTCAAGCCACCAGATGGTAACTGGCTGATCTTGGATGCGTGATGTGACTGCTCCAGCGCCCCGGGGTTTGCCAGGTCCTGGCCTGGGACACCATCCAGAGGGCACACAAAGGCCGGTCTTTTTTTTTTTTTCCGGAGGGGTCAGATAACTCAGGACAGACAAGGTCTGGGTCCTCAGCCAGGCAAGAACCAGGTACAGGAAGTGGCATCTATTTATAGGTCAGGCCAGTGCCGTTCCAGCAGCAGGTGATAAGTGGGTAGGTCAATAACACGCTGCCCCCTCCCCCTCTCTAGCCAGCAGAGGTTGGGGGCTGCATTAGCGACAAGCAGCCCTGAGCTTTGATAGGCTGGACCAGCCTGGCTGACGTCCAGATGGCTGTGCTCCAGCCCCAGGAGGGCTGCTGGGAGCCTGGGAGCAGCAGGACCGAGTGGGAGCCAGCCAGGCCGCCCGTGGGGGAAGGGCCAGCAGGGGAGGCCGCCAGGGGCAGCAGCCCTGGCTCCCTGGGTGTTTGTGGTGAAGAGGTTGCTGTATTCAAGTGGAAGCTGAGCCGGTGAGCCCAGCCCTGCAGCAGGGCGTTCTGCTCTGATGGGCTTTGTGGGGAGATGGAGAGAGAAGAATGTTCCTGTCAGCTCGGGAGCCCCAGGTTGGGGGTATGGTGGGGGCGAGGCAGACGTCTAGGGTGGCCAGAGGTTCAAGCTGGACCACCCCAGGTGAACCAGGCCCCTGGCACAGACCAGTTCTACTCCTGACTTGGGGACCCCCGCCCCCACTTCTCTTCCCCCCAACCCCTAGCTCCACAGGGAGCTGTCTCTTTCTCTCTCTCTCTCCCCTTTTGTAGTCACCTTGGCTTCAGATGACATGGAGTGGGACTCTTCACCCTCACCACCCACCTCCTCCTCTGCCTCTCTGTCCAGCATCTGGGCCAGATGGACAGGTCATCCCTGGGACTAATGGTATCTGGGAAGCGTAGGTCGAGAGGTCACACCAGCACCAGCCCAGGGAACAGAAAACCATGAGCAGATTCGAGTAGATATCCACCCCCTTTCTGTGACATGCCAGGCACTTTTCGAGCCCCAGGGGGCACATGGTGACCAAAAAGACACAGACTGTGTCCTCCTGGACCCACAGGCCAGTGGGGAGGTAGTGATGACCAGAGGTCAAGGGCAGGTTGACCAGACAGGGACACCAAGCTACGTCGACGATGATGAGCCCCGCCAGAGCGAGAGGGAGAAGGCCAGAGGCATGGGAAGAGCACACGGGGGGCGGGGCACCGTCCCCCAAAATGGAAGGAAACCTCGTGCCTGCACCTTCTGGCCACGGGGTGGCTGGAATCACCGATGTATAAAAGGAGTTTGTGCGGATTAGTCTCAGTTTGACGCCCCCTCCCCGGTGGCCTGCTGGGTCTTCTCCCTCTCTCTCTGACCTGCTCTGTGTCCCAGGGGACTGGCCCTGTGGCCTGCATGGCCTGGGCTCTCTTGTTCTTGTGACTTCTGCTTGGCTTGGGCCATGGGAGAGAGCTGCTCTGTGGCCCCAACACCAGATGTAGCTCCTGTCTGGACCCCTCCACCCACCATGCTCTCACCAGCTCCCATCACCCTTCAGGTGGAGACTGGTTAGAGCTTCCTGCTGTGGCCAGTCCTGGGTGTGCCCACCTGGCTTGCAGGTTGACTAAATAGTCCTCCGTCAAGTTCTCTTCAAAACCCAGCCCACCTCACCTGTGCCCCCGTCTCACTGACGTTCTAATAGCTGATCTAGGACTCACTTCTTCACAGCGCAGGAAACTGAGGTCCAGAGAAATGACACAACGTGCCCCAGGTCACCCTCCTCGCCCGCTGACCCAGAGCCCAGCGCTCCGGGGCCCCTGTGGCCTCTGCGGACAGGCGGCCTTCTCTCTTACCTGGGCAGTAGCAGCGCAGCACGCCGGGCTGAATCAAGGATGCAGGCACCGAGATCTGGTCAAACAGGCAGCTGTAATTATTGCTGGCTTCTTGCCAAGGGCCTGTGATGAGAACCTTCACTCCTCCCTGGAGGGAACAGAGGCCGGCAGGGGGCGGGGGTCAGCCACCGGGGGACAGGGGCCTCCGTGGTTGCACGGCTCAGATGGCGGGCCACACCCCCAGCCCACGTGCTTGTGGAACATGCAGGCTCCCCATTCCCATAAGCCCTACTTTATTTGTTTCTAAACTTTTGTTTTGTGTTGGGGTCTAGCCCATTAACAATGCTGTGATAGTTTCAGGTGCACAGCAAAGGGACTCAGCCATACACATACATGGACCCCTTCTCCCCCAAACTCCCCTCCCATCAGGCTGCCACTTGACACTAAGCAGAGTTCCCAGTGCTACATAATAAGACCTTGTTATCCATTTTAAATGATACAGATGAACTTATTTACAAAACAGAAACAGACTCACAGACTTAGAGATCTAACCTATGGTTGCCAGGGGGCGTGAATGGGGGGAAGGGAGAGTTAGGGGGTTTGGAATCCACATAAAGCCCACATTTGAGAACCACTGTCTCAGGACTGTGGCAGGGAGAAAGGCCCCAGTTCTCCTCCCCCTGGTGTGCAGGGGCCCCAAGACGCCCTTTGCCTTTCACAGCTGGCATCCCGCAGGGGATGGCAGTTCTGACCCCTGACCCCCTCCCGGAAGTGGAACTTCCAGCTCTAGCCAGAAGGGAGCACGGTCTGTTAAACCGTTCCCCTCAGGATGAACCTGAGAAACTGGCTGGGGGCACCTGTGGAAGGCAGTGGAGGGGAGGGAGGGGCGTTCTCTTTCATCCACTTGTGGACAGACTGTGGGAACTCTGAGCTGTGGAAACAGGCCTGGGCATCTCAGTGGCCCCCCAGGGAGTGGACATGGTGGTGGCGAGGATGAGGGGAGACCCAGGAGGCCCAGGGTGTGGGGAGAGCCAGGGAGGCGGATGCAGATGGCGATGGGAAAGATATTGGAAGGAGCGCTCCGAATGGGAGGGGCTCAGAGGTCGTTCTGGGCTGGACGGCAGGCTTCCTGCTAGGGGCTGGGGACTGGGTGAGACTGTGCTTGGCCTCCTGACTATGGGTTGAGCCACGGAGGGCACCCCTCTGTGCCGCCTGCACAGCCTGCAGCCCCCTGACTGTGTGTGCACATCGTACACGCAGCCCTGATGTGCTTGCAGCCTGGCTGAGTGGCAGCTGCTCTCACAGGGCGGGGGTGGGGCAGGGGGAGGGAGGAAGGGGGATGGCGGAGGGTGGCTCAGATGACCTTGCTCAGCTCCAGAGGAGAGGGCTCCAGAGGCGCCCAGGCGCAGGAGGGTGCAGGAAAGGGATCAGCACTCCCTGACCGCCTGCTGGAACCAGCCAGGGTAGCCACTCAGGGTGGTCTGATGTCTCGGTGCCCTGGGCAGTCCTGTTTTATTGTTTGAGCTTAGTGATTAATAGCACACTGTCCTGCCTGATGTGGGCAACACGGTGTAGGTGCCCCACTCAGGGCTCAGATTGCGGTCACTGAGTCGGGGAGGCTTGCCCTGGGGGTGCAGAGGGTAAGGTGGCTGGCCTCTAGGGCTCCCCCGGCTCTCCTAGGGTAGGCGAACCCAGGCTCCAGCCGTCTTGCCCAGCAGGGGGCCAAGAGCTGCCCAGGACGGGGTGGAGGGCACCACCTAGTGTCCAGGCAGGAGAAGTCAGGAGGCACCCCTGCTGGAGACCTGGGTGCTGGAGGGCCGGTGAGGAGTGCCTCACTTCTCCAGGCCAGAGAGGCGGGTGAGGAGCCCCTCACTTCTCCAGGCCAGAGAGGCCAGACCCCAGCTCTCCTGCTGCTCCGAATGCCAGCGAGACACTCTCTCCTGCTGCTCCGAATGCCAGCGAGACACTCTCTCCTGCTCACAGACCCGTTCTTGGGCGACCTGTCCTTGGTACTGGCCCATCCATGCTCCCAGCCTCAACACGGCACTTGCTTTGGAGGCTCCCCACAAGGTTTCTGGAAGCAGACCTGGTGCAGGACTGGCCTTGGGCGTCCGTAGTGAGAGGCTTAGAGGTGGGTCCCCCATGGGCCAGCACAGAAAGGAGATTCCCCCCTGGAAGGGGCTCTCCGAGACTGGAAGGCATTTTCCGTGTGATCTTAGATGGGCCTTCCTTCCTCTACCTGGAATGGCTAGGAAAATCAGCTTCCTGCTAGACAACCAAAGTTTAGAGAGCAGTAGAGAGACCTCCAGAGAAGGCAATGGAACTCCACTCCAGTACTCTTGCCTGGAAAATCCCATGGACGGAGGAGCCTGGTAGGCTGTAGTCCATGGGGTCGCTAAGGGTCGGACTCAACTGAGCGACTTCACTTTCACTTTTCACTTTCATGTATTGGAGAAGGAAATGGCAACCCACTCCAGTGTTCTTGCCTGGGGAATCCCAGGGACGGGGGAGCCTGGGGGGCTGCCGTTTATGGGGTCGCACAGAGTCGGACATGACTGAAGTGACTTAGCAGCAGCAGCAGCAGAGAGACCTCAGGACCAAGAGCCAAAAGCAGGAGGCCTGCCCCTGCCCTCCAGTAGCTGTGTGTCCTCAGGCAAGTGGCCCACCCTCTCTGGGTGGCATTTGAACTCTAGGCACGCTCTGGCCTTAACTGTCTTTGGTTCTGACATATAGCCCCAAGGAGAGGTTTGGAGTTTTGTCAGTGGGGCGGGGCTGGGGCCACATCCATGGGTCCCTGGGGCTGGGAGTGGGTGCCTGCCTGGGAGTTGTGCCACATGACTCGGGAGAACCTAACTTTGGGGTGCCTGGGAGCACCTGAGACCAGGTCGGGGTACAGTGGTCCCTGGATCCTGGGTAGTGGAAGTGCAGTGGCTTCAAGAGGCCACAGACAGTTACTCTGTGAGAAAAAAGAAAAAAAAAAACAAAACACAACAATAACCCCAATCAATAGCTGCTAGCATGAAGCCAGGGCTGCTGTGAGGAACAAAGGACTGCAGAGATTACTGGAGAACATCAGGCCCTTCTCCATGGAAACTGCCACGGGAGGGGCTCAGCATCCATCCCGTTCAGGAGGGGGTTTCCATGGCAACATCGCCTGGCTGGGCTGAATCACTGTGACGCGGGCACCTGATGGCTCTAATTGCAGACTCCTGTGCCTGGTGCGGCAGGAGCGTCAGTGGAGGGAGATGACGCAGAAGGGCTTGGGGGAGGAGAGGCAGCAACACATGCTACCTGCAGTCTCTGTGCCCCTGGAGCCCTGAGATAAAGGCTCTGGATTTCTGATGCACCTAGGGAGGGTCCTGGAGCCTGGGGGAATGTGTGTGTGTGTGTGTGTGTGTGTGTGTGTGTTAGGTGAAGAGGTGGACACGGCAGAGGGGAAACGGGAGCAACCTGTGTGGAGGCGGAGGGACACTCCAAGAAGAGAGAGCAAGATAGCCCTAGCCTTAGCATCCCTGTGAAGTAGATGCCTATGCACACTCAAATTTTAGAGCCGGGTGAGGGCACTGAGCCACTGACCTCATATTTACAGGTGGGGAAGCATCCCCAGGCCTAGGTCTTGCTGCAGAGCCCTCCACAAGCTTGGCAGAGCCTGACTAGAATGGGGCTCCTGACACAGGTGGAAGCGGGCTTCTTCCTGGTGGAGAAGGGGTGAGGGCGAGGGGAACCCTGCTAGCTGATGGGGGGTGCTCTGATGGGAGGGGGGAAGGGGCACGGGGGGAAGATGCTGTCTCCTGCAGGAGAACCCAGGAGGGGCAGTCCCTGTTGCTGGACCCGGCAGAGGGAGGAAGTGGCTGCAGATCCACTGGGGCCTCTGCAAAAGGCCTCCCCAAGCCACCACATCGGGCTCCAAAGGGCCTGGCTGGGTGGCATCTGCCCATTTCCCAAATCAAATTGAGTCTGAGCTGCTTTTGTTTCTGGGTAGCTGGAAGCAGCGAGAGCTTCTGCAAAAGCAGGCTGGCTGCTGCCTCCCGGAGGGGCTTCCCTGGTGGCTGAGACAGTAAAGAATCTGCCTGCAATGCAGGAGACCAGGCACCTGGGCCGTCATTCCTTTCCTGTTCCCGTGCCGCCCTCTCGTGGCAAGCTGCTGAACTGACCTTCTCCGAGATAAACAGTTCAGGGATCCGCAGGTCAGCGATTGGATGGATACTGGAAGGAGAGGGCCAGGCTAGCCAAGGGCCCCTGACCAGTGCCCACGGGTCCCAGGGCCTTGGGGTGTGTAGTCAGCTCACAGGCCAACCGCAGGGGTAAAAACCTTCGCTTCCTTGGGCTCCATGGAGACTCAGCATCCTGAGGACCAGATCCCAAGGTTGTGGACTTGGGCCTTGAGGCCACCCTGCTCAGCAGGACACTGAGGCCCGGAAGCCAGGCTTCAGAGTCAGGCCCAGGAGGCAGCACCCCAACTCCCAGCTCTGACCTCCCCACGCCCCAGTCCCAGGGCTCCCTCTTGGCTTCTCTGAATTGCAGTCTTAAGCCCTGTGGCGGGGGGAGGGGGACAGCTGCTGGGCTGAGCTGACCTATCTCTCCAGAGGGACAGGGTCACACTGAGCCACACCAAGGGAAAACTGAGTCAGAATCTTGCAGAGTCTTAGAGCGACCGCGGGAACTGGGGGCTCCCATGGGTGAGGGTGCCCATGGATGTGGATGGAAGAGGCAGGTGCTGCTGGAGCTGTTCACTGAGTCCTGACAACACCCCAGTAAGGAAGACAGGAAAGCAAGTCACCACCGGCCAGCCAGCAGGGGACAGGATTTGAATTTGGACTGTGCGCTCCCAGCCCCATGCTCCTCACCACATAGGGGAGCCACCTCTGGACACCTGAGCTTTGACGCGCCTGTTGCCTGTGGACCCAGAGCTGCTCTGATACGTGCTGAATCTCTGGGAAGCTCCTGTTCAAGGTGGGGTCACTACCTGGGCTGATGTGGCATCTGAGAGCCGGGACATTCGTGCACAGTGGACACCCTCTGCCACGACCACGGCCACGGCAGGAGGACACGGAGAGGAGCCTGGGCCATGAGCTGCGAGGGCCACAGAGTAATAACCAGTAACATAATAATAAACTACTGATTACTTGCTACGGGCCAAAGACTTTACCAAGCCCTTCTGGCACCTTGCCTCACCCCGAGGCAGGCACTGTTACCACCTCCACCTGATAGGTGAGGAAGCCGCGTCACAGGGAGGGAGGGTCACAGCAGAGCCAGGACTGACACCCAGAAGTGGACCCCTGAGATGTGTCCTCCACTCTGGGCATCACTGGCCCCTTCACCAGGGCCCGGGGGAGCCTCAGAAGCAGAGATGGTCTCTCAGGAGAGTTTCATTTTTCAGGGAACCCCGTTAGCTGTGTCCCAGTGCAAGCATCATCACGGGAGCCCCTAACAGCGCCTGGGTCTGTTTAGCCAGCATCTCTGCCCTGCCTGTGCTGGAAGATGTTTTTTGGGGGTGTGCATCACTGCCTTTTGGTGACCCCGTGAGCTTCAGGGTCTTTTAGGAGCACCATTCCTTCAGTGTCCTGGTAGCAGCCCCTACCCCGGCAGCTAGGCAACGTGTCAGTGGAGCCAAGGGAGCTGTGGGCAGCCGCCTGCAGCCTGGGGAGAAAATGCCAATCTGGACCCCAAGGTGCTGGGGCCCAAGCAACTGGCAGGTGGCCTGGGAGGGGGCATGGGCATGGCCTAGTGGGCAGCAGGGGGTTAGGGAAGGCTCGGGCCATCTGTCCCTTTCCTATGCCATTCTACTTCACAGGAAAAGCAAAGGTTCTTTCCTTCATCACCTGCACCAGCCTGGAAGACCTGGGTTTCCTGTGGTCCTGGGCTTTGGAGCAGTGATTCTCAACATCAGATCTCAGCCCCCAGAAACTGAGGACAGCTCCAAGGAGGGGGCTGAGGCCAACGGCGGGAAAGCCTGGGTCATGTAACATGCCTTTGATCTTGTTGAGGCTGGATATACCCCCAAATCTCACAGATGACTCTTCAGAAACTCTATCCTCCCTCTCAATTTGGTGGGAATTTGTTTTGTGAAACAAATCAAAAGCAATGGATACAGATGGTCTATGGTGGTGACGGTGGATTTTCAAATGGTTTTCCAGCAGCCCTAGGATGCTTTTTCAAAAAAAAAGACAAAGCAAAACAAAGCAAAACATGGATGGAATCTTAACACATCAGCCAGGTGACAGTGGTGACAGCAAACACTGAGCCTGGCCCAGCTAGGGCGGCCACCCGGCCTCCGAGGAGACCCCTGCTCCCGTGAGGACCGGGAACGCTCCTTGAGAGAGGCGGGGTATTTCTAGTGCCATGGGGACAGAGGGAGGGGACTTGGTCTGCACTGCCCAAAACTTCAAGGGGAGGGCAGCCACATGCAGACGAGCATCTCTTGCTGCATGCTGGCAGGTGGGCAGGTGGTGAGGCAGGTGGGACAGCTGAGGCAGGTGGGGAGGTTGGCAGGTGAGGCAGGTGGGTAGGTAGGGCAGATGAGGGGTGGTGACCGCAGTGGCAGCTTACCTCCGGGTAAGACCACTCCGGGGAGTAGTCGGTCACCATGAACACCCGTCCGCTCTGCTGCAGCATCCCCAGGGTGCCCGAGGCCGAGGCGGCCGAGACCACCTCAGCGACGTGCATGTAGGCCATGGTGCCAGCCCCGCCCTCGGCGCTGCTCAGCTGCAGGCCCCCTTGCTGGGGGCTACAGCAAGGGATGCACATCTCAGCCTGGGTGAAGGGGGCACGGGCCCCGTCCTCCGACTGCGAGAGTGCTGTGCCGTCCCCTGACACCAGCTGGTGCCCGTAGATGGTGCCGCCGCCCCCCTCCACAGAGATGAAGTCATTGATCAGGTCGGAGAACTGGTTGCTGAAGGAGATGTCAAAGTGGTCCAGGCTGAGCTCCATGTTGGAGGCGTTGCCCAGGCCGGGCTGGGCCACGGGGTAGAGCCCCTGCACCACATTGCCCGGGAGAAGGGGAACACCCCCGGCACTGCGGATCACCCCGGTGGGCTCTGGCTGCAGGTAGTGCTCAGAGCTACAGGCCTGCAGCTCCCCGGACTTGATCAGGCCCTCGCCCCCTTCGGCCACCTGTGAGGTCTCCATGGTGACCTCCCCTTCCGTCGCCATGGCCTGGAAATTGGCCTGAAACTGCATGAGGTGGAGGGAGGATGTGGACTCTATCCGTGTCTCCATGTGGCCGCTGCAGGAGCTGGTCTGTGACGAGGCCTCCGTTTTCACCGTGGGCATCACGAAGGTGCCCCCAGAGTCACTCAAGCTGCTGTGGGCATTCTGCTCAATGGGGAGGGGCTTGCTGGCGTCCTGCAGGAAGAAGCTTGGGGAAGGGGTCTGGTGGACATGGGGGCTGTGGCCCGTCTGGCTGAAGCTGGACGTGTAGTCCTTGTTGGAGTCTATTGCACTGAAGTCCATTTGCTCCAGCGTGGTGCTGGGGCTCAGGCCACCGCCCGACGGCAGGAGGCTGGAGCCGGCGGTCAGGGTGAGGGAGCTGGATGCTGCAGCCGTCGCGGATGAGGAGTAGGCTTCTTTGGCCATCTGCTGCTCAAAGGAGGTGTCCTCGGTCTTGATCTCCTTGGTCAGGACGGTGGTGAAGCCGAAGCCCCTCTCCACAGGTGGTGAGTGCCGGACGTTGGTGCTGACCATCTCGGTTTTCAGGCCTCCGCCCCCGTACGTCTGGCCCTGCTTTGGGTTATTGAGGAAACAATCGGGGTCAAAGTTCATGGTGGTTTCTGGAATCTTCCGGCCCCCGTCGAGGGTGGTGGAGAGGACGAGCTCTTCGGACACATTGGTGGGCAGCATGGATAGGCTCTCCGAGCTGCCCGTGGTGGGGAAGGCGAACTTGTGGCCGTCGGAACTCACGGCCAGGACGAGGCCCTGAGAGGCGTCAGGCGAGAGGAGGTGGTGGTTGGGGCCGGCGGTGGGGGACATGGTGTACACGGCCTCGTTGGTGACCTCGGACATGAACACCGTGGCGCTCTGGGACAAACTCCCCATCACGGACGCCACCGCCATGCTGGACACGCCCGTGACCACAGGGCTGTCCACCATGTCCGGGTCGCTGTTGAGCCCGCTGCTGATGGACACAGGGGAGCTCTGGGTGGTGTCGGGGACCTCCACCTGGTTGGTAGAGGACACCTCCGTGCTGTTCTGGTGCAGCAGCACGGGCTTGGCCACCTTGCCGTTCCTCTTCTCTCGACTCGAGCCCTTGCCGTGGTGGCTGTGCTCCTGCTTGCCCTCCGACACGTCATTGTGCTGCACCTCCGCGTGGCCCCCGTACCCCCCCGCCCGCGGCTCCACCTTCGGCGAGATGATGCGGTGCTTGGCACTGTTACACTTGTGGTGCACGCTGCTGCCCGCTCCTGCGGAGATTGCAAGCACAACGCACACGCGCACACACACACAGGTACACATACACGCACACGCACCAGAGAGTCAGAGCGAGGGCTGCGGTGGGCCCCGTCCCTGAGCGCTGGGGTCAGGCAGAGCCCAGCCTGGGAGTCCAGGCAGCCCCTACTCCCCACCCGTCCCCGAGGCTGGCATGGGACAGACCCTCAGGGTGTTGGGCCAACTTACCCCACCTGGGTTCTCACATGCCCTCTGAAACCATCTTCCCAACCTGGGCTCTTTGTCCCAAATGGTCTTTTCAAATAGTAATTGAAGCGCCCCAGTGCATGGGTGGTCGGGAAGGAGGGGCTGGGGAGAATGTCCTTCTCTAGGAAAATCCTTCCCACCCTTGGAAGCATTCACTCACTGGACTGGGCCTTGCTGGCCAGAGGGGCTCAGTCCGGGATACTGACCGGGGCCCTCCCCTCTCCCGCTAAACTTTCCATGACTGCCCAGCAAGCCCCTCTGGGACTGAAAGCCAGAGGTTGATGGTATGTGTGTGTGGCTGGGGGTGGGGGTGGGGAAGTGGGGGGGGTGGGGGAGTGGGGGGGTGGGGGAGTGGGGGAGTGGGGGGGTGGGGGGGTGGGGGGGTGGGAGGTGGGGTTGACTGGGAAGGAGGTGGAAAGCAATGAACTCTCCCTGGACTAGCTCTTAGGCCCCAGGACCAAAGAGGGTTCTAGACTTCACTCCAGAGGCAGAAAGGTTTTTGGGGCCACCACTGCCTGTTTAGCTAGCCTGAGCCTGTCCTTGGCTCTTTGTACGGTGAGATCCTTCCAAGACCTTAGCAAGGATGGAGCCTTAGCTCTCAGTTGAGTGGCAAAAAAGAAAGAGCCTCGGGCTCTGAGCATTTTGAGCAAGCTGCACTCAGGGCTCTACCCCCAGGCCTCCACTCCTGTGTAATTTTCATTCCATCTGATAAGGGTGACTCTGCTTTTGATGAAAGGGTGGATTCTTCCCTGATCTTGTTCCAGCCTCACTAAGATTCCTAAATGCATGAAGAATTCTCGGAGAAGCAGCATGACCCTCTAATGGAAATAGCTAATTAAGGCAGCTAGGGAGTGAAGAACTACATTTCAAAGAGCAAATACCATTATCAGAAGCACAGACATTCAGGATGGGGGTGCAGGACACTGCGTTCTTGGAGGAGGCAGAGGTGAAAGCGAGAGGTTTAGCTTGAGCGGTCCTACTGACTCAAGGCTGACTCCCTGGAAAAGCCTCTGTTGGCCCAGTGCCTTGGGGACCTGGCTCCTGCCTCTGATGCCTGAGATCCTGAGGCCTGGAAGGCACCTGGGGCGGGTGGATGTGGACAGTGGCCCAACCCCACGCACTCCTGACTGTGCTGCTCACAGCACCTTCCAAAAGGAGGTGTTTATCTGGAGACTGTTCTCTCCTGCCCAAAGGGGGCTGCCCTGCCAACCTCGCCAGTCCCACCAGCCCCACCAGCTTCATCAACCCCACCAGCCCCACCAGCCCCACCAGCTCCACCAGCCTCACCAGCCTAGCCAGGCAAGATGAAGGAGAGTTACCGTGGGTGCTGTGGCCTGGCTCGTGGCTGACCCCTCTCCCCTCCTGGACGTCACACCCACTGCCTGGGAGCGCCCCTCGCCCGCATGCCCGCTGGCGGCCTGGCTCACCCAGGCTGCCGGTGCAGAGGCAGTTGTGAGTCCGTGGCGGCGGCTTGGTCTGGTGGCTGTCGAGGATCTGCTGCACAAGCTGCTCCACCGAGAAGCCCGAGCTGCTGTTCCCATTGCTGCACGTCCACTTGATGCCGTGGACTGTGGGGAGAGAGGCGGGCGAGGGGGTGGTGAGGTCAGAGGCCACCTGTGCCTGGGGGAGGTCCTGGGAGGGATGGGGCCTGAGCCCTCCTGGAGCGTGGCCCCCTTTCTGCTGGCAGGCTGACTCCAAGCATCACAAAGCGATGCCCGTAGGAGGGGAGAAGGGAGGAAAGAGGGGGAAACCAGGCTGCCCCATCACAGCCCCTCCCTTGGGGAGCTCCGTGCCCTCTACCCCCACCCCCCGCCCCTTCTCCCATCCTTGCTTCCTGTGGTGCCGTGCTGGGAGGGATCGCCCAGAGAGTCGCTTTGGTTTTGCAAAGCTCAAGTGGATCTGGTGGTTCTTCAAAGGGTCGTGGAGTGGAGGCACAGTGAGCGAGGGTGGGGAAGGAGAGGTCCGGGAGGCCTAGGGACCTCCCCAGAGTGCAGGCTGTGGAGACGTGGAGGAGAGATGGTGGCTGGGGAGTCTGGCTCCCAGCAGGATGCATGGCCAACCCTGGCAGAAGGGGCACTCCAGCTTCCTACTCTCACCAGACTTCTCAGCCTCAAGGGGCTGCAGATTGAGCTGGGGGAGAAGGGGGTGGACTGAAGGGCCCACATGGCCTGGACAGCGGGTGCCCACTGATGATGACCGGCCACCTGGATGACCGCCCTGCAGTTTCAGCTCACCCCTCCTCTACCCTGGACCGCTGCCGTCCCTGGTGTTGGAGTGGGGGCCCGGGATGGCTGAGGGTGGGCTCCCCACCTGTCTGGCAGGACGGGGCTGGAGGTCTAAAATAAACGACCTGCCTGGCTGAGTGTGTGGACTGACTGAGCTTCACGCCCACTTGCCCTGCTGTCCTTTCTCAGCTGAAGCAGACCCGGCCGAAAGGCGGCTGAGCCAGGGTTGGCATGTTGGGCACATGGCACAGCCCAGCTCTCTCTGGTGGGTCCAGGGGGCATGGGCCCAGAGGCAGTGAATTCACAGCCTCAGGGTTGGGGCTGGTACTGGGGGTTGCAGGAAGGACCCAAGTCCCTCTGAAGGGGGGATGCTGGGAGCTTATAGTCTGGGAGGAAGCACAGGGAATCAGGGCATAGGGTCAGAGTAGGGAGAGACCAGGGGCTTTGCCAGGAAAGAACAGTTTCCTTTCTTCGTTGGTTAAGCTGGTCTCACATGAACTCCAGGCAAAGAACTGTCACAACTTGCAAAGCCTTCCTTTGCTTTGTGAGGAGCATAAGGAAACACATAGGGAAAATCTACACAGCAGGTAACTTCCCTGGTGACACAGATAGTCAAAAATCTGCCCGCAATACGGAAGACCTGGGTTTGATCCCTGGGTCAGGAAGATCCCCTGGAGTAGAAAATGGCAACTCACTCCAGTATGCTTTCCTGGAGAATTTCCTGGACAGAGGAGCCTGGTGGGCTACAGTCCATGGGGTCACAAAGAGTCGGACACAACTGACCGACTAACACAGAGCAGGTGAGAGCTGGATTGGATTCAGACCTGGATTGGAGCCCAGGCTTTGGTCTTTACTTGCAGTGTGAATTTGGGCAAGTCACTAAACTTCTCTGAGCCTCAGTTTCCTCATCTGCACCAAGAGTAGCCACCTCACAGGGTGGCCTGGGGGAAACCCCGATCTCCTGCTTGGCAGTCTGTGTGGTCCCCACCAAGAGTAGCTGTTGTCATCACCGTTAACGGTGATGCCGTGGTGGCAACACACACACGGGATGCTGGCCCTGCCCTGCGGGTCGGCTGACGCTAGGCGAACAGGCCGGGACATCCACAGGCGGCTCAGCCTTGGAACGGGCAGGGAGAACTGCATGGTGCTGCTCATCTCACGTCTCTGCTGCTCGTCAGCGCCTTCCTGTAGAACTTCAGTGGTTTTTCAAAGAAATCCCGCGTGAGTGTTGTGATCTGCTGGGACTCCCTCGGGAGCACTGCTTTGCTTCTGTGTGCACTGTCCCAGGTGTTTGTCCAGCATCCTTGACCTCCACTCCATTCTGATGAGTCTCTGGCTCCTCTGCTTCCTGAACCTTCGACAGCACTAGGGCCAGGCCCTGTGCCAGGCGGGTCCTGAATTGTGACGGGTCATCAAGACAGGGTACTGGCTGAGTGGCTTCTGCTCCAAGCTAGCTCAGCTGCCTGGATTTGAAGCTGTGGGTGCCTGTTCAGAACCTTTGTGATGGCGATGTTCAGGGGTCAGGGATTTACAGCCCACCTTTCCGCAGGTGGATGGCGTCTCTCCTTGGGATCCCCTGGGAAATTCTCCAGCAGCCCCAGGAGGTTTGAGCTCCTGCTGACTCAGGGCCTCCTGCCTGGAAGCTGGAAGGCACAGCCCAGGCCAGGGGTTTGCAAACCCCGTCATAGTCTTGGAGTGATTTTCTCAAATAACCTCTGCCTAGAAATCCACTATGGAAAACGGATCACAGTGGGAGGGGCCTGGCTCAGGTAGGAATTGGGGTCAGGTCCTGACATCCATTCCCAGGATCTCCCTTGGCTCAGGACCTTTTCCAGAATCCTCAATTTATAGATGAGAAAACAGAAGCTAGGGGGCAGGGTGGGGCCCAGAGGGCAGGACTCAGGACCCCTTTCCTTGAACCGCAGTACACACAGATGGCCTTCCAGCTGTCCATTCCCTGCCCCAGTGTGGGGGTTCCAGAGGGGGTGCCCAGGCTTGTTTCTAAAGCCCTGCATGAGTTCCTCCCTTGCAGTCGGGATGACAGTCACAGAGCTCTGTCCTGGGCCCAGAGCCTGCAGGTTCTGCAAGCCTGGGACCAGAAACATTTCCAGAGCTCCTTGCAGTGTGTTTCCTTGTGGGAGGGCTTGGAGCAGGTGCTCATTGCAAAGCCAGACCAGGTGTTCTCAAGGAAAACCTTCCATGAGTCTGAACTCGAATCTCTGGGGAGATGAGCTGGGCTCAGGCAACCCCCCCACCCCCCCCACCCCCGGCATCTGGCCACTTGGCAACTCCCTACCCAAAGCTCTGAGGTCCTGGGGTTGAGCGGCTTCGCTAATCCCCAGATGGGCAGTCACCTTTGCTGGAATGTTCTGGCATTTCTGACCAGGACCCCCGTGCTGACAACTGCCACTGAGACCAGTCTCCTCTGGCCCTCATGAGGGTGCAGCTCCCGAGTTCTCTCTGCCTCTTGCTCGTCTCCTTATGTTGTAAAGGTTATAAAATGAAAACCCAGTGAAGGGTGACAGATTGCAAGCAGAGAATTTCTGGATGCTAAATGCAAATTGCCTACTGTCTTAGCGCATCCAATATGCAAATTGTCTCCCACCCACTCCTGTGGGGGCAGGGAGAAAACCCCCCCTCCTTGGAGGTGGTGAGCTGTTAGTACTGAATATCAAATACTATCAAGACGGCTTTTAACATGTCATGCTCCGCTTCCTGACACGTAATGAATCAGCGGGAAAGGAGATTTCTATGGGGAAAAGAGCTCTGCGGAAGGAAGGTTACTACACGTGCGCTGGCCCCTCCCCCTCCACCGCCCCTCCCCCTTCATAAAAGCAGCAGAAGGGAAACTGCATTGAAAGTACAGTTGATGAAAGGTAAGGTCGTGACCTGGGGTGGGGGCGCACAGAAAGAGAAGAGGGAATTCCCCCTCGCCCCCAAGTCACCTCCTGGTGGCTCTGGGCCACCTGGTGCCCTCTGCTCTCCTGAGGGCTCAGGGCTCCTGATTCCCAGACCACAGTTGGCAGCCCTGCCTGGGGTGGAGGAGGAGGCTGAGTGTTTCCTGCCGAATTCCAGGCAGAGGGGGGCCTCTATAGCCACCCATACACGAGGAGGCCTGGGCTATGCTCCCTGGCTGCTTAGGTGATGTGCCCAGGAAGGCTAGGGCAGGGAGGTACTAGGGATGGGGAAGATAGGTGTGGGTGATTCCTCACAGGCCTGCACAGGACAGAAAGTGGCCAAAGGGCCACACTGGCCAGCAGAAAGGGGTGCGGCAGGGCACTCCTGCAGCGCCGCCACAGTCTTGCTGCTGCCCGGGGAACCCCACACTGGCTCTGCTGGGCGGCCTACAGCAGGCCCGGTGGGAGGACTGGTCTGTGAGCCGACAGCGCTGACCCGGCCTATCCACAAGGCTCACCCTAACGACCTCCTGCAGCCGGGCAGCTGCGGGAACACTAATCTGAATCATCAAAATGAGCCAGGGGCTGGCTGTTAGACAAGGGTTATGTCTGCTCCTTCCCAATTTTGGGGAGTGGTGGTGGAGAGCTTTGGCCAGGCAGGCTTAACTTGACCCCACACTGAGCCGCCCTGTCACCCACTGTGGACAGAAATGTGTATCCCCAAATTCTTAATTTTGAAACCCTGACCTCCAATTTGAGTATATTTGGAGACAGGGCCTTTCAGGAGTTAATTAAGGTTAAATGAGGTCCCAAGGGTAGATCCTAGTCCAGTAGGACTGGTGTCCTTATAAGAAGAGGAAGAGACATTGGGAGTGAGCACACAGAAGTCATGTGAGGACACAGCGAGAAGGCGGCCTTCTGTCAGCCAAGGGGAGGGGTCTCACTGGAGACCAGCCCTGCCCACACCTTGACCTTGGACTTCTAGCCTCCAGAATATGAGAAATAGATTCCTATGGCTCAAGCTGCCCAGGCTGTGGTGCTCTGTTATGGCAGCCCCAGATGACCAATTAATACATTAATAGTTTCCATCAGGGCTTGGGCTTCCCAGGTGGCCTGGTGGTAGAGAATCCACCTGCCAATACAGAAGCTGCAGGAGATGCAGCTTTCATCCCCTGGGTTGGGAAGATCCCCTGAAGGAGGAAATGGCAACCCACTCCAGTATTCTTGCCTGGGAAATCCCATGGACAGAGGAGCCCGGAAGGCTACAGTCCATGGGGTGGCAAAGAGTTGGACACGACTGAGTGACTGTGCATGCCCGTATGCCATCAGGGCTCAGGCCTCCCCATCCCCAGGTTTCCTGGCTAGGGTTCTACTAGCCAGGAGAGACCCACCCTGCCCTTTCTGCTGCACACATAGGGTGTGTACATTCGAGGGGCCCTGAGATCTTTCTGGAATGCCTCCTTTTTAAACTGAGCAGGACTCTGGGGCTCCTGGGTTCCCCTCTGTTCCCTGCTCCTTGTTTGTAGGGAGCAGACTCCAGTCTCCACGACCTTCCCTGAGTCCCAAAGGGCAGGTTCAAACAGTTGCTAATCAAGGGAGGAACAGCCAAGGAATCACCTGAGTCCAGAGGGGAGAAATCAGAAAAGCTCATCAAGAAGATCACCCGAGAGAGCAGACCCTGCACACAGCCTGTTCTTGTCAGCAGCCCCACCCTTGAATCAATGCTATAAGACTCCTCACCAGATCCTCCTGGGTGAGGACACACAGCTTTGCAGGGCAGGAGCCCGTTGTGTCCCCCTTTTGCCTGGCGAAGCAAAAAAGCTATTCTTCTCTACTTTACACAAAACTCTGTCTCTGAGATTGGATTTGGCACCGGCGCCCAGAGGCTGAGCTTTTGACCTCACTTTTGCTGCTGCCTTTTTCTTTTTTCACTTTCTAAAAATTTACTGATTTTTAATTGGAGGATAGATGGTTAGATAGCCTCACCGACTAAATGGATATGAATTTGAGCAAACTCCGGGAGATAGTGAAGGACAGGGAAGCCTGCTGTGCTGCAGTCCATGGGGTCGCAAAGGGTCGGACAAGACTTAGTGACTGAACAACAACAAAACTGCTTTACGATACTGTGGTAGTTTCTGCCATACATTACCATGAATCCATCCCTCTAGGTTGTCGCAGAGCACTGGGTTTGAGCTCCCTGAGTCATATAGGAAATTCCCACCAGCTATCTATTTTACACATGGTAGTGTATGTTTCAATGCTACCCTCTCAATTCTTCCCACCCTCTTCTTCTCCCCCTGTGTCCACAAGTCTGTTCTGTCTGTGTCTCCTCTGCTCCCCTGCAAACAGGCTCATTAGTACCATCTTTCTAGATTCCATACATATGCATTAATATACAATATTTATTTTCTCTTTCTGACCTATTTCACTCTGTATAATAGGCTCTAGGTTCATCCGCCTCACTGGAACTGACTCCAATGCATTCCTTTTTATGACTAATATTCTACTGTATATATGTACCACAGCTTCTTTATCCATTCATCTGTCCATGAACATCTAAATCTTACCCTTCCATCTAGCACATGCCAGCTCAAGTGTCACCTCGCCCTGGAGGCCCTCCTGGTTACTCCAGCTCTGGTCCCCACTAAAGCCAGAGTCTGAATCATGGGGACAGGATGTTGTTCAAGGGCCCTGTTCTATTCTGCATGCTTTGAATGATTCTTGGCACATAGAAGATGCTCAGTGAACATCAGTTCAGTTCAGTCACTCAGTCCTGTCCGACTCTTTGTGACCCCATGAACTGCAGCACGCCAGGTTTCCCAGTCCATCATCAGCTCCTGGAGCCTACTCAAACTCATGTCCATAGAGTTGGTGATGCCATTTAACCATCTCATCCTCTGTTGTTCCCTTCTCCTTCTGCCTTCAATCTTTCCAGCATCAGGGTTTTTTCCAATGAGTCAGTTCTTTGAATCAGGTGGCCAAAGTATTGGAGTTTCAGCTTCAGCATCAGTCCTTCCAATGAATATTCAGGACTGATTTCCTTTAGGATTGACTAGTTTGATCTCCTTTGAAGAAGGCAATGGCACCCCACTCCAGTACTCTTGCCTGGAAAATCCCATGGATGGAGGAGCCTGGAAGGCTGCAGTCCATGGGGTCGCTGAGGGTCAAACATGACTGAGCGACTTCACTTTCACTTTTCACTTTCATGCATTGGAGAAGGAAATGGCAACCCTCTCCAGTGTTCTTGCCTGGAGAATCCCAGGGATGGGGAAGCCTGGTGGGCTGCCGTCTATGGGGTCACACAGAGTCGGACATGACTGAAGTGACTTAGCAATAGCAATAGTTTGATCTCCTTACTGTCCAAGGGACTCTCAAGAGTCTTCTCCAACACCACAGTTCAAAAGCATCAATTCTTCAGTGCTCAGCTTTCTTTATAGTCCAACTCTCACATCCATACGTGACTACTGGAAAAAACCATAGCTTTGACTAGATGGACCTTCGTCAGCAAAGTAAAACCTCTGCTTTTTAATATGCTGTCTAGGTTTGTCATAACTTTTCTTCCAAGGAGCAAGCGTCTTTAAATTTCATGGCTGCAGTCACCATTGCAGTGATTTTGGAGCCCCCCCAAAATAAAAAAAACAGTGAACATGGGTGGAGTGAATGAATGAATGTGTAGTTTCTCAGTTCCTCATACCCTCTCCAGCATTGCTCTCTTTTTGTTTTATCTGTTCATTAATTCTCCCAATGAACTGGAAGCATAGCTCACATCTCAATAATAACAACAACAAAAAAATGTTTACTGAACTTACACTACATGCCAAGTAATTTGTTAGGTTCTTTCTGTGTTAATTCCATTATAAAAAGAAATAAATCACAATAATACCTACCCTGGATTGAGTATCTACTGTGGACAGGGCATTGGGCAGTGGTTCTCAAAGTGTGGTCCGAGCCATGGTATAATCACTTGGATGTCAGAAGGCACATCCCCTCGCTAGCCCAGTGATGAATCAGAGATTCTGAGGTGGGGCTCAGATCTGTGTTCTATCATCTAGGGAAACTGATGCTGGGAATTTGAGGCTCATTGGTCTAGAGATTACATCTCTCATCTCTCAATGACCTTTGAGGCAGCATTATTGTCCCATGTTATTAATGTGAGAATCAAGACTCAAGAAAGTTATGTCGCTTGCCCAAGGTCACACAGCCCATAAGTGGGGGTGGGGAGGGGTTGTAGTGGTCCGCTGGGCCATCTGCCTCCCATGGGTCTTCCCAGCCTGCATCCCTCCCAGACCAAGGAATGGCTTGGACGGTTCAATATGGGTGGAGAAGGGAGGGTAACGCCTATCAGAAGGTCAGGGGTTCCTTCCACTGGCTTCACGTCTTAGAGAGATGGGTTCGGATTTCCCGGGGGCTGGTGAGTGTGCAGGAAACTCAGACCGGCCCTGGGGCTGGGCCAGGGGCTGCCCCTCACTGCTCTGCTATCTCCTGCCCTCTCTGACTCTGGAGGGGCCTGGTTTTCTCAGAAGGGCCAGGTGGGCTGGGGGTGGGGAGGGGACAGAAGTTCTAAAACCTCTGGCTCTTCCTTCAAGATCATTCTCGCCTGGGACCGGGCCAGCTGGGCAGCAGGGTGGGAATGTACAGCCCAGAGCTGACCGTGCCACCCAGACCAGGACAGAGGAAGCCTGCCTTGGGCTCCCAGGGGCGGGGCAGGAAGTGGGAGGCAGGGCCTGCTGTGCACCTGCTCTTGGAAGAGACGGGGGGAGTCTGTGCAAGGAGAACATCTCAGCACCAAGACCGAGACTGCTGGGGCTCCTGGAGGCCTGCCTGGCCTTGTTCATTGCAGCCCACTGGGATGTTGCTGCTCAGTCGCTAAGTCATGTCTGACTCTTTGTGACCCCATGGACAGAAGCACGCCAGACTTCCCTATCCTTCACCATCTCCCAGAGCTTGCTCAAACTCATGTCCATTGAGTCAGTGATGCAGTCTGACCATCTCATCCTCTGTCATCTTCTCATCCTGCCCTCATTCTTTCCCAGCATCAGGGTCTTTTCCAATGAGTCAGCTCTTTGCATCAGGTGGCCAAAGTATGGGAGCTTCAGCTTCAGTATCAGTCCTTCCAATGAATATTCAGGGCTGATTTCCTGTAGGATTAACTGGTTTGATCTCCTTGCTGTCCAAGAGACTCTCAAGAATCTTCTCCAGCACCACAGTTCGAATGCATCAGTTCTTCGGCGCTCAGTCTTCTTTATGGTCCAGCTCTCACATCTGTACAGGTCTACTTGGAAAAAACCATAGCTTTGACTATACTGATCTTTGTTGATGAGTTTTGGGGAAATTTCTATGAAAGACAGGGAGCCTGAAGAAAGACTCTTTCTGGAAAATGTGGGATTTATGGGGGCAGCGTTTGTCTCTTTGCTTGGATTTCTAGTCACTGGGGGTGGGGTGGAATGGAGAAGGCATCCATGGAGTCACAGAAGGGGGTGGCAGGTAGGGGGTGGGGTCCAGGGGTAGCCGTCTTGATTGTCTGCAAAAGTCTCAAACATTTCTTCTCACTGTGGGGACCCTGGGCAGTGGTGGAAATTTCCTGAAGGGCCAGGAAAAAACTTGTGAGTTCAGTGCCCAGCCAGCTGTACAAAAAAGAAGGGCTGGGATTCAGGAACGTCCAGAACCTGTGGGATGCAGGTTGGCAGGACCACGCTGGCTGGGAGGTCGTGGGCCCCAGTGGCTGCAGCTCTTTTCCTCACAGGCGTGTGATCTTGGGCAGATCTTTGATTCCTCTTGGCCTCAGTTTCCTTGTCTGTAAAATCGGTGCCTCTCATGGGTTCACCTGATGACACGTTTCTGTTCCCCACTGGACTTGAAGTCAAAAGCGGGCCCCCACACCCTGGGGTTCTGATTGGGTGGCATCCACAGGAGGTCTGAGCAGGACAGGGTTGATGGCCCTGAGTGAGGTGACCATTTCTGCTCTGAAATGTCATGCCTGGAACACTTTGGAAAAGAATTAGAGAAGTACTCTGGAAGTCCCCTCACCCCACAGTGGCACTGGGACCTGGGGAGAGCAACTGCCTGCCCTCCTTTGTGGGGCAGTAACTTCTGGAAGGATAACTGGAGCTTGGGTCACCAAGGCAACAGCAAAGATGGCACCTGCTGGGATGGATATTTGGCCTTCTTTACATAGGAGGAGATTGCTTGGTGCTATGGTGAGCAGGTGACAAGTGGCATGTTGGTGACAAAGAAAATCCTCCCACCTCTTGATAGAGGCTTATGGAGGGGACCTTTCTCCTGGCTGCCATCAACCTGGGCTCGTTCAGTTCCTGCCCAGGGACTCAACTCTCCATAAAGACCCCCAAAGGCGACCGTTTAACTGCTGTCCCGACAGGTCACCTTGGAGACCAAAACGGGCACTGTGATAATTTGTCTGGACAATGGTGTCCCCTGGAGGCTCCCAGGCAGCCCAGAAATGTGGTCATCCCACAGAAGAACCACGTGACAGAGGCGGGCGGGAGAGGGACCCTCACGTGCCTCTCGGGGCCTGAATGAGCCCGTTTAGATGTCTCCCAGTTGTTGACACTAGAAGGCTGTCTCTATGGCAACAAGGTCAATGGGAAATGGCAGCCGCATTGGTTTAATTTTCACTGTATTCTTGTTGACAGGAATAAAGGCCCAGCTTCTGATTTCTTGGTTCAACTGGATAAAATTTTCATTAGCTTTAACTTCTCATATCCAGACACCCACATACGATTCAACTTGCCCATCTCACCCTCAGCTCTCATTCTCCTATGGGTCCTGAGGACAACATTTTCAGAAATCTCATCTCGAGAGGTATGGAGGCTGAGCAGGGCAGGGACTGGATGGCATATGTGTGTGGGACACGTGGGCTGTGCCCCAAGTGAGCTTGTAATTCCTGCTTCTGAGGACGTGGGGCACAAGATCCACCCTCCAACCTTTTACCATCTTCTACCAGGAGGCATCAGCTGTATTCCGACAGTGAACAAGTCCAGGGAAAGGCAGAGGGTCTGGGGACTTCTTCCAGGTGGGAGGGACCTCGGGTGGGGGGGTAGGGAGCTGGTTTGGGTTGCTCAGGCATCACAGCAGGAGATTCAGGCCACTGGGGAATAGAGCTTCCTCTACATCCGCACTTGACCTCACAGGCAATCTCCGAGGGGCTCTGCGGCATTAAAAAGTGGCCTTGGCTGAGTGTTTCTGCGCTGGTCCCGCTAGCTGGGCCAAGGATATGCATCGTGGAGCCATTCAAAGCTTGGAGAATGTCCTGACTTGCTGAGTGGCATTGTTGCCGAGGCGGGAATTCTTCGTGCTATAGTGAGAGCGTGAAGCCCTTGAGGTTCTCTGATTGTCTAGTGATGTTGAGTGGAAGCCCTATTTGGCAAGGGGAGAGGAAGCTTGAGATTTTCTCCTTCACCTGGGAACCACGTGAGCTCTGAATCTTCTCTTTTGGGCTCAACTGCACCGTCTTCTCACAGGCTCTGCCCAGGGGCAGAGGTGGTGGGAGGAACCGGCTGTCCACCAGCCCCTCCAGGCCACTAGCAGTGGGGGCAGGGACCAGGTGGCGTTCTGCGTGGTTTCCATCTTTCTTTTGGGAGACCCTGGTCTCAGACACCTCCTCCGTATGCTCAGACATGGTGCCTGCAGGGAGGCAGGTGCCCTAGAAAGGGGGTAGCTGCCCCTGGCTCCTAACGATGTGGGCCAGAACCTTCTATCTTCAAAGAGAAGCTGAAAATCTGGGGACTAAAAGGCTGGCAACAAATTCCAAGTTGAAAAAAATCACCCCCCCAGCTAGAGCAGGGCTGTGTCAGCCCTAGGAGGCAGTCAGGCACTCCCCAACACCACCACAGAGAGGTCCCCATCAAAGCCTATGGAATCAGTGGGTGGCAGAGTTGGAATGGGGGAATTCTGTAAAAGCAGGGGGTGCATGGCACCCAAGTGGCCTTGAAAGGCAAGTAGCCAGGGAGAGACAGGAAATCAAAAGAACCATTTCTCTTAGCGCTCCAGTCTGGGGGCCAAATCAGCTAAATAAAATTTAGCCTGAGGGAGAAAGGCATATTTGCAAAACCACCTGGATCCTCCCAGCAGAGCAGAAAAAGAAAGTCAGCCCGTTTTTAAATCAGCCTATCCTACTAAGTGAAGTAAGCCAGACAGAGAAAGACAAATATCATATGGCACAGCTTATCTGTGCAGTCTTAAAAAGAAAAGATACAAATGAACTTATTTACAAAACAGAGATTCACAGACACAGAAAACAAACTTATGGTTACCAGTTGTTCTTTAGTTGCTAAGTCCTATCTGACTCTTTTGCAACACCATGGACTGTAGCCCACCAGGCTACTCTGTCCATGGAATTTCCCCTGGTAAGAATACCACGGGTTGCCATTTCCTTCTCCAGGGGATCTTCCCCACCCAGGGATCAAACTTGTGTCTCCTGCCTTGGCAGGTGGATTCTTTACCATTGAGCCACCTGGGAAGCCAATGGTTACCAAAGGGAGGGATAAATTAGGAGTTTGGGGATTAACATATACATACTGCTATGTATAATAGCACAATTTACTCAGTATTTTGTAATAATCTGTAATGCAAAAGAATGTGAGACACACACACACACACACACACACTTATGTAACTATATCTATTGTTGTTGTTCAGTCACTTAGCTGTGTCTTAGTCTTTGTGACCCCACAGACAGCAGCACACCAGGCCCCTCTGTCCTTCACCGTCTCCTGGAGTTTGCTCAGATTCACGTCCACTGAGTTGGTGATGATATCTATATATTTATTTGCGTGTGTGTGTTTAGTTTCTCAGTCATGTCCAACTCTTGATGACCCCATGGACTGTAGCCCACCAGGCTCATCTGTCCATGGGATTCTCCAGGCAAGAATACTGGAGTAGGTAGCCATTCCTTTCTCCAGGGGATCTTCCTGACCCAGGGGTCAAACCCTGGTCTCCTGCATCACAGGCAGATTCTTTTACTGTCTGAGCGACCAGAGAAGCCCCTATATCCAAAGCCACCAGGGAAGATATCAGTGTTGCTGCTGCTTAGTCGCTTCAGTCATGTCCGACTCTGTGTGACCCTATGGACTGTAGCTTGCCAGGCTCCTCTGTCCATGGGATTCTCTAGGTAGGAGTACTAGAGTGGGTTGCCATGTCTTCCTTCAGGGGATCTTCCCAACCCAGGGATCAAACCCAGATCTCCTGTATTGCAGACAGATTCTTTACTGCTGAGCCACCACGGGAGCTGAAAGCTGAAAGTTGAAATATAGATATATTATATATAGATCTGTTATATCTATATATCTCCATCTGATTCACTGTGCTCCAATACTTTGACCACCTGATGCAAAGAACTGACTCATTGGAAAAGACCCTGATGCTTGGAAAGATTGAAGGTGGGAGAAGGGATGACAGATATTGAGACGGTTGGATAGCATCACTGACTCCATAGACATGAGTTTGAGTAAGCTCTGGTGATGGACAGGGAAGCCTAGTGTGCTGCAGTCCATGGGGTTGCAAAGAGTCGGACACGACTGAGCAACTGAACTGAAATGAACTGAAGTCACCGTGCTATACACCTAAAACTAACACATCACTTGTAAATCAAATTACACTTCAATCAAAAAAAAAAAAAAATCAGCCTTGTCTCTCTCCTGTCTCTGCACTGCCTGCTCTCCCTCGTGCAGGGCTGGGAGGTGCCAGAAGGCATTCCGGTGGAGAATAGTGAACGTAAGGAGACCCACCCTGCCAGCTCTTCATCTCAGCAGCTCCTAACCACAGGACAAGCAAGGCTGGGCAGGGAAATCCTCCCCTGGTCCTCCTGCACTGAACCACTCCCCCTGTGAACCACCGAACCGCTCCCCCAGGGACTCCAAATCCAGCTGACACAGGCGGGGAAGGGGGACCTCTGGGTCTTGCGGGCTCTGTGCACTGATGAATGCCCCTGCACTTAAGACAGAGCCTAGGTCCTGGGCCCCGGGCCCCCCAAGGGGACACCGATGTGCTCCTCTTTACAGTGTCCCAGGGCTTCTCATCAATAGGGACTAAGGGGACAAAGTAGGTGATTAAATAGTTAACCCTACTAGGGGGTTATAAGAAGAGAAAAAATATGAGAGACCCCTGTAAGCTAATGATCACTCAAGAAAGCAGGTTTGCTTACCCACAAGACCAAGCAGGGTTGCTTAGCAATAAAATTCATGCAGCAGAAGGAGGAAACATCCCGCCCCCCGCCACCAAACAATAAAATAATGGTGGCCTGAGACCCACATCCTGCTCAGTAAGCTCAGTAAGTTAATGACCCCTAGGACATGTTCTCTGCCCACATAAAAAACAATAATTTGTGGAAAGATGACATTTCACAGTAAAGACCCTCATTGTACTGGGACCTGAAATATTTTTTCCATAGTGTCATGCTGTCTGGGCTTGATGGTGTGGGGACAAGAAAACTCTCCTGCTCAACCTGGAGGAGGAGCTTGATATGAACTCAAAAACGAGGAAGAAGGTGGTCTTTGTCTTCTCTCCCTCCCCACTTTTCTTTTGATTATGAAACTGCAGACCAGTAAGTTTTTAGGGTAGCTCCCTCTTGCCTGCCTGCTTGTAAGCCTCATAAGCATTCTATTCTAATAAGTCACTTCTTATCTATCACTTTGCCTCTCACTGAATTCTTTCTGTGCTGAGACATAAAGGACTGGAGCTCTTTGGAGCCCCCTGAAACACCATCTAACAGTTTCAGAATAACTTCAAGTCAATAAGTGTTTGGCAAGACCCCATTATGTTCTTGGTCCTAACATCTAATTTTCAACCCAAGGAAACTCCTTATGTAGATACCATGTCTTAACCTAGAGTCTGGAAAGACGTCACCGGGTCCTGAAATAGCCAGAAATGATACACCATGTTGTTTGTGCAAGTTTGAGAGCAGCATTCCCTCAAGCCTCCCTTCCTCCTGAATCTGAGAAACAGCTGATGCTCAAGGAGGCCTGTGGCCCCACCAAGGGGCCGACCCTGATCTCCATGGCAGGGCTCCTTGGCTGGCCTTTTGCCAGAAACTGGGTTAGAAGTTCTCCTTGCAAGAAGCAGGAGAATCTTGCTTGTTAGAAAATAAATGTTCCTAGGGCCCAATCCTGACCTGTGGAATCAGAATGTGTTGAGGGCAGGGGTGGGAGTGGGGTACAGGAGTCTGCCTACCAGCAACCTGCTCCAGAGGTTCTGATGGGGACCGCTGCTCCTGGCACTGAGACAATGTCTGTGTCCAAGTTCTATGGGCCACAGATGACTGGCAGGAATGGGGTGGTGGGGTTGGGGGTTGAGAAGGAGGAAAGAATAGCTTCCCTGAGCCTCATTGTTCCAGCCCCACCCGTACCCACAGAGCAGGTCCCCGACACCAGGTCCACAGGCACGGATGCATCGTGGCCCCTGCCTGCCCTAGGCTGGGGAGCAGGGCTCCTCCAGATAGCTTGCATCTGAGCTGCTCTGCTGATGCAGGCCACCAGGTGGCGCTAGTCGACCAAGAACCGGTTTGCCGGTGGGGGCCCAGAAAGGAAAGCCTTTGTTGATTTTACTTCCTGATGTTCTATAATCACCAGGATTACAATCTAAGCAAAAAAGCAAAACAAATAAACACCGCCCCTCTTACTGGGTCTTTGGTCTTTGTCTGGAAAATGATGAGAAAACAACAGACGCCTTGACTATACAACCCGAGGGTTGTTACAGCAGTGAGGTCTCCCCGGGGAGGGAGAGGAAAGGGTGGGGGCTCTGAAGACCCAGGAAGCTCACTGTTGGTTTAACCTGCAGGGCAAGGAGCTCCTGGAAGAGGCCCCTGAGAACCAGCTTCTGTTCTTTTCAGTCTCTGCTGCAGCAGCCACATCTCAGCACGGGGGGGTCCTGTCTCCAGTCGCCTACCTTTGCTGGGTCCTCGTGGCCTGCTGTCCTGCCCTCACCGCTGCACAGAGGCCAGGAATGCATGCGAGGGGCTGAGACCCTGGCTCCTGGAGACCCCAACAGGCTGAAGGTGCCCAGGGACTAAAGGTGATGGGGGTAACTGAGGATTGATTGTGGACAGCTAGGAGGGCTTATTTGATCCCCACACTCAACATGGGCTCCACCCACTATCAACATGGTCTTCATCACCTCATCCTTGACATGGCCTCCACCCCCAATGCCAACATGGCCTCCACCTCTCTCTACACACAACATGGCCTCCACTCCTCTCCACACTCAACATGGGCTCCACCCTCTCCACACTCAACATGGCCTCCACCCTCACTGCCAACATGGCCTCCACCCTCACTGCCAACATGGCCTCCACCCCTCTCCACAATCAACATAGTCTCCACCTTCTTCACACTCAACATGGCCTCCACCCTCACTGCCAACATGGCCTCCACCCTCACTGCCAACATGGCCTCCACCCCTCTCCACACTCACCATGGCCTGCAATCCTACTGTCAACACAGACTTTATCACTTCATTCTTGACATAACTTTCTCCCTCACACTTAACATGACTTCCTCAACATGTTCTTCACTCCCTTATACTCCACGTGAATTCTGCCTCCTCCTCATTGAGCATGACCTTTAGTACCTCATACTCAACAGGCCTCTATCCCCATCCTTAACATGGCCTCCTGCCTCACGTGACCACTGACCATGTGACCACTGCTCACATGACCACTGCCACCTCAGACTCCATGTGCTTTCCATCACTTCATACTTAATGTGCCCTTAAAGCCTCAAGCGTGACGTCACCTCAGTATCACACCCGTGTGTGCGTCTGCCTGTTTCCTCCTTTGTGCCTCCCTGCCTCCTGCCCGTCCCGTGTGTTCATCCAGGCTGGGTGACAGGAAGCCTCTTGACTGTCTCTGCCCAGGTTCTCTGAACGTCTGGGTACTTGAAGGCAGAACCATCGACTCTGCTCTCAGTCCGTCTGCTTCAGCCTCCTCAGCTGGTCCAACCTCTTGGATTTGCCTTCCTGAGGGCGGGGCCTGGGCATTCCCCTCAGGGCAGCTTTCCCAAGCACAGGGCTGGGCTCAGGGCAGAGGTTCTAGAAGCCTGTTCTCGGTGGGTGTTGGTGATGCAGGAGTCCCTGAGGGACCATCAGTGGCCTTGCACAAGGCTTAGCAGGGGTTGAATGCTGAGCACTCACCCTTTTCCTGAGTCTTTAGGAAAAGGGACAGGGTTCCTGCTCTGGGTGCAGCCCTGACACCTACATTCTTTGTGTCCACATTGAAGTTTGATGGCCATGGGGCTTCAGGGTAGAGGCCATGACCCCTCCTGCCCTGAGGAGGACAGCACTGCTCAGAGCTGGGGTGGCCTGTGCAAGGCCCCTCGCTGCTGGGGGGAGCAGGGCAGGATCCACCCCCACCCCCAGGTCTGTCCTGCACATCCGCCCCCCTCACTCCCACTGCCGCTTCACCCACTCTCAGGGGTGGGGTCGGACGGTCACGTGCTTGCTGTGGCCCAGATGGTGCCGGTGTCTCCACCTGAGGGCTGTGGTCTTGGTTTCCGGCCCCAGAGGCAAGGTGGTGGTGGTGGTGGTGATGGAAGGCTCGTGTGGCTGGAAGGACTAGAAAATCAAGCACTGCCCTGCTGCCTCCCGAGCGTGTCCCTGAGTGTGTGCTTGTGGGTGGTGAGGGCAGCCGTGTGTGCATGTGTGCACTCGGGAGTGTGTGGACATTTGCATGGGTGCTCCTGTTTTGCCCACTCAGTGCTACTGAGACCTGGGAACCCCTGAGCAATAATAACAGAGGGGCTCCAGGAAGGCAGTGGGAGCAGAGCCAAGCCCAGAGGTGGCTGGTGGGGCTTCCAGATGGCCTCTGGGGCCAGGCAGGCCTCTGGGAAGGCCCCATGTTGCTGGGCAATGCAGGGCTCCCTGGCTGGCTAGGGTGCGCCAAGAGGAGCCCTGAGTGGGGACAGCTGGGGGAAGGGCTGAGAACACAGCTTAGAGCTCCTGCCTTTATCCCTCACTCTGGATGGAACAACCTTGCCACCTGCTAGCTGGGAAGCGGCTGGCATGCCTATCCCCTCCCAGGCTGCCAAGGAATGGGGCAGGGAAGAATGCCATGGCACTCAGAGGTGAGGGTCCACTCCAAGGGAACTGGCTCCATCTGGCTTCCTGAGGGTGGAGGGTCTGGGCCACTGTGGTTCTGGGCAGCCAAGGATCACTGAGCAGGTTTCTTGCCAGGCTGGCGGGACTGAGGTGCAGGGCTCATCTGGCCCGTCATTGCTCCCACTTAAGGTTGATCGAGAAGGAGCCGACCCCACCTGCCCAGCCCCGCTCACATTATGGCAGTGTGGGGGCCAAAGAGGGTGCTCTCTCATATCAGCTGCACTGTAACAGACCCTGGGGTTTGCAAGATGAGACCTGCTGACTTTTAGATCATGTTCACTTGAGTTCTAAAAACTCCAACCCTCAGACAGATGGAACCCAGGGTATCCATCCTCAGGCCATGAGTTAAGCTGAGCCAAGCCTTTCTCAGCTGAGGCCTTACAAGAGGCACCCTGGCTGTACTGAAGGACTCAGTACAGAACTGAGAACTTATTTCCAGAGAAAGTTAGGATGTCAGTACTTAGAAAAGTCTTCACTTCCCAGATTCCCTTGCCAACGAGGGGGTGACTACCACTGAATTCTAGCCAATGACATATGAGTGGAAGCGTTGTATGCCACTTCTGGTTCCTGTCTTTAAAGTTAAGAAAGTTGCTCTCCTTCTTCTTTTCCCACCGGTTGGAATGCAGTTATGATGGCAGGAGCTGGAGCAGCTATCATGGAGCCACATAAAAGATGGCAGTACCCTAGGAATGGCAGAACAACCAGCTGGAAAGAGCCAGGATGGCTGATCCGATTCCTGTCCCTGTGAGGCTGCCCTATCAATCCTGAATTGCTCTGTGAAAAAGAAATAAGATTTAAGTCACTGTTCCTTTTATCTTTGTCACAGAAGCAGGACCCATATTCTAAATACTGCTGAAGGGATTGCAAAAGACAGAAGGCATCCTTGGAAACATGCTGGGAATTCCTATCAGTTATCTGAATATTTTTTTCCTCTCTCTCTCTCATTTTTTAAATCTGGAGGAGGCATCTTTCAGTTTGCAGACTGAAGGAAAGTCCCCATGCAACAAAAGGTCACCACTGCAAGAGTCAAGGTGGAGTTCTTGGAGTCAGTCTGGCAAGAAGCTGGGGTCTGTGAGATCCTCCCACCCACCTTCAACAGGTGAGGCAGAGGCTGAGGAGCAGTTTCACTTCACCCCTGATAAGCACAACATTTTGATTGAACCACTGACAGCTCTGCTGTAGGGCAGGGAAATTTGGAAACATCAGGAAATCAAACTGTGAAGTCTTTGAAGGAATGTGATTTATGTGAAAATGTGATGAAGCTAATGCGTTTGGCTCCGGCGTTGGGTGGCACACCTGATTCTGGAACCAAATCTGATGCCTTCCTGGCTCGCAGCACACACCTCTGCTTTCCCCAAACACGGGGAGCTGGTGCCCTGTGTGTGTGTTCCAAGCCCGATCGGCATCTAAAGCTTTTATTGGAGCCATATTTCCTGGGCCGTGTTTCCAGGCTGTGCACGTGTAACCAGACCCACACACACACGCATGCACACACACACACACCGCCTGAGTGACTGCACCGTGCTGCTCCCGCCCCCGGACACCACAGAGCCAAGTGTGATTAGACTTATGAGGAGTTTGCTGTACTTTTCCATAATTCCCATAATGCACTGCAGGCTTTTGGAAAGGCGCTCACAGTTCCCTCCTGTTGGGCATCAGGGTTGGACCGAGGTCTGTTTCCAGCGCCTGGAGTTCATGGCTTAACCCCTTCCCCTGCTGTGGGGACATGCACTCCTATCGGGCTCCTGTGGGTGAGGGTGACTTTTCTGGGGAAGGGCCCCTTCTGAGAACGGGGGATGTGAGGAGGTAGAGACATTGAAGAGAGAAGGAAGCATCTCAAACAAGAGGATGGGGGAAGGAACTGGGGTGATGGAGTGACTTACAGGAAAGGGCCCCCTGTGTGTGTGTGTGTGAGATATGCTGGGAGGGCCCAGGCCGGAGCCTCTGACCATGGTGATCACCTTAAAAGGTGTCTCTTTCCTCAGGAACATCCCCTTGGCTAATCTCTGGCTAACTCAGTCTCTGGAACCTCCCAGGACATGGAATGAAATAGTGGTCTCAGTGCCTTGGACCTGGGTCTGCAGAAACCCAGGAGCCAAGCCCAGCCCCACGGAGCTGGCTGGGTGATGCTGGACTTGGTAGAGAGAACGCTGGACTCTTTCTCTCACTTTACAGAGAGGGAACTGGGGTGCAGTGAGGGTGGGTGATGGGCCTGAGGTCACACAATGGAGCAGTCACGGAGCTAGACAGCGCACCCCACTCCTGAATGCCCAGCTCTCACTCAACCAGCCTGACTGGGTGGCGCCAGTGCCCAAGGCTAGCGGAGTCCTTGCTGCTGCCCAGCCAAGCCTCTGCCAAGAGGAAGTGTGGGCAGGCCTGGGGAGGAAACCCAAGGCCAAGGACAAGCCCTACGCATTTAGACACCACTGAATGGAAGGGGTGGGTGGGCAGGGGTCAGAGCGGAACGCCTGGCACCATTACCTCACTCTCCACCCAGCCCGGCCTGGCCATGGAGGGTGCCACCGGGCAGCTCTGGTCCCAGGGCCTGGCCACTGGGGTCTTTGTCAGGTACTCAGGTCCCTGAGGGCAGTGGATCAAGCTGGGTCCAGCCACACTCATTCAGCACCCCACAGATATGTAGAGAGAGCCCTGCATGTGCCAGTATGGTGGGGGGGCCTGAGGAACAGCAGACAGGAAGTACCCATGGGAATGAGCTGGGACGTCTCCCAAGTTTCCAGGTCCTCTGCAGAGCTTTGCAGAGCTCGCGTGGCCCCTTCCAGTTAATTGTGGGAGGCTGGCTTCAGTCTGGTGTCTCCCTGAGAGGTGTCAGGAGGCCCGGGGTGCTGGGGCTGTGAGGTCCAGCCTGGGTGGTCTGGGATGGTCAATGGAAGAGGCACTGTTTGGGCTGAGGTGGAAGGATGAGGTGGGTGAGCAGGTAAGGGTGGAGGTGAGCCAGGCAGAGGGGGGTCGAGACACTGCAGTTCCCATGGAGGGACCACCCGGCCGGCAGCCCGGGAGGGCGGGGTCAGCAGTGTGCCGAGAGTAGAAGAGCTTCGGGCACACCTCGGAGCTTGTGCTCCGTCCCGAGGGTGCCAGATGGCTTCAGCTCAGGATGGTTCCACTGGACATAACCCGAGCCTGGAAGACGCCAGGCCTCCTGGCTTTAGCTCCTGGTGGCAGCAGCAAGGGCAGGCTGGCCAGACCCTCACCTTGGGCACGTGGTCCAGGAGGAGAGCATGGGGGGACCTTAGTCTTGGGGTCGAGCCCCTGAGGGGGCTGGCGCATTGGCCTACTGGTGTCTACTTCCCTACACAGAGGCTTCCCTGGTGGCTCAGATGGTAAAGAATCCACCTGCAATGCAGAAGACCAGGGTTTGACCCCGGGGTTGGGAAGATCCCCTGGAGAAGGGATGGCAACCCACTGCAGTATTCTTGCCTGGAGAATTCCATGGACAGAGGAGCCTGGTGGGCTACAGTCCATGGAGTCACAAAGGGTTGGACATGACTGGGTGACTAACACTTTCACACTTTCACACTTTCCCTGCACAGACGCTGTCCTTCCTGACTCCATCCTCAACCTGTGGCTGGTGGGGGCAGGGGCCATCCTCATCTGAATACTGAGGGCCTCTTTGGATGAGCTGGTCACTGCAGGTGCCACCTGGCCGTGGCTCAGACACTCAGTGACCCAATACTGTCTCCAGGAAAGGACATTTCACTGGCTCTCTCTACATGGTTCTTCCCTGCAGCTCCAGTTCCAAGGGGGCACAGGTTCTTAGGGCCCTCTTGACTGGCTCAGTTAGGTCCCATATCATGACTGGTCTTTGCCCTGAGCCTTGAGAGATCAGTGTTCCAGAGCCCAGGGCCCCGTGCGCTGCACGGCTTTCCTTGGGTGTGTTCTCCCTGAGCCCCACCATGCAGGCAGCAGGAGAGGCCACCCAGAGCCCCGGTGGCTGCCCATGGAAATGAGACACCGGCCGCATCCGGCTATCTGGACACGCTTGGTGTTTTGCATTCAGTGATCTGCACCTGACAGATGCTCCCGAAAGCATCACTCCGCTGACAAAATGAAATCCAGCTCAGTTCCCACCGTCTGTGTGTCACTGCGTCTGGGAGCAGGGCAGGCCCCGTGCCCAGGAACAGATGGGCCGAAGCCAGAAGGCAGCCAGCCCGTCCTCAGCCCACGGGCCTCTCCCTCCCCAGACTGCCACCGTGATCCTGTCTGCGGCCTGCAAGACAGCAGTCGGGGCACTCCCAGCTCTGCTCCTCGCTATGGGTTTTGGGCTCCAGAACCCCCTTTCTCATCTGTAACGCAGGCTGACATCCTGGTTCTGGCTGTGGCTTAGGGAGTCCCCCCTCAGGGACTGTGGGCTGGGCAGGGTCCTTGTAAATGCTGAGTTCACCGTCATCCGAGCAGAATGGGGCTCCCACACCTGGGTCTCCACTCCACGGAGGACCTCTGGCCCCGTCTGGGTGATGCTGGCCGGGCCCCAGTGCACCCTGGCCGGCTGGCCACGCCTACTCACACATGGGCTTCAGCTGCCCAATGAGCTCCTCCTTTGTCCATTTCGCCCACTCCTTCTTGTCGGTGTTGATGGAGCAGAGGATGGGGCCACAGGGCTTGCCGCAGTCCTCGATGGCCGGCACGTTCAGGTAGTGCACCAGGACGATGTCGGGGTTCTGGGGGAGAGCACAGACACTGGGCAGCATAAGGGTGGCTGGGAGCCCGCCCAAAGTCACCCCGCCCACAGTCATCCCGCAGGCCCGGACAGGCTGCGCATCCCCATGCCAGGCTTTCTCAACCTGGGCACTGCTCACCATTAAACCAGCTCATTCCCTGTTGTGGGGGCCACGCTGTGAAATGCAGGATGCTCACCAGTAGCGCCCCTGGCGATCACCTGCCAGAGGCCATCAAGCACTGCCTCCTTCCTCAAATCTCCAGATTTTGCCCATTGCCCCTTGGGGCACCTAAATTGCCCCGAGTTGAGACCCACTGATCCACATGTGAGCAGCTTCATGCAAAAGTAAAGACCACACATACATGCTCAGTGGCTCAGTTGTGTCTGACTCTTCAGGACCCCATGGACTGTAGCCCGCCAGGCTCCTCTGTCCATGGAATTTTTCAGGTAAGAATACTGGAGTGGGTTGCCATTTCCTCCTCCAGGGAATCTTCCCCAACCCAGGGATGGAATCCCCATGTCCTGCATTGGCAGGTGGATTTTTTTTTTTACCATTGTGTCACCTGGGAAGATGTAATTAAGGACCACATATGAGGTAAACGTATCTCCAGCCCCACATCCAGGACCTGTGCCTACAGCTGCCCAGCAGCCCTGGCCCCTGTTCTGTGCTCTACATGCATTTCCCCTTTGCAACTCTCTGGACTCCCCCCGCATGGGCATCACCACCACCCTCCTCCTACGGGAAAAATGGAGTTCCTGGAACTTAACATGCAAGGATCAATTTTTTTCGGCCATCCTGTGTGGCACATGGAACTTGCCCCACTAGGGATCGAATCTGTGCCCCCTGCAGTGGAAGCATGGCATCTTAACCACAGAAGTCCAAGGCACCCACTTCTAAGAGCTGGATACCCTTCTGCCCCTCAGCCTGTGGTCTCCCTGAGCAAGCATCACCCAGGAGACAGCTGTCACTCAGAGTCTTTGAAAACTCAAAAAAAAAAAAAAAAAAAAAGTCTTTGAAAACTCCTCCTCGGAAATCTCCGGATCTTTTAAGTGGAAAGAACTCTCTCTGTGAAGATGCTGAAGACACATTTTGTCCTCAAATGGTTTCATTGAGATGGGTCAGCCTCTTCCCATCAGATCCAACTCAAAGTGCCCTCCATTGCTCTGCCCATCACCAGCTCTGGTAGCCACTTGCCAAAGGGGCTTTTGTGGGGAAGCAGCTACATTGCAAAGACCACAGGCCCCTCTGTGGCTTTCAATGACTGCCCCCCCCACCCCCGCCCCATTCCCAGAAAACCAAGCTGTTCATTGGGCCACGTTGGGCCTGATAATGTTGTTAAGAAAAAGCAGCCATGTCACTGAATAAACCAGAAAGGCCTTCTACCCCAATCAGAAAGTATTTCTTTGCTTTCCTTTCTTTTTGCAGCCATGCTGTGTGGCACGCAGGATCTTAGTTCCCCAAGCGGTGATAGAACCTAAGTCCCCTGCAGTGGAAGTGCAGAGTCTACCACTGGACTATCAATGAAGTCCCAGAAAGTATTTTTTGAAGCATCAAGAAACATATGATAATATATCAAGTACAGCAGGAAACTGTGGAAAAGCCACTTGGAAGACCCCATCCTCTGCTGGTTCCCAGATCCACCTCTTTGACTTTTCCCTTCTAATACCCAACAAGAGGAGTCCTGGGTGGGTGGGTATAAGGACCCCCATCATGGAGTAGCTTGAGTCTGCCATCACCTTTTTGGATCTGATCAGAGCAAGAGTAATATAGGACTTTGTGACTCAATCGATGCGTTAATAAATAAAGACTCAAGATGACACCACGACCAGTGCAGGAAGGTACACTGGCATCATTTTAAAAGATTTTCAATAAGGGTTGAAACGCAGAGTTTTTTTTCTGGCCAACGCTCAGTTAACCAGGAAATTAAATCAACATGAACAGGAGCTTCTCTTTAATGGCGGCATTTCTAGATTGCAGTAATCATGCTTCTTAATAATAATGATAATCCCTGACATCGGCACCGCACTTTCTTCTTCTCAAAGCACTTTCCATCCATTATCTCATTTGGTGGCTGTGCAAGCCAGGAAGGCAGGCTGGGCAGGGCAGTGCACCCCTGTCTACAGTGAGGACCCTGAAGCCCAGCGAAGCTGTGTGCCCAAAACTGTGTGCCTGGCAACGGACAGAAGACGGGGCTGGAAGTCAGGGTTCTGACTCTGCTTTCAAGTCCTGCTGAGATCTGGTGGCCTCTCTTTGCCCAGTCTAACTGCTTTCCCGTTTCCTGTTTTACTTCATCCTTACAATATGCCCACGAGGCAGGTGGGCTGGCTAGATCTGCCATGCTTGTGGCCTGGATGGGGTAGTCCAGGAGATGAGGGGCCATACACCTGCATTCCAGCCCTGCATCCTTCCTACCAACCAGCACGCTGGCCTCCCCAGGCGGGGAGCTCCGGCCTGAGCCTGTGCCTGGCCAGACAGCAGCGCTAGCTGCTGAGCGAGACAGAGTAAAGATCAAAGGAACACAGGGACCCCAGGGCTTCCTCTGATCCCAGCCCCAGGAGCAGGAGCCCGGCCCTGCAGGGAGGAAGCCAGGATGCCAGATGTCTGAGAGATGAAAGGCCCACAACTTCCTGCCCCACTGCCCCACTGAGCACAGCCTGGGTGCTTGGAAAAGCTGTGGGAGGGCATGGTAGTGGGTGGGCGGGCAGGTGGGGACCTGGGGAGCAAAGGGCAGCCCTCACCTTGCATCAAAACTCCCAGAACTTGAGTTCCTGCCCTGTGGCACTTGTACTGTCCTAATTCAGGAAGCCCCATCCCTTCCTTCCAGGTCCAACTCCATTTCTGCTTAACCAGCTTCCACCTACCCTATGAAGACAGGCACAAGGTTTGCCTCCTCCTCCAGGAAGCCCTTCTGGACACCTCACCCTCTGTACTTCCACCACAGCAAGGTGGAGATTGTGTTTGTGTCTTAATAGTCTGTGGACCTCTTTATCTGCTCAACAACAGGGACAATGCCTAGGAGCTATCACTGTGTTGGGCAATGCCTGCTGCTCATTTCATGTTTGTAGAATTGCATGAGGCTGACTTTGGATGCAACCAGTCCATTCTGAAGAGATCAGCCCTGGGATTTCTTTGGAAGGAATGATGCTAAAGCTGAAATTCCAGTACTTTGGCCACCTCATGCGAAGAGTTGATTCATTGGAAAAGACTCTGATGCTGGGAGGGGTTGGGGGCAGGAGGAGAAGGGGACGACAGAGGATGAGATGGCTGGATGGCATCACTGACTCGATGGACGTGAGTCTGAGTGAACTCCGGGAGTTGGTGATGGACAGGGAGGCCTGGCATGCTGCGATTCATGGGGTCGCAAAGAGTAGGACATGACTGAGTGACTGGACTGAACTGAACTTTGGATATTCTGTTCTTACTCTTCCCAGACTTGTGTTCAGCTGACACCTGGCCTTAGTTTTCAGTGTCTTCGAAGGGTAGGGCAGCTTCTCTGAGCATGGGGTGTTCATAGAAAGCTAAAGGCAAGGCTGGTTCTTAACCTTTTCTGGGTCTAAGGCCTCTGAGAATCTGATGAAGGCTGGGGCTTCCCAGGTGGCTCAGGGGTAAAGAATCTATCTGCCAATGCAGGAGACCCAGGTTCCATCCCTGGGTTAGGAAGGTCCCCTGGAGAAGGGACTGGCAACCTACTCCAGTATTCTTGCCTGGAGAATCCCATGGACAGAGGACCCTGGTGGGCTACAGTCCAGGGATCACAAAGAGTTGGACACGATTGAACAAGTGAGCATGCACACATGGCTTCTCTGCTCCCAGCCCAGAAGGATGCCCGAGGTGCATCAGCACTGCATTTCAGGAGTTCACACATCCAGTGGTCTGTGGGTGCTCTGCCTGTTGCCAGTGACGTAGGGACTCAAGATCCACCACAGCCCCATTCAATACACCCAACACGTACATCTTCCCAAGTGCCTCCATTCTAGGCCTTATGCTTCTCAGCGGCCTTGATAGCCTCAGTCCCTGACGGCTGCAAGGAGGCTGGGTTTGGGATTAGGAAAGGCAGAAGTGGGCTGCGTCATGGTTTATATCTTTAACACAAATTCCATCCCTGGGCCTGGAGTTCCCACAGCTGAAACTCCTGAGTTGAATTTTAAGTAACGACTTCCTGGCTTGAGGCCGGTTTTAAGACACAGAGTGATTGAGGTATTTTTGGAAATTGGGGGCACACATCACTTCTTGGCAACGTTGTGATTTTATTCATTAGTTGTACATTTTATTGGGTGTTTCTGGCAGAAAAATATATTAGGCGCAGAGCTCCAATGCTTCAGTTTCATGGGGGAGCTCATAACAGTGTCAGATCCTGAACGAGTAGGGAGCTGCCAGCCCGGTGGGGCAGGCTGGCTCCAGGGGACACAGCTGAGGATGCACTCCACCAGACCCACCCAGACTCTCGGTCCTAGACCGTTGTGAAGCCAGCCTGCCTTCATCTCCCTGTCCCCACCTCAAGCAGACATCCTCTAAGGGTCCCCCAGGATTTACCACCCAGGTCAGACCTTGCAGGTCTGAGTTCTCAGGTAGAGGCTCTGCTCTGGGATACGGAATTTCCATGAAGATGTTACAGGCCGACCCTGCAAGGTGACAGTGGCCTTTGAAATGACCTCCCTGAGTGTCCAGAAGGCTTGTCTGCTGTTAAAGGCCTGGGGGAGCCCGATGGGGTGGCTGTGGAGGGGAAGCGGAGGTTAAGAGAAAGTCTCAAAGAAATTTCACAGTATGGATGTTCCTTAAAAAAACTAAAAATAGAACCACTATATGATCCTGCAATCCCACTCCTGGGCATATACCCAGAGAAAACTATAACTTGAAGATACATGCGCCTCAATGTTCATAACAGCACTATCTGCAATAGTCAAGACATGGAAGTAAGATTAGTGTCCATCCACAGAGGAATGGATAAAGAAGATGTGGTCCATATATGCAGTGGCATATTACTCAGCCATAAAAAAGAATGAAACAATGCCATTTGCAGCAACATGAATGGGCCTAGAAGTTGTCATACGGAATGAAGTAAGTCAGACAGAGAAAGACAATATCATATGATATCGCTTATATGTGGAATCTAAAAAGTAAGGGTATGAAGAAACTTACCCAAAACAAAAATAGAGGTACAGATGTAGAAACAAACTTATGGTTACCAGGGAGTCAGAAGGGCAAGAGACATTGGGAGATTGGGACTAACGTATACACACCACTATGCAAATGGCTCCAACACTTGGCCACCTGATGTGAAGAGCCAACCATTGGGAAAGACCCTGATGCTGGGAAAGATTGAGGGCAGGAGGAGGAGGGGACGACAGAGGATGAGATGGTTGGATGGCATCCCTGACTCGATGGACATGAGTTTGAGCAGGCTCCTGGAGATGGTGAAGGGCAGGGAAACATGGTGTGCTGCAGTCCATAGGGTCGCAGAGCCAGATATGACTTGGTGACTGAACAACAACAAATGTAGATAACTAATAAGCCTGGCGAGCTATAGTCCATGGTCTCACAAAAAGCTGGACACGACTGAACGGCTAACATACACATACACAATAAGAACCTACGTTATAGCACAGGGAACTCTATTCAATAACTCTGTAATGGCCTATCTGGGGAAAGAAGCTAAAAACGAGTGGATATATGTGTATGTATAACTGAGTCACTTTCCTGTATACCCGAAACCAACACAACATTGTACGTCAACTATGCCCCAGGAAAAAAAATTCTCAGAGAGGTTCCAGAGTTTTCTGGGTGGAGCCATTGACTAGGAGACCCCCTTCCTCCCTTTTGAGCGCTTCACCTATGAGTGGACAGAGCCCCCACTCTTCTGTTGCAGGGGCTGTGATGGGGTCTTTGTGAGGTTCAAAGTCCCATCCTGGAGGGTCCTGGTCTTCTAACTACTAGTTGCCACCAAACCCCAAACCAAACAAAACCCTGGTGTTTTTCTAGAGAGAATGACCAGAGCAAGCTTCTAACAGGCAGTTTACCCACTTACAGTGCACACCTTCCCCACTGATAGTCCGTCCACCCAGATTTTCCTCTTATGGCTGTCTTATCCCTTCCTCCTCAGGCCTCACAGCGGGGTCTTTGTCTCCCTGCCCCCTCACTACCCTCCTCCAGCTTCACGGCCTTCTGCCCACCATATTCCAAGGAAGGCTTTATTTCCCCCTCCAGCCTTCCTCCCTGCTCTGCTCCAAGCTCACCTGTCCCATTGCCCATCAAGGGGCCTCGGAATGCCCCTGACTTACGTGACCCAGCCTTATGGCTGCACTCCCCACACCTGGGCCACCCCAGCTTCACCTGATGACGAATGGCACCACCTCCCTGCAGTGGCCCCAGTTAAAGTCTTTCTCCTCTCTGTCTCTCCCTCCAATCCACCTGTCACCAAGTTCCATCAGTTCTCCATCCTCAAGTAAGCCTGCCCACCCCCGACTCGGCCCCACACTCTGGAGACCACCTGGTTGGAGCCCCACCCCCTGCCACACGGACCGTCCACCTGCATCTCCCTGCTTCCTCCCTCCTCTCCTCCCCATCCCTCTTCTGACACTAGCCGGTGGACCCTAGGATTCCAGCACCGGCTCCCTGGCCCAAGAATGAACCCCACCCTCCTGACTTGGTCCTGGGGACCCGCCATCTGTTTTCCTCTCCAGTCATTCATGCTCCCCTGGGTTCGTCCTGCCTCTGCTGCCTTCTTTCTCTCCTGAGCTGTTCTCTCTGCCTGATGTGCTCCTCGCCACCTGAGTCTCAGTGCCACCTCCTTTTGGACACTGTATTCAGAGACACCCCCAGCCACGCGTGGTGCCTCCCTGCTGCCACCTAGGGCCCTACTGCCTTCGCAGCCTTTATTTTCCTTACTGTGGCACCCACCCTGGTTCACATTTCTGAGCAGTCACAGCTGGGTTTGGCCTGTTTTCCCACCTGGAAGCAAGAACTCTGGTGGCCGGGCTCCGTCCTGTTCAGGGAGGGCTCCCAGAGCCCCGGGGTGGGGGTAGGGGGGCGCTGTCCACCTGCTGAGTGCCGAGGGTAGGGGCCGCTCAGCCGCCCCCAGAGCCCAGGCCCTGCTGGGGGAGGGGGTGGTGTGGGGCAGCCCCCTTCTCCTGGTCTCCCTTCAGCTGGTCCTCAACCAAGCTCCTCCTCAAGTTTTACTGGAAATGAGAGGTTTGGACTTGCTACGGGCCTAGTTCCAGGCTGTGGGCTGGGCCCGCTGGCCAGAGAACTGTGAGCTAGAGCTGGTGGAAGAGGGTTTCCTGGGGCCGAGTTAGGGCTTGTCCCCTAAAGCATCTTTCCTAGTTGGAGTCTTTCACCTGAGCTAGGGGGACAAATGGAAGCTGGCCCAGGAGGGGTTGTGAGAATGTTCTGCAGAGAGCATGCAGGGCTAAAGTGAAATCAGCTCCTTAGCTGCAGGACTTGTCAGAACCTTGGGGATACCCTGCCTTGGAGGATCTCTGGGTGGGCCTTGTGCGGGCAGGATTTCCAGGCTTATTTGACCGTGAACCTGACCACCTCTTGGGACCCAAGTGTTTCTTGGAACACAATTTGGGAACCACTGATAGAGTTCAAAGTCAAGGGAAACCACCATTAGCAGTTGCTGAAAGGCAGGGCCCTCTGTAGTTTCTGGGTCCCTTTCCCCTGGGGCCCATCCCTGGCCTGGCCTGAGGCTCACCAGGCATTTGAGCTGCTTACAGGTGACCACCAGGTTTCTAAGGAAACCTGACCAGCTGGGTGCACTGTCCCCACAGCCCTCCCCTCTCCAGAATGCCCCTTTCCTGGCATCTATGACCACAGCCGTCTTTCCTGACCTGGGTACCCCAGGCTGCTGGGGTACCCATGGGCAGACATGGGACTGAGGTGGATTCCCTTCTCTCAGGCTGAGCAGGTAGGGGAGAGGCAGGCAGGAGAAGGGCATTGGATTGGTAGGGGGAAGTAGATTTAATCTTAATTACAGGTGATGGGGATTTCAGGAGGGGAGACTGCTATGAAAAAGAAAGCACCCCCCATTCTGCTCTTACACGAGGGTTAATGCTCTAGCAGGGTGTTAGTGGCTGGGGCAGCAGTGGAGGGGGCGGCTGGGGTGCCAACGGCGGCATCAATGATCTGAGTTAATTTGCAACATCTCTTGCTGCAAACAGGACAAATCCCTAGACCCTGGTGGCTGGGGCGAGGTGGGTGCAGCAGCCCAGGAGAGCATCAGGTGGGGAACGGCTGCCAGGTGTTTCTCTGTTTGTTCCCACAGGTCCTTTAACACAGCCCCGAGGGAGAACTGAACTCAGTCCCCCGCATCATGCAAAACGTGGGCCTGGAGGGCTGGACCTCAGGCCTGGGCGAAGCTGGAAGGGGAGGAGGAGTCAGGGTGTGAGAAGGAGAGAGGAAAGGAAATAGACCAAGGTGCTCAACAGAGACGTGAGAAGCGAGGGTAGTGGCAGCCAGTGGGTGGGGGTGGCACAAAGACTGGGGGTTGGGGATGCCAAGCTCGTCCCTGGAGAGCTCTGACTTCCAACCTTGAGGTGATGCCCATGGCTCCTGGGACTTCTGGCTCTGATTGCTGTGGGCTGGGGTGCAAAAGCATGTGTCAATGGCAAACACTTGATCCAGCTGAGCCCTCATGCCTGCTCCTTAGGCTGGAGGAGATGAGTGTACATGTGGCCTTAACCTTGTTGGCAGGGAGGCGAGGCAGGTAAGGGGCTCAGGAGGGGCCTTACCCACAGCTGATTAGAATGGGCGTTCGTGATCTGTTACTGGTTTGAGATGCAGGTGGGGACGCCTTCCAGTTTGCAGGGGGAAATGGAGCCCTGTGCCTCCTATAGGTCAGGGCCACTCCAGGGTTTGTAGTGCAGGCCCTGGAATTGGCAGAAAGCAGCGCAATTTCACCAGAGACCCAAGTGGCCCAGAGCGAGAACCTTCAGGAGCTCATATCCTCCCGGCCTCAGCCAGTGGTGGGCCCCAGGTGCCTGGATGCTAGGGGTCCTGCAGCCGCAGCCCCGACTCCTAGCCTCTGGCTGTGAAGTGGGAGACAGCTCCCCTTTCTGTGGAGTTAGAGGGATGGTGGTGCAAGAAGTGGTTAAAAATGCAAAAAGTTGTTGGTTTTGATAAAGAAAAATGCAGCTGCAACATCTGTTTGACTCTTGTTTGCAGCTTCATCAACGCTAAGTGTTCAATAAATCAGGGTGGCATGGCGCTCCGTTTCTTCAGTGGCTCGGTCATTAATCTCGTGCCAGTTCTCATGAAAAATGAAGGAGAGAGGCCGTGTGATGGTGAAAATGTATACATTACCCAGAAAGTCATAATAGCATGTAATAGTGGCCACACACCTCCCCACTAGGGCTGGGGGGAGGGGGTGGGGGCCGGGACTGAGCGCCACCGGCCTGGGAGGAGGCGGGAGGCAGAGAGCAAGTCTGCAGCATTCGCGAGTCCATTCTGTGGTTGCATTTGTCGTCTGAGCAGATTCTGAGAGCCCTCTGATCATCACAGGCAGAGGCGTCCCCATACCTGGGTGCTTTACGAACGAGGCTAGGCGCCCATAAAACAGGAGTGCAAAGCTGGCAGAAAGAAGGGCAGGATTTATGAGAGAAGGAATAAATGATGATACCAGGCAGCTCAGGGCCAGGGGTGTCACCACACTGCAAAGCAGAGAGAAATCCTCTCACATGGGCTCCAGCTGCTCTGGGCGGCCTGGCACCTGCCCGCTGCCCTGGATAAAGGTATGGGGTGGGACCACTGTCCCCCTTAGGTCTCCAGGGGTCTATCGGCCCCTGCAGCCTGCCAGGCCCTCCTCGTTGTCTTTTCCCTACCTAGGGAAACCCAGTTGTTCCCATGACCGAGTCCACATTTTACCACCATCTCTGGAGGTGTGCTGGGTGCTTCTGGGGGGGCAGGACCATGCCTGTACCCCCAGAATGCACCTCCCAATGGGCGCCTCTATTTGCAAAGATTGCTTTCTGAGTGTCAGTGATGTGTGGGCCCCACCTTTATGCCCCATGAAGGTCTCATTATTCACTGCATTCAACAACCCACAGAAGCAGTTGCCATTATTACATGTTTGAGGGCTGCAGACTCTCATGCTCAGGACTCTGTGATTCAACCCAGGCCTGAGCTCCATGCCAGTATCACCTCCCCTCCACGGGGGCCTTGGGGCTCCAAGGGAGCTCGCCAGACAGCAGGTGGAGGGCTGCGGACCTAGCCTCGATGCCCTGAGCAACCACAATGAAGATAGAGCTTTACCAGAGCATAAACAGATCCAGGGAGCCTGGCTGGGTCCATGGGGCCCTGGGAGCTGCTGGAAAGTGGTGGGGTGGGGTGGCTGTGGCTCCACGGGGCACAGCCAAGGCGGCAGAGCCCCTGTCTCAGTGTCAAGGACCTGTGGTGGTCAGGACACCCTAAGTGGTCAGGCAGGGCTGTAGAGTTTGGGGGAGGTTGGGGACACCTGGAGCTGAGCACCTGGCAACTGGGTGGTGGTGGGGGGCAGAAGCAGGTCCCCAGAGTTGGGGCCTGTTGAAGAAGCCAGAAGACAAAGAAAGGAGGCAGAGTAGGATATGAAAGAGGTGCCCCTGGGCGTCCCTAGTAATAGGCAAAATCAGCTGTCAGTTGTGGGCTTCCTGGGAGCCAGACCCACATCCCTGGCTGGGTACCGGATGCCGCTGCAGTCCCAGCAGGCAGGAGACACAGAGAACCTCCTTGCTCCTTTGCCAGTGCTCAGCAGAGTGGGGACCTGGAGACACTTGGGGGGCTCACAAGGGGCCTCATCTCCTGCTCCAGGCAGGGAAAGAGGCTAGCAGCCTTGGGGGAGCTCCCGCGGCCCCCTCCGCCAGGCGGCCCTCATTAAGCCTGCACGTGCACCAGAGGGAGTCGGGGGCCTGCAGCCCATCCCCGCTTTGGAGGGAGGCTTGGAGACTTAATTAGTTAATGTGGGTGAAGTGGTCTAAAGATGAAAAACCCTGGGTAACTGCTGAGTGCTGCGGCTGCTGCCGCCGCTGTTACACAATTACCAGAATTTACCAGTCATGGGAATACAGTTAAACAATTTCCACCTGGTGTGGGCTTCCAGGAACCCTGCTGGCTTGGGGGATGGCCAGCTCGGTCCTCTTTCACCCACAGGTGATGTAGGGAAAACACACGAATTGTGGGAAATCACACCTGGTACCGTCCTGACCACCCAGGGACACTGAAGTGGAGAATGTGTCTCTCAGCCCGTGAAGTTAAAGATGCCTGGGCTCAATGGATGCTGCTGGTCCAGACTTTCTGAAAGCCTCCAAGCAGGTTCTATCCAAAGGCCCCTGGAAGGTCAAGCCATCCTGGAGGATGCTGCTGGGGAGAAGGTTTAACTGCGCAGGTGGACCTCAAGGCCCCACCACACCTGTGGGTGGGATGTGTGGGCACGTTTCTGGATGGACAAATGGAAGCCAGAAGATTCACGCTGGCTCAGGACCAGGCCATGTCTTACTTAAATCATTATGCTTTGGGGGAAGAAATTCCCAATAATATCTCCACGTTTGCAGATGATGCGAAACTGTCCCGGGTGATGAAGCGCCACATCATTTGTGATCGGTCGTGAGAGGACTTGTTTAGTGGGTGCAAAGTGACAGATGGCACCCAGTGTGCGGGAAGCGCAGGGCCCTGGAAGCTGTTCAAACTAGTTTTTAATTAAAGGGATGCTTTCTGTGCCATTGGGCTTCCCAGGTAGCACTAGTGGTAAAGAACCTGCCTGCCAATGCAGGAGATGTAAGAGACTCTGGTTCGAACCCTGGGTTGGGAAGATCCCCTGGAGAAGGGAATGGCAACCCACTCCAGTCTTCTTGCCTGGAGAATCCCACGGACAGAGGAATCTGGTGGGCTACAGTCCCATGGGGTTGTAAAGAGTCCGACACAACTGAAGTGACTGAGAATGCATGCATTTTGCGCCATTAAACTTTGTCCTGAGGGTGGAAGGTGGGGGCACCTTGAGGATGGGTTAATCCAGTCTGGGCTCTGAGCCTGGCACTGCCCCATTTGCCAAGGCCAAGGCCCTAACGGGCTGGCTCCTGCTGGGTCAGCATGGACCCTGCCTGGCACCCGCTCCTCACTTGGTCATGGGCGGGTTTGATGGGCTGTGCCTCTGCTTACCACTATCCCAAAGCCAGGAGGGAAAACCAATGTCGTGGTGGGAAGGCCACAAGGAGTCGCAAAGAGAGGAGAGCCTGGGAGTCAGAAAAGAGGGTTCAGGACTTCCCTAGTGGTCCAGTGGTTAAGGCCTGCCAACGCATGGGACTCGGGTTCAATCCCTGGTCCCGGAAGATTCCACATGCCTTGGAGCAACTAAGCCCATGGGCCACAACTACTGAGCCTGTGCTCCAGAGCCCGCACTCTACAACGAGAGAAGCCACTGCAGTGAGAAGCCCCTGCTCACTACAACCAGAGAAGCCCTCGTGCAGCAACAAAGACCCAGAGCAGCCATAAATAAATAAATAAAAATTTTATAAAAGGATGCTGCTGCTGCTGCTGCTAAGTCGCTTCAGTCGTGTCCGACTCTGTGCGCGATCCCATAGACAGCAGCCCACCAGGCTCCGCTGTCCCTGGGATTCTCCAGGCAAGAACACTGGAGTGGGTTGCCATTTCCTTCTCCAATGCATGAAAGTGAAAAGTGAAAGTGAAGTCACTAGGAAGAACTAAATTAAAGAAAAAAAAAAAAAAAGAATAACACAAATTGCCTGTGGAGGCTGGTGGGCCTGTCCACTCAGGAAGACACCTGGGGTTTCTGGAAGCCAGTGTCCAGAGTTGTGCTGGCACCAGGAAGGACCAAGCCTGGAGCGCCTGGCACGAGGGCTCTTCATCACAAACCTTGACTTGGGGCAGTGAGTGCAGGGGCGAGGGGAGGCTCCCTTGTGGAGGCGTGGGTGGCCATGCTGAAAACAAGATAAGGATTTTTCTGGCCAGAAAGACAAAATGCTGAGCGGAAATGTGACTCAGCTCTTCCAGGTCAGAAAAAGGAGAAGAAGGTGAAGGCGTGTTTTTCCTCTCCAGATTCCCGAATACTAAGAATATGGGTAACCCCCTGGAGCTCAGGGAGGCAATTTAAGCGCAAACTCTGCACAGCGGGCAGTTAATGTAGGAGACTCATTATCTCCAGGGAGACATGGGCTGAAATAATATGAAATAGATTTTTTTTAAAAACGGGCGACATTAGTTCCTGGATGGCTGATCCGTAAGGTGTTACAGAAGGAGGGCAGGAGATTGGGGGTCATCTCTCTCTTGGAGCTACCAAGATGCTTGGTGTCCCCCATCCCCTACCCCACCACTTCAGGAGGGACGGACCCAGGCTGGAAGTGTCAGCTGGGGTGTTTACTGCCTGCTGTTGCCTGCTTGCCAGGCACTGGACAGGACACCGGGGTCTGGCAGAGCCTGAGTCTGGATGAGATTCCATTTCTGTCTCCTGTTTGTCATCTGATCTCACCTTGAATTCATTTCTGAGTTATTAGAAATCACTGCAAGGCTTGCTGCAACCAGCCCCGGGGTAAGAAGCCCTGGCCCTTTCACTGGGACGTGGTGCTCGAGGGACAGGATTGAGCTCAGGGTGGGCAAGCCCCGGCCCAGCAGGACGGAGGGTGGGACGGCTAGGCATGGGGTGATCAGCTGTCAGCAGGCTGAAGCCCCGCTCCTCTGACCTCCTCTCCTCCCCTAGGAGCCAAATCCATGGGCCACATGAACCCACCCCTCCCCACCAGCTTCAAAGAAACTCTGCCTGTGTCTTAGACTCACTGTAGATACCTGGGAGGCTGGAAGCCAAGCCCACTGCTGTCCCCTCCCTGACCCTCCCGCTCTAAGGATGGCGCATTAGCTGTGCTCCCAGGACTGATGTGTGTGCTCAGAATTCTGCCCCATTAGGCAGCAAGTCAACCTCATTAGGGGGCTTCCCAGGTGGCTCAGTGGTAAAGAATCTGCCCGCCAATACTGGAGACCTGAGTTTGGTCCTTGGGTTGGAAAGATCCCCTGGAGAAGGAAATGGTGACCCACTCCAGTATTCTTGGAAAATTCCATGGACAGAGGAGCCTGGTGGGCTACAGTCCATAGGATCACGAAGAGTGAGACATGGCTGAGCACATTGCCAATCCATCAGATGACAATGACCCCAAACAGTCATCCAGGAGTCTCCAGAGTGACTGACACACTCTGGAGCCTTTCCTGTCCACTGGCTCCTCACACCAGCTCTGGGGGAAGCTGAGCATTGCCACCAGACCCATCAGTCACATGAGCCCCCTCTGACTGATGTGATCTGCCACTGGGCTAATGGGAGGCAGAGCTGGACACGACTCCGGTACATTTGGTGTTCTCATGGTAAGAGTATCCAAGTGTTCTTTAGGAAACCAACCATCTCTTCCCAACTGAGTCCAGGGTCGGAACATGTGATTCAGGCTGTGCAATCAGAGCCCTGTGTTCTCTGGGCTGCAGTGATTGGCCATGAGTCCCAACCAGAGGCAATCAGAGATAATCCCTGGACTTGGGAGGAATCCCTGGGTCAGGGGATGGGGGGCGAGCAGAGACGACGCTCTTTCCCACCGGACATGACCTGGGATGAGGAAGCCTAGAGCTCCTGGAAGCCACCTCTTGCCAATACATAGAGTCCAAGAAGGAGACATATAGAAGAGACAGAGTCAAAGGAAGGAGACCATAAGTCTCCATGCCAGTGACTGAGTCCCTGGATCCAAACGTGCCTGAAGCCAGCCCACCTCCAGACTGCTCGGGAACTTGAGTGCCCAAATCTCCTCTTGTCTGGAGCCAGTTCAAGCTGAATTTTTCTGTTGCATCAACCGAGAGCCCTAACTCCAAAACAGACCATATGTCTTCCTTTTACTAAGTCTGTCCTCTGGTTACCACAACAACCAGCATCACCATGGCTACCAAGAGCTACCAACTATTCAGCACCTGTATGCTCCAGTGTTGGGTGCTAAGTGGTTCACAGCTCTCAGTACATTGACCCCTCAGGAGGCAGGACTGGGTACATCATTTTTACTTTACACACGAGGAATATGAAGGCAAAACTGAGTAGCCTACCGCCCCTACTCCACCAGGTCTGTCTGACGCTAAAAGTGCTGGTGAGTTAGGGTGGTCCAGATGTGTGCTCTGGAGATCACTGCCTGGGTCTGAGCCTGGGTTCTGCTACTTCCCCAACATGAGCCTTAGGCAAACACATCTCAGTGCCTCAGTTTTATCACCTATAAAAATAATAATACTTACTCCACCAAGTTGTTATGACAACTAAATGAGATAAGGCATTTAAACGGTGGCCGACACATGGCAAACCTTCAAAATTGCCAAGTATTCTCACAACTGACTCCCTGAACCTGTGTGACTTTGTCTCACAATATTGCTACAGAGAATGTCTCCCTAAGATCTTTTGAGGACTTCTATATGGAACAAAACCAAATTGATCCAGACGTTGCTTATTTGGGAAGTATAATTCTTAGGCAGGAGCCCATCTAGGCAAAGTCAAGATATTCTCTTCAAACACTGAAGAAGCATCTTTGTCCCCAGTGGATGCTCAAGCCATTGAAGGGTCTAAATGAGCTAAAACTGGTCATTCTTGTCCAGACAACAGGATCACTGAGACAATTCTTGGCTATTTTCCAAGTGCTGGAGAGAAACAAAACCACATTTCTTGAAAAAAATTTTGTAATTTAAGTGTCCATGAATTTAAAGAGATATCCACCCCACCCTTATTCAGCCATATCTCCTAGTGTGTGGCATTCTCCTAGGCCTCTAGAGTCATTTCTGGTCCTCAGCCAGATGATACAGGTGTCAGATGACTGGCAGGTCCTTAAGGAAACCAGATCTTCCAGTCTCTTCCCTAACGATCACCAGTTACCTCCTCATCTGGTTATGGTTCAGTCGCTTAGTTATTTCCAACTCTTTGTGACCACATGGACTGCAGCACACCAGGCTTCCTGGTCCTTCACTATTTCAATGTCCATTGAGTCAGTGATGCCATCCAACAATCTCATCCTCTGTCACCTCCTTCTCCTCCTGCCCTCTATCTTTCCCAGCATCAGGGTCTTTTCCAACGAGTCAGCTCTTTGCATCAGGCAGCCAAAGTATTAGAGTTTCAGTTTCAGCATCAGTCCTTCCAAAGAATATTCAGGGTTGATTTCCTTTAGGATGGACTGGTTTGGTCTCCTTGCAGTCCAAGGGACTCTTAAGAGTCTTCTCCTACACCACAGTTTGAAAGCATTAATTCTTCATCAAGACATCTGGATGCTTTACATATTTTAATTTGTTCAGGAGAGATCCTCAAGGATCCTGCAAATCACAGGCTTTGAACTGAACTGTCTGCATATTCCTCTTGGAGCAGAGGATGACGCAGGTGAGAGGAAACTTGGGGATCATCCAGGCTCCACCCCTTTCTGCTTCCAGTTGAGAAAACTGAGCCAAGAGAGGCTATGGCTTGTCTGGTATCTCCCAATGAGGACAGAGCCCCTCCAGCACCTCTGCTGGCATCCTGCTCTGCCCCTTCCTGGGGGCTTTAGAACCATCTGAAGCCAACAGTCATACCATTCTTGCTTCACAGAGAGGATGTGCAGAAGGCCAGAGCTGGTCTGTTCACCCACATGGCACTCGCAATGAGGCGGGCTTCCTGGCCACTGCCCTCCTCTGCAACCTTGACTGTGAATAGGCTCCTGAGATCTGCAGTGGCTGGAATGAGAGCTTGTGCTTCTTGTTCACCATCTTCCTGGTGGGAGCAATGGTGGGGAAGGTGCTCCAAGCAGGAAAGTCTGGGGGGCTGAGACCTGGGCCACCCTCCCCCTATTCTGAGGGTGCGCCCCAGGAGCCCCTCCACTGAATCCCGTGTGTGTTCCTGTGGTGTCACTTCAGTTGTGTCCGATTCTTTGTGACCCTACGGACTGAAGCCCACCAGTCTCCTCTGTCCATAGGATTCTCCAGGCAAGAATACTGGAATGAGGTGCCATGCCCTCCTCCAGGGGCTCTTCCCAATCCAGGAATGAAACCTGCGTCTCTTGCGTCTTCTGCATTGCAGGCAGATTCTTTATCGCTGAGCCACTGGGGAAGCCCCCCACTAAATTCTACTAAAGACATAAACCCCAAGGCTCTCCCTTGACTGACAAATAGGCCGGCTGTGGAGGCAGCAGAGGATGACTTGTGCCTGGGCCACAGAGCATCTGTAGGACTTTTACGCTCTGCAACTGTAATGGTGAGATTCCAGCAATTGTCTTAGAAGGAATCATGATTAAATTGAGCTGTATGTTTTTCTAATGTGTTCCCCAGTTTCTCCTTAATACCTTGGTAGGACAAGATAAAGTGTAATCACTGAAGTAATTGTGGCACTCAACAGTTTATGCCTTGAAAGAGTGACTGGGGGTTAACAGAGCCATGGCAGGGCAAGGCTTGGATTTGAAATTTCAGTTTTTATTTGTGTTATTTTCTTTGGAAATCCCTCTTTATCTCCCTTCTTTCTCCACTGGCTCCTGGAGCTTGCTGATATAACCTGTAAGCCTCCCTGGGTAATAATGGGACCTGTCTTACAAATAACACAGGCAAACGGGAGCCGCCCCTCTGCAGAGCTGCTGTGGCGGGGCCCTCCTTCCCCAGAGCCCATGCTCTTGTGGGCAATGCCAACTGTCCCCTAAACCGGCAGGGCTCAACATCCTGGGTCCCAACACCAATCAAGACCTGATCACTGAGTCCTGAAACTACCGACTGCAGCCAAGAGGCTGGGCTGCCCAATGTTGGCCCCCCATAGACAGCTCACCAACTCTGGCAACTCCTGGAACCATCCCCCATCCTGGCAAACGTCAAAGGTGCCCTTGGGGCAGAGGGCTATGGCCCACAGGAGCCTGAGGACCGCATCCCTCTCCAGATGGCCTCCCCCAGTTTCCTCTGGGGTCTCCAGGCATCTGCCAGTGGAAGCAGGCTGGGGAACATCAGAATGGTAGTGGGACACCATGGCTCCCGTGGTGCCCAAGTCTACAGAGCCGTGACACCAGCAGAGCAGAAGGAGGGTGGAAACCTGGGACAGGCGAGGTCCTTTTCTCTGTCCCCGAGGCCACTGCCCCAGTCTGGTCCTCACAGCCTTAGCCATGCAACCTGGCACAGCCCTCCTGCGGGTCTCCCTGCCTGAAAGCCAGCTCCTCTCATTTGCCTCCCAGAGCCCTCTCCCCTCATCCCAGTCCTGGTGGTGAGTCCGCTGGCTGCTAAGCTTCCCTGGTGCCTCATTTCCTGTGAATGCAGCTCACTCCTGATAACAAAGCCCTCACGATGGGCCAGGTCTGCCTTTCATCCACGCCCCCTTGAGTACTGCCCTCAGACCCCCAGCTCAGTCCTCAGGACCACTCAGCCTGCTCTGCCCACCTGCTCTGCCTACCCTGTTCCAGGGCCTGGAACCTTCCACCCAACTCAGCAAGTTCCCGTTCCACCTGCTTGTCGAGACCCTGCTCAGATGCCACCTTGTCCTTGGAAGCTTCCCTTTATCCTCCCAACCAAAAACATTTGCATTCTCCTTGGACACCCAGATCAGCCCTCGGGGCCTCCTGCAGTGTCCTTTCCAGTCCTCTTCATCACACTGATTGTGCACCAAGTCCATGCCCCTCTCCAGACACCAGCAGCAACATGGTAGGCTTGGAGCGTATTGTGCTCAGTGAAATGTCAGACAGAGGAAGACAAATACTGTGTGCTATCACTCAGATGTAGAATCTAAAACTACTCAACCAACTAGTGACTGTAACAGAAGAGAAACAGACTCACAGATAAAGAGAGCACACCAGTGGATACCATGCAGCGGGGAGGGGAAGATAGGGGGAGGGGGCTAAGCGGTACAAGCTGCCACATATAAATATACAAGCTACGAGGATATATCATACAGCACAGGAAATATGACCATAAATGAAGTGTAATCTTTAAAAATTGTGAATCACTATATTGTACACCGGGAACTTGCATAATGTCGTGCATCAACTATACTACAGGTTAACAAATAAACAAATGCCAGGCTTCCTGAGAGCAAAGTCTATGACAGAAGGAAGTCCATTCCTTGGTAGGGGACCAACAAGTGTTGGCTGAGTCAGGGCTGGGTGACCTCTTCTGCCCTGGGGGTGTGGTGAAGGGGGTGCCCAGCCTGGACTGGCACAGGCAGGGATGCTGTGTCAGAGAGCAAGGGTGTCAGCCAGCGGCTCACACACACCACACACAAATAGACACACCCCACCACACACACGCACACTCACACCCCTCCCATCCACACACACCACCCGTCCACACACACCACACACATATACACACATACCACACACATACACACACCTCCCACCACACACATCACACACATGTATACACATATCACACACACATATATATGCCACACACCACACATACACCACACACAAATAGACACACCCCACCACACACACACACACACACACCACCCATCCAAACACACCACACACATGTATACACATATTACACACATACATACACATATATATGCCACACACCACACACACACCACACAAACACCACACCCATACACACACCTCTCATCTACACACACCACACACATATATACACATATCACACACACACATATGCCACACACCACATAAACATCACACATACACCACACACACCACTCACATACATATAGCACCCATCCACACATATCACACAGATATATACACATATCACACATGACACACACACCACATACACACCACACACATGCATGCCACACACCACACACATACACACACCTCCCACCACACACACCACACACATACACACACATAGGCCACACACCACACACACACCACATACACACCACACACATACATGCCACACATCACACACATACACACACCTCCCACCACACACATACACACACATAGGCCACACACCACACACACACCACACACAAATAGACACACCCCACCACACACACACACACACACACACACCTCCCATCCACACACACCACCCATCCAAATACACCACACACATGTATACACATATCACACACACACATACACATATATATGCCACACACACACACCACACACCACACACACACACACACACCCCTCCCATCCATACACACCACCCATCTAAACACACCACACACATGTATACACATATCACACACACACATACACATATATATGCCACACACACACCACACACCACACACACACAAACATACACCCTCCCATCCATACACACCACCCATCTAAACACACCACACACATGTATACACATATCACACACACACATACACATATATATGCCACACACACACACCACACACCACACACACACACACACACCCCTCCCATCCATACACACCACCCATCTAAACACACCACACACATGTATACACATATCACACACATACATATACATATATATGCCCCACACCGCACATACACCACACAAACACCAACCCATACACACACCTCTCATCTACACACACCACACACACATATACACATATCTCACACACACACATATGCCACACACCACATAAACATCACACATACACCACACACACCACCCACATACATATAGCACCCATCCACACATATCACACAGATATATACACATATCACACACCACACACACACCACATACACACCACACACATACATGCCACACACCACACACATACACACACCTCTCATCTACACATACCACACACATACACACACATAGGCCACACACCACACACACATACATACACCTCCCATCCACACACACCACACACATATATACACATATCACACACACATGCCACACACCACACACACACCACACACATCACACACATATATACACACATCACACACATACACATGCACACGCCACACACACACACCCCATATATACACACACCTCCTACCACAAACATATATATACATATCACACACACATATGCCATACACCAAACATACACATACCACACACTCACACACACACACACACACACACACCCCTCAGTTGTGAGGCTCACAGCTCTCTTGTTTGTTTTCAGGACTCACGGCTGCTTGAAGCTGAAAAGACAGACGCTGGGCCAAGGGCCTTGGCGCCAGCCCAGGGTAACTGGGACACCCGTGTTTGCAAAGAAAGCGTTTGTGAAGTGTGAAGAAATCAGAGCAGCGCTGTTCAAAAACTGTTTAAATTTCGCTCAAAATGTTCTATTTTGTGTAAGGAGAGAGTCCCTTTAGAAAAACACTCGCTGACGTTTGTGAACTGATGTTGCCATGGAGCCGTGAAGAGGAGCTAGCTACCAGGCATGGCAGTTAGTTATGCGAGTGCTAAGTCGCTTCAGCTGTGTCTGACTCTTTGCAACCCCATGGATCGTAGCCCACCAGGCCCCTCTGTCCGTGGGGATTCCCCAGGCAAGAGTACTGGAGTGGGTTGCCCTGCCTTCCTCCAGGGGATCTTCCTGACCCAGGGATTGAACCCACGTCTCTTACATCTCCTGCATTGGCAGGCAGATTCTTTACCACTAGTGCCTCCTGTGAAGTTAATTCTGTGGTTGTAGGTGAATTGAGCCCACAGCTCCCTTTGGGGAAAGCTGATGGGAAGGGGAAGCAAAGAGGCAAAAGTTGAAATAGTACCTCTTGTGATGGAGGATTTTCAACTCACTAGAGCAAGGTGCCTTTTTTTTTTTTTTTTTAAAGCATTTTCTTTATGCCCCCTTGCTGCATAGGAGAAAGGATGCAAAGCTTTCTCTCCAGTTATCTTGAGATGAGGGGTCCAGCTGCCCCACCCCTCAGTGGGTGCTCCAGGGGAGGACTCCTCGCCCCTTAGAGGGACAGTTGCTCTACAGTTCACTCTACAGAGTGAAGAAGAATGCAGTGCTCACTCCAAAGGGTGCTCATTTGTTCATTCATTCATTCAGCACACATTACACACATGTACTTAACGAGAGCTATGATGTACCAGGGCTGCTCCAGGTTTGGAGTCCGTGGTAAACAAGTCTAAGTGCCTTGCTCTTAACAATCTTGGGAAAGACAAACTAGAAATACTTGAAGAGGTGCTGGGACTTACCTGGTGGTCCGGAGGTTAAGAATCCGCCTTCCAATGCAGGGGACACGGGTTCAGTCCCTTATCAGGGAACTAAGATCCCACATGCTGTGAGGCAACTAAGCCCATGGGCTACAACTAGAGAGACCTCGTTCCACAACTATAGAAAACCCACAAAGCCCCAGTGTAGCTAAAATATAAAATAGAAAAGAAGAGGTGCTTTGAATACTGCCAGGTGCTATGCTATTAGGGGCTTCCCTGATATCTCAGTTGGTAAAGAATCCACCTGCAATGAAGGAGAACCCGGTTCAATTCCTGGGTCGGGGAGATAGCGTACCCACTCCAGTATTCTTGGGCTCCCTGGTGGCTCAGCTGGTAAAGAATCTGCCTGCAATGCAGGAGACCTGAGTTTGATCCTTGAATTGGGAAGATCCCCTGGAGAAGGGAAAGACTACCCACTCCAGTATTCTGGCCTGGAGAATTCCATGGATTGTATAGTCCATAGGATCGCAAAGAGCTGGACACAACTGAGCGAATTTCACTTTCACTTTCAGGTGCTATGAGCATAAAAAGAGCCAGTGATGGGTGAAGGTGGGTGAGTGCATTTGACCAAGGAACTGAGGAGGTGACCTTGAGCTGAGTTTGAAATGGTAAGAATCCGGTCATGGGAAGACCTGGGGAAACAAGGGTTCAGCCCACGGAAGCGTGAAAGGAAGAGCCTGGGGCAGCTCAGGGCCATTCAGGAAAAAAAGCTTTGAAAAGATGAAATGGAAGTTCTGCTCAAAGGCTGAGCTTTGGGGCTGGTGAGGCAACTAAGCCCCATCCCTTCCGTGATGGGAACTCTGCATCTACCCCATGTCCAACTGCTGCCGGGCCCAGAGCTGGGTTGGGTTAGTCCAGTGCTGGTGTTAGTGTCAGTCACTAAGTTGTATCTGACTCTTTGTGACCCCCTGGACTGTAGACTGTCAGGGTCCTCTGTCCATGAAATTTCCCAGGCAAGAATACTGGAGTGGGTTGCCATTCCCTTCTCCAGGAGATCTTCCCGACCCAGGGATTGAACCCAGGTCTTCTGCATTACAGGCAGTTTCTTTACCAGCTGAGCCACCAGGAAAGCCCCCTGGGCTTAGTTAGTATTTGTTAAATAAGCAACACAGACCAAGAACATTGATGTTGAATGAGCTTCCACCTTAAACTTAAAAGTCAGTCTGTCAGTGGAAGGAAAGCCTGAACATTTTTACATCAAATCACCTGGAAAGACTCATATGGGTAGCCAAGATACTGCAGAGACAAAACATACAATTTTATCCATTACTAGGAAAATCTACGTTGTTCAAGGCTTTTTATGAAAAAAACAACAACAATGTTTTCTTGGCTATTTATTGAATGAAGACATAAAAAAATGGGTTGTAATTAAGTCAGTAGTTTTCAGTAGTGGGAGTCCCTTGTTCAGCAAGATCAAACCAGTCAGTCCTAAAGGAAATCAACCCTAAATATTCATTGGAAGGGCTGATGCTGAAGCTGAAGCTCCAACATTTTGGTGACCTGATGTGAACAGCTGACTCATTGGAAAAGACCCTGATGCTGGGAAAGATTGAGGGCAGAAGAAGGGACAGAGAACGAGATGGTTGGATGGCATAACCAATTCAATGGACATGAGTTTGAGCAAACTGTGGGAGATGGTGAAGGACAGGGAAGCCTGGCATGCTGTAGTCCATGGGGTTGCAAAGAGTCGGACATGACTTAGCAACTGAACACAACAGAAACTAACTTTGCAATGAATATCAGATAGAAAGAGTGTACCAATCTGTTATCTCGCCAACAGCCAGGAGATGGAAAAAACTTGGGCTTTCCTTGAGCCAAGGAAAGCAGGCCTTGGCTCAAACCCCAGCAGAGCCACTGGAAATGCTGTGTGGTCTTGGGCAAGTTATTTAACCCTCTTAGTCTCACATCCCTCACATATAAAACACCTGTCAGGGTGACTGTGGGGATCCAAGGAGAAAATGAAAAAGGGACCCCCAAACCATCCCCAGCAAGTAGTAATCACTCAGTCATTGATTGATGAATCACAAAGAAACCACTCTGCCCTTCTGCCCCCTCCACCTCTAGGGCCAGGAAATCAAAGAGCCTGGTCAACTTTATAGTGACTTTGGAGGCAAATAACTCCCTGACAGTCGTTTCTGTAAAACCATAGGTTTGATGTGACTCCAATGTCGCATGAGGTCACCCTGCAGAAGATGCCATGTTTTGTCCTTAGCTGTATTCTCTCTAGAGGCAGAGGGGGTTGGTTGGGAAGCCAAGATGTGGCGGAGTTGAGCTGATGCCTAGAATTTTGCAACAAGCCAGGTAAAAAACAATCAAAGTGACCTTCTCAGAAGCAATGGTCCCATCATGGCCAGGTGTGTGGCTGGCATTCTCACCCTGGTCTGGACTGCATGGACTTTCGCCTCCCTTTTCCAGTAAACTTCCAGCAAGGCCAGCACAGCACTGGGCACCCAACCCCACCCCCAATTCCTTTGCCATTTAAATACACTCCCAGTGATGGAGAGGTCTGAGCTGTCACTGCTGGGCAGAGGCAACTGACAGGAAATTAATTTCTTAGTTTCTTGTTAACTTTGAGGGGAGTATCTTTGTGAAGCAGCATTGCCCGGACAAGGTGGACCAGGACTTCCAGCAATTTTAATATTGGAGATTGGCACCAAAGTGTGACATGCAGCCTCCTTTGTCACCTTCTCAGGCTGGCACTGGGCTTAGCAAGTGTCTCTGGAGTGAAAATCCCTGGCATCTGAGACTGCAGCACCTGGTGAAAATTCTGCTGATGCTGACAGGTGACAGTGACAAGATATTCTGGCTGCAGCTTGTTATTCTGAAATGGAAGGGCCCTGGGGCTCTCCGGTGCCCACCAGGGGGTCTTCCCAGAGCCCTTGGTTGCTCTTGGACCAGTGGCTGCACTCCTCGGGGTCTCTTCCCTCTGGCCACCTCTCTTTCCCTTGCTTGGCCCTCACCCTGCTCTCTCATCCTCCAGCCCCAATCAGGGCTTCACTGCCTCCTGTGGATTTTCACCTTCTCTGCTGGCCCTGCTCTTCCTATGATGAGATGGAACTTTGACAGGTTCCATTTCTGGCTCTGACCTTTCCTCAGCTCTTCCTCGCTCCTCCCGCTCCACCTTCTCTGGCCCCATTCATCTTGCATCTGTCCTCGGGCTGCCTCTTCTGACCTCCCCACCTTCTCATCTCTCCTTCCCACATTCTCTTGTCAAGGGACTCTCTGGTTCGGTCTGAACGGTCAGGTTCAATTTCTCAAGCAGAACCTTTGAATCTCCCTGACCAGCCATTGAATGTCTTTGTTCCATAGCTGAGCATCAGCTGATCCCAGCCCCAGTCAAGGTTTGCCTTGAGGGCCTTGGCTGTAAATCATCTTCTTTACTCAGTCCCAGACCTTTCCTCCCACCCCGTCTCTCTTCTCTTTTTCCTCCCTCCTTCGAAGCCACATTTATGGAGTACCTACTATGTGAGTGCTGGAACTGATACAGGAATGCTAAATAGGTGTCTGCTCTTCAAATGTTTAAGTCTCCCAAGGAGATACTCATATGAAACTAAGCTGAGTCAAATATATTCTCTTTTTGCCAGAAACCAAAGAACGCTCTGTTGGAAAAGGGGAAAGAGGGGTGATGGCTAGTTCTGTCTTCCAGCTTCCCATCACTTCTAATTAGGAAGCCATTTTCCTTTCTCCCCTACCCCAGGGAGCAAAGCATCATGGGAATACCATGGATGCAAGCCAGGCTTAAACACAGTTTCTCAATCTCACAACTGTAGACATTTGGGACTATATGATTCTTTGTTATGGAAAGCTGTCCTGTGCATTGTAAGATATTTAGAAGCATCTCTGGTCTCTAATACTAAATGCCAGTTGCATCTCAGAATAGTGACAACCAAAACTGTCTGCAGACATTGCCAAATGGCCCCTGGGGAGCAAAATCGGCCCCGGTTGAGAATCACTAGGCTACACAATGAGCCTAGGTCCAACTCATTCTCCTGGTAACCATGTTGGTCAGCATTCAAGACTTCAAGAGGGATGGGGAAGAGTCAGTCTGTCCTTAACAGCGCTAGGGCTGCTTCTGGTCTGTTCTGGGGGTTCATTTTAATCTTATTTTTGGTTTCTTACATACACATTTCTTTGTGCTCAACATTTAATAGGAGTGTTAGATGGTGGATGCTGAGGGGTTACCTACCAGCATTTATTCTCCACCCAAATCCATCCCCCTCCACATAGCCATGAGTGTAGGGGAGAGGGGTAAGTGCGGGAGAGGTGGGCCCAACTGGCCATGTGATTTTCTGCCCACCCCCCACATCAGTGGGAATTACTTGGGAATGATATGTGACCCAGTTCTGGCTAATAAGGCAGCAGAAGTGTGAGGGCTTCTAGGACAGGGTTTCTCACTGGCAGGTGCTGCAGGAGCTCCCACCTCCTCTTTTTCCAACATGGCTTGTGTGCAGATGTAAACTTGGGCTTGCTGTAGTCACCTTGCTCCCAGCAGGAGATTGAAGCCACCATTAAAGACGATTGAGTGAAGACTTGGAAAGGACCTGGATAGAAGGCTCAGTGGAGGAGAGAAGCTGGATCATGGCTTTCCCCCTAAACAATCAGATCTCCAGCCCCACCTCCTCATGCTTTTGTTGTCATCAGGCAAACTGGGAAGCCTGCTCCTTGTGGGGGGACATGCATGGCCTCAGCTTATTTCTCAGCCCCAGCTTCCTCAAAATCTGAAACCACTATTTGCATCAGCTCAAGATGGAAATATCCAAACCAAATTTCAATAAATCCCGATTTCCCTTCCTGATTTCTAATCCAGGGTAGGCAAAGAGAAAATTAAAAAAAAAAAAAAAAAACACCTTTGAAATAGATGGCTCTAAATTGAAACCCAAATAACATAACAGCTTTCAAACTGGCACTTGCAATTGGGCTGAGCAAACCTAATTCCATATCAAAGGAATAGGGAAGTATTTTAATTATCTCATTCTCATAATGGGAGAGGAAACTGGTTCCACAGGAGGTAAACACCCTAAGCCACAAGGTTTTCCTGTAAATTACAATGCTCAACTTGAGCTGACAAGGAGAGGGGACGCTTCTTCCTGTTTGATGGTGTTCCCTGACGTGTGGCCTTTTACTATAGTCATAAAAAGGCAGTAAATTAGGAAGGCGCTATAAAATATCATCGGAACCAACTGGGATCAACCATGAGAAGCCAAATTTCCAGTCAAAGCCTTGAAAATGAGGGAAACATGAAAGGCATTCAACCAGTTCCCAGGGCAGAGTCCCCAGCCATGGAGAAAGTAGGACAGCACTTCCAAAGGTGCAGAGTTGCAGGTCTGGAGCCATGCACAGAGCAAGAGGAGAGGGAGAAGAGGGCTGCCTGCTCCTAAAACATTATCCTCTTGGCGTGGGGTCTGCTCAGGCTTAGTACAAGTTGGAGAAGCAGCTTGGGCTGAGATGCTATCTTCTTATTTACCACTCAGGTAACACTTTGAGTTACTCTGTGCCAGGCACTATAGGTGTGGAAATAGAAGAGGGAGCCTCTGTCCGCAGGGTCCAGAAGCAAGAGACAGATGATGTTTCAGCCACATGGTCTGATGAGATCAAGGTTAGCTGAGACAACAGTAAGGTACTCGAGCTGATGGCCACAATGGAAAAATGCCTGGTTGCTGGGCAAGCACTGCCTTTTGGAAGCAGCCTCAAGTCCACCTGAATAATTCAGGAGCACCTAGTCTATAGCATGGGGTAGGGCTGAGTCCCTGCCTGGCCAGTGCTAATAAAGGTAAATGTTTATCTATGCCAGGCATGGGGCTACAGGCTATATAAGTCTTTCTGTCTTGAATCTACATGAGAACCTTATCAAGCCCTGTTATGATGATTGGCTCCTCTTAAAGGCTTAGGACGGAGAAGGCAATGGCACCCCACTCCAGCACTCTTGCCTGGAAAATCCCATGGATGGAGAAGCCTGGTAGGCTGCAGTCCATGGGGTCACTAGGAGTGGGACACTACTGAGCGACTTCACTTTCAGTTTTCACTTTCATGCACTGGAGAAGGAAATGGCAACCCACTCCAGTGTTCTTGCCTGGAGAATCCCAGGGACGGGGGAGCCTGGTGGGCTGCCGTCTATGGGGTCACACAGAGTTGGACACGACTGAAGTGACTTAGCATAACATAGAATAGCAAAGGCTTAGGAAATGGGCTCAAAGAAGTTAGAGAACCTGCTTTTGGTGACAGTTTCATGCTAGAGGTACCAGTCATAGAACCCAGAGCAGTCTAATTTTGCTCTGACTGGTTCGGCTCCCATGCTAAACATGTGAATGGTTGAGACTCTGGACTCTCCACTTGTTGAATTGTTGCACAGTTGAGAAGTCTTCAGATCTGACAGCAAATCTGTATGAGGAACATAGATCCTGGTTCTCAGGAAACAGTGTCTTGGACACATTAAATAGTGCTTGTGTGTGCGTGTGTGCGTGTACATTGACCAACATCTTCAGGGTGAGCCCTACCAGCAGGACATTCATCCCTTGCCTGGGCACTCTGGGTATTGGAGTGTCTGATTAGTGGGGGAAGATGCTACCCCAAGATCTGAGTACTGGTCAGCTTTGAGGCCTTATTTGCTCTGCTGATATGTTAGTCTGAGAACCAGAGGGTAAACTCAGGTCCCTCCAGGAAACTCCCCAAGCTTTTGAAGTTTTCTCCCCTTTCCTTGGTTCCAGAAAGAATTGCCTTGAGTGACTTCAGCCCTAAAAGTAGCTGTTGATAAGCCCTGAAGTTTTCTTCCTGCTTCACCTGACTCTGCTTCTACACTTTTGTGCCATCACCTCCTCCCCCAGTGGAGGTGGAGAGGGTCCTATAGACAAGTCTTACTGATATTTAAAGCCAGGATTGAGAGACTCCTCAGCCAAGAGTGGGACCTCATGACCCATGTAACTTGATCTCCTGGATTCTGGGTCATGGCACTGTGACCCAGCAGCCTCCTGGCTGGAGAAGAAGGTCAAGGCCACCAAAACAGCTCATAACTGAGCCCACGGGAGGCTTGGATATCATTCCTGGCCCCTTTCCTTGGCTCCCAACAGCCTCAGTTCCTTGTGGGAAGGGCTGTTTATAAAACAGAAAGAGCAGTTACAGCCACATGTACCTCGAGAGCTCAGTCCTCCATGTCTTAGAGGGGAAATTTCACTGTAGCTGACACCTGTGGGATGGCAGGACTTATTTGGGAGACAGATTTATAATAAACAGCCTTATTTTATAGAGCCCCAAATATTTGCACAAAAATGAGCCCACCGTATAACTTGCTCCATTTATCTCCCTGCTGTTACTGGGCATATCTCTCTATTTTATTACTTTATTTTCCAGTTCCTCCAGCTCTGCACTCACCTCTCTCTTATTCCCACCACAGCTGTCAGTCTGGTGGCTCCATCCTCCTCCCCTTCATGCTTCCCTCTCTGTTAGTACCCCACCTCCACTACTTCAGGGGCCTTGGCCTCTCCCAGACCCCTCCCTTCCTTTAGGAGTCTGGGCAGCAACAGCGGTGTGCCCTGGAGAAGGAGCCCTCTCTCAGAAGCCCTTCCATCCCAGTCTGCAGGGAGGCCTTCTTTTTTCAGCAACATGGACAGAGCTTCTGGCCACTGTTCTTTTAATAGAGTTGGCCTCGGCCTGGAGCCTTCAGGAAGCTTCCTTGCCTTATCTCTTAGCATTCCTAACACTATAAAGTAAACCCCAAGTGGTTTCTAACCTCCTACTACCCCAGGACACAGGCTCAACAACAGGGTGAGAAATGTATGAAAAAAAGGAGCAATTTTAATTTCAAAGTTCTGCCGACATGTGAGTGCTCTAATGGTTTATATACACAGAACGCCCTGCTTGAAATACCACTTTGAATTCCATCCGTGCCATCGCGCCTCTAATGTGCTTCTGTTTTGGTTTCTCTCGGCAATGGGAGCCTTTGTGTTTTAATAATCGGAGGCACAAGGAAGAGGGAAAATTATAGCTGGGGACGCCCAGGCTTGGCTCTTCATCATCCAAGTTAAATTTGGCTGAATTGAGGGAAAACATCCTTTTAAAAGGGTGGTAAATGGGAATAATAATCTCTTACATTTACAAAACACTGGGTATTTTCAAAGCCCTCGTGCATTCATTAACTCATTAGATTTTTTTTTTCCAGCAAACCTGTTCCAAACATTCCAAAAATAGGAGTGGGAGGCTGAGGAGGCTACCTTGGCAAATGGAGAAACTGAGGCTGGGGGTGTGTTAGTGACTGGCTAGAGGTCATTCACAGTGGCCAAACTGGGCAGGTTGGACAAGGCCATGAGGTGGCAATGCTAGCCATCCCCTTTAACAGCCACCCACCTCTCTGTGCCTTATCCACCTCCCCAAAGTGATCTTTCATCTCTCCTCCCATCAAACAGTCTCTCCAAACACAGGTGCTACTGAAACCCCTCACAGGAGCGCCTGCTTTTTTAGGAGAATTAAAGTCCAAAGCAGGAGAAAACTCCGTGATATCAGCAATGAGGCTTTATCTCTCGAGCATTTACTTTGGGCTAAGACATGTGTTGGGGGCTTCCTGGGTGGTGCAAGTGGTAAAGAACTTGAACGCCAGTGCAAGAGAGGCAAGAGACTTGGGTTTGATTCCTGGGTCAGGAAGATCCCCTGAAGCAGGAAATGGCAACCCACTCCAGTATTCTTGCCTGGAGAATCCCATGGACAGAGGAGTCTGGTGGGTTACAGTCCATGGTGTTGCAAAGAGTCGGACACAACTGAATGGCTGAGCACACATGCATAAGACATATGCTGTATCCTTGACATGCATTATTTCATCTAGCCTCCTCAACAACTCTGAGGATGCTTTAGTCCCATTTCACAGCAACAAAAATGATGTTCAGAAGATGATCGCTAGGTACTGTTTGGTCACGTTCACACCCAGGTAGCCGACCACAAAGCCCAAGCTCCCCATCTACTTCCTGTCTGTCTCCGAGGGCAGTTTTTAGCATCAGCTCCTGGAGGACTTGAGACGGGGTATGAGGTCTGCTTTGCCCATGTGTCCTATGAGTGGCCAACTTCCTTGAGCTGCTCCTGGGGAACCAAAGTGCTGTGGTCTCTGACATCCCGTGTTCCGAGGCTACCCCTCTACCTGGCATTGCTCAGGATGGGAAGTCTGTGGACCACGTCCTGGATGTGGCAATGACATTCGTGCAGCATTGTAACATTTCAGAAAATGAGTTGCTGTATGGGTGGATAAATAAGTGAATGAATGAATGAATGAAGAAGAGGGTCTGACCTTTGTAGGTGTACAGACTGGGGGCCACGCAGCAGAAAGGCAGTAGCAGTCAGGACATGTAACACCTGACCTTGCTCAGAGCCCAGATCCTGAATACGAGACCCCCTCACCTGGGCCCTGCAGCATATGTTCCTCCCTCCCCCGCCCAGCAGCATCAAAAGTGCCTGACAACCAAGAGGAAGTGAATGCAGCTACCCCAGTTTTCCCAGGGTTCAAGGTGAGTGAGGAGGGCGGGAGCCTCAGAGTGTCAGGGGGCCCCATCAGATAAGCCTGATATGATGGCGTTCATGGTCTAGCCAGGGTTGGGAAGGCTGATGGGGGATTGTTCCAGGCTGTCTCTGGGGCTGGTGTCATTTATAGGTTCTGGAAATTTGTTACTGTTGATAACAGTGACGAGCCATAAACATCTCAGAGTGAGGAATGTTAATAACATGGGAGGCATTTTTTAAGTGGTGGCTTTGGGGCGCCTTCGGCCTGTCAGAGCCAAAGGGGCGGCTGTTGTCGCTGTCGTATATCTGGGAAGTTATTCCGGGAAGGTCGTGCAGGGCCTCTGTTGTCATTACGTACAAAATATTTCAATTTTCCAGAATAGAGTCAGTTCTGGCATCAATGAATCTTCATCTTTTCTCCTTTTTATGTTTCCCTGTTTGTCTCTGGGGTCTGGTTTTGTGTGAGTAGGAGAAGATGGGCATAAATAGGTGGCTGGGGCTGGAACGAGACACAGAGCTGTGAAGTAGGGGGCACGGTTAGGGATGCAGGATGAGCCCTCAAGGCCCTCTGAGGGGGTGGGGAGATGCTTGACTGGCTCAGGGCCTGAAAGGATCCCCTCAAACAGCTCGCACCACAACTCACCCGCTCCAGCACACCGCTCCCGGATGCAGCCTGAACCTCCTGGCCTGTCCTTCTGCTCACAAGGTCATTTCTCCTACTGTTACAGCTTTTCTGCCTGCCCACCCCTGAGTCCAGCCTGCTGCTTTCACCCCACGGAGAGCCGGTGCAGTCAGCGCGATTCACCCAGCACCTCATCTTGGGCTTTGCCGTGTCACAACTCCTGTTCCCCACTTGGCAATGGGTCTTAACTCTCATCCGATTGAACTTGTCCTCAATTTGTCATCACCTCCTTGTGGACAAGGACCATATCACACGCTTCCGCAGGCTCTGAAGGGGATGCCTGCTGTTTCTGCACCTCTGGGCATCCTCTTCTTCAGGGCCTGGTGAACCACTGCCGGTTCTCCCGACCCTGACTCTGGCTTTCTTGGCTCTTGTGCTGGTCTGGGTGCTTCGGGGGCAGCCACACTGATCATCTTCTAGCCTGCACCCATGGCTTTGGACCCTCTTCCCTCCTGGCCTGTCCAGCACAGCACAGTGCTGGGCACACGGTAGGTCTTAACTAAATGAGTGGGTGAAGGAGAGGACTTCATCAGGGCATCAGCTAGGATGCGGGGGCTTGGCAGTGCATTCCAGTTCCAAGGGGAAAAGCTAGTTGCATGGCCAGAACTAGAGTTCACACCCAGCCCCGGGTTATCCATGGGTTAGACACCATTGCTGGATGGCTGCCAGCTCCCTCTCTCCCAGGTCCTTTAAGCCGTGGGTCATGGGTCTGGTTGGGCACATGCTGATGCCATGAGGGAGGGACATAAAGATTTCCCAGCTGGGGCCTCCGCCTTCAGGAAACACACACTTGGAGGGGGCGATAAGACTGGTGCAATCAACAAAGAACGTGAGGGTGTTTGGAGGAAAAGAGCAGCCAGGGTGCAAGGGGGTTCTTGGACAGAGAAGGGGGTGTGGGGCTGGGTATATCTGCTTCCCACATGTCTCTTCCACTGCCTTATACTCCACCTGAACCTTGTCTTTGAAATGCGTTATTAAACGACAAAGGGCAGTCGTGGCCCCCATAAGTCCCAGCAGGATGGCTCCAGCCCTTTGACCACTGGCCTGGCTTGCACTCTGGGCTCTAGAAATGTCAGGATGGCCACGCCTGGCCAGTTTCCCTCCAGTGCCCCACCCCCCAGTGAGCTCCAAGCAACATGGGCCAGCACTGTCACAGACTGAGGTGGAGCTGGGGGAAGCACAGAGCCGTGAGGACCAGGCGGCCACACCAGGGATGGCCCCGGGGGTAGGGGTGTGGGTGAGGGGCAACCTGAGGCAACAGCAGTCCTGGCTCTGCCCAGGTGCCCAAGTGCCTCTGGGGAAAGAAAAGTGCCTGACAGGTGAGGCCAGAGCAGTTTCAACTGCACACAGCTTTTGTAAGACTCTTGCTTGCGAATTGGACCCATCTGTGGCGGGCCACCCTGGACCTCCTGTCACATTCCCTGTGGGGTACAGCCAGCCTCCTGCTCATTCAGGTTTGCCCCAGTCAGGCTCAGGCCCTGGCACTTCTCACATCCTGCTCCCGATCATTTTAGGGAGTAAGTGAAAACCCGCAGCTGGGCTTGAATCCTGCTTCCAGGGGCAGAGGTCCGCTCTGGAGAGTGCAGTCTCTCTGGCTGCGTGTGCCTCCTGTCCCTGGGGTCAGGGTTTGACCCTTTGCTCCCTATGACACTGCTGACAGGCTCCCTGGGAGGGGCTGCTCCTCATCACTTTAGAACTGCAGAAAATGGAGTGTTCAAGGTATAAGGGATCTAACTGGCTGGTCTCCCCTTATTCCCATGCCAAGGATGGTGGGAGGTCTTGGCTAATTACGTCGGATCAGCCTGTTCACTGTGTGTCCCCGGAACTCAATAGCTAGCTATAAATTCCCTTCATTTGACCCATATTTGTTAAGCATGAAGTGGGTTTCTGGCACCATGTGTTCATGAGTGGCAGCCCCGCCCTCCTGAGGGAGCTGACTGTGAGAAAGGCAGATGGGGAGGTGGGCGGCAGAGAGCCCAGTGCTGTTGCCTCCTTGGAGCCCCTGACTTTTCAGTCTCTGCACTGAACTAGCTCTGTAGGCATCCGAGAGTCCTCGCCTTGTCTGTTGATGCTGTTGTATGTGTGAGTGTCCATGTGTATTCTGTGTGCTTTTGTGTTCACACGTGCGCACACGAGTGCCTGTGCACGTCTGTACATGCATACGTGCGTACACGAGTGTACTGTGTACACGTGCACTTTCATGTATGTACATTTATGTATGCGTGTGTGTGCTGTGTGCATGTGTGTTCACACTCTGCACACACTTGTCTGTGCATGCAAGCATCTGTGCACGAGTGTACTGTGCATACGTGCACCTTCATGTATGTACGTACACGTGCATGGGTGTGCCTTGTGCATGTTCGTGTATAATGCATAGCACGTGTGCATGTATGCCTGCATATGTGTGCCCCATGCATGCTTACACATGTGCGCCAATGCCTGTTCACACACGTGTGCACTTTCATGTGTGTGCACATGTGTGTATGTACACATGTGCAAACACACACGTGCACACACATGCATGTGCATGCGTATGTGTGTGTGCTCTGTGCATGTGTGTGCACACACAACTGCTCTCTGCACTTTGCACTCTTGGAGGGTGGGGCTGAGTCTGCACCCCACCCCCTGACCCCCAAGGGGTCCCCATCCCAGTGTTTGTCAAGAAATTTCCCCATGAACCAGCTCAGAAGCCAGAGGCAGCTCTGCTCTCTCTTGGAATCCACATCCAGAACAGGCAGAGGCCTGAGTCGAGTGCAGGGCAAAGAAGGCTGGGGGACCACCTAGCTTAACCCTCTCGTTTTACAGCCCAGAGAAGAAAAGAATAGGAGGTGAGGTAAGAGTGCATCATGTCATGTGCCTGGGTGCTCAGTCGTGTCTGACTCAGTGTGAACCCCTGGACTGTAGCCCGCCAGGCTCCCCTGTCCATGGGGTTTCCCAGGCAAGAATACTGGCGTGGGTTGCCATAGTGAATAATGATAGCTGCCATGTTTTGGCTGTTCCGATGCACCAGGAATTGCACCCCGTGAGCTCACTCATGTTCATGGCTGCCCTGTGGGGGAGCCACCTCATCTGGCTTCCCAGGCAGAAAGGGGAAGCTTGGAGAAGCAAGCGACCCGCTCAAGGTCACACAGGCTGTCAGTGGTGGAGGTCCAGGGGAAACTGAGGGCCGGAGCTCTGACATTCTCTGCAAGGCTACTGGGCAAAGGGTGACAACTGGCACCCAACCTCAAAGTCCATTCCCGGCTGGTGCAGGCTCCTGGCTGCATGTGCCTCCTCTCCCTGGGGTCAGGGTCTGATCCTCTGCTCCCTATGGCCACTGTTGACAGGCTTCCTGGGAGGGGCCACTCCTCATCACTTTTGAACCGCAGAAAAGATTTGAGATTGTAGGGATCTAACTGTCTGGTCTCCTGCTTTAATCCTACAGGGGAAACCAAGGCCAGGGGAGGTCTTGGCTAAATATGTCAGATCAGCCTGGTTCACTGTGTGTCCCCAGAACTCAATAGCTAGCTTTGAATTCCCTTTAATTGACCTGTGCTTATTAAACATGAATCGGGTGTCTAGAACTCCACTCTTCTCCCTGTTTTTACTTGGCTTGGTGGGCGGCAAGCTGGGCTGGGGCTGCAGGGAGAGCCCTGAACATTCCCGAGGAGCTCGGAGGCCAGAGCCCAGATGCCCTTCCCACTGCCACTTGGCTCCTGTGCACAAGGGCTTTGATTTTCCGTTAACACCCAAAGTTGATCGGAACCTCATGAATCATTCATGAAGAGGCTCCAACGAGATCATTATTTTGAGTGTTGAGTGTCAGGAAAACAGTGTCTGACGGATAAACATGATGTCTGATGACAGAACAGCCGATGGGGTCACCCGGCAGCCGGGCACCTGCCACGCTGTGGGGAATTTTTAAACATTAAAAAAAATAAAAAATCCAAGCTAGGCTCAGGGAGGAGCAGCAGACTCATCACCAGCCCTTTGTCTGTCGGCTCCCCAGGCCAGGAGGAGGCGGGTAGCGGGCAAGGCTGGGGAGGGCCCAGAGCATCCTCTACCAGGAAATGACTCAGCGCGGCCCCCAGTCCCCAGTCACGGTGGCTCCCAGCCCTGCAGGTCCCAGGCTGCACCACCAGCCTCCCTGCCAATACAAAATGCAGGCTTCTTAGGCAGCCCCTGCCTTTGCTCTCTCTTAGAATTTCCCAATAGATCATCATTTTGGAAAAAGCCAGGGAGGCATCAAGCACCTGTCCATCCACCTTGGATCAGGAAAGGGTCTGGCCTCTGCCTGAAGGCTGCGCAAGCACCTGGCTGGACCAGCTCGGGCGAGGCCCCGGGGGCTCTCCCAGGCCTCTGGCCGTGTCGAAGCCACTTTCTAGCAGATGACAGTTTGTCAATAGCTTCACTACCTGCATTATTTAAGCAGAACAAGGTGAACCTCAGCTGTACCCTTGAGCACAGATCAAATTGATGGTCAGACTGGACGCTACAGGCAATTAGGTTTTCTAAAGAGAAAAAGGGCCAGAGGGGGCCCTACTGGCTCCCTTCCCTGCTGCCAGCCCTTGGCCCTCTGCCCTCCCTTGTCATCCAGTCCTGTCCCCAGGCTGTCTTCTGCTCCACTGGGCCCTGGATTTCACGAGGGGAACGGGGTACTCGCTCCCAGAAAAGAGTTCCTTGGGTCCTTAGAATCCCCCAGAAGAAGGTTCAGGAGGCTCAGCCCTGGTTCTCTTCCCAGCATTTCTGCAGGGACTTTCCTGGCTGCCTCTCCTTGCCTCCCCAATTGTCTACTCACATCAGCTCTCTCAGGACCAGGCTCACACTTGGCCATCAAGGGCTTTCTCTTCTCTTTACAGACCCCCTTTGACCAGGCTTATTCCAGGTGAGCACCAGGTATAGCACAAGTCCCCCTGAGAGGGTCACAGCCTGACCTAGAAGAACTGATGCTTTGATCTAGCTGAGGACTTGGGCCTAAGAGGGATCATGACAGCTCAGAGCTGGGAAGGCCCCCTGGGGTCATCCAGCTCTGCCTCCAGTGAGCATAGACACCTTCAACTCCACCCAGAAGGCTCCTCTGCTTCATCAGGGACAGGGGCTCGCTCCCTCACATACCATCTGTTCCACCCAAAGCACTTGGAATCATTATCATTAGAAAGATAATTATCATTATTTTTCATAACCTGAGGCCAAATCTCCTTCCTTAAAGAGTCTGGAATGATTCCGTCTTTCAGGTCCACAGAGAATAGGAACTCTATGCCTCAAGATGTGAGAGATAGTCCTTCAGAGATCTTAAGAAGATTCATGTCACTCATCCATCCACACATTCATCCATCCATCCATCTATCCACCACCCATCCATTCATCCATCCAATTTCCTTTCCATCTACACATTTATCTACTATCTTCCCATGAGTCCATCTATCTATCCAGCTACTTACTCATCCATCTATCCATCCATCCACCTACCCCTCTCACCATCCATCAACCCACATATTCACCCACCCATCCATACATACACTCACCTATCCATTCTCACGTCTACCTTCCTATCTACCTAGTCACCCACCCCTCTTCTATCCATCCACCTACCCATCCATCTACCTTTATATTCATCCATCCATCCATTTGTCCACCCAATCATCCGCCCATTCATCCTTTCTTCCATTTGACATGCATTGAGGAAATGCTGCTACCACTCTGGGTATTGAAAGATGCAGTCTCTGGCCTCAAGGAGCTTACACTCATAGTGCTGAGGCAGAATCACAATATAGCCTTTTGCTAGAAATGTTGTTCACTCACTAAGTGATGTCCAACTCTTTTCAACCCCATGGACTATAGCACAGGCTTCCCTGTCCCTCAGTATCTCCCACAGTTGGCTCAAACTCATGTCCATTGAGTCAGTGATGCCATCCAACCATCTTATCCTCTGTCACCGTCTTCTCCTCCTGCCCTCAATCTTTCCCAGCATCAGGGTCTTTTCCACTGAGTTGGCTCTTTGCATCAGGTGGCCAAAGGACTGGAGCTTCAGCTTCAGCATCAGTCCCTCCAATGAATATTCAGGGTTGATTTCCTTTAGGATTGACTGGTTTGATCTGCTTGCTGTCCAAGGGACTCTCAGGAGTCTCCTCCAGAACCACAATTCAAAAGCATCAGTTCTTTGGTCCTCAGCCTTCTTTATGATCCAACTCTCACATTCATACATGAATACTAGAAAAACCATAGCTTTGACTATATGGACCTTTGTTGGCAAAGTGAAGTCTGTGTTTTTTAATACGCTGTCTAGGTTTGTCATAGCTTTTCTTCCAAAGAGCAAGCATCTTTTAATTTAGTGGCTGCAGTCACCATCCACAGTGATTTTGGGGCCCAAGAAAATAAAATCTGTCACTGTTTCCACTTTACTATAATAAAGGAATGAAAACAGCATCTGGGGCTTCTGTTGCTCAATGTTCTCAGTTTCCTCCCCAATGGTTCTGAGGACTCCGGACCCCTCCTCACCCTGAACAACCTTCTTTGATGACTCCTGGTTTAGACACCATTCTCTTCAAGCTCAACACAAAAAATGGTGTTGGGCATTATCTGGTCTACAGCCAGTCTTCACTGAAGCCAGGCTTGAGCCCAGGGAGTGACTCTTTAGCTCAGAGGGTCTGGCAGGACAGTCTCCTGCAGTTTGAGGGGCATTCTCATCACCAGGAGAGGGGGAAGTGTTTATGCCATTAACACAAACACTCTCTTCCCAGCTCCTTTGTAGATCATGTCTGGTTGCTTTCCGACGCACCAAAGAACATTTCAAATGAGTCCCTGGCGGGCTCAGTTGGGAAGTTCTTTCAGCCACTTACAATTTCAGCCTCTGAATGTGAGGCACACTGGTGGTAATTGTTCAAGAAAATCAAATGAAAGCAGATACAGCAAGTTTCTGGTTATTTATCAGCCGCAGATATAGGCCACTTTTCATCATGCTGAGCCTCAAGAAAAGATAAAAGCAAGAGAATTGATCTGAGCTTCTATTGTGAAAGCGTCAGGCATTGCCGGTGTCCAAGTTCCATCATAAAGGAACCACTTCCTGATCTGTGACTTGTCTCGGGCGGCAGCTGTTGGGTCTCAGACCCTTCTCCAATCACTCCTGGGGGGGAGGTGCAGTAGACATTGACCTCTGGCATCACTTTTTCTGCTTCCCAAGGGCTGATGGTGATTGCATCCATGAAATTAAAAGATGCTTACTCCTTGGAAGGAAAGTTATGACCAACCTAGATAGCATATTCAAAAGCAGAGACATTACTTTGCCAGCAAAGGTCCGTCTAATCAAGGCTATGGTTTTCCCAGTAGTCATGTATGGATGTGAGAGTCGGACTGTGAAGAAAGCTGAGCACCGAAGAATTGATGCTTTTGAACTCTGGTGTTGGAGAAGACTCTTGAGAGTCCCTTGGACTGCAAGGAGTTCCAACCAGTCCATTCTAAAGGAGATCAGTCCTGGGTGTACTTTGGAAGGACTGATGCTAAAGCTGAAACTCCAATACTTTGGCCACCTCATGCGAAGAGTTGACTCAGTGGAAAAGACTCTGATGCTGGGAGGGATAGGGGGCAGGAGGAGAAGGGGACGACAGAGGATGAGATGGTTGGATGGCATCACCGACTCGATGGACATGAGTTTGAGTGAACTCTGGGAGTTGGTGACGGACAGGGAGGCCTGGTGTGCTGCGATTCATGGGGTCACAAAGAGTCGGACATGACTGAGCGACTGAACTGAACTGAACTGAAGGGCCCCCCAGAGGCACCTGTGAGTCTCAGCCTGGTGAGAGAGGCTAGGGATCTGGACCTGGGTGGGATCTTGCATCAGGATCAAGGCTGGGGGCCTGTCCATGCTCCTCTAACAACACAGACCATCCAGGACAACCTCCTTACTCTCTGCCCAAGGGCTTTGCTTAAGTTACATGACTCAGAGGGCACTGGAATTCTGATGCAGTGCCTGTCCTTTGCTGAAGTCCAGGCACAAGCTACCCCTGAGGGTGGGAGGTCAAGGGTGGGAGAGAGGCAGACCAGGCAGATGGAGGACCACCATGCCCAAGAGACCACAGTGTTGGTAGAGGACAGCCAAGGGCACTGGGCTCTTCCCCTCCTCTCCCGTGATGGTTACTGTCATGCGTAACTCATCCATTCCATGGGATACAATTATTTTGTCAAATACCTGTCAAGACATCATGATGAATGTATTTTTTAGTTACTTTGGGTAAGCAGATCAGCCTTCATGATGGGAGTAGGCCTTATCTAATCAGCTGAAGGCCTTAAGATAAAATGACCAGATGGCGCAGTGGTAAAGAATCTGCCTACCAACGCAGGAGATGCAAGAGATACTGGTTTGATCCCTGGGTCAGGAAGATCCCTCAAGAGGAAAGTGGCAACCCACTCCAGTATTCTTGCCTGGAAAATCCCATGGACAGAGGAGCCTGGCAGGCTACAGTCTATGGGGTTGCAAAGAGTTGGACATGACTGAGCCTACACCCCAAGGGAAGGAAGAATTCTGCCTCCAGTTGCCTATAGACTCAAGACAGGAATATCAACTCTTCCTGAGGTCTCCAGCCTGCTGGTTTGCCCCATGGAATTTAGATTGCCAGCCCCACAATCCTGTTAGCCAATTTCTTAAAAAAAATTTTTTTTTATTGGCGTATAGTTGCTTTGTAATGTGTTAGCTTCTACTGTACAGAAAAGTGAATCAGCTATACATATACATACAACCCCTCTTTTTTGATTTCCTTCCCATTTAGGTCACCACAGAGCACTGAGTAGAGTTCCTTGTGCTATACAATAGGTCCTCATTAGTTACCTGTTTTATACATGGTGCCAATTGTGTATATGTGTTGATCCCAATCTCCCAATCTCACTTCTTCCCCCTTGGTATCCATACGTTTGTTCTGTATATCTGAGTCTTTATTTCTTAAGATAAAGCTCTCTCTCCATATATACATACTATTTCTCTAGAGGACCCATTCACCCAGGAGGAGATTCATACCATACCCCTCTGACTCTATCAAAAGCTCATAAGTTTCCCCTCTTAGACCAGGATCTCTCTTCTTTCCTGGGCCGCACTTGGGACCACAGTTAGCAACTAATCAACCAGTCAGTAGTTAAGAGGAAATCATGGTGCTTCCGGCTACTTGCTGAGCACTCACTCTGCTGGACACAGAGCTAACTCTTCATGCTCATCACCACCTGCCCTCATGCCAGTCCTAGGAGGCAGGTCTGTCATTGCTCCCATTTGGGAGCAGAGGAATGGAAGTTCAGAGAGGTCAAGCATCTTGCCCAAGGTCAGAGGCAGCTGGTAGCTGTAGACTAGACTTGAACCCAGCATTGTCTGAAGCCCCAACCCATTTTATGGATTCTGGTACTGGTATTTGTTGGGAGCAGGTAGGTGGTGTTAGAAACAAGCAGGCCAGGATTGCAGGGCAATAAAGAGGAAGAAGATGGGACTTGCCTGGTGGTCCAGTGGTTAAGAATCTTCCTGCCAATGCAGGAGACATGGGTTCCATCCCTGGTCTGGGAAGTCCACATGCCACGGGGTAACTAAGCCTGAACACCACAACTACTAAGCCTGTGCCCCACAACTACTGAGCCTGCCCTCTAAAGCCTGACTGCACCGACTAAGTACACACCCCACAAGTACTTAAGCCCGCGAGCCTAGAGCCTGTGCTCTGCAACAGGAGAAGACCCCACGATGAGAAGCCTGCACACTGCAATGAAGCATGGCCCCTGCTTGCCACAGTTAGACAAAGCCTGCACGCAGCAACAAAGACCCAGCGCAGCCAAAAATAAATACATAAATACGTTAATTAATGAATAATAAAAAAGGGAGAAGATGACTGCAAGGATGAAAGCCTGGGCTCCCAGGTGCCTAGGGGGACATAGCCGGCCCCCAGGGACATCAGCTCTTGTTGGGAGTTGCCAAGGGCTGTCATCTCGTCACTCTCTCCCACAGGTAGAGGCCTGGGTGGGGGTGGGTGCGGGGGCAATAAAATCTAAAATGCCAAGGGATCCTGGGAAGCCAGGCCCTCACTGCTTATCTGAAGAGTGAGCACCTAGCATGTTTGGGAGCAGGCTGTGCATGGCCCAGGCAAGGGCAGTCCTGGAGCAGAGCTGCAAGTGGACACGGATCCTGAGGAAGGTTGGCCCATGACACACACGTGGTATGAGCAGGCATGAGAGGTAGGGAGATACTAGGAATATTCTGGGTCAAGGGCCCTAGCGGCTGTCAAGGTTTGTTCTAAGTCAAACAAGAGATGGTCCCTTGTTCCCAAGATCCAGGTGGCACCTGCCATGGAGTCATTCTCCCTGAACCTGCCTTCATTTCCACCCAGACCTCAGTCACACAGCTTGGCTGCAACAGGCCAGGCCAGCCCCTCCAGCTCTGTCTTGGATTTCGGCAGGTGGGACAGACAGGCCACCAGCCTTCCTGGACTCTGCAAGCCCTCCTGTGTCAACCCCCCTGCCCCGCCCGCTGGCTCCTGGGAACCGTCAGCCCCGCCTGCACCAACTGCTTGGCTCTGTCCCCTCCCTTCCCATCTGCAGGCCTCTGGGACTTGTCACATATTGTAGTGACCTGTCACGGACTTCCTGCCATCTCCCAGGACAGAGGAAAGAGAAATGGGCAGGAACCAGGTAGGCTACTATGCTGGAGCCTGGGACCCCAGGGACTCCATGGATGGCTCCCACGAGATGGTGGCCAGGTCTCCAGTCATAGTTTGCCCAGGTACCGATCTCTTGTCTTTTGCTCTGAGAATGGCATCAGGATTTCCCTGGTGGCCCAATGGTTAAGAATCTGCCTGCCAATACAGGGGACACAGGCTTAATCCCTGGTCAGGAAAGATTTCCACATACCGTGGGGCAACTAAGCCTGTGTGCCACAACTGTGGAAGGCCACAAGCCTAGAGACCATGCCTTGGAACAAGAGAAGCAACCGCAGTAAGAAGTCTGAGCACCACAACAAAGAGTAGCCCCCGCTAGCTGCAACTTGAGAAAGCCTGAGCAGCAACGAAGATCCAACACAGCCAAAAAAAAAAAAAAGACACTTTGGGGCAGATAGCTTGCCTCTTCAGGCTGGCTGGAGGCTGGGCCAAGGCCAGGGGTGGGGCTGTGTATGCAAGGAGACCCTACCTCGGGAGTCAGAGGCCTGGCTTCTGTAGACCCTGAGCAAGGAACTTCCCCTCTCTGGGCCTCCAGTTCCCCAGTTGTGAAGGAGAGGGGTGACTCCATCACTGCTCCCCAGATTCTTTGGGTCTGGTGTCGCGTGTTGATGTGCAGGGTGGCCAGGCATCTCAGAGTTTACTGAGTGTCAGAGTCCCCTGAGGATCCACCCTCCCTAAACTCCAGTTAGCATCACGGCTTAACAGGCACCCAGGGTGCTGATGGGGGGCCCTAACCTCTCTGAGAACCATGGCAGCAAGCCTCCTGCAGTGGGGCCAAATCCAGATGTGCATCAGGCCCCCTCCGACCTGGTGAGAAGCCCAGGCTGCAAAGGGTAATTAAAAGTATAAGCTTTCAGAGTACAACACATAGAGTCCCCCTCCATCCCCCCAGCTCTAGCGTGTTGGACAAGCTTCCTTCCTTTTCCCATCTCTAAAGTGGCTAAAGGAAATCAACCCTGAATATTTACTGGGAGGACTGATGCTGAAGCTCCAACACTTTGGGCACCTGATACAAAGAGCCGACTCTTTGGAAAAGACCCTGATGCTGGGAAAGATTGAAGGCAGGAGGAGAAGGGGGTGACAGAGGATGAGACGGTTGGATGGCATCAACTCAATGGACATGAGTTTGAGCAAACTCCAGGAGATAGTGAAGGACAGGGAAGCCTGGCATACTGCAGTTCATGGGGTCACAAACAGCTGGACATGACTTAGCTGCTGAACAACAACAACAATAGTTTCTAAACCCGCTTAGCTTCTTCTTAACCAGTCTGGGCCTCAGTTTTCCCATCTCTCAAATGGGGGAACATATATCAGTGGTTCCCCCTCATGGGATTGCTGGGAAAATTAAATGTCTTCATGGTGGAAAGTGTTTGGAGCTCTTCCTGCACAGGGCATCCTTGGAAATGTCCAGGCTCCATGACGCTAAACGAGATTCGATTCTAGATTCAGCAGAACTGAGGGAAGAAGCAGCCACCCACCTTCTTTGTTTTAAGAAGAGCCAAACGAAGGCGCTAAGTTTATACATTCATTTTGCTACAGACGGGAGGATTTAAATAGCTTCCTAAAAGGTATTTTTAAAAACTGCTCTTCAATGCTCCATTAAAAGATTCTCTGCCTTGCCTTGGCGTCTCCAGGGCTGCCAAAAATACTATGAAAATTACTAAAATGCAGTCTGTGGTCGGCTCTAAAAGGGTTTGCCAACTGGCTTCAAATAATCTAAAACCTGATCCCATCTGATCTGGAACACAAGAGCTCGCATTGCTCAGAGGGATGATCTGGGAGCCTCGTGGAAGCACCTCCTTACTTAAGAGACCCACGTGGACCCCACGGGCCTCCTTCCTGAAAGGCTCTCTTCTTGGCTTATGGAAGCCACAGCCGTCCGTCCTCTCCAGCTATCTCTCCTCCTCCCTCTCCCTGTCCTGTCATCCCTAAGTGTCGGGAACTCTCAGCCTCAGTCTCTGCCCCATTCTTTCCCTTCTGGCTGACCTTCCACACACTGACCCTTGACTCTAGTTCCTAATCCTGACTGGGATTCTGACGTTATCACCCAATTCCAAAGCACAGTGTGCGTGTGCATGTGCTAAGTTGCTTCAGTTATGTCTGGATCTTTGTGACCTCACGGACTATAGCCCGCCAGGCTCCTCCATCCACAGGATTCTTCAGGCAAGGATACTGGAGTGGATTGCCACCTCCTACTCTAGAGAATCTTCCCGATCCAGGAATCAAACTTGCGTCTCCTGCACTGGCAAGCAGATTCTATAACACTGGGCCACTGGGGAAGCCCCAAACCCACAGCATCCACTGCCTATTTGATAAGTGTGGACTGAATGTCTGCGTCCCCCAAAATCCCTATGTTGAAGCCCCAACTCCCAGTGTGATGGTGTTAGGAGGTGGGGCCTCTGGGAGGTGACTAGGGCTAGATGAGGTCTTGAGGGTTGGGTCTGTGATGGGATTAGCGCCCTTAGAAGAAGGTGAGGCCAGAAGGCTCTCTCTTGCTTTCTCCGCCATGGCCCCCTTAGGACACAGGCAGGAGACAGCCCTCTGTGAACCAGGAAGCAGGTGGTTCCTTGATCTTGGACATCCAGCCTCCAGAATTGTGAATGACACATGACTGCTGCATAAGCTGCCCTCCCTGTGGTGCTCTGTGATGGCAGCCTGGGCAGACTAAGACATCACGGCTGGCAGGGCAACCACAGCCACCATGATCGAAATACGGCCAACGTGGTCCTTGGGAGCCCACCTTGTTCTTCTCTTCTGAGCATCTGGCACCACCACCCACCTGGCTCTTCAGCCCTGAATCCATCTGATTGCTCTCTTTGCCTTATCCTCATGTCCAAGCCTTTGGCAAGTATTGTCAACCACCCCTCGAAACCCTGATGCTGGGAAAGACTGAGAGCAGGAAGAGAAGGAGGTGACAGAGAATGAGATGGTTGGACAGTATCATTGACTCAATAGATATGAGCTTGAGCAGACTTCAGGAGATAGTGAAGGACAGGGGAGCCTGGCGTGCTGCAGTCCATGGGGTTGCGAAGAGTCTGACAAGATTTAGCGACTGAACATCACCTCAAAACAGATCCCACACCTCATCCCTTCTCCCTTCCCCATGGCTCCTGCTCTGGTTTGCCTGGTCGTCCTCTCACCTGGACACTGCCTGGCTCTTCTGTCTGGTCTATTTGCCTTCACCTTGGCTTCTTTACAAACAACCATTTAGCTCTTAGCAGCTAGAGGAAGCCTTTAAAATACATCAGCAGGTCCTGTCACTGCCCCGTTTTCAGTGCTTCCAAGGCTTCGGCTGAAGTGAAATCCACACTCCGACCTCCCTCCTAGTCATCTTCGACTCCCGATCCCCGCCCCTTGCCCCCTCCCCCACGCTCAATGTCCTGTTCCTGCTTTCTTTCTTTTTCCTTCCTCCCAGCCCCGGTGACTTTGCATTGACTGACTGTTCCCTCTGCCTGGAGCATTCTTCTGGGTTACTCTACCACCTCCTAGGAAGAGAAGAAGTCATGGAGAATCCTCATTTTCCAAGGAAAAGGCCCCAGGGAATGCTGCTTGGCCTCAAGGAGGGCTCTCTAGGCCCTACATAAAAGGCACAGACTAGAACCCTTCTAATCGGACTCAAAGCTCCCAGAGGTGGTCCACACTGCAATGTTTGCATGCCCACCGTCCATTCTCCACTGGTGGGATGCTCACAGCAGCCAGGCCTCTCACCTGCTAGGTCCTGTATCCTTAAGCATCACTGCCCTGGGCACTGGGGGCAGTCCCCATCTCTGGAGGGGGTTCTGCCCCATTCCAGTGGGATGCTACCCATGTCTCATGTTGGAGCCGTGGCCAATGCAATCCAATGTTGATGCTCCTGTTAGGAGGCGGGCAGGCCCTGTCCCCTGTAAGGTGCTGGGGACAGCAGACTCCGAGTCCAGGGGATGTGCCGCAGGGGATCTGTGAGCAAAATAGAGTTAACCAAGGAGGACTATGGCTGCTGCTGAGCCTGTGCCAGAGCCAGTGGGGCTGCAGCTTGGGACCAGAGGCAGAGAAACTGCAGATGTAACTGAGGGGCAGGTGGAAGCCCAGCCATGCAGGGCATATTTTGGCCAGAGTAGTAATCTGCATTTCTCCGTGAGAGCAGAAATCACAGGAGGGATTCCAGTGGCCTCTGATTCCCTGGACAGAGGAGCCTGGAGGGCTACGATCCATAGGGTGGCAAAGAGTTGGACACGACTGAAGGGACGTCAGTAAGCACGTACGCACGCACGCATGCACGCATTCCTTCCTTGGACGTCACTGCTGGGCCCAGGGTTTCCCACCCGCTGTCAGCAGCCCTCTCCCACCATTCGACTGCCTCAAACAATGAAGAACTGATTAGAAGTTTTAATTGTGTCTGGAAACTTGGAGGCCTTGGAGCTGTGTGAAAGGCCTACTTTAAATGTTTTACAATAACGGTCTGTTAACAAATTCCAGACTTAATTTATCCAAGAACTTGTTAAAATTCCCTCTGTGCAGCCACGCAAGCAATGTGATTTTGAAGTCATTTACTTACCAATAAATTACAATGGTCTGAAATCATTAGCAGCAAAGTAAATTGTTTTAATTGATCTGAACTTCCTTCCGATCCAGGGACTCTGTATCTTTGCTGCTGCACTTTCTAAAGGTCTAAAATAACAGATTAATCTCGCTTGAATCCTGTCATCTTTGGAGTAGTCCTTCCTCTCAGCGACCAGGAAGGGAGAGGAATCCATGGTGGGAACAGGACTTCCTGCCCTGGCCCAGGACTGCCCAGAGACAGTTCAGCTTTGAGGTTGATATCTAGCTGCAGGTTACCCTTTCCACTGTGGGCAAGTCTCAGAACCAAGTGGGGTTTATGTTCCTTCTCTGGTCCTAGGCTTAGTCAGATACTTTATTGTTATTTATCCAGCTGTTCATTTTCGTTTCGTGCAATTTTCTGTATGTCTAGTATGTGTGACTCATTGGAAAAGACCCCGATGCTGGGAAAGATTGAAGGCAGGAGGAGACGGGGATGACAGAGGACGAAATGTTTGGGTAGCATCACCAACTCGATGGACAAGAGTTTGAACAAGCTCCTGGAGATAGTGAAGGACAGGGAAGCATGGCATGCTGTAGTCCACAGGGTGGCAAAGAGCTGGACACGACTGAGCGACTGAATAACAACAGCGTGTATGACAGTAACAAAAGCAAATACAGAAATACATAAAAAGCTTCAAGTCTGCTTCTAGTGACCTTGATTCCCAGAGAGGTCCTTGGGAGAATCCTGGGATTGTGTGCTAAGCCATCAATACAGTGAAAATCCCCCTCTGGTCTTTTCCACAGCACTTCCAGAGTCTGAGCCCTGTGTCTGGTCACAGAGGGCGTGCAGAGGTGCCAGCCACCTAAAAAGCAGGACCAGAGAGTGACCGGGGCTGCATTTTAGGACTCCTCTGGGTCCTCTCTAAACCCATCCTAACCCTGACCCTGACCCTGACCGGTTGATGGGGAGGGAGGGGGAAACTGGGGTGACTGCTAGTGGTCCAATCCAAGTGCGGCCAGTGTGTGGGGGTCACCTCTAGCCATAGCCTCATAAACTACCTCCAAGTTTGAATGGGCCCAAGTCACCGTCCATTGTGCAGAGAGGCCGGTCCAGAGGGCTGTTGCAGTGGCCCTGGGCTCCATTGCTCTTAATTTCCTAGAACCAGGGTTATATAGGGGGATAGTGGTGGACCCAGCATCCATCCAAGCTGCGCCCCCGCCCCCGCCTGTGCCTAAGTCCCTGTTCTGTCCCTGTGGAATGCTTCGCTTTTTCTCCCTGGAACTATCCTTCCTCTTAACTCACTGCTCCCAAGTAAGGGGCTTAAGATGGGCCTGGGGACTTCCCTGGTGGTCCAGTGGTTAAAAGTTCACCTGCCAAGGTAGGGGACACAGGTTTGATCCCTGGTCTGGGAGAATCCCACAAGCCACATAGCAACTAAGCCCATGTGCCACGACTACTGAAGGCTGTGTGCCTAGAGCCCGTGCTCCGCAACAAGAAGCCACCGCCACGAGAAGCCTGTGCACCACAGCTAGAGAGTAGTCCCCACTCACCGCAAACAGAGAAAGCCCAAGTGCAGCAACGAGGACCCAGCACAGCCCAAAAATAAATTAACTAATTAAAAGAGAAAGCTGGGCCCTGACCAGGCTGGATGATGCCCAGCTGTGTACGAGTCCTCCCAGAGGTGCCTCGGTCCCCAGTGGTGGTGGCTTCTGTTCCAGAGAACACCCCATCCCCACCCCAGGAAGGTGGGAGCCCTAGGATGGTCTACGCAGGTGAATAGGGACTTCAGGGCTCAGGGTGGAGATGCCTCAGGACAAGAGTCCAAACCCAGTCCTGGTTCCAGAGCAGGTTTGGCGTGATGCCGCTGGCGAGGTGTGCAGAGGGCTGGCAAATCCCATCCGCACACAGCCGGGCCTCCTTCAGCCAGCGCAGGGAAGGCTGATCAAACAGGAGGAGGCCGGGGCTGGAGCCGAGGCCGGGGCTGGAGCCGCGCCGGGTGTCAGACTATCACAACAGTTTATCTTGCCGCATTGACTGACGGAGGAGCCTCGAGAGAGAATTATGAAATCCACAAGCAGAGATACATTTACATCCCAGCAATCACTCCTCTTATTCCCAGGATGGAAGGAGAAGCCAGCCTAGGGCTCTGGCGTCTGTCCTGAGACCTTGCCTACTTTCCCGCTGTCGACAACAGAAGAGCAGAGATTTCTTTTTTGGGCCCCACTGTGCAGCATGAGGAACTTTTCCGACCAGGGATTGAACCTGTGCTTCCTGCAATGGAACCATGAAGTCTTAACTGCTGGACTATCCAGAAAGTTGGAGAGCAGATATTTCTTTCCTAGAATTCTGAGCAAACCTTGTGAGACTAACCCTATAAGTGCTGAGCAGCAGAGGCTGGCAGGGTGTCTGTGAGCTGGGTGGAGAGAACCATCGCCAGCACCAGGATACCAGGGGCCTGGCCTCGGGACGACAACAGAACGTGTCACAGACAGCTCCCCACTGTCAAACGCGGGAGCACTGACTCTGCACCCATCAAGGTCTTCTCATTCCCAAGCAACCCAAAGATGACCTCTGCTCCTGTGTGGGAAACAAGACAGAAATGTCCCAAGGCTGGAGAACACGTGTGTTCTCAGTGTGGAGGGATGCAAGGAGCCCTGCCAAGGCGGTGGGAGGTCCGGAGCCCCTTTTAGAGTACCTCTCGGCTACCCTGGGGGCAGGGCTGGGTCTCCATCTCCGCTGGCTGATGGAGCCAGTGACCCAAGGATGGGCAGAGAAATGCAGGAGGCAGTTTTGCCAGGAGGAAGGGAGGTTACCCCAACACTCTTAACCCTCAAGAAAGAGGCGCTCGAAGGCAGGTTTCCTTGGCCCAAGGAAGTGCGTGGGAGATACCTTCACCACCAACACCCTCCCCACAAACCCCAATCTCAGGCAGGAAACAAATGTTAATGGAAAGCACTTAAAATGGAAAGGGAGTCTATTTCTCCTTAACTGTCTCTGGCTGCACAAAATTCTGAGAAGCGATTGAAGGTAAATTGCTTGGTTTTCAATTTTAAGCTGCACTTATCCAAGCACGATCAGTCTTCCCTGATAGTGGCAGAAAATAATATGCGTCTGATGCCGAGTTGCCCTGGTGCCCAATAACACGGGGGGATCGCATCCCCATTTCATTAGGGGAAGACAGAGTGTGCCTTATGCGAGTTTATTGAGATGATAAATTGCCCCATCACTTCCCTTTGGGTGAATCTCCTGCCTGGAGGCTGTCAGCCCTGCTCAGGGGGCAGCACCCAGTGGCGAGGCCAGGGGGGTGCCCAGGTCACAGCAGCAGGGGGCAGTGGCCCATCTGGTCAAACTTGCTGTGGACCCCGGGGCTTCCGAGGGGCACGAACCGCATGGTTGGGGCCAGGGCGTGCTCAGCGCCCAGCCCCAGCCCTTGCTCTGCCAGTGACCTTGGGTTCCAGCCCCTCAATGTCAGCTATAAAGTGCAGGTTGCATAGGCAGTGGCGAGGGTTAGGTAGAATGGCCATGCAGAGCCGCTAGTGTAGTTCCAGCACTGAACTCTGGAAGCTGGGAAGATTATGAAGCCTCTGGCAGCTCCTTCTTTTCCTTCTGTGCTGCAGAGCTGAAGGCTCAAACCCCACAGAGACCCCTGTCCCCTAACCCCGCAGAAGCTGGGTGCCCTTGCAGGACTGTACCAGCTGGGGGCGCTACAGGGTAGCAGCACTGGGGTGGGCTGCCAGGCCAGTCCACCCTGCTCAGCCTCATGGCTTGGGGGGTTGATTCAGGGCTTGTCTAGGGTGAGGCCCATGCAGCCACAGTGTCCCCTTGGGCTTCCCTGGTGGCTCAGATGGTAAAGAATCTTCCTGCAATGCAGGAGACCAGGGTTCGATCCCTGGGTGAGGAAGATCCCCTGGAGAAGGGAATGGCTACCTACTCAAGTATTCTTGGCTGGAAAATCCCATGGACAGAGAAGCCTGCTGGATCCATGGGGTCGCAAAGAGTCAGACACGACCGAGTGACTAACACTTTCACTTTTAGGGTGAGGCTTCTCCTGGCTCAGGGGACAGGAAGGTCCCCCAACAGAGCCCCAGATGGGGCTGTGTAGGTTGAGCCTGTGCCTTTCTATTGGATCCTAATACCAGGGGATACTCCCCAAATGCCCCAGGGCCTACGGCAGCATCCTAGGCCTACCTAGCACAGTGGAGGCAGGCCGCAAGGGCTTGCATGTTTGAATGGCTGCACGCTGGCATGCATGAATGAATGAATGAATGAACAGACAGGGGCATGATGGGCGAGCAAGGATCTGTCCTCAGGAGCTGCTCTTCCCTGGACCAAGGAAGGAGGGAAGGTGTGAGTGCGTTTTATGTTCCTCCCAGGAACATGAAACGTTTCACATCTCTGAGCCTGACCTTCCAGCTCAGCTACCTCTGGGGGCCTCTCTAGTCCCGATGACCCTCCCCCGGGGGAGGGGATGCCTCCAGGTCCCAGCCAGCCTGGGACACAACCCTGGCTGTGCCTGCAGGAGGAGAAGAGGTTCTCGCAGAAGCCAAGTGCAAGGAGAGGCCAGGTGTCTGGGACCTGTCAGAGGTTCTCATCTCTAAACACTTAATGTGAAGATAAATGGGTCTGAAAGGAGCGTTTCCCCCTCAACCATGTAAACACGGAGCGGCAGCCGAAGCAGTCACATTAGGTCTGACACGTGGAAGCTGTGAGGTATTACTCACCCTGATAAGTTTAATGTATAATTTAGAAACATATCATCAAAATGGGAAAAAAGGGAAGAACCTCTTAAATAACTCTGAAAGATATTCAGCTCTGAAATCACGGGTGGTTAGAGCTGAGGGTGAGCAGCCCCCTCCTTGCAGATGCGCACCCCACGCCTGGAGTAATTGGATTTAGATGGATCCTCAGGAAGAGAGCCTCAGGGAGGGACAATCCACCCTGCCTGGAAGCGGGGAGCTGGGTGGGTGGGGGCTTCCTCCTGAGCCCCAGGGGTCTGCTGGGCCCAGCGGGACTGCCTGCAGGAGTCAGGCTGGGTGTGGGATGGACTCAGCCCGGCAGGCAGGCTGCAGCTCTGGAAGCCCGGGGAAGGTGAGCGGGCCCCCGTGAGGCTCCCCTCCCCTGCTTCTGCCTCTCCCCTCTCACTTGATCCTGGGGGGTGAGGGTGGAAGAGGTGCACACATTCCTGCATTTACATGTCTCTCTGCCAGGGGAGCTGGTGGTGGGTACATGGAGGGGTCCTTAGGAAGCTGTATGCAGGTGTCACAGAAGGTGAGCTGGAATGGGGGGATTTCAGGGACACCACGGGCTCCTGTCCTGGGAAAACCTGCCCACCTTGGTTACCCAGCCCCCGTGGGCGATGCGGTCCCATCCCCCAACAGCAGGGTGGAGGCAGCCCCAGTTGGCATCACTGTTGTACGCCCCCGCCCCGGCCCCTAGCACCAGGTAGACAGTGGCATCAGGGGACTTGCTCCTGGTTCAGTGCCCACTGGCCAGGGCTTGGAGCCCCTGAGCCCATGTTGCCTTCTCTGCAATGTCTCTGGTTGTTGCTACTCTACCTGGAAGGGTGTGAGTATTAAGGGAACACCCCTAAGGAGGCAGTGCCCGCCCAGTGTGCCCCAGAGGGCAGCCTTCTCTCCTTTCAGGTGTTTCTGCTCTGATGAGACCAGGACAGAGCTGCCTGGGAGGTGGGCTTCAGGGCCCATGGGGACTGGCAAGGGGCTGCTGGGGTGGGGGGTGCTGCCAGATCCCCCCCAAGTGGGGTTTTTAGAAGACACCCTGTAGGTGCCCTGCGCCTGGGTTTTCAGGGTTGTTGGTAGGGGCAGACCGTGGTGCTGGTTTGAAAGCTCCCAGGGCGGTCACCCAGGGAATTTGAGCACACTATGGGAGACAGTGAAGGACAGGGAAGCCTGGCGTGCGCTGCTGTCTATGGAGTCACAAAGAGTCGGACACGACAGAGCGACTGAACAACGAGGGGTGACCATGTCTTTGGCTTCAGAACTCCGGCCCAGAGGGTGCACAGAGCCCTTGGCCCATGGGGCTGTGTGAGCGTCATCTCAGGCCCTGGGAGTCCAAATAAAGCTCCTTCTTTGGTAAAGGGGAGGAACTGATATTTGGACCAAGGACGTTTCCTTAGTATCTAGGGTTTTATCTTCAGAGTGTGTCCACAGTCATCACTGCTGCTGCTGCTGCTGAGTCACTTCAGTCGTGTCCGACTCTGTGTGACCCCATAGACGGCAGCCCACCAGGACCCCCCGTCCCTGGGATTCTCCAGGCAAGAATACTGGAGTGGGTTGCCATTTCCTTCTCCAATGCATGAAAGTGAAAAGTGAAAGTGAAGTCACTCAGTCATGTCCGACCCTCAGCGACCCCACGGACTGCAGCCCACCAGGCTCCTCCGTCCGTGGGATTTTCCAGGCAAGTGTACTGGCGTGGGGTGCCATTGCCTTCTCTGACAGTCATCACTGGCTCTGCTTAAACACAAGTTACTGACACCTGCCACTTGGGCCTGAGATGTAGCTGCGGGGGCAGCCTGCCATGAGGAGGGCAATGGGGGGTGCCCCAGGGCCGAGGGCTTGGACATAAAGATGCCTGGGGCAGAAGAGGACCTCAGCGAGAAACGAGCCCCTTCCCAGATGCCCCCTTCACTCTTCCAAACCCCTCTGTCATTTTGGCTCCTTTGCTCCAGGGCCCGTGGCCTCCCTGGGAACTGCCCTGACCACCTTGCCTCTACCAAATGTTTTGAGGATTTCTCAGCTTGAATTCCACTCTTGTCTCTGTGAGCATCTCTGAGGAGCAGTGGCCGGGGTACCAGGAGATGCAGAATGAAGGCTCAGCGTGCCTGCTGGGCAGCTGGAGCCCACCTGGGGAACGGGACACAGTGACATCAGAGCCACTGTGTCACTCACAGAGGTAGTTCCGTGGGGGAGGAGGAGTGGGAGAGGGAGGTGTGGCAGGGAGGATGGGGGCTGACTTGAGCAAAGGCCTGGAGGCAGGAGGCTCGTGGTGGATTAGGGCCCTAGACCTGGGTCTCGTAACTTGTCTGAGCTTCAACACTGACCTGCTTCCCTTTACTTCTCAGCATGAGCTCCCCCAGGATGCATGGACCCGGGCCCCTCAGTGTCCCTCTTTGCCCTCTTTGTCTCTTAAGGGCACCTGCTCTTGCATTCCCATAGCCCATTCTCCACTCCACAGCCAACACGATCCCAACCCCATTGGCCTCTGGATCCCAATCTATTGACCTCTGTCCTTACTGACCTCAGAGCCCCAGGTCTTTCATCAGCTCTAGGCTGGGCCCATCTGCTCCCTGGTCCCTCTGCAGCCCCACTGCCCACTTGTCTCTTCCTGGCATGTCCTATGGAGGTACGTAAGCCTCCTGGCTGTTGGAATGTCAAACACTCCAAGTTCACTTCTGCCCCAGGACCTTTGCACATGCTCTTCCTTCTGCTGGGACTCATGGCCCATCCCCTCTGCTTCTCACAGGTCTCTGCTCAGAAATCACCTCCACCAAGACCCCTTCCTGGCTACTCTCTCTAAACCCCTGCTTTCTTCCTTCCTCACCCTCCTTTGTTTTCATTACAGCATTTATCACTATCTGAAATGACATTACAGGCCCACACTCCAATTCCAAAATCCATAAGGCTCTGCAAACCAAAAGCTTTGTTCATAGCTCATTTGGTGGCAAAACAGGATCTGGACTGACATGAAGCTATTTATAGTCATGGTTCATCCCTCTTAGTGTGAATATTCATGTATTTTCCTGCAGAAATATTAATGCTTTTGATTACAGGGAGTTACTCCATGCCCCGCTGGGGACATACCATAATATATGGTCTATACACCACAGCAAGTTTCTCAAGTTCAAAGTCTGAATGCCCAAACCAGGCTGCTAAACCTGGGTGCTGTTGGTGTCATGCATCGCACAGTTCTTTGCTCTGGAGGCTGCCCTGCGCAGTGTAGGGTGTTGAGCGGCATCCCTGGCCTCCACCCATTACATGCCAGCAGCATCCCTTCCTCTCAGAGCTGCGACCACCACAGATATCCCTAGATGGTGCTCTCAGTTGTGTCTGACTCTTTGCGATCCTATGGACTATAACCCGCCAGGCTCCTCTGTCCATGGACTTTTCCAGGCAAGAATACCAGAGTGGGTTGCCATTTCCTCCTCCAGGGGATGTTCCCAACCTACAGATCGAACCCATGTCTCCTGTGTCTCCTGCACTGCAGGTGGATTCTTTTTTTTTTTGTTTTGTTTTTGTTTTTAAGACTTGAAGGTAAGATTTATTCTGGCAGAAGTTTTAAGATGTAAAAATGTAACAGATGTCTATTTTAATAGTACTTTTATACAATCAATGGTTTTTGGTGCTGTCAGTTTTACAAAATAAACAGGATTTCTTTCTCCATGTGGCTCTCCCTTTATTCATCATTCACTAATTCATTATTTTGTTCATTTCTTCAACACTGAAATTTGACTAAGCAATTTTCACAGTTTCGAGTGAGTGTGATGAGATGAAAAAGGATTTTAAAGGAGAAGAATACTTAGTTTCTTAATTCCTGTCCTCAATTTGGGCATATCTTGTTAGTTTGGGAAGTTTTGAAAGAAGTTCATTAAACAGAATAATTTTATGTGTTATCAGAGTATGAATTCTTTCCTACAAGCTACTGCACAGCTGTGAAAGTTTTAGGGCTAGAGAGAAAGGTGTTCATTTTACTTTACTTTTCCCAAATTACTTTGTGAAAGCAATTGAAATCCTGTCTATCCAGAAACTAATTTATGAAATTCAAGACAATGGGACTAATAAAATATGAGAAAATCAACTAAATGTACTCCTTATAATCACTGAGCCGTATCACCATAGTGGGGGACCACTGGCTGAGGTACATCTGAGCCTCAGAATTTCAGATGGATTCTGCACCTCTCTCTACTGGTTTATTTACTTACTTGGAATGTAAATCCACAGGGGCAGGAATTGTGCTAGTTCTGTTTTCTGCTGTATCCACAGCACCTAGAGTCTATCTCAGGGCTGGCACTTAATAAATAAGTGTTGAAAGACATAAAGGATTCTATGGTTCCCCCAGCAGGCTCCTGTGGTCCTCAACCCATGGGTTCACCAGAATGCCCTTCAGGTGCCCCCTAGGAAGAACACAGGGCACACCCTACCCTCCATCCTGGCTCATCTCCAGGGATGCAATTTACCCCAAAGGTGTGGGCCCCGGAGCAGCTGCCCAGATTCTTCACCTGACCCCACTGCCACTAAGAGGTCTGGGCATTGCTGACCTTGGATTCTCCATCCCTAGAGCTGGGACAATGATCCTTGCCCATATCTTGGGAGATGATGCCTTATGAATGACTAGACACTCATTCACTGTATGGAGTTGAACTTCCTTTATCTTCTTGTGTACCTGATGCAGGTGTGGGGGTTGGAAGGGCCTTGTGGTCCAGGGCTGACCTGTGAGGGGACAGAGCCTCCAGATGATGCTCAGAATGTGATCATGGGCAGGCTGAGGGGAGGGGAGGGTCAGGGATGGGGATCCTTGATAAGCCTTGGTCCTTGGCTTGTACTCTGCTAAAAAGTGCTCATGGGAGTTCACAGGAGGTAGGATAGGTTTCTGGGTCCCATACACATCTCTTTCTAGTGATAGTTCTTTCTTTACTTGATTACTCCCAGTGGTGGGGAGCTCATCTCCTTCAGTGGCAGCTTAGTCTACCAGAGGACAGTTCTAACGGTCAAAAAGACCTTCCTTCCATTCAGATGAAATCCAGTAGCCCCACTGTTGGTCCGATCTGCTCTGCAGAGCTCAGAGCCCCAGACAAATGCCCCCCAGCACACCCCAGTGTTTCTGGCATCCTCAGGCTCCCTTATTTCATGTCCACACAGGGAGGCCAATATTCTTGGTTCTCCTAGGACAGTCCCAATTTTAGTCTCCGTGTTTTATTAACAGCAGCCCTTTCACTCTTCAAGGAAGGTCACCTTTTATCCAGGGCTCCTATTTCACTTCTACCTTCTCACATGTATTCCCACATGATGTGGAATTGAGTTCCTTGTTCCCCAGGGCGATGAGGATTGGGAAGGGATCCTCTTCAGAAGCAGCCAGACCTCCTGCTACAAATAAAGCCCAGCCACTCTCCACCAAGGATTTGCTTGATCCCCAGTCTTGCCTTCAGATTCCTGCTTAGCTGATTTCCTTTGGAAGGTTCTGGGGAGTGTGTGCTCAGGGTCTGAGTGGGGCTCATTGACATCCAGCATCTAGGGGTTTGACAAGAAGGTGATAAAAAACGTAGAGGGGTGGGCAGATGGAAGGTGGCCAATGAGATGTAAGTGAAAGGGGCATGTGCAAGTTTTGGGAAGTGCTCTTAAAGGGAGGAGCTGTGCTTGGGATGCAGGCATGATGGCTGGAGTTAGAGCAGCCATATTGGACAAGAATGGATGAATAATGGAGTAATACCAGAGCAACAGGATAGAAGCCTAGGTGCCCTGGAATTGTGGAACTACCATCCTAGCCCTCAACCAATTCTATTTACGGAGAGAAATGAACCTTGATATACTGAGCCTCAGTTTAGGTTTTCTGACAGTCCTAGCTGGATCCATCCCCAATGTATCCAGAGCCCAAACATGATGCAGATAATCATAGAAGACTTGTGTATGGCCACATCCAAGGGTGCAGAGCAGGGCCTGGTGAAGGTCAAGGTGGTGAGGCCCTCAGGAGTGGGATGGGGAGGGGATTTAGGAAGTCGGCACCAGTTAAAGCACTGTGTTATTGGAAGGACAGGGAGTTTCTGGCAGATCGACAGGAGGCAGTTTCTTCTTTGGCTGAGCAGCTGCTGCGTGGGTTGTCATTTATGGGAACCACCAGTTCCCAGCAAAGCAGGGCTCCACTTTCTCTGGAGTCAGACTCCTAGAGCAGGTGCTCCAGTTTGAGGGGATCACAGCCACCTCTCCTCCTATCACTGAGAATCACAGAAGCAATGAACGATGCCCTTGTTCTTCTAGGAGAAAGCATCCAGGAGCTGAGAGCTCATATGACTGAGAAGAAGCCTGCTGGCAGGTATACTTGTCGAGGATGCTGACAGAAACCCCAGCTGGAGTTGCTAGGAGGCTGAGGTCCAGGGAGACTGGGAGCCACACCCAGGGTTCAGGGCTGGTGGGAGGCTCTTCCCTGAGGGGCTGCAGCCACGCTGGGGCTGTCCCGTCTCTGAGAGGCTGACCCAAGGTCTGGTGGAGGATGGGAAATCCTCCCTGCTGCTCTTTTAACACCTGCCACTGGTCCGCCCCGCCTCCTGTTTTCTGGCTCCTAGCCCGGCCATTGTTTCTGTACTTTCTCCAAATTAAAAACCCGTCGCTGCCCCTTCCTAGGTAAAAAGAGTGAATTTTCAATTCGAGTATGTGGGAGGGTGTCCCCAGGGAACGGAGTAATGAAGCCGCTGGTGCTAGTTGCAAAACAAATAGATAAATCAATGTTTCAATTTTCTCCATGTGAGAGAGCGGGCTGCGTTGCTTAGCAATTCAAAGAACATTACTGCGGGCTCTTGGAGGCAGCCATAAACGCTCCAAAAGTTGCTGGGGTTTGAGCCATATTAGAATGACAAACTAACTTATACTCTTAGAGCCGAAGCCAGTTGGAGCCAAGGATGTGGGCTGCTTCCAGGAGAAAGCCCTTCAAACCCATTTTTTTTTTTTTACCTCAGGGCACCCAGCGGGGTGAAGGTGGGAGCCCCCATGGGTGGGCAGGTTGGGCAGACCCAGAGCCCCACTGGACCAGTGGTACCAACAACACCCAGGCAACCTGCCTCTGAACCTTCTGGGCTGCCAGGGTACCACAGAGAAACAAGAGGGGAGCCTGCTTTTTCCTGGGCCCAGAAACCTCAGCCCAGCCAGTCCTGCCAGGGTGCTTCCTCTCTCAGTCCTGCATATGGAAACACAGCCAGCTGCCTCCCCCAGGTCCCTGCTTTCTGCTCCCACACCTCCCATGGCTCCCCGGCACCCTGCCCACTCAGGCATTGAGAACTACCTTCTGTATTGTATTTTATAAGCACTGCACATCATCCCACTTTCTCAACTACCTTTTGAGATGGCTTCCTTTAGTATCCCCATTTTACAGGTGAAGAAACTGAGGCTCGGCAAGGTTATGTGGCTTCCCGAGGTCACATAGTCCGGGCCCAGCTCTTCCCACTATATGTCACCGAGCGCCTCTATGACTGAGGCTTGTGATGGATGCTGGGCTTGGGCATATTTTGGCTGGGGAGTGGAAACACAGGCCCTCCCATTGCGAAGAGCCAAATGCCAAGTTCGCCTCCAGCCAGCCGCCTAATCCGGGAGACAAAGCACAGGAGGGGTTTTGCCCCGTGACTGGCATGAAGTCAGCCCTCAGGCCCAGGTGCAGTGGGCATGAGTGATAGCATCGTCCCGACACAACTGTCCTAAAGCTGGTGTGAGTCTGTCTCTGTCTACCCAGGCCCAGCATCAGCACACTGTGTGTTGAGGGCACTTTGGAGGCTGCTGGGTCCATGATGAATGAGGCTGAAAATGGGATCAGGGGATGAAACCCCAATCCCTCAGCCTGGATCCTGGTTCTCCTTGTGGCTTGAGCCCCCAGTCTCCCCATCTCCTCCTCCTGAACTTCTCCTCCCCTCATTCTCTGGTCACACTGTTCCCTCCCTACATGTCCCGCTACCTAGGACTTCTGAGGTCCACCGGAATCCCATGCGATTCCCAAAGCCATGACTCACCAGCAGGCCGGGCTGTGTGACCCAGGCAGAAGGCTCCATATGTGGGTATCCTGTCTGCCACCTGGCCCCCGGGGAGGAGAGCCACAGGTTTCTGCGGCATCCAGGGTGTCTGCCATGTTCCAGACAGGCCATGATGCCCATGTGACCCCACCAGGCTGCCCGTGCCTGGAGGTCAGCCCCTGCCAGCCCATCTGCTGCCTTGCTCTTCTCCCGTCCCTCTCTGGAAGGCTCCGCCCTCTTTTCCACTTGCCCCACCCCCCAAGCTCCCAAGGTCCCACCCAAATGTCACTTCCTGGTGACACTCCTTCCCCGCCCCCAGTCCCTGCTGGAACCGACATACTTCTGCCAGAAAATTCTCTTGCTGCCCCAGTTCACACATCTGCCTTCTCTCTTCGACTGTGAGCCCTACGAAGGCCAGGGCAGTGTCGTCTCTCCCAGATCCCAGCCCTGGGGCTGGCTCGGAAGTCAACCCCAGCTGGATTTAGTTATGCAGCCCAAGGCTTAGGGTCTTACCGCTTCTCACAGCACACGTCTCTACTTGTTGCCATGACCCCCTCTGCGCCAGGGCCAGAGATGAAAACGAAGCCCATCTTTCTTCAAAGCACTATCCAAAAATTTAAGAAAATGGGCTTTGGAGTAGAACCAGCTAGCACCGAGATCTAGTGCTGCCTCTGAGTGCTGAGAGCGTGGAAATTCCTCAGCTCTCCACCCCTTGTTTCCAGGTCCCCAGCAGCAGGAAGTAATTGTGCCCCCCACCCCCGGGGCTGTTGTGAGGCTATGGGGCACACTCTGTGATGCCCAGGCCCCGATGTCCCCACTGTGACTGCTGCTATGTCCTGACGGCCTTGAGCGTCATTCTTTCTGGAGGCTGTGCTGGCTTCTCTAGGTCAGAAGAGGGCTATCAGTCACGGCACCAGACTGAGGGCCCAAAGACTCAGGCCAGCGGGCCTGTCCCTGTCCTGGGAGCTGTGGTCAGCCCAGATGCCCCCAGTGCATGCCCAGTCACCCCTCTTAGTTTTCACCTCAGCCACTTCCGGTACCCTCCCCTCCCCAGCCCGCATTGGGTCTCAAGCTGACCCCTTGATGGCGGAGTTTGGCCCTTTCTTCTGGCCCCTTCTTCCATGAACCTAAGGCTTTGCACTCACTGAAGAAGGAGGCTGGGCTAAACCTGCTGCCTGTGCTCCAGGGTTGGGTAGGGGTGGTGATGGGCGAGCCCATCCCACCAAGGGGATGGTCTGAATGCCTCAGCCCCATTTCCTGGGGGGCGTGGCCATCTGTGGCCATGGAAATGGGGGAAGCTTGGGTCCCTGAGTCCCTGTGTTGGACACCTCATAAGTGACAGCTGAGGACAGGTGGGCAGACTTTCCTGGCAGTGACTGTGGGACCACAGGTCACCGGGCAAGGCGCCTTCCCAGAGAGGTCACTGGAAGAGCGTGGGGCTACGGATGCGGGGAGGCAGGCTCCAGACGCTCCCGCCTCCTCGGAGGACCCAGGGCTGTGGTTCTCCCTGTGAAAAGGGGAGTCGGGAATCACCGACGCACACGATTCTGTAGCCGGGCCACACGGCAGGCCCTGCATCACCCCCTCCTACAGGTCCGGGAGCTGGAGACGACCTGGCTGTGACCACCTTGAATCCTCCAGGGACCTCACCTTAACTGCCTCAAGAGAGAAGTAATAGGTGTGTGTAGGAAAATGAAAAAGTTACCAGGTCCAACTGGAAACAAGGCTTCCAAAGTCAGATGAGTTTGGGAAGCAGACCTCTTATCCCGCTTGGGGATTCTTGATGTGATGTTAGCTTATTTCTGGGAAAACCTGTCAAATTTGATTTATCCCGTGTTTCCTAAAGTCACCTGGTCATGGAACCTTGTTTTTGTGGGACAGCAAATAATGGTGGCTGTTATTTATATTTTGAAATACATCACTTGAAGATGATGATCTGGATCATGGGTTGGCAAACTACAGCTTATGGGCTGAATCCGGCCCACCACTTGTTTTTGTAAATAAAGTTTTATTGGAACACTGCCAGCCCATACAGGTGCACATTGTCTATGGCTGGTTTTCCTGATACAACATAGACCAGAGTAGTTGTGAGAGAGGCAGGAAATACCTACTGTCAGACCCTTTAAGAAAGTCTGTTGACCTTTGTTTTACACCTTATGAGAGTATTTTAAAACAATGCAGACTTCTGTGGGTGTAAAGAATATCAACCTATTTTTATACCACCAGAAGCATTTCCAGTTAGGAAGGAAATCTGATGCTTAAAAAAAAAAAATGCAGCTCATACTCCAAACAAAATCCTGAACCTATATCTGCTATTAGAGTGGGGAGGGGAGGCCAACAGCGAGACTGGCTAGAGCAGCTGTCCCCTGTGCCATTACTGACAGTTAGGGGGTGCCCTGGTCTCCCGGTGACCAGGAGCTGAGGTGTGATGTCTGTGCTTGCAGGCATCCCTCTGGGCTGTGGTTGTGGGTGGTGGTGGGCAGCTGGCTGGTGAAGCCTGAGCACTGGCTGGGAAAGATTGGGGCTTCTCTTCAAAGCTGTAAATCTTAAATAATAAACAGCACTGGGGGTGGTGGGTGGGGAGTTGGAACCTTCAGACTCACTCAATACACCTGGGTGCCTCTAGAGCATCTTGGGAGGCCTGGACAGCCAGAGGTGATGGGATCTGAGGACCATCTCCTCTCGGCCTCTAAGGACACAGAGGCAGCCAGAGGTGATGGGGATCTGAGGACCATCTCCTCTCGGCCTCTAAGGACACAGAGGCAGCCATAGGTGATGGGGATCTGAGGACCATTTCCTCTCGGCCTCTAAGGACACAGAAGCAGCCCTGTGGATCCTTCACGTTGATCAGTCCTGGGGCTGCTGCCTTCTAAAATTCAGCCCCAGCCCCTATTCTCAGAGTGACAAATGGGGGCCTCATTGGCAAATGCCCAGTATTTGCACTGATGAGCACTTCACCCTCTAACTGCCTGCCCAGGTGGGAGCCTACCTCCCTACACAAGTCTCTCTAAAATGTGGCTTTTGTGCTGTGATGCCCCCTCTCAAGGATTATCACTGGCTCCCCAGTGCTGCTCCTCTAAACTGCAGTGCCAACTTGACTTACTCTCCATAACACAGCCCCACTCTGCATGCTGAGGTGCTAATGTCCCTGGTGTCCCAGGGCTGAGCCTCCCTGGAGTCAGGCCCATCCTCCTGCTCCACTACCTTGAGCTTTCTCTTCCATTTTCCTCCCTGAAGTACTCAGGGAGGCAGGACCTGGCAGGATCCCTTAGCAATCATGGAGAATGGTTATGACAAACACTTTGACAAGCGCACCTCCTCTTCCCCCGCCTACCCCATGCCAGACATTGCCAGACATCACAGCACTCTTCTCTGAGCTAGAACTCAGATGCTCCCTTGACAAATGTTACTAAAAGCACCAAAGCCTCTTTGCCATCATTTTGCTGGGGTGAAAATGGAAGGCTTGGAAGGGGAGGTGACTGGCCTAAGATCACATGACCATTTGGGGCAGAGTCAGGCTGAGTTCCCTCCTCCTGGACTGGTGTTCTACACGTGACAGGCCATCTGCAAACTCCAGATCCATGTCCTGTAAGTTGGATCTTGCCTGAGATAAGCAAGAAGGACTAAGTCTAGCAAGGAGCTCAAGCTCTTGCAAAGAGTTCTGACCCGCCACCCGACCTGTCTGTTCCGTGGGTGTGATTTTGATGCCCCAGAAATAGGGAAGTGTCTGAGGCAGCATGAAATGGAGGAGTTAAGTGCAGAGGCTCAGCCCAACACTGAGTCAGGCCACCTTGGGCTTGATCCCCAGCTACCGGGGTTGTGAGGCTCGGTAAAGCATAACGAAAAGAAAACTCACACTTACTGACACGTAAGTTCAATCCTTGGATTGGGAAGATCCCCTGAAGAGGGGCATGGCAACACACTCCAGTATTCTTGCCTGGAGAATCCCATGGACAGAGGAGCCTGGCGGGCTACATCCCAAAATGTCACAGAGAGTTGGACATGACTGAAGCGACTTAGCACATAGCACAGCACCGAGCATCTAACACCCACCAGGAATGGAGCCCAACCCTCCAGGCAAGGTTCTGTGCCCTTCCCTGCCTTTTGAGACAGCACTATGAACCCATTATACAGATGAGAACACAGAGGCACAGAGAGGCAGAGTCCTGCCAGGTGGGGGAGGTAAGGGATGTACATGAAGCAGCAGCCAGGGGGCATCACATAAGAGCTGTTGGTATAGATATTAAGGCTGGATCTATACCTATGTTCTTCCCCAGGGCCCCTAAGGCCAGGCCTCAGAGGAAGCCAAGCGTTGGTGGGCCTGTGTCTGGGAAATGGCAACAGCAGCTGGACACCAAGCTGGTTGGAGTGGGGAGCCTGGAGCTCTGGCCCTGACTCAGCCAAATTGACCTCAGAACTCTCTTTGCCAACCCCTGAACATACAGCGACCTTCCCCAGGACGGTGGCTGGACTGTGGCTCATGGAGGGCAGAGCTGGTCAGGGAGACTCATCTGTGGGGAGAGGGAGCTGAATAAACAGCCCTCCCTTTCTGGAAAATGACCCTGCTGATCTAGAGTTAAAAATAGAGGCACATCGATTGGGCCATGCCCAGCACAAGTTATCAGAGCTTCATTGGCAAAATGACTGGCTTGAGTCAGCCCCCTGGGTAATTAATTTTTCTCCTCAGCTGGCCAGGGAGCATCCCACGCACATGCTGGTCCATGCACAGGAGGCCTGCGTATCCCCAATGCCATGGCTCTCTCGCCAAATGCCCCAGGGAGGAGGGGGGCTGCTGCTCCCCCTGGTTCCATTCAGACACCACACTGGTGTAATTCATGACACCCAGGAAGTCTGCTTAGAAGGTATATGGGACCAGCTTACAGCCCTCTCTGGGTGGCACTGCCTCCTCTCCTGTCATCACCTGGATGAGCTGCTGCTGCCGCCCGGGTGGGCACTTACACCAGCGCCCCAAGCCCTCTCTGGTCCCTGGCAGTGGTCAGACCTGGCCCCTGGCCTGGGTGGACTCTAATGCTTCCCGGAGGGGCTCCCAGGCTGTGGGGATGGGTGCGGAGACCACATCAGTGGCTCATCCACTGATGGAACTGGGAGCCACATGGTTTCCCATCCTTCAGGCAGCACCCACCTTGCAGGTGCACGTTCCCTCTCTAAAGCAATTTCTTTCAGCCTTCTTCCTCCCCAGGGTCTCACCTAACTGGATGCTGATGTTACCACTGAACTGGAGCGTCAGGTTGAGTAGTGGCCCACGAGATTCATGCCCACCTGGCACCTCCAAGTGTGACCTTATTTGGAAATAGGGTCTTGGCAGAAGTAATGAATTTAAGGCATTCTGGATTGGGGCTTCCCAGGTAGCTCAATGTAAAGAATCTGCCTGCAATGCAGGAGACATGGGTTTGATTCCTAGGTCAGGAAGACTCCCTGGAGGCAGTGTTCTTGCCTGGGAAATCCCATGGACAGAGGAGCCTGGCGGGCTATAGTCCATGGGGCTGCAAAAGAGTTAGACATGACTGAGTGACTGAGCATGCATGTATGCACAGGGAGAAGGCCTTGTGAAGATGGAGGTGGAGCCTAGAGAGATGTGGGGACCACCCAAGTGATGCTAAGGATGCCAGGAGCCACCAGATGCTGGGAGAGGCCTGGGGTGGATCCTCCCTGAGAGCTTGCAGAAGGAACCAACCCTGGTGACACCTTGATTTCAGACTTCCAGCTTCATGAATTCAGAAACGTTTCTGTTGTTTTAAACAAAAGAAACGGGTCCTGCTGGACCTTAATCTGGGACTTTCAGCCTCCAGAGCTATGAGAAAATAAAATTTCATGGTTTAAGCCGCCCTGTCAATGGTGTCTTGTTATGCCACCTCTGCTGACTGAGACACATCTAATGAGCTTAGGATGACTGCCCCTGGGATTTCCCTGGTTGTCCAGTGGTTAAGACTCAAAGCTTCCACTGCAGAGGCCGTGGGTTTGATCCCTGGTCAGGGAACTAAGATCCCACGTGCTGCATGGCCAAAAAATTAAAAAAGAATGACTACCCCTGTTTTTCAGTTGAGGAAACTGAGGCTCAGAGAGGTTAAGGGACCTCCCTAACTTCATAGGGAGCCAGGGTTGAACTCTCTTTTCTGACTCCAAAGCTCTCTCCTTCCTGTGACTCCCTATGGCTTCCTCACCATGACATTGGTTTTCTCTCCTGGCCTGGGGTTGGTGGTGAGCCGAGGCACTGCCCATCAACCCACCAATGACCAGGCTTAGGGAAGAGGGGTCCCAGGCAAGGTCCATGCTGACCCAGCAGGAGCCAGCCCATCAGGACCTTGGCCTTGGTGAATGGGACAGTGCCAGGCTCAGAACCCAGACTGGGTTAACCCATCCTCAAGGTGCTCCTGCCTTCCACCCTCAGGACAAAGTTTAATGGCATGAAACACATCTCTTTAATTAAAAACTGGTTGCAGAACAGGTTTCATGGCCCTGGCTGAGGCCCCATGCAACCAAACTCACACCCCTGCTGGTAACAGCCAGCACCCTGGACTAGCCCTCAGCACATGCACATACCAGCAAGGGTTTACCCCCAGCTTCCCCTTCTCTGTGCTGCCTCTCTCTACTCTCCCAGACCCTGAATACTAAGTTCTTCCAACTCTCTCCCAAAGAACCCTAATTCATACTAGAGTGTAAATGACTTGCCATGGTCTGTGAAGGAGGGTTATACCCCACCAAAGATCAACATGAGAAGCTCTGTTGCATGGACTTCAGGATTGAGGCAGAGTGAGGGCCATGTGGGCCAGCAGGGAGCCTTGGAACCCTCACGGAGCTCTGTTCTCCTACCCAAGGTCTCGGCAGGTGGCTGAGGCCTCACAGGACCCCTAGTTACCAAAGCAAAAGCCATTTTTAATTGATACACTGTTTTTAATAAGGTAGAGAACTAGACACATGGTTTTAGAAACTTTTCCACTCAGTTAAAAGGATTAGGGGGCTCCCTGGTGGCTCAGTAGTAAAGAGTCTGCCTGCCAATGCAGGAGATGCAGGTTTGGTCCCTGGTCTGGGAAGATTCCACAGCCTTGGAGCAGCTAAGCTCTTCTGAAGGTGACTCCCCCACACCTCATCCTTCTCACACTGCCCACAGTCCTGCAGATCCTCCTTATGAGCTAGGCTTGCTGTCCCCCATCTTCACTCCAGCCACTTCCTCTGTGGTCATGACCATCAGTTTCTGGAAGACCTCCTGACCTCACAGCCTGTCCCCTGGTGCTTTCAGCGTGTGTGTCCTTCCTCGGTCAGCGCTGGCTGGCTCCTCCTCCTCCATCAGTCACCTGAATGTCACCTCCTCAGGGGGCTCTGTGACCACACTACTGAAAGTCGACCTGCCCCCCTGCTGCCCCTTATTCTGTGTCCTCATGGTCCCCATCACACGGTCTCTAGGCAGACCTCATTTACTCACTAACAGCTGTTTGCTCAGAGTCTTCTCTGTCCCAGACCCTGTCTTGGGCACTGGATGATACACAGGGAGCCCCACGAGCCCCTGTTTTCATGGATCTGTGGTTGCCCGCATGTTTTCAGCCTTTCCCATCACATGCAACGTCCTTGGGGACAAGGCCCATTTTAACATCCCCAGCACCAGGACCGTGTGAGCAAGAGGAGCCTTAGGAAATCTGTCTGGGTAATGTCCGAGCATGTGAAGTGCTCCCAGTATCAACCACACAGATTTGGGGCTTGAACTGGTCTCACCAGCTCCCTAGCCTAGAATAGGGCTCCCTGGCTGTGGGAGGTCCTGTGTGGGCATCCCACCTCCTCCCCTTGTGGAGATCAGGGGGCTGAGGCCCAGAGACGGCAGGAGACTTACTAAGTGCGACACAGCCCAGGGACCTGGAGCTCCCATGGGGGACTCTGCATCCTGGCTGGGCTGAGGTCTGGGTGTCACACCAGTTTAACCAGGTGTGCAGAGCCATGACTGTAAGATCTTTCTGAAGTTGGGCCCGCCTGTGTGTGGCTTAGGCCCTGCTCTCAACCATGGCGGGAGAGGGAGGTAGACGGGGCCAGCAGGAAATTTGGCAGGAGCTGGGCGGGGGTCTCTTTGGTATTCTGTGCACTGCCTGGAACTCGGTGGGTGTTTAAGAAATGTTTACTATTAATAATAAAACCAACCTTATTTACACTAGGCCTGTCTCCAAAGACCACTTTACATACTTAGAAGTAACCTTAATTACTCTCCCAGCAGCCTCTGGAGGTAGAATTGAACCTTTAAGGTTTCTCAATGGAGGGAAAGGCCCAGAGAGCGGCAGCAAGGGCCTGGGGTCACACAGGGGCCTAGCCAGTTCCTCCCAGAGGCCCTGTCTCCAGCTTCCAGGGAGCACGAGATATAGGAAAACCTCCATTTTTCTTTTAAAAGGGATTACAGGGGCAAATTAAGCACCAGCGGAGCTTCACATGGTGGCTGAGGTCTCCGCAGTGGCAGGACATGGTTCTCCCGGGGTCCCAGCCAGACAAGGGGGAGCTGGGTCCCAGGCTCTGCTGCCCTGTCCCGTCACAATGGCAGTTTTTGTGCACAGCTGGGCACCTACTGGGGCAGCTCTAGGCCCCTAGCGTGGACCCCAGCCCAGCCCTCTGCTCCTGGCCTCTCGCTCCAAGAGATGGTCTGGGAACCAGGTTGTCTGAGAAAGGGTTCCCATGGCCCTCATTGGCCCCTTCCCCCTTCCCCAGGGCCTCACTCCTGTTGTCCCAAAGCCTGTCCTGACCCCACTCTGCATGGTACTGTGAGGAGCGAGTTCAGACAGAAGAATGGACCTGCTTTCTGCCTCAAGGAGCTCTTTACATGTGGGTGGTGGGCCCCAGCCAACTACATAAATGTCCCCTTGTCATCTGGTTTTATAAGAATGAAGTCACCGGTCACTGCAGTCACTGTCCTTCAACACTCCCTGGAAGGTGTTCAGAGTGGAGATCAGGAATGGGGTGCTCTGGCCTCTGGGAAAAACCGGCAGGATGGGCTTTTGAATAGTTAGATATTCTTAGGAGAAAACTGGATGAACCTGATTTCTTGCATCTTCTCATACTTAACAAAGCATTACAATTATTTATGATGACATCGGCTCCTTGTGATCAGCAGCAAGCATATGCCAAAATGTATGCCTGACTGCACGCTCCCCTTCATCAAAATCACGCAGACAATGACACCCCCCCCCAACTCCACTAAGAGGCTGTTTCCCAGGCCACAGTCTTCATTTTGCCCCCAGTAAAACTTAACTCACAGCTCTCACACTTCCGCAGCCTTTCTCTTTCTCCATTTCTCTCTCTCCCCATCTTTCTCTCTGTCTCTGTCCTTTTCACACCATTTTTCTCTGTTCGTCGTCTCTCCTCTGCTTCCTCTCCCAATTCTTCCCTTACTGCCTCTCCTCCCTTGCTCTCCCCCTTCTTTGCTCCATGAACCTTCCAAGACTCCCCTGCTCCACCCTGGTTCCTGAGATCTTGCTCCCCCAGCGACATGGAGGGCAGTGGGTCTGGAGAGCTTTTTGGATGACGACCGTGTGAGGTGGAGACCACACACACAGGCCCAGGTATGCACACACATGCGTGTGAACTCACATCCCCGTGACCCGTTTATCTGCTCCGTCTTATGTTTGGCATGCGGGGCCGTCCCAGGAAACAGGCAAAGGAGGATGCTCTCTAGCAGCGGCTGGGAGACTAAGGAGCGTGTGAATAAAGAGCTCTCCACTGCCTGCCAGGGGAAGACGCTGTCCTCTCTCATCAGTTTCACCGAGTTCACTGTCAGCTACAGGATGGAAACCCTGAAAACCTGAGGCAGCTGTCCCTCCCCGGACTCTAACTGTCCCTACATGCCACAGCAGGGACAATGATCCCCTCAGGGTGCCATCTCCAGGGAGGGGACCATTAGGGCTATCCACTCCAGTATTCTTGCCTGGAGAATCCCATGGACAGAGGAGCCTGGCGGGCTATAGTCCACAGGGTCTCACAGAGTCGGACACGACTGAAGCGACTTAGCAGCAGCAGCAGCAGCAAAGCGACTTAGCATGCATGCACAGCATCTCTTGCCTTGGAAGCTGGTCTGGCTGGAGGTGACGAGGGTGGCCCTGTCGAGGCCGGGGCTCCCCTCTCCAGGA